>NC_137585.1:60226914-61426914 GCF_963210335.1 Falco punctatus
CCTTGTTCCAGGCAATACTTTACCTACAGCATGTTTAATTTTTCTGGGTTTGAGCATGACATAACCATGCTCAAGTCTCTTAACCACATTAGTGAGGTCTCTGGGATGGATCTTTGGGAATTAAGTCACTCTCTTATTCTGTTTACATTAAAATTTCATTTACAAGGTGTATTTATAAAACCTGCTGGCATAAGCTTTTTGTTTCTTTTGACCTTGTGAATCAAACTAATACTCTGTAATATAAATGCACATGTAATGTCCTTGCAGGAAACTGTGGAGAGCAATTCAGAGATGTAGTCCTCTGCTAAAGGTTGTTCTATGTGTAAGTGTCCTTGCTGATCCACCTGCAGACACAGTGTGCCCTAACCTCTTCACAAGGGAATAGACAGAGCAGTAGAGAACATGATCAGATTACCAGGGACCCGGAATAGCCTTATCATGTGCTGTTTACTATTCTATGCCTCTGCCTCTGTGGCAGGTCTAAAAAAAAAAAAAAAAAAAATAAATAAATTGCTGCCTCTGAATGTTGTGAGTGAAAGCACTTGCCAAGAAGAGACAGTTAAGACAAAATATGAGCTGAAGGACCCACAATTGTTTCTGCTGTGAGTCCTGAAAGTTGATTTACTAGCCTTGGTGTATAAGCCATTAAAATATCACACTAAGTCTTTAGAAAAATACTGTATTATGAAACTGGAATCCAAAAATATTCACAAAAACATACAAAAAAGAAATATCGAATAGAAATTTAACTTCTAACTTTTCTAAGTACTTGTAATGTTTTTAAATGCACCCATGCAAATTAGGAGTTACATGACCATTCTTTTGTCCTTGAAATAAAATGGTTGCCAAATTATTCATGATGGACTTTTCCATACACTGTTCAAACAACAAACTGAAAACACCTAAATCAACAAAACAGGAGAGGTAAAAGCTGTATTTCTCACTGTCATGCTTTGGAAAGTGTTGGTAAGTAGAACATACTGTAGATTGACTCTATGTCAGTTTTTCCTTTGCAGTTCTTCAAATTGTTTGTAATGCTGATCAAAGCAGCCATCAGTGCAATACCTCTCTGCATGGAGGTGAGGGGCATACTGAGCATACATCAACACAACACAAGGATCCAAAATTAAATGCTAAATAAATGGTCATTCGGTGCACCAGATAGCAACTAGCAGAACTAAGTTATAAGATGAGGTATTTGAATGTTTTGTCCTAAATCACAAGAAAAAAGCCTTGGTTGGTTCCACAATTCAAAATTCATCCTTTAATCTGTAAAAAAAATATTTTTACTGAGCCTAAACTTGCGCATGCTTAGAATGTATAGGACTCTCCTTAGGTAACCTGTCAAGTTTATTTGACTCCAGACTGCCAACATATTTTCTCCATGGTCACATACCAAAGGCAATCTAATAGAAACAGGTGAAGCATGAAGTGAAAAAGAGTGTGTACGTGAAGTCTAGTCCTCCCTGTCAAATAAGAGGGTGAAGGTTTATAATTGTTACTTGGTAGTTTCAGTTGTCCCTTTCTTACAGCCTATCCCTAGGCTCAAAAGTCAAGAGTCATGAATGTTCCATTATTGCTGCAACTGCTTCATCTGCCCCTTATATATGATGTGTACCTCAAAAGACAAAGCCCAGGTTTCAGAAGGCTGAAAATTTCCTAGTGATTATTTCATACAGTAGCATGATTAACAGGGACAGAGGGACGTCATTTGCTGATACCCCACTGTCCTATGCGAGCTATACAAGAGCTTTCATGAAAATTATCCCCTGGCAATATCCATAGGAAGAGCTAATTGCCACTTCAAAAAAAAAAAATAAAATCAGGAGGTTACTAAAATATTACAAAACAAAATAGGTGTGAGTCCACATTCTCCTTCCACTCCCACCCAAGTCTGGTTATCTCCCTGGGGACCTCAGGGGTCAATACTTCTTTGCTTTCAGGATCTGAATCTGCACACAAAAGCAGTACCAAACTGAACAAAGGGGGAGGGAAGGAGGAGAGCTCTTTTGTTTCAAGAAAATCATGGCAGCAGTGAATCATCAGGAGGCCAACAGTAAACAAAATATCCACTCCAATGGGATCACAGATCTTCAGTTGCCTGTCTTCTTCCTCTCTAACCTGTCATTATCTACAGGGACTAACTCATAGACATTGTATCTTTCTTCTTACTAGGGCTAACAAGGATCAGATCATGAGTAAAGATTCTCTTTTAAAACTTGCTTCTTTCATTACAATGCTCTGCAATAATTTTTCTGGCCTCTGTTCACAGACTGAAACTTTCCCATCCCTTTGCTGCCTATCGTTGAAGAAACCCAAATAAATCTCTTTCATGTGCTTTGTGCTTGCAAAGATGCACCACTTACCTCCAGCAAGTACCCACCATTCACATTCACCCCAAGGGTTACTGGCCTTCCAGGTGCCAGCCATACTTAAACCTCCATCCTTAAGGCTGGTTTTGCTTCCTTTTTTTTTTTTTTTTTTTTTTTTTTTTCCTGACCTCAGTGATTTTTGCAGCATGTAGTTGCTGAGTGTGACCCTGTTGTGCTCTCCCAGTACACCTCAGGATGGTACAGGAGGGGACTGGCTTGGATCACAGCTAACTGACACTGGGTATTGCCTCTGGGTAGGTCACCTCAAGGGTAGTGAGCTGCTTAGGACTGGGGCATCCACTACCAGGCTCAACAGACCCTGAATTTTTCCTTTACCTGGAAGAAAACTGTTTCTGAACCGCAGTGCCAAAGACATCCACCTTTTAGGAAGGATTGCCTCACCTGCAGGCTGCTTTCTTCTACCAGCAAAGTTTCCTTTCCCCCGCAGGGATTGCAGCTACAGCGGTGTCACACGGGGCAGGTGTCATGGGAGTTTGCTGCTCTCACCTTTGTGTGTTGCCAGCATAGGCTAGGAGGCTCCTACTTTTGCCCAGGCCAAGTGACCTTGGTGCTGGGATGCTGGATGAAGGTGACGGTCACAAATTCATCCAATTCCTTGTTGCAGCTGCAGTGGTGGACAGATACCATGACCTCTCCATAAGGCGGGGCCCTTTAAAGTCAAGATCTTAATGTTTCCCATTCCACTGGAAGGGAAAGAGGATGCAATAAGGATATTCATGGTGTTTATGGCTCTAGAGTTTAGCCCATCCTATAAGGATGAACTCTTTGCTTTTAGTCTGGTTTATCACTCAACTCTGCTGCACTGGGCTGGGCAGCTAAGGTTTGTCTGCCGTGAACTCCTGGCTTAAGCTGTGTTAAACAATTCCGCTGCTCTTAAGTCACGGAGTAAGGATTCCTCTCAGAGTACCACACCTCAGATCTACAGGTTTTCTAAGCCAAGCAAGGACAATGTTCTCTGAAGCACCTGAGGGGGCACTTGCTGGTCCAGTGCCTTCCTTCAGCGCATCAGTAGATGGCAGCAGGCAGTTCCTCCAGGAGCCGTCTCCGCAGCAGCGGCAGCAGCAGCAGCAGGTGATGATCTTCCCTTAGGCTGGCAATGGTTTGAGGTTTAAGTCTGCCTGCAGACACTTCTCAGCGTGCTGTCCCCATTAAAAGCAAAATGCGTTGGTTCTCAGGTAGGGTGTATGTTGTTGTTGTAGTATCATAGAAGCAGTAAATAAGTATTGGCCTCTAACACAATAATATTGTAAGAAGATTAAATATTTGGAACCTAACAGATTTTGCGCTACATTCAGCTGGTTTCTTGGCAGTATTGAGTGTTCACAAATCCCACTTCTTCCATGCCTTCTTGAATCGGATAATTTTGCAACAGTCTGGCAAGGGGATATACTTTTCTGAGAAGAGAAAAGGACAGGTAGATTCAGTGTATTTAAGAAGGTAGAGAAAAAAACCCATGCCTTAAAGAGGGCTAGTGTACTTCATGGGCTTACGCACTCCCTTTCATTCTTAATATTTCAGCTGTGAGTTTTACACAGAGGTTGTTAAACTGTGTCAGTCTGTGTTGAGCAATGAGCAATAGCTGCGCATTGTGTTAAAAATGCAGCTCAGATTCCCCATGGGAGAATATAAACCTAGATCGAGTGTTTCTGGTTATACCTTATCTTATAACTTAGTTCTGCTAGTTGCCATCTGGTGCACCGAATGACCATTTAATTTTGGATCCTTGTGTTGTGTTGATGTATGCTCAGTATGCCCCTCACCTCCATGCAGAGAGGTATTGCACTGATGGCTGCTTTGATCAGCATTACAAACAATTTGAAGAACTGCAAAGGAAAAACTGACATAGAGCCAATCTCCTACTCACTTTACAAAAAAAAAAAAAAAAAAAAAAAAAAAAAAAAGGGAGTGGGGGAACTTTTGGTATGTCCAGTGCTCCTAATGACATAGCATAGAGCTAGTTACCACACACTGGCCAGGAAATGTGGTAGCTGGAATGTTCCTGTGAGTGCAAGCCAGAGCTGGCAAGAACATCTCTTGCCTATGGGAGCTATTGGGGTTGTGCTGCAAGGCACTTTGCCCATAGTTTGAAGGTATAGCTTTGTTTAGTTATTACTAATGAACAGTTGCATTGCACTTCAGAGTAGTTGTGTTGAAAATTACCTATAATGACCAGAGTGATGGAAGAGACCATCACTATAATGCACGTCTCAATGTTCCATCTAGTGGGTAGAATTGAGCCCCTCTGGTGTTTTTATCCTGGTGTGAGACTAAAAGGCTATGTAAGGTATCAAGCTTATGGTTAATGACCAAGCTTCTGCCTTGCAAATAGTATTAGCAAACCCTTTATCAAGAAGACATGTTGTCTCTGTGAGCTGGGTCCACATTCACAGGCATCAATTCATCATACTCATTTACTGTGAAAACAGCAAATTTTAGTCTGCAGTGTAATATAATGCTTTGCTTGCCAGACTTCTTCAGTCTCCAGAGTCAAAAAAAATAGAAATTTAAAGTCAAGTTTTCATGTCAAATGATGTAAACAAAATTCAATTAAAGTCAAGGTGAGCTGTATCCCAGACTGCTGATCTCAACCTTTCAAAAAAGACCTTGAGGTGATGTTCTTAGTATGAGCACATAGGGTTGTGAGTCAGGAAGCACTGGGTGAAGAAATATAACAGAAACCTGTGGCAGCTCCCCTGCATGGAGGACTGTATTCCATTTGAGGAATGAAGGTTCTTGGCCCTCTCTTATGTCTCTGCCTTCACAGCATAAGGCATTTTTATTTTGACATGTGAGCTGTATTACAAGGTTTGGGGAAAGGAGTACAATTGCTTGTTAATGTTTCCAGGCTGCTGTGGGCCTAGATTATTTTCATACTTGGTCTCACTCTGAATATTTGTTCACGGTTTGAGTTTATCCACTAAGAAACTCTACAACCTAAAGAGAGAGAGGAAAAAAGAGCAAACAGAAACAAGAGGTATTAGATGAAAGTATAAAGGCCTAGAAATCTGAATGTTTATTTAGGAGCTCCAGGGAGAAAGATTATCTCTTTTCAAATATCCTCTTAAAAATGGTAATCTGAACAGCCGTATTTTGCTTTGATATTACTTTTTGTTATTATTTTCTAGATTGATAAAATCAGGATGGATCCCAGTGTCTATAAACTATCCAGTGTGAACATTCTGCCTTGCCACCTCTCTTTTCCTGTAAGACATTTTCAGAAGCACAATAATTGAAGCAGAATTGCTCTGTATGCCTGTAGTCCAAGTCTTGACACGTGAATACTGTCAGTGTAAGCATTATCATACTATTCTAAATGTTTCCCATTTGAAACAGGACCTAAATAGCAGAACAGACCCAGCTGCAGATACCAGCCATCAATATCTTTTCATTTTACGTTTCACAAATATGGCAGAGCTGCTGTGCTTGTAGTTTTCCACACAGCTGAAAAAGTCAGCACTGAATTACTCACCAGCCTCTGGAAGTCTTTTATATGAGCTGGCTTCTGCGAGCTGTAGAGCACCAGCACTCACACTCAGAAGACTATATCACTTCCTTCCTCTATCCTCACACATATCAGGATGGTGTGTCTATATGGTTCCTGGGTGATAAGCTATCAGCTTTACATTCTCTGCTGATTGTTCTGAAATCCCTTCACAAATAAGCCTAGGAAGCTAAAAAGATGTGCAGAGAGTGAGAAATGTCTGTGATAAATAACACCACCTGAATCCTCCTTCACAAACAACGCCTCTTCAGCTACATCACACTTGAAAGCTGCTGTTTATTCTGCCTGTGGCAGCAGAAGTTAGTACCCCCTGTCAGTCCGGCAGCTGGGATGAAAAGAAGGAGATGAGACACCTCACTAGAGCTTTTGGTTAAAGGAAAGTTGTGCTGAAATTTGATACTGCGGATAACTTGATTAAATAGCTAATTGTCCCTGAAAGTGGCATCCCCGTGGCGCTCCCTGCACTCAGTGGGCACTCACACCACTTTCCTGGCGCTGGTGCTGCCCTGTCTGCCCGGAGACAGTTCAGTGAGTCAAGAGCTACTGCCAAGCGGGAACTGTAAGGAAGAATGTGAAAGTGGGATCATGCCTTTCAGCAACAGCTAGCTCTTGTCTTTGCTTAGCTGTATTGTTAACAGCACCCTTGGGGCCCGGAGGAACATGCTGACCCTTGTAAATCCAGCAGTTTGCACAGCAGAGACTTCTGGGGTGCAGGGCATTGCTGGATGGAGAGGGGATAGATTTTACTCTCTGGCTCCAGGCTTACATCGGTGACGTTTCTGTCATTATGTGGAACTAGCAGTATTTGGTCATCTGTGTGGATGGAGTAACCTAAACTTCTGTGTCCAGTAATACTTGTTTGGATGAGAGGTTCACACCTGTCGAGCTAACAGTGCTGTTTTAGACCACTGTCCACGAGCAGGTGCAAGAAGAGCAGGGTGGGAATTGCTGCAGTTTGTTCTGAGCCTGCTTTGATTCAGTGTTGGCCGTTGAAGAATTAGCTTAAACCTATCTGCAGTAAGGTGCTATTACTGTAACACCTGCTCAAAATGTGCATCCCAGTCTCCAGAGGGATGAAATCCATCATCAACAGAGACCAACAGCATTTCACTTGGTGTTGAAGGGCAAAGCTAAGCAGGAGCACCCCAGCCTTTGAGGCGGTCTTGAAAGGTGTGCGAGGCTCATGAGACCGTGGCTCTGTGGCTTTCAAGGGATTTTCTGAAGGACTGGTGAAGGGACACTTGGTTGGTTTCCTGGAGTGCACAAGGGTCAGCTTCAGTTGCCTGAATTAACATGTCTGGTGCTATTTGCAGTGCTCTAGAGTAATGTGGACATCCAGGTTGGGGGGTTTTGCCAGCCCTTTCTTGGATATACCAAAGCATGAGATGATGTCTCCTTTTGGTGACTACTCTGTGACTGACCTGGCCAAAAGGTTGAGCTCCAGGAGGAGATATACCACTGAGAATCACTGTCAGAGTGGTGTGAAAAGTTAGTCAGCTTTGCAGCCCCACTTTTCTCCTATTTCCTCCTGGCTAGATACGACAGCTCCCTGCTCAGCATGGTGACTTCTCAGCACTGTTCTCCTGGGTGCCTGGCTCTCACCATGCATGGTGTAACGAACCGTATGTCTCTGCTGCAGTAGTGATTTTCACTGTGTGAGCTGGGGTCCTTAAAGGTTGGCTCTCCCACATTTTTCTGCCAAAGTCATCTCAAGATATGACATAGGTCCTTCTGTAAGCTACATCCACTGCTTAGGTGTCTCAGAGTTAGTAGCTAGTAGATAATCCTGCGGCACAGCTGAGAAATATATGAATGCAATTCAAAAGGACCTTAAATCTGACCTGGCTTGTGGATGCTTCAGCAGCAGCTAGAGGAAGAACAAATCTGGGCAGAGGGACCATTCCTAGGTCACGGAGATGAGGGAGCAGCCAAGAGGGAGCTCTGTCACTGTGCACACTGGCACTGCAGCCTCCACGATGCAGACATCAAGCTCCTGTTACATCCTGGTGTTTTGCCCCAGGAATTCAAAGGATGGTTTGGTATTGCTGTAGCCCCTTGGGGAGGTGCGTGTCTGGGTTGGAGAACAGAAATATCCCACTGGGGGGTGTGTGCCACTGCTTTTCCATGTTGTAACTTCTTCAGTACCTCCCAGAGCCCTCAAAATAGCATATGGAAATGTGTTCTTCCTTTCACATTCATTTTGTTCAGCCTTACACCTGTTAGATTTCATGTTTTCCACAAAAAGAAGCAGCCATTGCCTTTTTTACAGTAAATAACCTTTTTTTTTTTTCCAGAGCCAGCTGAACAGCTTGTGCTTCTGATCAGTTTAAAAGAAGCTGTTCACCTAAACCACAGATAAGTGAATCATATTCAACAAGGTCATCTATTCCCAGCTAAATAAATGACTTTTCTTCCGAGGTAATACAATCTTCAGTTACACAGAGATTAAATTACTGGGCTTAAAAAAACCCCAGAAGTCTTAACCTTTTAAAATATCAAAAGTTGGGGAATTTGCTTTCAACAGTCTCACTAGCAAAGCAGTCTACCAAAGCAAAACAAGAAATGCTTCTTCTTGGGCACCTTCAGAAAGCATGTGAATTGTTCCAGCATTTACTTAGATAAAGATTCACGCTGGAGGTTTTTTTTTTTTTTCTCTACTGTCCCTAAACCAATCTATTTACTGCCATTACTGCTACAGATACAAATGGCTTACAACTTCAAAAAGTCAGTTAGGAGACTGGCTTTGAATGTCCCTTCTACCTAACTCCTGTCTGTGGCTGGTGTGTTGCCAAGGGAGCTGCATTGTTTCCTAGTGCAGCAAATGAATAAAGTTAAATTTATATCTTGCTATGTGCTAGAGAAATAGAGATGTAGTTATGTATGCATTACCTTGAATATAAATCATATAGAGATCCCCGCCTCCTCTGTCTGCTACAAGGCATGCATGAAAATGTCCCCCTGGAATAGAAATAGAAATAAACCCATAAACCACCATGTCTGTAGCTAGAGATGAGTCAGATGCAGAATTCAGAAGGTTTCAAATACCACCCAAATCTGCGTGTGTGATCAAAGGTTTTGGTTCCGACCCAACTCTGTATCACCACAACAGCGTGGATAAAATTCTGAATCCATACATCTCTACCACGTTATACATCCATTTAACCATATGGAGCTCCTTTCTCAAATGGAGCCATGCAAAGAAGGGGAGGATGCCTTGCTGGGCATTGCATGACACAAGTATGACCCCAGGTCAGCTGCAGAGCTGTCTTGTAGCTTTGGGCAAACAATTTAATCCTGGCTGGCATTTTGTAAGTGATGGGGCCCAAAGGGGCAGCAACAGGGCTGACAGTACCACCACCAGGCTTTGGGGAAGGCACAGCCACGTCATGGCACCCTTGGGGATGAGGACGCAGGGTTCAGCCCTCAAGCTGGAGATATCCCACAACAAGAGGCCTCCTGCCACCTACCAGCAGGCTCTGCAGCAGGCATGGGGTTGATCCCCTGAAGGGTGTGCACATGAGGAAGAAGGGGAACAGCTGGGCTTAGTTCCCCTTTTTTTTCACAGCTTCTTGTCCTCCTCCCAAATTAATGCTGCCCTCATGCTCTTAAACAACCCACTAGCTTGATATTCCTTCTGTTAGTGGGATAAACACTTCCTGCGCTTCACAAAGTTGGTAGGTGTAGGGGGAAATATTCTTTAAACTTCAGGGCACTGAGAACTAGCAGTTGTAAAGGCACAGATTGACCAGCAGTGGGAAGATGACTGAGATATTTTATGGCTTTAGACAAAACCATTGGGTGACCTTTAATTATAATATTATGTGTTTGTTTTGGTGTTTTTTCTGAAGTAAAACTTAGTTTTGAATTAAACCTCCTTATTAAAATGCTTGGTTTTATTTTCCAGCTTTCATTTGGGGTAAAATGTTTTGTCCCAAACGAGTCCCATTTTCAGTATGACAGGCAAACCAAGGAACAGCTCTCTTAAACAATGTTTGCTTTCTCTTCTGCTATAATTACAGTTGCCTTTTTGGTGAGTGCAGGAGGTAAACTGAAGTACCAGATAACCTTCAGGTCAGCCGTGGGTATCAGACCTGGGTTTAGTCAAGTCACCCAACTCACTATGACCAATTATATTACATCTCCATATGTTACATCTTTCTGAAGCTTCAAGCATTTATTTTGCCTTCTGGAGATGTCCTAAAATTAATTAATGAGCTATGAAAGTGTGATGAGGAGTGCTTGTACCTACCTCAGTGAGAAAAGGACCTTATGTATCACTGTATAATATGTCATTAAGCTTGACTGAAAATTATCCTTCTCAGTCATAAACAAACATGACTCAAATTTAGTATGGCTCTTAAAAATCAGCAAGCAATTTTTGGTTTTAGGGCAACGGAGGGGATGGGGCAAGAGGTAAATTCTCTCCTTCTTAGGTACCACCCCCACCCCCCTGCACACTGCTCTCCATAAAGAGGAAATTGCTAAAGCTAGGAAGAGAACAAACCCATTCCTTGTCTACAGTTAGCAAAAAAGCCTGCATTGGTTTTTTAAAGGTTGAGACATGAAGTGAAAGAAAGCATTACTTTCAGCATGCAGTAACAAATCCAACTCTAAATGGGAATGTTATTCAGCAAGTGTCACTTTTAAAAACACAGCTCTTCCATTTCAACCTGTCTCCCATTTTCTGAGCAGAAAAAGAAACTGAAGGGATGGGACAGGGGCTGTTTAGGATGAGAGTTGGAACCAGAATTTGAAAGGCCAGAAAACTGTCAGATGCTTTTAAAAAAATGAAATAAAGAAAACCCTTTAAAACATTTCTGAAGCATTAATGCTGGTTCCTGGAGGCTTCCAGTTTGACAGAGACATTATTTTATCGCCTCAGTCCCGTGCAGAGAAAATGTAAGTTCATGAGCACTGTGTGGAGATGCCATATGGGAAGCTTTGTAAGCCTCTGGCAAGTATCTGTATCAAACATGCACTTGTGTAGCACCTTCCACATGCAAAGCACAAAATGGCAATGAATGGAACCTCCCAGCAACAGCAGGAGGCAACAAATTACTTTTTTCACTTACAGATGGCAAAATTGGACCCACCTATGCTCCTTGTAGCCTGATCTCTGAGGATGTAGTGCAAAATATTGCTGCACTGAGCCAGTGTTGTGTGTCTGTAGTTAACAAGAGAAACCTTGGTGAGAGAAATATGATTTAGATCAGGCTCTCAGGCCACCATCCTGCTTAGGACTGTCACCCCACTGCTGATATAGCATGAAGACTCGGCAAAGATAGAGGTGCAGGTATTGTATTTATTTGATAACTCAAGTCTGCATACATTTTAAAACTTCTGTGAGAAATAGAAATGTAAATCAGCTCTGATTGTATAGCAGCATTGCAGCATCCTTCAGTGCATGGGGGGTTCCCCTCCACTGTCAGCACCCCTTATCATCACAGTACCTTGATACGTTAATAAGCTTTATCTTGGCGGACCATAGACCTGTCATGGCTCAGAGCAAGGAAGCTGGTCTTCAAGGACCAGTGAGCTGGACGATACCCTTTATGGCATTCACCCAGGGAAGGTACAGGCTGCAAAGCAGAAATGTAAATCATTTCCTCCCAGGCAGACTGTGAAACAGGGTGACTGTTATCAGGTCCATCCATAATGAAAATGAAAAATGGGAGCATCAGTCTTTCCCTCTTCACATATATCTTTCGCACTCAATATTCTCCCTGAGCCTGGAATATTGGAGCACCTTTATTGAGCATTAAGATATGTCGTACACACCATTAATTCAGCTTCATAATGCCATTACCAAGCAAGCAATTACAACTACCTGAACGGAGCTTCATAATAGGTAAATATGGGGAAGCAGCCTTCATTCACCCTACAGAGCTATTCTGTTCAAAACTATCCTATCTTCTAATTATTCAGGTGCCATGTAACGTACTATGAATTCTTCCCCATGCACAGCGTTTTTTAAGTGTTAAATTTTTCACTGCCATTTTTACAGGGAGGTAGTTGTGATACTGCAACTATTTCTTCTACAGACTCTCATCAATAACACCGGTCTCCCTTTCAGGCACCACTAATAAATGCTGAATTTAGCAGCCATGTGCACAAGCAAGGAAATTTAACTGCAGGATTGTTTATTGCCTGGAGCATCCACCAGTAACAATAGAAGGGTTACAGTCTTTATGGAGAACTTACGTGCAGGCTAGATTATGCATCCATAGCTTAATTTAGCTCCCTTATGCCTAGGCATTATGATACATTTGCTAATTACATGATCACATACGGTGTTTTCCCCATTAACTCCTGCTTCATTTGGTACATAGGATGCTCCGTGACGGGCAGCTGTTCAGCAGTCCTATTCTTCCAGCTCTCCCATGCAGGGGCTCTGTGTCACTCTGACTAAGCACTATGCTGCATGAAATGGAGATAATCACTTCTTCCTCGTGCAATCTTCCGAAGAGTCAGTTTCTGGGAAATCAGAGCACCTCACAAGTATCAGCAAAGTTACCTTTAGGGCTCCCCTGTGACAAAAGGTATTATCCCATTTCAGAGGCATGGCTGAAGCTTGTGCAAATCTTGTATCTGCTGCAATATATGCCTGAATTTGACCCCCAGCTCTGCCAGAAGTTATTCAGTCTCACCTCAGCAATCCAGGCTGAGAAATAAAAAATGGATACTTGCTTTACAAGGTGAGCACGTGAAGCCTTCTTCAGAAAAGCTCTGAAACGCAGCGAGCTCCTAACACCCATCCCTGGATGGGCTCCAGATTACAACTCATAGCTTCCTCTGGCTCCCGGTACAGATCGTCTTCCCAGAAGAAAGCCAAAGGAAAGCTGGCAGGTTTTGAGTAGGTTTGTGCAATATCTCTGTACCAAGGGAAACAGATAGCCCCATGTGCCATCAGCAGAAGCCTGGGTTGGGAGGGGGAGATCAGTCCAGTAAATGAGTCTAGTAAAATAGTGAGAAAACTGATAGAGCTAAGCAGCTACAGCTCTGCCTAGAGTACGGCTCAGGACCCAAGTCCTCCTGGCTATCTAAGCAAGCACAAGAGCACATATAAGACAAGCCTGTGCCCCAGCTGTGGGGAGAGCGTTTCTGCTGAGGCTGTTCTTATCGGTCCAGTGTTAACTGATGTTAATTAAATTCTTTGGCATGTACACCTGCCTGCAAGCCAGAGCTGGCCCAGACTTCATAGCTGTAATGTCACATTAACGACTTCAGATGGCAGGTCATGTCATTAATTTCAGCAAGGTTGTGTGGGTTGCAGCCACAGGTAGAAGCGATCCTTCCTCTTTCTGTAACCATAGAGGAGCAGTGCAGGAACATCCTGCATAGGACAACCAACAGGCTGAGACAAATTAAAGCTGGCAAAAGCTATGGTTGCTGACAGAACAGTATTTGTGGTAAGAAATCTATCAGTTTCGAACAATCTTGACTTTCAAAGTGTCTTTGTTATTGGATTTTCCATGGTTTTCCACCCCACTGAGAAGCTTTGCGCATACCAAGCAACGTATACAAATACTATGTGAGGTGAAAACATTTATTATAGATGTTTTCAACTGAGTGAAAGAGTCTGGGCACAAAGGAAATGCCTTTTTGCATAGTAAAGTGTGGAATTCAGCGTCACAGGAAATCATGGAGGATGTGAACATTCATGTTACAGAGAGCAGATATTTATAGCAAGAAGCAGAATACATTCAGAACAGTAAACAAACAAAATGCTGTAGGTGAAGGGAAGCCTGAAACCTCATACTTCCAGGCTGAATGACTAGGGGTCTGGAAAAGCTGTTCTATAACTCCATTTTGTGATATTTCATGTACCTTTTGAAATGTCTGCTCCTTCAAACTTGGCAGCTTGATCCACTACAGAAAAATCTGTATCTCATCCTGAATAGGATCCATCTCCCTTTGCATTAGGCCTATGTAAAAATCCCCTTCAGTCTCAAAAAACCGCAGTAATTTATAATGCCAATGCTGACTGGCAGTGTGAGACCTGACACCACAAAACATAGTAGTACCTGCGGCTTTTCTTCTTCCAAACTCGTTATGTCACCTGCAGCTCATCTTTCACTTGGTAGCCTGAAGCCCTTGGTCAGGGACTGGGAGATGGGGCTTTGATGCCCACTTCGCTGTAAGGAAATTTTAAGCCCATTGCTCCAAGTTTTTAAGAGACTGTGCTACTCGTTACAGCAAAAACAACATGAAAAGACAAAGGGGGGAAAGGCTGGAGAAAGGGGAAGACAGGTTTATAGGGAAGTTGGGAGCAGGCCCTTTTATCTCTGACAGCTGAAACTGTGCAATTGCAAAGGCAAAACTAACTATCCAGAGCAAGACTTCAAGCAAGAGCCTGACTTACCCCATGGAGGAGGGGACTCTGTGCTCTGAACTGCACCCAGGAGTAGTTTTAATGCACTTTTCCATTAAACGTTGGATAAAATTAGGAGGAGGAGGGGACCAAACCCAGCAGAACAGGGCTTAGAGCCAGCTCTGGCAAAATCACCTCCAAATCAAAGACCAGGCGACTGGAGCTAGTTATACCGGATGGCATCACTCCTTGGTTCCGTTGCTCCAAGGACCTTGCAGGCTCACAGAGAGATGCTCAGTTTTCCTGTAAATCTTTGCATAGCCTGGTAAGAAGGTGTTTTAAATAAAAAATTGCTTATTTGAAAGACCTGACATCTTGTCAGCCACATTAAGTTGTAAAAGGGATTTTCTCATGATTCTGAGCTCCTTTGATCAGAAGCGCAGCAGCATGATTAAATTAGCACCTCTACTTTCACTTACCTTGGCCACAAACATCTAGTGCTTTCTACACATGGCTGTTTTGTATGCCACCACATGTCAGCAGGGGGGAACTCTTCTCATCTCCTGCATGCACAAAGACCAAATACTGGGCACCTGCACAGAGCACCAGGCCCCAAGCAAGCAGCACGGGTCTCACCTTGAATAGACCACATGCCAGGAGGTTTTGCTTCCAGCCCACCAGGATGACTGCCCACAGCACCACCACTCTAGTATAGAGCATGTTTTATCCCTAGGCTAGCAAACAAAAGAGAAATTTCCTTTTAATTCACAGGAAAAAGCAGCTGTTGCCCCCTCTCAGCTCCATAGGATTGACCTCACATCTCTAACGAAACAGCCTCCTCCTCTTGTAAGCAACCTCTTGGTGTTTATTAGCTGTGGAGAAGGAGAACACACCCTTCCCCACAGAGCTGGGATGAAACCATCTTTCTTGGCTTTGGGGGCACGTTTAAACCTGCCAGCTCTGATGAAGGTCCCTGGGCTGAATCCCAGCAACTACGCTTCATTTCCCTCCAGAGCAGGTGGGGCCAGTTGTAATTCTGGGTTCTTAAAGGGATTGCACTCCCTCCTGGGTGTGTGCTGGGGCCCCTTGGGGTTAGGGGCACTGTATCTTGTATGAGGTTTAGTGCCAGCTGTGCGGTTAGCTGTCAACTGCTGTCCTACCCCAGAAGGAAAAGGCTGTTTCTGGGTGCATGTCTGCCTCCTGATGCACACCCCTCCAGGTCCCTCAACTCAAAGAGCCAGATACGCAAAAATTAAGGATCCAGGACATTTTGCTGCTTAAACAAAGTGGCAACATTTTAAGACCTGCCTTCAAGGAATTATGGCACTCCAGCCTGGAAATGCTATGAGCCTCCATTGGCTGCATGAGGAATGAGACCACTGAAAATTTGTAATGAGTAAAATCCTACTTCAGCTGCTAAAATAACATGGTAAAGTAGGCTCTAAAAGCTGTTCGGTTTGCATCACTCTGTGGCTGTTTACAGGCTAACTCACAAAGACCTTTACACAACAAATATTACAGCTTAAGCCCGGTTCTCATTTACGTCCTAGCAATTTCACTGGAGGTCATGGGGTTGTATGCTCTATCACATTGAGTATTAAGTGGGAAACACACAAGCACAGACAAAATAATCAAATGAGTCATACTAAAGTAGGACTGTTCCCTGCAGCCTCCAGGGGCTGTTAATTAATTGTGCTGTTAAACCCTGAGATGGAGGGTTTAACAAAGACTGGAGACCGTTACCACGCAGCCTCTGACTGCCTGCAATTTGCTTTTGGGGTTGAGCTGTGTGAGCACGGCAGGATTTGGCCACCATCGAACTTTTGTGGAATGTTACATTCATTCAAAATCTGACAGAAGCAGATTTTTGTCAGGAAGCAGATGAGTGAGATGCTAGCATCTCAGTAGTAGATAGATTGTTCAAAATTCAGAAGATTTACTGTGAATCTGAATAAAAGAGGCATCACTTATATATTTGGCACATCATTAAAGCAGTGCCAATTCCCAATATTTTTTTGTTACGTGTGAGTGTTCAATATAATTACACTCCTGTACTCTGTGTACACATTTTTTTGTCATGCATAACTGTGTGGCCTCATGTGGGATATTTTTGTACAATTCATTCAAAAGCACAATTAATAGTCTCTTTCCCTCACTTGTATCCTAAATAGCAATATTTAGTCCAAAAACACAGTAGTAAGGCAAAATGTTCCTAGGGCAAACCAATCTCTTTTGGAAAACAGGAAAACTGTATAGCTTTTATGCACATAAATATTGCTTAAGTGTATAATTACATGTAGGAAATTATTTCAAACGCAGAAACGCAAGAAACATCAAATCAAGTGTGATTCAGTAAAGGCAGTCCTTCACTGTGCTTTTGCAGGAGGGGAAGCTGTCAATCTTAATCTAACATAGTGGTAGTTTCCAGAAATGAAAGAAAAAGCTGAAAGCAGGATTCATTTCAAATAACTTTTTCATCTAAAAATGAGGCCTCTTGCACAAGCTGTTCACCTAGGCTCCCTCGACGATCTGAGAAGTGAGAGAAGAAAACAAGAGGGAAACCCCACTAGGCACTTTGTCCCATTTTATAATAAGGCTGTTGGGTGGCGGATTTTCTCCTAAAGCTAAAATTCTGATCACTGGCTAGAAAAAGAGGATTACAATTTTTTTTTTTTTTTAACGGTTAAAACTGTGATTAAGCCCCACCCTGCAAGATTTGCCAGAAGCCTCAGAGGGGTACCGATGGAGGGGATCCCAGGCACAGCAACTCAGGTTCTTGCTGGAGACAAACTATCACTATCTTTTCTCTAATCCACTGGAAACCCTTTTGAACTCCACTTTTGGGGGTTTCCAAAGGACTTTATTCTTCCACAGGATCTTAGTGGCTCGTTTAGACATGTGGCTTCTGCTGGAGTCCTGCGCTGCTCTCTATCCTATCAGGGTGCCGCCAGCTGTCTGCCACAAGCCAGATGTGGAATAACTGAGTAAGGTGCTCTGCACCAAATAAATACCATCTACCCAAGCTTGCTCCCTGTTCTGCACATCAGCCTTACACAGCTCTACATTTCTTTAAACCTAAATTATTTCCTTGTCCCGACTGATCCAAGACACTACTTTTGACCATTTTTTCTGTTTCTTCATATTTTTTTTTTATTCATTCATGAAGCTGTTCATTACCATGTAGGTTTTTAAATATGTTTCCCTCAAGTCTAAATTATCCATCACCTGAGCCTTATTTCGGATTAAAAGCTGAGAATAGATAAGATGTGAGCAGGACCATTTGACCTCCAAACATATGCTTCTGATTAGCTTACCATTACTAACCTCCCTAGGTTTAATATTATTAGTCATTTAAGCATTATGATGACATAGTCGTTATGTTTATTGGTTTAAACAGAAGCCAAATGCATATGCCAATGGAAATGACATCCCTTCAAAAGCCATCCCCAGACCCCTCCCTGCTGGCTATGCTGAGGCTGCTTGTGTAAACACCCAAGACAACACAGCATTGAAAAACTTGTGGTACCTGGAAAAGCCTCGCAGAAGCACCTCCCCAGGCACTGAGTTGGCTGCTCTGGGCCAAACTTCTATGCACAAGAGTGCAGACACCAGGGTCTATGCTAACGCCTGTGCACGCTCATAAATCAGCCTAATGCCACTGGATTGTGCTTCTCCAAAGAGCCTAACCACAGATGCAACCTTTGTTGTAACGGGGCCATGCCCTGCCTTACAGAGGATTGCTCCCTGCAGCACATGCGCTCGCAGGTAGGTCTGTAATCTCCTGTTGACAGGGCTGTCCTCCCCCCATGGTGTGTTATTTCGCTGTGCTTTCTGGAGATATATTTTTAAGACTTTTTTTTCCTCCCATAGTACAGCAAAAGGAGGGCTGAAACTGTAATTTATTTTCCTCATTCAATGGAAAGTATAGATTCTTGTTTGCTTGTTTTTAAATCAAAATGTAAATCTGCAGCCTTATTAGATCACGGCCTCTGTAAAAAAAGTTTTATGGTTATTTAAGAAGAATGTGGGATGTAAAGAAATGTGAGTTTATTATATACACTTGGATGAAAATATATCAGTTTTCCAGGTAAAAATGTGTACTTTCTGAAAAACACATTAATATGTTATTTATGCTGAAGACTTTAGCATTCCTTCAGATTTTCACACCAGGGTACAGATACAAACACAGTAAATGGTGCAAGTAATGGCAATTCAGGACAGACAGTCAAGGACACTTGATGTCCACAATATTTCTTTTCCTTGCTTATTAGAACAATCTCTTGCAGACGTGAGAATACAGGTCTCCATGGGCTCACCCCACAGCGTTAGCACACCTGTTTGCTGCTGCTTGGCTAGGAACGAGGGGCTGTAGGCACTGGGGCATTTCTAGAGGTATTCATCTCAAAACCACTAAAGGTGACAGTGAGAGGTGGGCTGTTTCTGAACCAGATCTTGATGTTTCTGTGCAGACTTGATGTAATGAGTATTTTCACACTGAAGACTTTTTTTTATTTCCCTTTGCATCGGTCATTTTTCAGGTTTTGTGTCAACTAAAGTCACTTGCTCTTCTTACGTGCTCTGTGTTGGATACATATATGTGGTTCTGCATTTTTACCTGATTAACTGATACAGAAATAACTACTGTTTGCTAATGGAAGATGTATGTCCTAATTGTGGACCTATATTGCTCTACACACGGTATTTCTGACTTCTTTGGTTTTATTCCTTTAAGCCCACATTTAAAGTTCTTCATGGCAATATATAAGAAGAGTACTAAAATATTTACTAAAACCAGTGTCAGATGCTTGTTAATTAGCATGCCATTTCCTGACGGGCGATGTCTGAAATGGATTTGCCACCCCGTCTAACGAAGAAGAGGGGATGTCCTCTGTCACAGCAGCTTCTGCTCACATCAGTGGCACCACATCCACGGAAACCACTGGCGCAGCAGCATGTTCTTACATTGTAAATACAAACAACCAACAAAAATGCCTTATGCTTTTCCACAATGAGTTCATGAGATGCACGTGGCAAATAACTCCAATTAATGGCGAGGAAGCTATGTGTGAAGCTCCGGTGAACTGATGAAGAAATAGACTGAAAGAAATTGGCAACGTTGCAGTCTTGCTTGATTTGCATACTTAAATATTCGTCTCCTCTGCACTTTCTCAGCAAGAATACATAATGTAATCAGGAATAAAATGCAAATTTCTAGCTAAGGAACATTACTGTTTTTTAACAAAAGGAATCAGAAGTAACTAGTGTGATGTTGTGCTGGGACTAAGAGAAGTACCTTTGGTTTACAGCACTAATTACACTGTGATCTCTTTTTCTGTTGTTTTGGGGTTTTGTTTTGTCACTTTCATCTAGTCCATATTAGTGAAATCAGGTCATATTCAGTGTCATTGCAATCTTTTTAGCTGTTCTGGGGGAAAAGAGTGCCTTTTGTACATATGGCTGAGGGAGGCAAATGTGGAGGATGAAGCAAAAGGAAAAGATAGTGAATGTCATCTGTCGAAGCACAAAATTTGCTCTGTGTATACCCCATAAATGTTTTAAAGCTGATATTTAGAATCAGCGCTTCTAAAGAGATGATCTGTTGATGTATGCTGTGATTGGTCTTTAAGATGTCACTGTTAGTCATCTATACACATGAACCAAATTCCCTTTGATTTAGCATGTTAACCAAAACAGAAATACCCAGAGATTTATTCTTAAAGGTAACTGCTGTAACTGCCTAGCCTAAAAGATGTGCCCTTTTCTTCACCAACTTCTGCCATCAATTTTGTCTGGAGGCTTGTAGGGAACAAGGGGATCCTTTTCAACTCCTTATTTTACTAGTCTGGGATTGTGAAATGTTTCTTGAAATTAGTATGGCACCCACAGAAAACTGAAGCTGGACCATCTAAAATGAAGCTCACAATGTTTGCTAAGCTTTAGGCACAATATTGCCTGGTTTAAATGTAAAGCACTGGAGGCCACTGAGCTTTCTCTGGCATGCCATTATTTAACTTGATCTTGCTGTAGCTACCATGTTCTGATCTAGTGTTCCTTGTACAGGAGACATTTCTACTGAAGTTAAAGAAAAAGGGGGGTGTTCAAGGAAAGGAGCTCTGTTTTCATGCTTTAGCATAAAGATGCAAATTAGGACCAGTGTTAAAAACCTAACGAAAATGGATGGAATTATAAAGCAGAGTTTATATGGGATAGAAGTAATTTGTTCTGACATTTTGAATAAACATTACAAATAAATCAGGATCTTTATTATATGTACTGCTTACTGTTGAATAATCTGTCAAAAACATAGCTACTATTATGGAATAACTTTTTAGTTAGCACTTTCAGCGTCAGTTCTGAACTGGATTTAGAAATCTACTACAGTGCCCTTCCATGATCTCTGTGTAGAGGTCCTGTGGACAAACTGGAAGGATGCATGCATTAAGATTGGGCTCAGCTTCTTAATAGGAAAAACAAGACTTAGGTATCCAGTATTCAAGGATCACCTCTCCCATGCTCAGGAGCAACGTGTCCCAACAAAGAGGAAGTATTAAAAACACCAGGAGGCCTGCATGAATGAACAAGATGCTCCTGGAAAAAATTAAACACAAAAAGGAAGACTACAGAGGGTGGAAGCAAGGAGGTGTAGCCTGAGAGGAATACAGAGAAATTGTCCTAGCAGCCAGGGATCAGGTTAGGAAAGCTAGAACCCTGACAGAATTAAATCTGTCCAGAGGTGTCAAGGGCAACAGAAAAAGCTTCTATAGGTACATTGGTGATAAAAGGAAGACCAGGGAAAATGTGGGCCCTCTCTGGAAGGAAACAGGAGACCTGGTTACCCAGGATATGGAGAAGGCTGAAGTACTCAATGACATTTTTGCTTCAGTCTTCACTGGCAAGTGCTCCAGCCACACCACCCAAATTGCAGAAGGCAAAGGCAGCAACTGGGAGAATGAAGAAGCACCCACTGTAGATCAGGTTCCAGACCATCTAAGGAACATGAAGGTGCATAAATCCATGGGACCTGCCGAGACACATCCGTGGGTCATGAGGGAACTGGTGGATGAAGTGGCTAAGCCACCATGCATCCTATATGAGCGACTGTGACAGCCCAGTGAAGTTCCCACTGACTGGAAAAGGGGAAACATAACTTCCATTTTTAAAAAGGGAAGAAAAGGAAGACCCAGAGGGACCTGGACAGGCTTGAGAGGTGGGCCCATGTAAATCTCATGAAGTTCAACAAGGCCAAGTGCAAGGTCCTGCACCTGCTCAGGGCAATCCTGAGCACAAATACAGGCTGGGTGGAGAATGGATTGAGAGCAGCCCCAAGGAGAAGGGTTTGGGGTTGCTGGTGGATGAGGAGCTCAACATGGCCTGGCAATGTATGTTTGCAGCTGAGAAAAACAACCATATCCTGGGCTGCATCAAAAGAAGCAGAACCAGCAGGTTGTGAGGGAGGTGGTTCTTCCCCTCTACTCAGGTCTTATGAGATCCCATGTGGAGTACTGCCTTCAGCTCTGGGGCCCCAACATAAGAAGGACTTGGACCTGTTGAAGCCAGTTCAGAGGAGGGCCACAAAGGTGGTCAGAGGGCTGGAGAAGACAGGCTGAGAGATTTGCAGTTTTTTAGCCTGGAGAAAAGAAGGCTCCGAGGACACCTTATAGTGTCCTTCCAGTACCTAAAGGGAGCCTACAAGAAAGCTGGAGAGGGACTTTTTGCAAAGGCATGTAGTGGTAGGACAAAGAGTAATGGCTTTAAACTGAAAGAGGGTAGATTTAGATTAGATATTAGGAAGAAATTCTTTCCTAATATCTAATGAGGATATTAGTGAGGGGGGTGAGGCACTGGAACAGGCTGCCCAGAGAAGCTGTGGACACCCCATCCCTGGAAGTGTTCTAGGCCAGGCTGGACGGGGCTTTGAGCAGCCTGGTGTAGTGGAAGGTGTCCCTGCCCATGGCAGGGGGTTGGAACTAGGTGATCTCTAAGGTCCCTTCCAGCTCAAACCCTTCTATGATTCTGTGAGTCCAGGCTCCTGTCACAGTCCATAGAGATTTCATTCATGCAGAGAGTGCCTTTGCTCACCCTAAGTGCATGCATCCTGGCTGACCAGCTGAGATAACCCTCTGGTCTCCAGTGCCAGAGCTGACAAGACCTCCATGGGCGATCATGGGAGCTGTAACAGTCCCCTGAATTACAAACCTGAGTTTAGGTGTCATAACTGGAACTGAATTCCACTCCCAGAATTATTCTATCAAACGTGTAACCTTATGAAAGGGTAACTCAGGTCTGTTTTCACTTGGAAGCCATGGAACAAAATTAGTACTTTTTACTGTCACAAAATTAGTGCTTCCATGTCTGTGGCGTTGAGTGTCTGCCTGGGTGCTGGCTGCCATGCAGCGCTCTGCTGGGCTGCCACCACTCAGTCAGGGCCACTTCTTTCAGGTGGCTCCCTGAGTGGGCTCCTAACCAGTCCAAGAGGCTGAAAAGAAGTCCCCTTCCATATCATGTCATGTGCTGAGTTACTGAGTGTTCTAGAGGTTTCCAAATCCTTGTTTAGAGATTGCATCCAAAGGAAATGGAATGCCTTGTATTTCACTCTGAAATGCTCCTGGAGACAAGCCAGACTGAAGTAAATGGAAAAATAAATCATTTGGGAAAAAAAAAACAAAAAACAAAAAACCCCAACAAAACGTATTTACAAAATCTAATCTGTAAGTGGACTTTGAGTCTGAGCTGTTCTTATGTGAATTTAGCTAGGAAAGAAAACATGTAAGTCTCAAGGGAGGTGACTAATGTCAGCATGAGTCTGTAGTTTAGGGCCTTCAGAAATTATTCTCCACGCTGCTTCTGCCTGAAATGTAGTGATTTATATATGTGATATTTATGTCAAGCAAGATAAGATGTTAAGTATGGGGAAAAGTGAGAGGGAGCGAATTGTGATAGTGATGTGAGATGGAAAAGAGAAGACACTGACTCAAAAATTCATTTGCTAAGATAATTTTTACTTCTTCAATTACAGAAGAATTTAAAGCTTAGGGATATGGTCACTGATAATGGTTGTGAGATTATGGACATGGGTATTCTCATAAGATAAGGACAGGCAACCTGTTGCTAAAGCATCAGCAGTGCTCCCTGGTATATGTTGCAACAAATAGGCTCTATTGTCTCTGTTTTGGTACTATGTATTTACTCTGTGTAAGAGCTTCTGGATGGATGCTGTATCACAGCAGCCTTGCAGTTGCCTCAGCCAGCACTGGGGAGGTGTCAATTCAACAGTCAAGTAGAAAGTACTGGAGACTTGTCATGGAAAACATCACATTTACTCTGTAATTTTCTCCTATGCCATCCCTTAGAAAAACCTCCAAAGGGATTCTTGTATTTCTGCAGCCCTTTTCAAACCAAGGGGAGCTTTATCAGATTCAGGACATAAGGTCCTTCCTGCCTAGGGTGGTGAATCCCAACCACACTGAGGTCATTGGTACGCATGTTCTTGATAGTCTGTTCTGACCAGGTAACATTTCTCCTGGACCACAGAGAATGAGCTGCCTCCCTGAATCATGGAGCAAAAGGAGTCTTCCTTTCAAAGGAGTGTTTTAGAGTTGGAATCAAGATTATTCCCTGGAGAAAATCAGTTCTCCTCTAGCCACTACTTTACAGTTAAAATCTATTAGAGGTAGGTAAATACGGCTAAAACATTAGTGGCAAAGTAGCACATGTTTTACTTTGTAGATCAGGCATGAATTACATAATAATTACACAGCAATTACACTAAAATTGCTATAGTACCATGTTATCTGCAACTACTAAATGATACAGGCTGGTTAGTACACGACAGTGTTATTATAGCATAGACTCAACAGAGTTGGTGAATCTGGGGACTAAAAATACACTAAGTGATCAGAAAGTAACTCAGTCAGAGAGACAACCCCCACCTTTTAGAATTGGTGTGTTCAGGGAAGTACAGTCAAAGTCTAATTGTAATGTAATTGCAGTACAGTTCAAGAGTAAGTTGAAACCACTGCATGATGTAGCCTTAAACCAAGGTTTTGCAATGTTGAAAAATGCTAATGTAGTTAAAAGTTGGACATCTTTATAGTTACATTTCCTTCCTGACTGGAGTATAAAATGTTAGTATAAGTAGCCATTTCCATGTGTTTGGAAAAAATCCCTAAAATCAGTATCAGTTCTCTGAGTAGTCAACGTAGGTCTGCAAACTCAGGACTGAAAACCTGCCTGACCACAAAGTGTATGTAATTTGTATTTGCATTTTTTCCATGTCATGCCACAGAAAGGGAGGACAAAAGCTAAGAAGGATAGTAGCAGGCTTCCAGATGAGTTCCAAGGCCTGGGAAAAATACCAAAATAATAAAGTAAGCATAGAAGGGCCTGATGTGATCTATGGTTTCTCTCAAATAACCTTATGCAATTATTTCTCCTTCTGGTCTAAATTTTTGTTTGAACCATACCATTTATTTTTTGAGACATTTGCTCACATTTTAAAAGCTGAAAACAAAGGATCAATTATTATTTGCCCTTCCTGTTGAAACAGCAGAGTTTCTAGTTTGAGTTTGTCTGGCTATGGTTTCCAACCATTGGACCGTGTGTCTTTTTCTATTAGATTCAAGTGTTGCCAGCTGTGAAATGTCTGCATTTAGGTTCTGTTACATGGTGATAAAATCACCTCTTACACTTTTCTTGGGTAATCAAAACAAATGAAATTTCTAGATTTTCTCACCAGAAGACACTTCCCAAAATTGAGCATTCATCCCCAGCTCTTTTTAAATTCCCAGATATAGCAGTGTAGCATCTCTCGTCTTCCCACCTGCAGCATCTCTGGACCCCCTGTGTGCAGGAGTAACCAATTCCTTCGCATTAGTTGTCCTGCCCGCCACCCTGGGGGCACTGGGCCTGGCCCTGCCACCAGGGCATGGTAGCAGGAGGGAAAAAACACAAGTTGGAAACATAGTCTAGCCACCTGAGAAACAAAAGTTTTTTATTAACACTCATAGTTTTGTATTTGGAAGTATTTGGAAGTAATAAGCATCACGTACAACAAAATGGTATTATCTCCTTACTCCTCCTTGGCATTTGTCTGTTTATACGGTGATGGACGTGATTTGCTCTTTCAGCTATCACATTGTTTTGCTTACCTGTTACATCTACTAAATCCTTCTAAAAGCCACTGCTTCCTCTGATATGACACCCCCCCCCCCCCCCCCCTTACAAATGGGATTTGTTTTCTCCTGAAGAATGACCTTACATTTGGTTGTGTTGAAACATGCATTCAAATGAACCCCATTTTCCAAGTGACCCCTACCTATGCCCATCATCTTCTCTCTCTTCATTGTTTTCTTTTTATTTGCTACAAATTCTATCAGCAATGATTTAATATTTTCTTCAAGATTATTGATAAAGATATTGAATGGGGTGAGAGCAGCTCCCTGGAGGCTTCTGCTTGAAAATGCCTTGGTGAATGCAAATGCCTTTCTGAGATCTACCGACTGAGCGATCCTTAATCTTTTTAAAATGAATCTGCATTGATTTTCTTGTACATCTAATTTTTATAAGAATGTTGTGAAGGACTTGCTCTAATGACTTATAGAAGTTGGGTAACCGAATCAAATTTCTGATGCCACCAAACTTTTAAGGTAGATTATAAAAATAAAAGAAGACAATATTGATTGAATCACTTGTTCTTCTGACCCCTTGATGATTGTTTTCCCTGAAAGCCTTTCCTGGATTTTATTAGAGACCAATGTCAATCTAAGCTTGTCTGTAACCTTGCAAGTTGGATTTTTTTGGATCGTTCTAGGATTTATTAACATTAATAATTCAAAGAGCTCCTTGGCCACAATTGTTAATTCTTATAGGTGCAAATTATGCGGTCCTGCAGAGCCAAAGCCATCTGAACAGGATGGGTGGGAAGGAGTGTCCTCTCTGCTGTGCCAGTCCCTGGTGGCTGACTCCGGCTGCCATCAGCTCGGCTCCTCAGCACCTGGGGGAAGCGCCGCTTGAGCACTTCAGCCTTTTGCACTTTGTGATCGATGCTCCTGCCAACCCTGTCTAACAGCGGGTCCGTGCTGTTAATGGGATTTCATTTCATTCGCCTCTGATGTATGTAAATAACTCCGCCTGGTCAGCCTTACCCTGGCTGACCAGCGGTGCCTCTTCTCTCCCTTAGCAATTACTTACATTTCCACATTTCCTTATTTCTGCCCGTTGCTATCAGTATCATTTTGTTTTTAATAGTATTTCTACTTCCATTTCATCATTTAATGAAGGGAGGCACTTCTCCTCCAAGGAATTGAGGAGTCTGCACAGCTATGGATGATTAGGAGCTGCTGCTCTGCTTTCTGCAGAATTTGCTTTCTCTTGACCTGAAATAGAGGAAATATCCACCAGAGCACAAAACTGGGCCTTTCTGAGATAGTGCCTTTTGGGTTCATCGGCTGTGCAGTCAGCTCTGTCCCTGTGGCTCCAACATTGAATTTCTTCAAGGCTTCTCAGCAGGACCAACAGACTGAATGTGGTCCAGCTGCTGCTGGAGGAGAGGCAGAGCTGGGATGGGATCTGGAGTGACTTCCTGGGGAACCTGGCTCCCTCCTCCAGCTCCATGTGAAGGGGGAGGATAGGTTTCAAGGTGGTAACAGCTGAACAGCTGCTTCTCAGAAGGGCTCAATACCCCCTTACCCCAAAGGCAGCCAGTACCCATGTGTTTGGAGCCCTTCTCCCTTGGAGGTAGCACCAACGGGCACAGCTGCCTTTCCATCCATAGCAGCCCACTGCCTTGACCTGCCTGGGGTACAGCAGATATGGTGCTGCGCTCCTGCTGGGATGGATGGCTACCATGGGCTTCGGCAGCACAGCCATGCTGACTTGAGTCCCTGCCTGGCATGAAAACTCACCCAAGAAGAAGGGCAAATGCCAGGCGAGGAACCCAAACTTACTTTAGTGCTATTATGGGCACATTCATAGCCCCAAGCCATTGCTTATCACTGTCCTGAAGCTGATGTTGAAATATGCTCTCCTACTTGCTTTTGCTTTATTTTTTTCCAGCTGGGAACCAGTGTCTTTGAAGAAGGAAGCATACGTACTGCTGGTGAAGACTGTACCTGTTAGCCTATAGCAAGTACCTGACCACAAGCACTTGCATCTACATTGACTGACTCATCTGTGTTCATGTGTAATACGGATTTATTCCCAGGTGTTGTAGTACCTTTTGGTAGACAGGTCAGTAATGTCACTGATTTTGCTGTCTTGGAAGGATGTATTTCCCTAATAGCTAATGAGGAGGAGATTTTGGTATTGTGCAAACACTAGATGCTACCGATACTTTGCAATACACTATAGTGTATGATGATGTTTGTATATGAAAAGCCAGCAAATGACATTTGAAATGATACTTGCAGAATAAATAGCGGCTGATAGACTGGCAGAGGATGTCTCAAACAAAAATACTGTTTCTACTAAATATTGTGAAATTTAATATGTTTAACTGTACATGCACAGTCTAGTTGATCTTTTAAAACATCTTTTTGATATTATAAGCACTTGTTCATTAACATTAATGTCCAAAAACCTGAAAGGATACTGCAGTTTAGTCTTAGTGACACAGAACTTAGTACAGTCTAATTTTTGCGGTTTCTTAGCTGGACCCTGAGTGCTGGTGGCAAATCTACCCTGGGGTCCAGGGGAGACAGAGCCCCACCAGTTGGGTGCACAGTTGGGTGCAGTGGGTGGTAAACGCTGTATACGAAAGGGCAGGCTGTGCCACTGGGCAACTCTCCCACCATGGCTGGTATTATGGAAACTGGACCAAAACCAAAAAAATGGCAAACACTTCATATCAGGCATGGGACAGTGTAGCTCATACGCAAGATCAAACCCTAAGAGAAGCCTTTCCCTTGAGCGGATTCTTAGTTACTTTTAGGATCAATTTAGGATAATCCATGGATGTCTGTATCCTGGAATATTATTTAGGAAATATCAACTATACTGTCCTGAGTTTACTGATATGCCATGAGCTCCAGGCAACACACACAAGCTGGGGGTGGTAGAATCTTGTACAATTACAAGATCTTAAACCGATGTGTAATGAATGTTTCAGTTCTTATTTCTCCTCAGATGCATCAGGAGTCAGTAAGGAGATACCAAAATTGTGCATAGACACTGAGGTAATTCAAAGAAATTTGCTTTAAAATACCATAACTTAAAGAAGGCAGATTTATTGCCAATGAGTACAATCTGAGAGACTAACATGCACTTTTATGCAAAGATCAGTCAGTTGCGTTTACAACCAAGCAGAGCAAACTGGATCCAGACTGAAAGGGATTTGGTTTCAGATTTCACTTAAATTTCCCCATAGGATATCTGAACATATGTGGAAATCAGGTCCATGCATAAAACTGCATATTCCTGTGCAGTTCATCAGATACTTCACATCTCATTCAACATACTAACATACTTCCTAAGATACCTCTTAAGCATCTGCAAGTATTTCCTTTTGATTGCTTTTGTTTTCTTCCCGTGAAAGAAATCTTCCCCTTCTGGCTGTTCTCCCTGCCTGTCCCTGGCTCAGGGCTAGCCAAGCACAGTTCTGTCTTCCTAGAAATGTGGTGACTCAGAAATTTGTCTTCTGATGGCCTCACGCTGGGAGTGTCCAGCTTCTTGGGAGAATCTCCTTGGGTGTTTAGCCTTGAGATTTAAAAGAGGGGCCCTCAAGTATAGAAAAAGTGTTTTAGAACATTTGAAGAGTTATTTTATGTCTTTATTCTGAGCTCCCCACTCCCACTCCCCCCCATCCCCCCACCCCCGAATTGTTCCATTCAATTTACAGTAACAACAACAAAAAAATCTACAATCTGACTTGAGGTCTCCCTGGGTGCATTAATGTTAATAAGTAAGGAGGAGGGAGTCTGTTCTGCAGCCCTGAAAAGAAGTGGGAAACTCTCGGCTGTGTTCCTGTAACAAAACTCTCTTTCCCCTCTTCCTCCTGGGCATGGTGACTTCATCTATTCTGCCTTCTGGAAGCTGTTCCTGGCCTACGTATCACCCAAACCGTGCTTGGACATTGCCCAGGAAAGTACCACTTGGCACGGGCCAAATCCATGCTGGGTAATGTGTTACTCCATCTACTCAGTTAAACAGGATGATGATCACGGGCCAATGTACTATCTGTCACCCTGCTTCATTTGCTGGAACAGGCATAGCCCCCAAACCCCATCAGCTGGGCATTTCCACGAAGCTATTCAAGAGCAGTTTGTCTCAACAGCTTGCTGGAGGAGCTGGGTGGTGAGATGTAGTGTGTTTATAGGGGGAATAAAGAGCCTAGCCCTGCCAGCACTTGGCATTCCTCCCTTAGCTCACCTGCTCTGGGGTATGCAGAGGAGCCTGCAGGAATCCTGGGCAGCAGGGTAGGGGCGTTACTGCCTCTCATTTGGGGTGACTGTTGATCACCGTGCTAATGTGTAGATAAAAAGCCTTTTTGTTATGCTCTCATGTTTTCCTTATATATCTTCCTCGCTTTCTCTCTCCTTCCATCTGCCTCTAGGCATTGCTTACAGGGGCTGGAGCGCCAGAGATTTTGAACACTGACAGTTCCCAAGCAGGCAGAGTATCAGGAATTTACTCAGACCTATTGGTACAATACATCGGCTCCCCGCCAAGGCAGCCACACACTAACAAGATGACAAAGCGAGCTATTCAGACGGTGAAGAATCTCCTAAACATAACAAAGCTCTTCATTTGCCCCCACTGGAGCTCAGAAAGATCCTGCAAGCTGGGCTGACTAACTCAGCACAAACGCTAATGAGCAGCTGACAAAGACTTCTGTCCCCAGACAGCTCAGATGCTCAAGCCTAAGCAAATGCAATCCTACTGGTACAGCAAAGGCAAACAAAGCACCGCACACAGGAGCAAACTGAGAGCCAGGCAAGGACAGCCTCAGCCCACCTCTCCCACCCGAGGGAGCGTGGTGCAGCTCTCACTTTGCTTCTGCTCTTTTTCCTTCCCAGGGCCACTCTGTCTTCGTGCTCCAGGGCCATGTGCTTTGACACTTCTGTCTGGCCACAATTTGTATATCTTTGGCCCTGGCACCTCCTGGGCCCAGGCTCTTTTTTCTACTGCTTCTTCACAGCCTTGGGGACCTGAGCCCTAAGTGCCCTGAGCCCAAAGGACCCTCCAAGATATACAAGTTGGTGAAGCTCACCTCTTCCCAGAGCGACAAATTCTGTGGGCCCTTTGATTTACACTTTATTGCTCCTGAGGCAGAATGAAATGTGAAGGCAGAGCAAAACTGACTCTACAAGAGTTACTCATAACTTTATGCAGCATGGGAAAGATCCAGCTTCCCACAGAATATACGTCTATCTCAGCGGCATGTCTTTTTCCTTGCTCTTTCCCTAGTCCCTCAGTTTAAAGCAGAATTTCTGAGGACCTCATAGTATCCTTACTGTCCCCTCATACCCATTCCCGCCTTGTTAATTCCGAGACGCAGCATTTGGTTAGATGTGAAAGGTAAAGGAGAAGAGAGAAAAGAGAGAGTTTGTGTTTTGGGGTGTGCTCCCCCGCAGGTCTCAGGAGCCATCCCTGTGGCAGGGACAGCGCTGGGGTACCACACCAAGCTGGAGGTGAAAGAGCCCAGCTACTGGCTTGATACTGGAGGAAGGGTGGGAGTGCTGGGTTGCTGCAGGAGCAGATGGAGCCAGGCGAGGGCTGGTGCTGGAGGCAGCCGCTGTGTGCAGGTGGTGGTCCTGCTCATGTTCCAGCAGGGCTTGGCTCCAGCTTGCAGCACCATCAGCCTGGCCCTGGCATAAGCCATGGCAATGACTGTGCCTGGAGAAATGCAGCCAGAGACCTGCAGCTCTGACAAACTGGAGCTGACTGAAGCCCAAATTTTCTAACATAGGCTTGCCCAGCAGTCCTGCTGATCTCAAATACCGGTGGGCTCTGGGCCTTGGTGGCCAAAAGGAGCCCTGGTGAAAAAAGGATGTTTCCAGGGGCTTGAACAGACTAGGCACCTGCTGAGCATCCCTCCCACAGCCCCTTGTGTCTGGGTACAAAGCAGCTGCCTAACAAATAACTTAGAAATTCTAGGTCAAATTACCCTCCTGGTAAATAACATGTTAAGGTAAGCTGCTGCAGGAGTTGGGTTTTTGGAAGAAAACTGGCAAGGTTAATTTCAACTCTTTCCAAATAAATAGTGAGCATGGATAATTCAAACCTTTTAGTGAGCTAGACCAGTACATCTGAACTGCCCAAGGGTGTCCAAGGCAATTCTGCTGGTGGAGTACATGTAACTCTTTTTTTTTTTTTTTTTTTTTTTTTTGGTTTGGGGACAACATTAGGAGGCTGCGTTGCTGAAGTGGAAGAATATTGGTTTCTGTTGGTACTTCTATAACACCTGAGAGAAGGGGATGCGTCATAGTAACAATTATGAAAGCAGAGATAGGCAAAAATAATTGTTTTGCTGTTCTTCAACCCTCTAGAATGGCCTGATAGGAAAAAAAGAAGTATTGTTTAACTATACCATAATAATCTTCCTGCTATTTTGTGCAGAAAAAATCATCAGGTTTTGTTCAACATGTTCAAAACTAGCTAGAGATGATGAGGAGAAGAAAACAATTCTTATAAGCATTTCTGGATACTCAGAAGGTTCTTTTTTCAATACCCACTCATTACGAAATTGGAAAAAGGAACTTTCTAAAACTCCAGAAATGAAAAATACCATTGGCTTTAAGCATATATATTTAAAATGCTCTAGATCTTCAACAGTTTAAAATCACAGGATTTTCATTTAATGTGTCAAAAAGATAAATATATATTTTGCATTTTTTGATGGCGTGTTTAGTCAACACCGTCCTCTGATGTGTAATGAGAAAGGGCCTTCAGACACTGAGGCAGGAAGCTTGCACTCAATTTCTCTCAAATGGCATTTAGATAGTATTCAGTAAAAGAATGTGTCTAGTTAAGATATATACATAAATATGTGACTGTAAGCAAATCTAGCTAAGACATTTTGTAGCTGGATGTGCTTACAATAACATATTTATGTATATATCTGTATATATGCATTTTATATACATTTATAAATGATATATAAAAGATGTATTTAATAAAGAAGTAACAAACCAAATGAAATTATTTAGGAAGCATGCAAACACTGAAATTTTAGTGTTGATGTTAAAAACTTGCTTATTGCTTTCCAAAACATCCAAAAGGATGTCTATAGTGATGTGGTCCTTGGTCCTTTCACGGTCCCTCAGCACTGCATAATGCTGGTGCACAGGCAGAGGAGCTGTGTGGTTTGGTGGATGTGAACTGAGTGGACTGAGGCTGGGACCTCAGTTCAGCTCAGCTCAGCCTCCCTTCTGCTGTTTGACTTCAGGTCTTCCACTTATTCTTCCAGCGGGAGCCAAGTATTCACAGGATCTCCTTTTAGACATTAGCTAATTTAGGCTCTGAACTGTGTTCTGGGGGGTTTCTCCCTTTTCATCAGCCTGTGCCTCAAGTGAGGTGATGGGATTAGTAATTAGTATTACAAGGTGTAAGATCTAAAACTTCATATTTCATTTAGTAAATGCCGGAAGCACAAGACTATTGCAAATATGAGGAAGTACTGTCTATTTATCTAACTTACAATAGGCAAATTTTGAAAGGGCACTACTGCATGAAAACCCACAGGAGAGAGGAAAGAACACACATATTTAAACCCTGACAAGAGAAAGACATGATAAGTCTGAGGAAACCAATGGAGATGTTAAAACTCAGGAGCCCCACAGACATCTGCTAACTTGAACATGCAACTGGCAGCTATCACCAAGCCGTGGTTCTTGGCTGTTGCTTGCCTGTATTTTCTAATTCCGGCATGCCTGCTCAGTGCTACTCCTACATAAACTGGCAGTGCTGTCAGAGGCAATCATGTCAGTGCACTGCAGACCACTTTTTCCCTTGTGAAGAGGAAGTTAATTTGATGACTCTTGTTGCTCAAAATAAAAATGCAGGTTTCATCTATGCAAAGCTTTGTATTTTGTACTGGGAATGTTGGAACTGTGCGAAGGAATCTTCTTCCAGCCATGAAAATAAAATCAAATAATAGGAAGGTCCTTCCTTTCACTGTAGGTTGATGAGGTCTGCAAGCAAGTGCAATGGGTACTCTCAAGGTTCAGGGGGGACGGTGCTAAAAGGTCATCTTTCTTCAGCAGTCACAGAAACCAGTATGATAAAAAGCAGATTGGCAAATGCTTCCTGGCTTTGGGCTCACATGGGCTCTCAGTAGAAAGCTGAAGTAGGATATAATTCATTCTCAGGGATAAACAAGCTCTTGCAGTCTGCTATTGACATGGATTATTTGCTTTAAACAACACCTTGAATTTTTTATATTGATGGAGGAGGGTTACCCTCTCCCCTTTCCCTGTTCCCACATGATGGGTAGAAGCACCTCCTTTTGTACCATCCTCTAACCAGAGTGGCATGCACCCTGACTTCTGCTCTGAAATAAACCCTACTAAAAAGACTGTAAAAATCCTGAGTAAATGTGACCCATGTCTTTTAGGCATGTTCATAAAATCCCCTTCCCATGCATTGGCCTTTGCCATTCCAGGGACGTGCCTGACAGGAGAGATGCAAACTTCAGCGCTTCTCTCAGGGAGGAGGAGAAGGGTAGCAGCTGCAAGCCGTGGGAGCCTGTGCACCCAGCAGCAGCACGGGGATCCTCCATCGCTCTCCCTCAGCCCCTGGCACACTGTTGGTTGTGCTGCTGCCCAAGAGCGATATCTGGTTACGGTTCTCACTGCTACTTGCAACCAACCCTGGCAGGAGCTGGAAAGTCTGTCTTTGAAATAGCTGGGAATTTTGCTCACAGAAGTCTTCCCTCCATGATCCCCCCCCACGGCAGCTTCTGCAGCACCTTCATGAATTAGTTCACATGTTGGTGGTCTTTGAGTGATTGAGGGTGGCAGTTGAAACAGAGCTTGAGGAGGCTTGACTTGCCCTCTTTTGCAAGGGACTCCTACTCTCAGCGGACACCCCCAGGACCAGAAAGACCTGGCCCTTCTTGCTGGAAACTGAGTCCAAATTCTGTAGAACAGTACCGTACATTTAGTCTCTTCCTTTTCCTTGGCACTCTGAGCTGACCGATAGTGAAACGAAAAGGCAGCTGTAAAAGTTTCTAAAACTCTTTTTTCTTGCCGTGTCTCCGAGATGCTGGTGGGACTGCAGCCCTGCCCCTGCAGACAGACCTCTCAGCCCTCCTGTAGCTCCCTGCGCTGCCTACCTTACTGTCCAGGCGCTTTGGAGAGGCACCAGTCCTGCTTCCTTCCCAGGCAACGTGTGAGAGCTTCCCATCCTGTAGAGACTCCCTTTTCCGTAGGGATGGTGACCTGACCTTTCAGAGGGGGCTCCGTGCCTGTGGCTTACCCTGCAGGTGCCTTCCCCTCGATGGTGTCAGTGAAGAGCCATAGCAGAACCACAGAGCCACCCAAAATGGGTAGATAAAGCAAAAGGAAGTGTACAGGTAGGGGAACCACCAGGTCATAGATCCACAAGGCATTTTGCAGCCCCCAGAACCGTTGACGTTTTCATTGATGAATAAGATTAATTGACACAAAGGGCTAGAGACTTCACTATGAAATATTTAAGTGTGCACATTAGTTCAGTCAATGGGAATTCAGCCAGAAAGGTGAGGTTTCCTCAGCACCAGCAGCAGCCATCCAGAAGCTGGTTTCGCACCACTTTCAAAAGACCAGGACCCAGCAGCCTGTTTTATTTTGCTGGCACATGGACTTGGTACTCACCTTGCAGCAAAAGCCAAGTCTCTTCACTGCTTTCTGCAGCACCTGGAGGAGGCATAAACTCTATGTTTTCTATCTCAAGAAAACTCGATACAGCTCTGAAGGATAAGAGGTAACAACTTGTGATAACACTCCTGTAGGCCCAAAGAGACTGATACTAAATACAAACTTTTAAATCACTGTAAACCAATTCTCTGCATATATTTCAGTTTTTATGCTGGCTGACAGCCCTATGTTTTGGGGTAACCAACAGCTGCGCTTTGCCTATAACTTTCATTATCTTTATATCAAAGGATCTGTTTCATGGTATTGATAAAATTCCCCTCTCACTTCCCATGAAATGGACCCCTAAAACTGAATCCTGCAAACCAGCACTCCATTTGCTGTTGTTCTTTAAGCTGGAAGTGACCTTGCTTTCCTGGAGCCTACCCTACCCCAGGGCTTGCTTTTCAGATGAAAAAGAATACCAAAGCGAATTGAGAAATACCCTCACTGTTCAGAACAAAAGAAATTAATCAAATGCAGCAGTGTGCTTAAGTGCCTAAAAGCTCCCCAACTTGTGAGGCAGCCTCTGACTCTGAGCCTGTGACTCTGCCCTTTGGACATGTCTTTGTGCCATCCAATGGATGTACAGCAACAAGATGCAATCCCAGGAGGACCTAGCTGCATTAATGCAGGAGGAAAACAGAGAGAAGCTTGTTCAGCAGCTTCCAGCATGTGACTGGGAATCCTACAGCAGTGTGCCAAAACACCTTTCAGGAAGGTGCAATGCCATAATTAATAAACCAAGCACTTGTGACAACTGTGTCCTTCAGAGCTTTTGCACTCAAAGCTCCCAGGTCTTATTTTCTCTAATATGTTTGCCTTGTGGATAGGGTTGAACCCGACAGCTCTCTGTGGTCTTCAGTGGGACCAAATCATTGTGAAAAAATATACCACATCAAGACGATCTTCTCCATTTTTATCACTTCCTTTTAATTTTTACCTCTGGTTAACTCGCTCTTCAAATACAGACATGGCAAGTTAACTAAGTTAAGTGATTAAATCAAATATCACCATATCGCAGACAAATCATGCTCTATGAAACTTCCTCAGTCTGCAAATCACAGCCTTCCCTCTAGCAATTGGTGTCTGCTAATGTAAAGCCACTCAGTCTGATTAAATGTGACTTTGAGCAGTGGGCGGTTTTGTGCTTGTCTTTATGTGTAAAGGTAAATGTCAGCAAAATGAATGGAGCTTTGGATGTTACTTATGTATTTGACGAACCCCTTATACTCTCCCTACCAAGTGTATTGTAAGCGTTTGACTAGATTTATCAACTGCTTTATAAGGAGCAGCAAGAAACCCAGATTAAAGGTTGCTAAGTTACAAACCAGATAAGACATAGGCGTATTTCCAAATTTATACAAACACCATGCCTAAATTCAGAAGCATAAGAAGCAGTCTGAGCTCAAGAATAGGTTAGTGTGCAAGATGGATTTCTCTCTCTGTTTCTTTCTGTGGCTTTACTTCCAGCGATATTTCAAAGGGGCATTACAGCATTCAGAACCTATTACAACATGCCAAGTATGAGAGAAATAATGCCTAATACGCAGCATGGGGGCTTTTTAATGGTAATACAAATATTATGCAGCATTTCCCTCCCCAAGTCAAGCTGTGCTTGCCTTGAATACAATCCTCCTACAAATACAAACATGTACATCCTGGGTGCACAGGCCCTTGTTATAATGGGGACAAAGTAGAACTGTCTTCACACACAGATAACATAGACATTAATCCGACGATTGAAGAAATGGGATTTTGAACTGTGCAAATTCCAGTTCAAAGGAGGGATCCTTCTCAGCATAGATGTCTTTGTTATCAGCCCATGTTTAGTTAATAAATGGTTTATTAAAAATGGCACGGCCGTGAGTGGCTTACATACATATTACTGGGTTTGGAGCAGTCCAAAATTACAGCTTACAGTGCTGAAGAAGCTGTCAGGAGATGACTGCGTGCACTGCATAGGGAAGCAGCACACGGAAAGAATTTTTCTACAAGCAACACTTTTTCAGCCTACTTAAGTTCTTAGGCTTTATTTTGGTCTCATATTATTCGTGGGCATCATCACGGATGGCTGTGTTCTGAGATCTCTGTGTTTTCTAGCAAGGGAAATGCTGCTGAAGCGTTCAGACCCCGGGGGTGGGTGGGGGGGTGAGGGGGCGGGGAAGGTGCAGCCCCTGGCGGTGTGCTGTCAGGTACCCGGGGGTTGGCACCGTGTGCCCAGGTGGCACCCAGCCATGAGCCCAGCCACCTTCCCTGCAAAATGTGTGCCACGAAGTCCTACTATAGGAGAGAGCAAACTATTTCAAAATAGGTGGAGGAGAAGTAACTTTATTTTGCAGGCCAGCTTTTACCTTCAGAAAGGCTAACCAGAGACATTTATCAGATGATTTTCTCCATGTATCTGTTTTTTTCAGAAAACAAATCAGAAAACTTTAATTGAATTCTACCTGCATATGGCACGACAGCTAGAAAAGGCTCCAGGAGGGGCTGGCTAACTGGGGTACAGAAGCACATTGCCCACAGGCCTTTTTCTCACGCCCTGCTCCTTATGCGGGTGTAGAGTCTAGCAAAACTAGGCAAAGAGTTCTGCTACACCATATTGATGCCTCCAGGGGATTTCCAAAAGAGAGGACAGCTAGGGCCTTCTGGCTTCATTCTGGTAGTTAAACACAGAATAACCACCTGATTTCAGATCAGGGACACCCCTTAGCGTGGCTTCATCATCACTTGGAGCAGTGCAGCATGATGTCTTAATAAAGTAGAAAGTTGTTGGGCTGTACTTTCTTCTTCTTTTTTTTTTTTTTTTAAAGGAATATTTTAATTTACATGAAAGAACAACAAAATCCAACCTGAATCCCATCCTTTCTTCTGTTTAATTACCAGCTCTTGTGCTTTAAAGCAATTTTAAGGCAAGGGTGATTATCATGAGAGGAGTTTGAAAGAATGAAATAGGGTTTTCTTCTAGCTGGGAACTGAAAAGGTGCTTCAAAAGCCTTGGCAAGCCAGACAGTAAAACATATCTTAATGTTATAACAAGAAGAAAAATTGCATGGCCCTAGATCATCTGATGGATGTTATGGCCATTACTTGGCCTATGAGCTGTATGTGCTCCTGTCTGCTATCCAGACAGAGTGCCTGGGACCAAAGTCCTGTGGTTTGGGCATTGATTTAAGTCCAGCCTTGTCACAGGTACTAAATTTATGTTAGCTTTCAGCCACAGGAAAAAAATGCTCATGAGAAACAGTGTGCTTTAATTTGGAAATGTTTTTTCTAGTTACATTTCAGAATTTTTCCTTATACTTACAGATCAGTCTTATCATACTCTGTAAAGGTACATTTCCCATCAATACTTTATTTTCTTTGATGTGAAGCTTGTCTCCCTCCTTAGCTCTAAAACTTACACCCTAGAGAAAATGACACCTGGTGGTTCCTCTGCACTGGTAGGACCACTGCACCTGCACCAGCAGTTCACCGCATGATACACACTCGATCCTTGCTGCTTTGAGTAAATTCAGAGCACCTACTTACAGCTGCAGTCAAATTGATAATGTTTTGTAATAGCTGTTATGAGTTTTTGTAGACACATGCTCTACATCTTCCTACTGTTCCTTGCTCTAGGCAAGATATCACACTGAAAACATCCAGTAGAAATAAAGCCTGCTGCAAGATTAAGTTTTGGACTGAGCCTTGGAGTCATTAGCCTTATAGCTAGGTGCTCCGCTTTTCCTTTGTGTATTGCGTGACAATTTAATCTCTTCCTGCCTGTCAGGTCTTGCCTGTAAAATCCTTCAATCTGTGCTCCTGGAGATATGTCATCCCAAGAAGCAGTACCACTGTTTTAATCATTTCAACCTTCCTTTGCACATCTGCAGTGGTGAGCAGATGAGGGGACAGCTTGAAGAATGGGTTTAAGTGCTTTCATTTTAAATTTATTATGTTACCTGAGATTGATTCTCTCTTTTTAGGAAGGGAATAATATGGCATTAACTGATATTCTTGTTCTTAAATAAGTCAGTGGAAGTTCCTTCAGGAATATAAGGAAACTAGGTCCTGCAATTTCTATTTCATAGAATCATACAATCATTTAGGTTGGGAAACACCATTAAGTCCATCGGGTCCAACTGTTCATCTAGCACTGCCAAGTCCACCACTAAACCATGTCCCTAAGTGCCACATCTACATGTCTTTTAAATCCCTCCAGGGATGGGGACTCAACCATTTCCCTGGGCAGCCTGTCCCAGTACTTGGTGACCCTTTAGGTCAAGAAATTTTCCCTAATACCCAATCTAAACCTCCCCTGCTACAACCTGAGGCCATTTACTCTCATTCTTTTGCTTGTCACTTGGGAGAAGAGACCAACACCCACCTGGCTACAGCCTCCTGTCAGGCAGCTGTAGAGAGCCATAAGGTCTCCCCTGAGCCGCCTTTTCTCCGGGCTAAACCACCCCAGTTCCCTCAGCTGCTCCTCATCAGACTAGTTCATTTGTGCATGGAAGCCAAACCCCAAACCAGTAGTGTCATTGGTCTTGGAAGGGGTGCTGCCTGCCTGAACAGATGATCCTCATTCTTTCCGCTCTTCAAGTTGTGACACAGACCTTGCAGTTCTTTTTAGAGAAAAATAACTGTTGATTGCAATGGGAGTTTTTCCTGAAGTATCAAATCCTGGATATCTATGCAGTGAGTCTATATCGCACCAACTACAGATGCCACATGCCAAAGAACTTTTTGTCAGACATTTGCATTTAGAATTGCCAGGTCAGGTGAATAAAAGAAAACATGGTTTCATTAGGGGGGCTGGTTTATGTTCAGACCTTTATTTTGAGATCATTCTCTAGGTATTAATTGTCCTAGATGGGCGGAGATACAGCTATATGAGCACTGTTGCTTGTGTCTCCTGCTGGTCTCTGGAGATTGTTTCAAAGACACAGACATCATGACACCTTGCAAGGATACTAGGAAAAGGAGCTTCAGAACATCCCCTGCATTTGATTTATATAGATATCTACCAGTCTGGCTGTCTAGCTACCCATTCATAAATAATCAAAAATTCATTCATATTTACTGAGTTGGAACAATAATTTGGAGGACAATTCCAATTACATGCTCAGAAATGGATGGATTTTGAGTTATGACTGTCATTTGGTCAAATCCTCTCACTCAGAGTAGGGTCCAGGTGACTTGTAACAGGTCCAGATGAGTCTTGAATGTCCAGGAAAGAAAAGATTACACAGCCTGTCTGGGTTGCTGTGTAATGTTTGAACACCATAACAAAACTTCTTCTAGTGCCTTGGAAATAGACATTTCCTTCGCTACAGCTTGTGCATGTTGCCTTTTGTGCTTCATTAGGTACTTCCAAGAAGTGTCTGTCTGCATCTTCCTTTTGCTCTCCCATTGTGTAACCGTCTATTTCTTGTTTATTTTGTCTTCTTTCTTCTGCCAGATTTTTCCTCCTAGGAAAAAAGATTTAATCGTTTCCTTATCTTAGTGCCCTTCTAAAATGCTTTGTTCTTAGCTGTGGCCATGTAGAAGTACATGGACTTTAGTGAATATTTGAGCCCAAATTTAGTTACAGGACCTTACTGTAATGTGTATATTATTCTTAAATTACTTTTTGCAATCCTCATTCATCCCTTTTAAAATAACCCAGAAGCTTTTAAACCTCAAAAAAAGCAGCACAGCAAAGTGTTAAAACAGCAGTAGCCTTTAAAGCTCCTTCCCTTCATACCCATCTTCTCTTTCCTGCTCTAGAAAAACCAAGGGTTTTTTTATGAATTAAATACTATGGGAAAGCTGATGCAGGGATTATGACATCAAATTTAATGGGGCAGTCACTGCCACTTCTGAAGTAAGGTCTGCACTGCAGCTTTTTGTAAATCCCTTAAGGGCCAAAGTAATTTGGGGCTGGATTGATTTTGATTAACTATGCTTGTCTAACTTGAATTTGATGCCCAAGGTTCAGACACCTAGGGTCCTTTCTAATTCACGCCCTTACTGGTGAGTCAGTCATCCTGCAGGTTGCCTTCCTTTTCCATTGATTGCATAGCAAGCAAGCTGAGATGAGAGTTGCCATTTTTAGGCAGCTAACTTTAGAAGAGATGAATCACACCTCGCTAGTGTGATGCCTTCTTCCTGTCATGAGTCCTGTACAAGTTGCATCCCTGCACCCCTTAACTTACCCCTGTAACTTAAGTGGCTTTTATGAGGTTCCCTGTGGGAATCCTGCCTTGTTGGCCCAGATGCAAAACTCAAGTGAATGACGTCCAACGTTACCCACACTGGACCAATTACAAATGCATGCTTATGGACCGATACTTCACACCCAAAGCCCCATATCTAAACATACTCCTATTGATGTTTTATTTATGATTTACTATATCTTTAGAAAATCTCACAGTAGTTTATAAATTACACCAAAGGAGATTACAGTGTGTGCACTCTAACATTGTGATTTACAGAGAGGTTGGAACTCATTATGGAAAACAGAGCTGAATGGAAGAGGAGAATGAGGTCCACAGCTAAGGAAAAGGAACAGGACTTAGCATGCATCTTTCCAGCATTGACTGTGATAAAGCCACAGAGATGTAGCTCAGCTCTATACCAGTTTTATGAGACTGCATTCACCAGTAGCAGAGTTATCAACAGTGTTTTCAGAGGTACATGAGAAATTCCAAATTACCTTATCTTTGAAGGATCCCCAAACAGAAAATTCTAATCAGTATAAGCTGTGGCAAAACAGATCTACAGTGTCTGAGACCCATAGAGATTTAGATTCTTTAGACTCACTGTAATTTGGGAAAATAAACTTTCATTGTATGCTTTTATTCTGTCTGATTTTCCATGTAAGGTGCATTTTCATACTCTGCCTACATACTCACAGTACGTTTATTATGTATCTGTTGAAAACGAAGAAGCCACATGCAGACACACAGACCCCCCCACGCCCAGACCTGCTTCCCCCAGCCATGGCATGGGAGCTGCTGCCTACCAGCAGCTCCCTGGAGGGGGGGGTGGTGTGTGCGGGCTTTAATAGGGAGATGCCGAGGTCATCTGCTGTATCTGTGGCACATATGCATTCGTGGAGAATCCATGTATAATCAGGCCAGCAGGGACATCAGAAAGCCAAAACCACCATGCAGCATCTCCATAACAATATCTAAGTCTGTTGTGGTTGCTAATATAATTCTGCAGAGGGAGAACCATGAGGGCTTAGGACCAGTGGGGAATCTGGGATAACTGGAATTTTTAAAAAATACCCCAACATAATCTATCAAACATGAGAGATTTAAATCAAGTTTATGTGAGGAAAACAAGGGTGAAATGGGTCTGTTCAGTAACAGATTTAGTCAAAGGTTTAAATTCAACCTAGAAATAAACCCCCATCATGTTTCCTGGTAATACGCGCTAGCCAGGCCAGCAGCAATGATCCCCTGCTGGCTGATGAAGCAAAGAGATAACAGAATGAAAAAATCCAGGCTCTCTAGTGCTCAGTTTCCTTGCACTGTCACTGGTTCAGTCCCTTCCCATCTCCATTTCTCTGTTTAATTAAGACACATTAATGGCAATGCCTATCAACTAGCAGCTTTGCGTTCGGCATCCATGTCTCTCGGACTAGCTGCCGAGTCAATCTGATGGATGAGAGTGGTTTGGTTTTTGCAGTCATTTAGCTGCATCCTTGTGTGTCTGCGGTGTGATGCAGAAGTGATGGGATCCACTACCGTGCCAGGGGCTTTGGAGAAGTCTGTAACTGAGCACTCGCTGCTCCATGTGTGTCCATCCTCTGAGCAAACCTGCTTTACTGCTCCTGACAGTTACAATCAGCTTTCTGCCTTTTTAAAGCTGTTTGTAACACTCTATCCCTGGTAAGGAAACTTTTAAATAGTGTTTTTTCCTCTGTTGTTTTCAAATATAATTTGCAAACAATACAGATCACTGTACTCCAGGGAAAGGTAGTTATGGGAGAGGAGCAGGGGATTTGTGTATTGTTTTAAGAGGGAAAAGGAGGTCATAAGCAGTGTCATGAGAAAAACAAATAACTGTAGTTCTTTACATATTATTGGCAGAAAAACAAGACCAGGAAACCAGTTCTGGTCTGGGGAGGTACCATGCATGGGGCCATTGAATAAGTAAGATGATATGTTTTTTTCTGAATGCATTCAGCCACACTGGGTAGCTGCTGATGTCCAGGTAAAAGTGATGCAGATAGAAACAAGCTCTGATTATTTCATTTTTCATGTAGAGCTGTCATGCATCAAAGAACTTCATATACACCAGTGAAGTCTCCTGACACCATACTGGGCACATAAACATTACTTAGCAGATGGGTAAAATGAGATTTAAAGAAGCTGAACAGAAGCAGCCTCCCTGGAAATACAGCTCAGCAGCCTCCTGCTCAGATAAGCATTCTCAGTCTCTTTCTCCAATCCTCCCCTCAGCAGCAGCAACACATTTGCAGCAATCACCACAGGAACATTATCCTGGGGGACAGGAGCAGGACCGGAGCATCAGGCCATGGTTGCCCCCATGCCATGCTGGGGAGTGTGATGTCAGGCCTCCCACCCTGCTACCACCCCTGGGAATCAAAGCTCATGTGATGTCCACTGGAAGCAAAAGTAGCCAGAATTATCATCCTGCAAGAAATGCTTGAGAACATCCCTGAACTATGTGTTGCGCTGCAAACACATCACTACCTGATGCCTTAGCCGTTAGGGTATTTTTAGTCTTACTTTATAGCAACCAGCTATAAACATTTAGGGTCAAAGACTAAGATAACTTCTTCAGAGAACTCCGCACATGGCATTCACCCAGACAGTGAAGGCAGTAACTGGTAGAGGGTATGTTTCACCATGGAAGTAGCTCAGGATGCTGCAGGATTTTTAAAGGAAGCAAATTCTTTGGTCTCACAGCAACCCTTTGAAAAATGATGGTAAGAAGCAGTTCTCACTCACAGAGAAACCCTCTAGTGCACTTGAAATTGAAATTTCAAAACGACCATCAGCAAAAGCCATCTATCTGAAAGATGCTGTTTTGCTTAATGTGCACTAGAAATATAGAGAGGCCAATTTCATTGGTAGTAAGGTATGTTTTTTCCTCTAACACCAAACTTCTTAATCTGAGAAATAATTTCAGTCCTTTGACTCAGGGTTAGAGAAAATATTTAGTTTTGTGCATAAACTGGATGGAGGGCCAAAATCGTTCTCCTATAACCTGCAGAAATTGCTGGAGTTACTCCAGGGATGCATTCAGTCCCTTCTGTTCAAAATTTAAGACCTGCTGTTTTCCTGACAGTGCAGGTAATTGCTACAGCTGGAGCAGGGCTGTACCTCATCGTCTCCAGCCTCAGCCCCTCCTGCTGTTGCTGTTTTCCTTTCCTGCAGCAGAAACACAGTGAATCCCTCATAGCATGCTGAGGGATGGATCCATGCTAAATCCTCGCCTGACAGGAGCTGGTGGGGGAGGTCTCTGCAGCCTGTGGCACATCCCACACTGGTTTCCTCACAGGAAAGGAAGGGCAAGACCTCATTCATGGGGGTGGCTTGAGGAAATCCTGCAGATTTCAAGGTACCCCCAGAGACATCTTCCACTCCGCTAGCCCCAAGTAGCAAGGACAAATCCTCCCATGGTGGGGTCAGCCTAAGGGCTTTCTCCTCTCACTTCTCTGGATCTCAGACCCCAGTGTGGCTCCTGTTTCCCCACTGGAGGTTGCTGACTTGGCCACAGGATGAAAAGCAACTAAAGGCAAAGAGTCACCTTCCAAATATACCAAGGTGAAAGCCTCTGCCCTGGAAAGCTTTGGAAGAAAGGGAGAAAAGGGGCATTAAGGAGATGATATTACCTTGGTTTTACAGTTGGAGACCTGAAGCTCAGAGCTAGGACCCCCACAGTGGTGACTTATGCAAGTCCATGAGCTCATCTAGCCCCACGGTGGGGCCTGAGACAGACCTTCTACCCAGTCTGGCTACAGTGTCTTCATTATATGGAGAGGAACAAGTCAAACCGCTCCACCAAGTCCTGCTGTAGCATCTACATCACACAGCTACACCTGCATAGCTCTAAAACCCTCTTGAATGGGAGAAAAATGACCATTTGTGCTCAGAGACGAAATGTTTCTCAGCTTTCAGGCTTCCTAGTTGTAATCATGCCTCAAGAAATGGCTGTGAAAAGGGTAGGATCAAGAGGTGAATTGTCGGATGCTGCGCTGAGAACAAACTGGCTGGCTTTCTGTTACACCATTCTGTTGCTGCACAGAATCACATGCTCACTCATAAAACCAAATGCCAACAGATTATACTTCTTTCCAGACTGAACCATCTATGAATACATATAACTCTATCTTGAATTAGAACAATCCAACAGTTTTTCTTCTCTCTGTAGGTATACACATAGATAATGCACGAGTCTGTGTAGACATCCAGCTGTGGCACAATGCACTACAAAATATGTAAGTGAAGTGATTATATCTAAAATAGTGCAAACTCAAGAGACACATATCAGCAGCTCCCCAAATTCTAACACCTCCCCAGCTGCTTCTCTGCAGCCCATTAATTTTCAGACTTACCATTAAGAACCATTGCAATTTGCAATTGTTCCCTTAAAGTGATTTCAGCCAGATTAATCTTATTTCTTCTTATTAGACACATCTTTCATGCAGAGTGTAAAATAATAATCCACTTGTAATGCTTACTGACATTGGCTCTTATCAAAGTGGCGGCTGGAGAACTGCAGTTAATGGCAATAACAGAGACCCTGCTTGTTGGGTGGCAGCGCCTTGGAGGGTTTTCTACCTGTCTGCTGCGGGACTGGAATCCATTCATTTCAAAGTTGCTTGTGTCTTTATAGTCATCATGGAGGTATCTCTCAGTCAGCACCAATTAATGACAAACATAACTTTTTGTGAAGAAAAATGTCAGCATCATCTGGAATTCCTGGAGAGAGGAAAACCTGTGGACTTGCCTTCTGCAGCATGGCAACCCCTGTCATGATAACCAACACAAAAGCAGACTGATACTTTATCAGTTTCACTTCCACCCATTACACTTGTTTGCTCACTACTGTGTGCCGGAACATGTGGATTTTGATGTTTGAAGAGCAGTATTTTCCCAAGTGTTTCACCTCTTAATGGTTGGGGGAGCAGCAGTGGCCCCTGACTGCACGCTGGGAAGCACTACTGCTCAGTCTGCTCTGCCCTAGCTCCAAAAAGTCCATGTCTTCACAACAGTTGTGATATGCAAATAACAGCAGTCATTTTGACCACCCAAAAGCTGGTCTGACCTTGACTTACACAATTTCCTTAAATAAATAGAAAAGCAATATTTGAATGAACAGTGCATTATCAGGCTGACTAAAATTCCTCAGGCAGTGAAACCGCATTTTTATATGAGATGCAAGAGGACAGATTTCCCAATAACACCAAGTTTTAACCTTTCCAACAGAAAGCCCAAGCTAGAAAATTGTCCAGTGTCTGTTCCCAGTCATGTGTGGATATTTTTGCTGAGATAGAAGGCGTAGTGTTCATTTAAAAGCATTTAACCTGTGAAAACATGTTATAGATCAGCCATTTCACACAGGCCTTCCAATACTGATATTTGCACGTACAAGTTTTAAAATCCATACAAAGATCTTGCAAGTACTTTTGCATGTGTCCTTCTTGCTGGAGCACTCTGGAATGGGCATGCAGAAACAGAACTCTGCTTTTGTATAGATGAATCTGGAAATGAAGACCCAAGGTATGTTGTTTGGCTGAAGGGATATGAGGAGAGCAGACATATAACCAAGATCACATCAAATATAAAATGTTTGTCCTATTCAAATGAAAATTTTCCTTTTTTTCTGAGCTCCAGGGTCCTGAATGGGTAAGAAGCAGCCTTTTTTTCTGCTCCGAGCTCTTTTCATGGCCATTTTAATGACTTCATTTTTTATAAATACCAACACTAAGTAATCACAGTAACTACTGTCTTGGTACTCCCACTAATTTCAGAGGACAACGAACAAGATTTCCTTGTAACTTAAATTTCAGAGACCCTTCATTCCTTACATTTTGGGTGACTTCAGACCCAGCATTTAGTAGCAAGAAAAAATAACTATGATTTCTTATTCATGAAAAATCATGGCTGAATTGATGGGCTGAGGGATATTTTTAAGGTGCTGTGATGGGTTTGCAGGTGGCGGGGAGCCTGACAAGCTGAGCGGCAGGGAGGGAATACTCCGGCTTTCGCACAATAGCTGGCTGATTGCAACAACATTTGGAGAGGGGGGAGAAGAGGTAGGCAGAGTATCAGACTCCCTTTGCCTCTCAAAAGCCTCCTTTTCTCACTAGCAAACTCCAGAGACTCTCCTTAGAAAATTGCTCAGAAGCAGAGACACTGCTTGATTTTAGGGCCTGTGAGATGAAGGAGTTGTTGAGAACAAAGTCATTCCCCAAGACTTAGATGACTCAAATGCACCTACACTGTGGTTTTGGTGGAATTTAGCCAGTGGGCATCAGATCCAAAGGCCTGTGAGGATGGGGCAGGACAGACATTGCGGAGGGAGGGACTGTGCTGGCAAACTCTGTTTCCATGCAGTAAGGGAAAGATTGCAAATCTGAGCACTAAGGAGCTGTTCCTGCCTACTGCTGGCTTCTCTGCTTCCACATTCAGGTCACAATTATATTTACCACATAATTGCAACCAGAGGAGAACTTCAGGTTTATATCTTATTCAACAAAAAACTCTCTAGTATGGTGATGTTTTCTAATGCTATAAATGATGGTAAAAATTATGTCAGTAGCTCACATCATTTCCTGCAGAGCCTCTGTCCCTAAGACACATAACAGTGCAATATTCATCTGAAGTAATGAAAGGTGTAAATTCAGTTGAATAAAATTGAATCAAATTTAGGAAATATTCATTCTGCTCGGGCATGACCACACAGATACCTAATGCAGTTTAAATAATGTATCCTAAATATTTTCCTTTCGATAATTTGGTTACTGTTCCTGACCAACCCATGTAACAATCAGATGTTCTCTGCTGAAGCATTAAGCAGGCTTGCATTTAGCAGTCTGCTCTGAAGATCTGAAAAAAAGATTCCACCGAATCCACTGGGCTTTGCATTAGATACCCAGCTTGCAGGGCTGGCTGAAACGAGCCGGAGGAGCAGAGTGGCCTGCCCTGCTATAACCTCACCACGCAACATGACACAGAGCATCCACATGATGTCAGTGCTAAGGCTCATCTGGTCCTGCTTTCTCTCTCCCTCGCACACCATTAGGGGAAAGCTATATAAGAACAAAGGAGTGTGTGTTTGCGCCTGTGTGTGTGGAGGGGGGTAAGTACGAAAGTAAAGGAGGGGAAACCGTCTCTGTATACCTCCAAAGCAACAGGAGAATCCCTGCACCCTGGCTATAACCAGGTGTTCATGTTTAGTATCCACCAAGGGACCATTCTTTCATGAATTTGTTTTTCCCCTCCTTAAACCTTTTATACTAATTAAGCTCTATATGAAAAGGCCTTTTGTTTAAATCCATTATGCTTTAGCGGCAGGTATCTGTTGTGTTCCTTGTCCTCCCTTGGTTTTGTGTCCCCAAGAACAGCGGTGGTTTCAGTATCTGAAGTAATAAACCAATAGAAGCAGAAATGAAGCTCTTTATTACCATTGTTTACTTGAGGGGGCGGGGCAAGCTGGTCAGATATCAGTGATTAGTTGCCTAAAGAAAAGAAAGAAAAATCAACAACTTTTCAAGTAGAGGGATATGTATTGGGCCAGGTGGAGCCAGGAGCCCTGTGTTTCCGTCCAGTGTTTGATCATCTCACTCAAACCTTCTGTTTGTTTCCCAATGCATGAAACAGAAACAGAAATGTGGAGCATAAATGACAACACGGACTTCTATAATTTTTATTTGTATAATATTTGGAAGGTTTTGATTACAGTGTAAAAGCCAAATACCTGGGGTTTCTTTGTCCTTACTGTAAATGGTTTGCTTGCGTTGGCACTGTCCTTACTTAAATGGGTTAAATTACTACACATAAGTGCATATAAATTAAAAAATTGTTACATTCTTATTGAAAGTACTCACAAGGAATTGTAAAATAGCAGCTACCAACATCTTTAGATCCTGCTCTTCTCTTCCGATTGTTACTGGCATAACTTCTGATGCTTGATTTTCCCATGGTGCAAGTTTGCTCTTTTGCTCAGTTTCTCTTTTGTGCAGTGAGACAATGAACTCATGTGACTGCAGCAAGCTCATTTTTCTGTGCAAGGGTATGGGAATAACAAATACAAACTGATATCTGCTAAACAAAATGTACCTATAATTACGGCACAGATCTGAAAGCTTCATTAGTAGTGACCCGTAAACCTAGATCTTTGACATTAAAGTGTGAAGTAGACCCTGAAACAGAACAGAAGGAAATGCCCATATTTACAATACGTATTAAACATTTGCAACAGATTCCAATAGTGTCTGCTGAACAACAGCACATGCAAATTTTTTTTTTCTGAGAGGCTGCTCGTGCCAGCACCTGATAGGAAGGAGTCAAAAGTTAAACAAAATGATCAGTAAGCAACTGTTACCACGAAATAGAAACGTTTCTTGCTCATTAACTTTGAGTAACGCATGCTGAAGAGAAGACCAATATTTTAAAAAGTCATTTAGAAGACTGAATAATAACAACCTTGGATCTACAATTTTATCTCCATGATTCTTCCTTCACTCCTCCCCTCAAACAAAAAACCTCAGCTCTTAATCACGATGCATTTTTGTTTCTTATTAACCTCCTTTTCTCAAGGAATTTGAAAGAGTTTATGTGGGTAGTTCGTATTTTAATTTACCTAGGCAAGTTCAAATCTTATTGCCACTGAGCATGTATACTGTTTTTGAGCTTTGGGTAGTTTACACAAAAAGACATCACCTTTCCTTCCTTCCTTTTAATCTTTTTAAAATTATTTATTTAATTTGGATTATGGAAGTGCTGAGATGTTACCTAGCATGCAGGTCATCATTGTGGCAAAAAACAATCAAAAACTGTGGTCTAAACAGACTACTCAGACAACCTGGTGCTTCTTATTCCTAGCCACTGCCATTTCAATCTAAGCCTCATCTTAGAAAGGTATTACCATGTAGCTCCTGTTTCTGGGCATTGCAAAGGGAAAGCCGATGCAAGTCTTGACACTGCCTGTGCCGTGCCTGTACAGGTAGGGTGCAAAGCCAGCAAGATAGCTGTAGGATTATAACCGGGAGGCTTCACTAGTGGCTTACTGGCACAGTATGAAGACTACATTAGATATTCACTGCTGACATGACAAGATACTCTCCCAGCAGAGACCATGGATTGAAAGAAAAGAAACATTGCCAGCCTGACAGCTAAGCTGCCCAGCCACATACCCTGGTATATGTGCCTGGTGACAGCTTTCTCCAAGGTTTTGTGAAGTTAGCTAACATTTATAATTAATAATAAGCCTTTAAACAAATTCCATGCATGACATGATCTAAAAGGATATGCCAAGTCATTGTACCCTCTCCAGCCTTGCCTGTAGCCATTAGGCAGCCACTGTTCTCTATCAGGAACATTGTTATCTAAGACAAGGATATAGTTGCTACCATCTCAGCCCCCTTCCCAGGGGTCTTGCTTCAAAGGGGGCTCATGTAAGCCAAATAATGGAATGAAGCTGTGTCAATACAGACATGTTCAGGAATAAAACTAATGCCAAAGCACCTGTTGTCCCTACCTCTGTATCCATCTCCGTTTCTCAAGGAAGGATGTACATTTTAAGGAAATCACTTAAAACTTGCATAAATTTAGCCCTTCAAAAAGATAACCCCATTCCCCAAAGGATAGGAGGGCAATCTGTTGAAGTACCTCTTAAACTATTTTCATTATTCATTGGATGTCTAGAAAAACATTTTGACTGGTGTAATTCTATATACCCAACAGGCCGGTGCCAAAGATTCCATTAAACAGTTTGCGACTACCTGAGCTGCCTTCATGGAGAGAGCCACAGCCCCATATTAACCCTTATCGATCTATGCACAAGAAAGAAAAGATAAACAGTGCACAGAGGAGCCCTAGCCTGTTGGTCTGTCTGCCCAGGAAAGGCTAAAACCTTCACCTACAGTACCTGGAGCTGAATTTACTTAGGAAACAAAGCAAAAGATGTTAAGGACAGGATTTCTGCTACTCTTTGAATATTAGACAGGGAGGTTGCCGAGGAATGAAGCTGGGTTAATTAACATTGATAATATACAGCTGTGGGCTGGCTTCAGGGGTGGTGGGTTGGCTGGTGTGGATGATGTGCAGCTGTGGCTGGTTCTGTTAGGGGGTTGGGTAGCTAGTGAAGAGGGAGCAGCTGAGGAAGAAGCAGCAAGAGAAGAGAGGGTGGGTTCTGGGTGAGGTGAGATGAGGAGAAGGCAGCAGAAGGACTGGTATGAAGAGTGTGATGGTATGAGATGGTAAAAGGCCTTGTTGCAGCTGGATAGTTTGGAGAGCGCTGCAACAGGAGGTCTCTCTGAGTCCACTGTCTTGGACTTGCAGGGAGAAGGAGGGAGTGTGCTGTGGTAGTATAAAGAGTTTGGAATCTGGCAAGCCACAATGAATAAATGCTCGTTCTTGCTATATATTTAATTCTCTGCCAATGGAAGAAGCTCACTCCCCAGCTTCAACACTGGCTCTGGCTGAGTGCCCCAGCCCCAGTCTGCTGCATCACTCCTGCTCATACCCACTGCCCCAGAAAGCCTTTCGGGTTTTTGTTAGTGCTCGTCACCTTCTCTGCATCCTCAGTTGAAACAAAAATTGGGAATGAGGCAGCATGCTGATGTACATAGTTACTGATTAACTGAATTCACCCCAGGGGGGCCATGGACTTGCCCCACGGTGAGCCCGCAGGGGGGAGCGCACGTGCACGTACGATGAAGGAATGGAAAACCCATCTGAACATTCAGAGGCAGCATTTGTATTTTCTAGGGCTCCCTGTGTTTCAGAGAAGCCCAGCTTTTGTTTTGTGTACATTCAGGGTCACTCTCATTAGGCCTGTTAATCCCCCAAAGTAATTATATTTACCTGTTCTTGCCCCTTCTTGCAGCACTGTCAGCACAACTGCTTTTTAGTTTATGAAAACAGAAGGAAAAACACATTTGTGTATATGAAAAATGAAACATTTCAACTAAGATTCGTCTTGAAAGTGAAGTTCCCTGATTTTACTCTATGCAAGATCAGGGCAGTGACATGGCCTCCTTGCCTACATTTCTTTTGGCATTTACTATATCTGTTCAATGATTTTCTTCACTTTTGTACAGAAAGAGACCTGTCTGAAAGGCACAAACAATATATGCAGAGATATCTTAAAGAAAGCCAGCCACTACCCAGGTACCATGTATCCTGCTTAAAACTGGAATTAATAAGACCCCAGCTGCCCAATTGTTCCAGGATTTTTCCTCCAGCACAGTGGGGTGAAGTCTCTCAGACTGCCATGGTAACAGGCGGGGTAGTGTTGTCAAAAGGAAGAAGAATTTGATTGTACAAATAATCTGCAGTTAATGTGAATATTGCTCATTGCCAAGGTATAAATGTCATACTTCATAAGAAAAAAAGTTTCCAGCAGATGTTCCTGTAATCCTATTTACTGGTTCTATACTATTTCCTCCTGGTCACATAACATGACTTTTCAGTGTTTTTCATATGTTGGAAAAAACTTTAATGAACACAATGTAAGAAATAATTCATCACAGGCAGAGGAATGGAGTAGATGACCTAAACAATTTCCAGTTCCTACTGGTTCTTTGTTATCCTAAATATGCTCATAATTAGAGGACAAAGGAACAATTATTCTGATGTAAAAATGTCCATGTTATGTGTTAGAATAGTAAAAATAATTTGGTAAAAGTCATGCCCCAAAATTAAATAATTGTATTGCACAAAAAGTGTGCATCAGCCAGACTTGGCAAGCAGCCCTCCATGTGGGAAGCTACATTGGAGTGTGCCCTGGCCTCAGCACACTACGTTTCTTGGGGCATTTACTGTATGATTTCCTGAAATATTAAACCAAACATTGTTTTTTCTTCCTTGCTTCGTGAACAGAAATTAAATCTACAAAAAGTGCAGCTTCTTATATTCACAGGGCCATAGTTTCTGTCCCTTGCCTCTTGCAGTCTGGGGATTGTTTGGTTGTAAATTTAAGAAATGTCTTCCTGGGAAAGCATCCTCACAATAAAAAGAGAGAGAAGCCAGTAAGGCAGTGATTTGGCTTTTCTAAAAGAAAATGAACTGAGAAAAGCAACATTTTAACCCTAGATGAGGTAGTAGTTCTTATGAGTTAGTATAGTGAAAGGAGCCCCATTATTCTTAGTGTCGATTGTCTCTTAACTCCCCAGCAGGGAAGTTTGTATTTCCAGTGTTTACCAGAGATGTGTAAATTGCTCTGGAGAAAAGAGGAGCAGTTCAAGCAATGGTAACAGGCTGGTCATCACTATGACTTGAGGATGGAGCTGGAACACGCATCCTCCTGCCAGACCACAGCGCTGTTGCTGCTGTGCAATGTTGCATTGACCTGAAGCTTGTTCCCAGCAGTGCCGGGCACCTTGCTCTTGGCACCCTGGTGAACAAAATGTCAGCAAGTGACGATCCTGGCATCGCTGGCACAGCTCTGAGGGGTGGCAGGGACAGGTATACCTGACAGCTTGACTCGTCGCCCCTTTTTAATACATGTGTTAGTATTTTGGCACCATTTTCCACCAACCTGTTGGCCAGTGGACAGTGTGAGCTGGCTGTTACCTGCCTGAGCAGATGCTTCATTGGAAATCACTTAAATTTATTCCATGTTAACAACAGCCCAGTGTCAGGCACAACCTCACCAGCAAAAATGGATTTGCTAAGCATGATCACACGTTTACTTGGTACCGCCTTCTAGTAAGGCTGTCTCAGGGAAGTGGAAATGGCGATGGGGAGCAGTGTCCCCTTCTTCACAAGCTGCACCAGCCTGTCCCTGCCTCTCTGTCCCGAGGGCAAGCTGCATCCTGCCGTCACCGCTGGGCTCTGTCATTTGGTGCAGTTTGTATTAGTGGCATATGCAATACAGAGTTTCCTTTAGCCACTTCTCAGCAGAACCAGTAGAAAAGATTTTTTCACAGGTTTCTTCTTTCTGTAAATAATTGTCACAAACCCTTTACAACACATTTTCCTGTAACACTTCCTAATAAAATATAGTATTTTTATTAAAGAACTTAATGCCTGAAAAATTATTTTATTCATCTTTCAATAAAGTAGTTTTGTAATAAAAACATTTTTTAGCTTTGTTGAATATCAGGAATGGATTTGGTCTAAAAATCAAGTTAATAATTTTAAAATAGTCTTCCAGGAAGTAAATCAAAGCTAGAATTAGGTGCGAGTTAATGGACACTGTAAAGTAAAAATACGAGCGGAAGTATGAGAGATTCCATGAGAAGGTATTACAGTCTCTGATACAATGTAGCAAACAAATATGTATTTAAGGATTTTAAAATGTGAATTATTGAATCTATAATTGCTGTCTTTGATGTAAGAACAGCATGTATTTGTTTAGGAAATATTTAAAGAGCATAATGTTATGTACAGAGAACAAACTTCAGTGTCATAATACACAGCAGCCTTCACTCACAAACCTTCTTACATTCTTGGAGTAAAACCAGGCATTACAATACACGTACCAGGCAGAGGGAGTGATGAAGTCATTTGGGCAATAAATGAGTCAGTTACAAATATTTCAATCAGACTTTACTGGGAAAGATACAATTAAGCAGACTGAGAATTTTTAAATCTTCCTTTATAGATGTTATAGGCTATCTTTAAAAAAGATGGACATTACCTGTCATTAATATCCACAGATAAGGTGAAGCACTAATCCCTCTGAAATGAAAAAAGAGGATGGTAAAAACGAGTCAGTGTCGGTGCGGGTTAGGGAAATGCTTCGTGGCTGGTTTATCTTCTCATGCCACCAGCAGCATCACCACCTCTCCCCTGAAAGGGAACCCGACCCAGGCTGGGACACAAACCCAGAGCCTCCAAGGCAGGCTGCAAGCGCCCCAGGATTTGCACCGTACAAACACCCATAAAAACCTGGGAACAACGCTTGCCGCGTGCTCTTCTGCCGTACCTCCCTTTCGTACTTGGTAGTTTGAAAGCGGTGGGAGTTCCAGAAGGAGGATGTCTGAGAGCAGGTTTTGGTCCCTGGGCTATTTGTTTTTTGAGCTAAAAAGACTAAAGTGGTTGCAGTAGTATAATATACACAGCACTTGTCAGACTTAGATCAAGGCAGCTTTAGCTATATGAGAACAGAAAATGTCTGAACGTGGCAAACTCCTATTTTTCCTCCAGTAATGCTATACATTTGTCAAAGAGCAACTTCACAAGACACATTTTCAAGCTGCCACCCACTCCTAAAAATACTGCAGCCTCCTTCATTTCTTCCTAAAAAAGATAGAATGAGGCCTTTTCCAGCCCCAGCCACCCCCCCCTCCCCCCCCACCCCCCGCCAAGCAGGGGAGCGCGCGGTGCCATGCAGTCCTGCAGCCTGGGGACAGGGGCAGTGGCTGCCGGGGGGGTTCCCTTCTCTCCTGGCCCAAATGGTGAGAGGAACAAGCTCACAAGCAGATGACGCAAAAAGAAGCAGGTGTCTCCCACTATTATTTTCTTTTTCTCTTTGATCACTTTACAGAATCCCATGAGCACGAAACATGCTTAAATATTTGCAGGGCTAGTTAAATTTTTTGTTCATGTTGCCACTCGCCTAAAACTTTGGAGTTTTGCCAAGGTACGGATCTAACCAACAGCAACCACTGTCTGTTGGAATTTCGATTTTTTTTGCACGTTGAAAGAAATTACCAATTAAATATAAACAATTTACTCTGAATGGTAGCATTTCAGTTAAGAACTGTCATTATTGCATGGGCCAAGCCCTTAGTCCGGATTGTATCTCTGATTATATGACCAAGATTTCTCTCAGTACATCAGTCTTCTTACCAAAAGCTGTGAAGCTCCACAGAAGATGTAATTCGTGTACAGAGTTTGTACAAAAAACCCAAAATACTCATCCACCAACCCCTTTAGTATAGTTCTGGCAAAAGAAAGAAATCCAGTACCAGAGCTGGGGAAAATTGCTGTTAATTCAAGTGGTTGTTTTTAATGCTTTTAATATGAAATTCCTGGGCTGTGTTTTTAAATGTATATAGCCAAATTAGGGAAGTGAATATGAGAGCATGATGATATGAGCCACACAATGGTAATAACTCAAATAATTTAAAAAAACAAAAACAACAACAACAAAAAACCCACCCAACCTCCTCCCCCAAAACCAAAAAACTGCAACTGATTTTCCTGAAAGTGTTTAAAGCCAAATACAAAATAAAAATCTAGAGGATGTTTTTTTTTCCCCTAAAGAATGGACAAAGCAGGAATGATGACAAAAATGCCAACAAACCTGCTGGGATTGTGGTGCTAGTTTGTTCTGCCAGGCGCAGAAACATTTCCATACTTCTAGTATTTTATTTTATTTTATTGTACTTTATTTCTAGCTCATGTCACTTTTATGTCAGATTGTACTTCATGTAATTTCTGTACAAAGTGCATTTTTTTTGTTTGGATACTTCAGGAAAACATTATGAGGAGCCTGAAAATTGATTTGATGAGCTGTGGCCAGGATGCAGCCTTACTGAAAGATCATGAGCACTAACTTTCCTTGCCAGTAACTATTACAATTTGTAAACCAACATTTTAAAGAGCTTGAATTGTATGGTAATGACTCTAAATGGCCTTTTAAAGATGGTGACAAAAATACTTTAGGTATTTTTCCCTAAGCTCATACCATTCTCTGTCTTTAATACAGTAATCATAATAAATATTGCCAGACCTGCAGAGACAAGAGTCTGAGAGCTGTCCATTTTTCCTGAGTGTTTCTGTTGTTCTGATAAACATTTCCCTACAATTCTTGCCTCCCTTGGATATCTACTTTGTGATATAACCATGGTGACCTAATAAGCACTTACAACAGAACCCAAATTCAGAGGTACAAAACTTATTGTACAAGGCAAACAGCTAATGAACCGGTCAGTAGTGTCAATATACATGCATGAGAAAAATGGCTTAAGCCCTGTATTGCTTTGAAATTGCAGGCATTCCAGTTATTTTTGAATATTCTGATCAGCATGGGAAATGTAGAGAAGTCCTGCTCTGCAGGGCTGATTTGCTTCCCGTGTTTGCCATAGCAATGTCAGGGTCCCTGGGAGCACGCTGCTGCTGGCCTCCAGCTTCCAGGGAGCTGGTGCCCTGCTTCTGGCTTGGGAGAACTTGAAAGACAAAAAGGGAGGGCAAAGAAGTGCGCTTTACAAGGGGTGACTCAAGCGATTAAATAGCTGCCTGCTGGCCGTGTTTTCCAGAATACAAAGGGAAGATTGACAGCCTGTGCTGACACTCAAACCTCACGTCATTGCTGCAAGTTGCCAGTGAAATCCCACTGAGCCCACCTTGCTCCCTTAAACTCAGCAAACTGAAGGCAGTGCCAGCTAACAAGCTGGGGGTTAAACACCGCCTTTTACTTTGGGTGGTAACTAATATTTGGGGACTGAGAGGTTTGGTTTTTAAGTAATTATTCCAGCCTATCTCTGTCTGGCTAGGAAGAGGTGAGAAGTCCTGAGCACCTGAAACAGGGAAGAACAGAGTTTTTCCACCTTGGCATTGTGCCCAAGACCGCAGAGTTTGGTTGTCTTGCCAGAGTATATATTCATGAGCTTTGGGAGGCAGCAGGACAGCTGCTCTCACCTCCTTCCTGAGCTGCCTTCCTTCTCCAGAACATTATTTTCATTTCCAGTACTTGCTGTTTCCTCTTCTGTTGTTCCCTCTTTGTGCCTTGTTATGAATCAATACGCTGCTCTAAGCTAAATATCAACTGAATTGATGAAGACAGGTAATATATATCTCCTCAGGACTTAAATACCACAAGAAGAAATGTTTGAGACTTGGGTAGATCAAGCAGTGTTTTGCACCTGCAACCCCATGCAAGCGACTGACTGCTTTGATGGCAGATGCATTGACAGCTTTTGTTTGGATATGGACAGAAAGTGGATTGGTTTTTTGGAAACACTGCTATTTTACTCGAATTTGCTACACCACAACTGTCTCAAGGGTTAGGGCACATCTGGGCAGTGTCACCATTCTGTAACTATCACAGTGCCCATGTATAGTTTTTATTTGGAAGTTAAAGTTTCTTCTTCTTCTAATTAGCTGTGTCTGTCAGGACCTGGGCTGAAGGATCTGGGGTTTTTCTGCTATCATCAGTTCTTGCTGGAGGAATACAGGAACCCAAGCCCCTTTCCTGCAGGTTAGGGACTTCTCCATTGACTTGAAAACACATGGTTGCAGTTTTAGGGTTGCACAGCATTCTCATTTATTAGCCTAATTTCCAAACCCTCACAGACATTGTCAGGAGGAGATCACCAGGGTCACCAAGGGTGGCAGGATGGGGGACCAGCGCAGGATGCTTGTGCAGCCTGCTCCTGTGCATCCCTGTCTCCAGCAGTGGCTCACACCAACCATGAAAGGCACAGGCAAATCTTTGGAAAAGTGCTGCACTGCCTGACTGCTGCAGAAGCTGCTGTCCAACCCACACTCCTTTTTGTCTCTGGGAAATGCCTCATTTCCTCTTCTGGGTCAGGGGGAAACAGGGAGAAGCTGTTCCTCTGATTCTCCTAAGACCTACCCAAGGAAGTTCCTCTCCCCACTTCCCACCTGGGAAAGCCAAGCCCACTGCACACCTTGATCTGTGCTTGCTCCTGATATAATTGATTCATGGAAGTGACTGGGAAATATAAAGACAACCCAGAACATACTCAGCTGGAGAAACAATCGCTGTTTGCTCTTTGTGTGTGTATGTATATACTTCCTGGTGGAGTCAGGGAAAACATGGACTTGGCTCTGTGCACATGGAGGCAAGGAAGAGAAATCGCTCCTCCAAGGCTCCTCCATGTAACACTATGTCATATATCATCACCACCTGCTCATTTCCTAAGATACTTATTCCACCTGTCAACATGCACAGCCTCTCTCTTAGGCAAATCATCCCCCAGCCCTTTGGTGGTCTTGCAGAGCTCAGAGCCAAATTGCAATTGTTACTTGAGAGTACACTAGGGCTTTACAAGCCTGCTTACCTTGAGGAGGCATAAATGAATTTATGCAGACTTTTAATACAGATAAGCAGTAATTTCTCTGTGGGTCAAGCATGGATAGAACTGAAGAGTCCCTCAACTTAAAGGTCTTAGCTTTCTTACTTTCTTTCTTTCTTTCTTTCTTTTTTTTTTTTTTTCCCCCAAGGTAGCCACTTTGGAAATCTTGCATTTTCTCACCTGGAAGAAAAATCTGGTACCTCCTGCTCTGTTTTTCATATCCTCATGAACCTCCTACTGACATCAGGATGCAACAGCCTACAGAGAGACTGATTAAGTGTTCAGAAAAATGAAAACCATAAGTCTAGACTGCAAACTCTTGGATCTGGAAATCAAATGCGTGCATGGATGACTCATTCTTATTTTCCTGAAAGAAAACTGTACAGTTCCCTTTAACTAAGTTTTACGAGTAAACCCCTTCTGTATGTTCAGCACAGACTATTTGAAAGATCTTGAAATGTGTCATGTATTGGCAGTATGTCCTGAGCAATAAAATATGCACAAATTCATAAGCATCATCCTCTCAAACTATTTCTGGCCAAATCTCTCTCAGAAATCAATGAAAAGCCTTGACAAGGCAAGTAAAATAAGACATAGTGGGTCCCAAAGCAAAAAGTATCATTCTTCTTTGGCTTTCTGTGTCTTTTTGGCCTACCTTAAAATCATCTGGTGAGGTATTTATGCTGTATGAGACTTTGGATAGGCTGTAGGTAGATATATACAATGGCTCATGCCTCAAACCAACAACCAAAACAATGTTTGTGTTTATGAAAGGACCTCTGAATAATTTTTCAGATAAACAAGAATATTTTTTTTTTTCCCAAACCCATACTAACCTGTTTTTTTATGTTTTAGAGTGTTTGGACAGCAAGAGGAATATTTCATTATGTCCCTTTTCAAGAACCATAAATTGCATAGCCTGCCTGCCAAATATAAAATGCAAGTACTGTGAATTTATTGTCCATTTTCTGGCCCTGGCACCCATCTGTCATGTGAACATGGGTAAGACTCTTCACTTTGTGCCTCTCCTCATCTCCTGTACAACCCCTTTGGATAGCAAGCTCTGCAAGGCAGTGTTTCCTACTTACAACATGTCTACTCCAGATCCCCCATGTTAGCTGGAAGTTAATGGACATAACATAAATTATGTAAACAAGTAACACATCACAATAATACACTTAACTGCTATTTCATCCATCTCCAAACCATCTTATAGCTTGGCCTGCAGATATTAATTTTTAACTGGTGATTAAAAAAAAGAATAATTTGGAGATATATACCTATATGAGCAATTTACCTCTACCATTATAGAAGGTTTCTTCCTTGGTATAGGTTTCCACCCTTCCTTGCCTACTGTGCTTACGTCTGCTGTTCCGGAAGGTGCCTGCCCCTGCTCTTGTGCCTTTCTCACAATCAGTCACAGCTTGATTCTACTGCAGGCTTCTTGGTTGTCAGTCAAATTATAACACCACAGATGTCCCGGGTTTTTTTCTTCCATGGATGATGTAGATAATAAAATACTTGTTTGCCTCCTGACCTTGATGCTTCTTCCATTATGCTGGGAAGATAATGGGATGATGTCCAGTCTCTGTTAAGGCACAAATTGTAACTGGTAACATATCCATAGGTAATGCCTTAAATAATATAATCTAGTAGCAGGGAAACCTTTGATTATCGGAACAGAGGCCAAGGTTTAGGCTCTATATTGAATAAAAAATTAGAACAAAGTACAGATCACATTCTCAGTGACCAGCATATGATGATCTTTATTGATGGGTAAAAGACTGGTGCATATTGAACTGGTCAGCATTCAAGAAGCTCCAGTTTCAGCAGCAGACCTGTAGGAACTAACATCAGCATGGCAGTGATCAGGCTTAGTTCTACTTAACTTGTCCAAAATGTTCTCATTAATTGAAGACAGAAATGTATAAATTTTGCTATGATAGCATCCAAAATCAACAAGCTGTCAGAAAACTTGAGACTGAGACTTATTTTAACAACCTTAAGATTTATGCTGTTGAAATAAGGGGGAAATTCTTAAATGTGCTTTCCTCTTCCCAGAAGTGACTGCTGTGTTTTGTCTGGATTCACCCTAACATGATTATTTTTCATCTTGATATTGTTTTCAGCAGGAGGCTGGAACGGCAGCATCATTCTCCAAGGGATACAGAGGAGACAGGAACTGAAGACCACTGTGTGCTTTAGGCTCTCTCACATGGTTTGTCTCATAGACTTGTAGCACCCCCTGCACCCCAGAGTGGATGTAAGACTTCAAATGGTGCTATGCATCTGAAAGTAGAGAGGTTTGGGAACAGCTGATATAGGCAAGGGATAATAATATGGCAGAAGCAGTTTTAGGGTAGTGGTCAGTATAACAGAGCTGAGCTGCAGGTCATGCCCACCTGCTCCACCACCTTTCAGCAGTGCATGCAGCTGCATGCTCATCTTGTTCTGTTTAGTGCTTTGAGACAAAACAGGTCTTTCTGCTGCTGTTGCCAGTGCTTGGAAGGGGCAGATGAGTTGCTTAGAGCTATGCCTGTAGGAAGATACTAAAGCAGTTCTGGCCTTTTCAGCTCCACACTCGCTGGGCAGATGAGTTTACCTTAAGGCACATGTGGGACCTGAAGGCACATATGGAGGTGGAAGAGCTTCCCCAGAACAACTTTCTACATTTAGTCTCAGAGGAAGAACTTGAGCCATCTCAGAGCACTTCTGTTAAGTTCTATGGGGTTTTTTTGAGAGAGTAATAATTGTAATGAACACTACCAAATGGGGATTTGCCTTTCTTTGATGTAGGACAAACAGTGAGAAACTGGCAGTTGCTCTTTCTTTGCATTGATACTAACATCTTCCTCCAACATTTGCAGTTTATTACAATTTGTATCTTTCTTTTACTGGTCCATCAGTTTGAGGTGATGGCTGGAAATGTGTAACGGTTTTCCTGCTTTGCATTACCACTGCATTCTCAGCTTTAAGAGGATTCTCTTCCTTTCATGTTTAGATCTGGTATTACATTTTCTGCTTTATTCATCCTTAAAAGACCAGAAGCCTTTCCTCCAGCTTTTTAATTTACTTAGTAAAAGCACATTAATTTAACAGTTACATTTAGTTGGTTGAAGGTTATGCATGTTATTTATTTAGCTGGAGGTTTATCTGGCTGTCAGAATTACTCACTGGAGAGATCACAATTTGATAACAATACTGGTCAACCAATGTGACCTTCAACAGGACCACCTGTGGTGGACGTTATGAGCCAGCCTGTAGCTCTTATCCCTGCCTTTTCTGGCATGATTTTATATGCTACTGCACCTCAGGCACACAGTATGTAGCTTCTGTCAAGCCTTCAAGAGACCAGCAGTGTGATTCAGAAAGTGCTGATAAGCATAGATATGACTCAGAGATGCCCATGTTACCTCTTCTTCTAAGGTTTCCAGGGCTGTAAACAAGGTAGGACTGGAACGACCAGACAATCAATTTATGGAACATTGAAAAGGTCAAGATATTGTACTATGCTGTGTTGCACTGAATATATGGGATATTAACATTCAGATGTTTAATTCCTAGGAAAATAATTGCAGTGGCACAAATACAGCAGCACAAACTTTCACCCTGGTGGCAATTACACAAACAAATGGATCTACTCCAATTACACCCTGAGAGACACATTCTTGCATGATCCTCTTTGGGGGTTGTATTAAGGTTTAGTTGTTCCATTCAAACAGAATAACTTCACCTGGTAACAGTTTGGGATGGAATTCTTCTCTCCTTCCCTCTTTCTCACAAATGAAACAATGGGGTAACATTAATGGTCAGATCAACCTCTGCTAACTTTTTAACTCAGCAGTTGATGTGACAAAGTCAAGAGCCTCTGTTAGGATATTTTTACATCTCATTTTCTTTCTCTTCTTTCTGATCCTTAGTTTGCACTTTACATTTAATTTGTTTTATTGAGGTAAGGAATTCTGCCATGAACTATTTGCTTTATTTTGACAAGTCTTTGTTAATTTGGTATACAGAGCCCCAGAAATTTAGCTAGAAGTAATTCTGGTATAAGGAAAAGACCAGGTTTCTGGTCTGTATGCTCCTGTATCCCTTACAGAGGAACACCCCTTCCTCCCAGGCTGTGATTTCTAAACCTTTGGTCATTGCTGTATCTCTAAGTAATCTAAGTGATGCATATTATTTTTGAAATCCATGCCTAAATCTGGACCCACAAAACCAGCTGAGGCTGCAGAAGGACTGCGTGGATCAAACAGACTTTTATATGTATCTTACAGAAAATACTCTTTGTACATCCCTCTCAGGGTTTGCTCATACTAAGCACTAAAGGCCACAGTCCTTTATATGCAGGAGAGCTTGACCATTTAGAAGAGAAATGAATTAGCTATTTATTCTAGAGAATCTAGACATAACTGCAGGAGAAATGAGGAAGGTGATATCTGCCATTTGTCTTCAGTTACATAAAGAAATAAACCCTGCCCCAAACTGGAGCAGGAATTGCTGTCCTTTTTCATTGCAACTACAAATAAACACTGTTGAAAGTGGTGGATGAAGTGTGAAGAAGGCTTTGATCCCCAATAAGCACAGAAAGTTGGCTTAAAATAATGCAGGGTCACACTGCTAACAAATTGTCCACTTTCCAAATTTAATGCAGAAGCTACCTTAATGATTGAAGATATGGCCACCTGTACCAAAACGAATTTCCTCCAGGTATAGCCTGCTAGCAGTCACTCTTGGAAAGCATTTTGTTCAGCAGTACCCAGAATCTTGTTCACTGCTGCATGAGTAATCCCTAGCGTCTCTTGCTGCTGTCGCTACTCCAATTCCCATCTCACTGGATGGCAGAAAGCTCATGCCAGATGCCCAAGGTGCGGACCAAAGCCCATATCTTCTTTATTCATGTTTCATGAAGACGATTCATGTTTATTTGCTGTGTATTATCACCATTGATTGCAGATAGCTTCGCTTCCATACAGAATTGGGCTTTTGGAATAAGGTAAAGCACTAGTTATAGCTTGTGTGAGTGCCAAACACACCCCAAGATGAATGCTTGTGGGAATTATAGGATACTCCTTCATACTCCTTTATTTGTCATCACATTTCAAGAGATTTTAAAATATCTAAAAAGATGACCTGAGTCATCCTAAAAGTAGGGGCAATAGTGTTTAGAAACTTTTGCCAGAATATCAGAGTTAAAAATGTAGAAGATCAGAAGAGATCCAAGTCATGTGAGAACCGAAGAACTGAAGGATTAATAAAGGAAGTAAATCCATGTCCATGTCACCCCAAGATGTCTTCTGGTATCCACAGCAGAATGGTGAATTTGACAGAAACATTTTTATGTCTGCCAGGCAGATCCAGTTGTAGGAAAAAAATCTGTTTGTCCATGAAAACTATGTTTTCAGTAAGAAAGCTATAGAAGCTCATTTCTAATGTACATAAACTCTTCTGTAAACATTACAAAATCACTCTTCAGAGTACTTTTGCTCTGTGTAAAAGGAAGCACATCTTTTACAATGCTTTCTTATTGCTATGTTTGTGATATAACTGTTGCAGTGTTATTTAAACGTAAATAATTTGGTTTTCCTTCTGTATGTTTAGAAGTTTGAGGGCTGGGTGGTTTAATTGGTGGGTTTTTGTTGGTTTTTTTTGGCATTGGAAGCAAGTCAACTAGAAAGCATTTTCTGTGCCATCTGAGGTTGAAAGTAACAGCATGGAGTCAGAGAGGGCCATTCAGCAGCCAATTTGTATCCCCAGCTGGGTATCCCTTCAGTTGCATGCAGCTGGTATAAAACATACAGGATCTGAGGCTAATGGAAACAGCAGAAATTAAGAAATTGCATTTTCTAGAAATGCTTTAACTATAAAAAAGGTTGAGCATGTGTTGAAGAAGCTGTGAGTTTGGCTCAGGGGACTGGAGAGCTTTTCCCTTCTTCAGAGTCAGGTTGCAAACGCTGATATAAGAGGAAGTGGATGTTTAACCCACTTTTTCCTGTGAATAGACAGTTTTTAAACACTTCTAATATCACCCATTTCTGACCATTTAAGTTGTCTTGTAGCCATGGTATGATAAAACCAAAATTGTTGAAAAGTGCAGCTATATGTGAAAATGAGACTCAGAAAAAAAAGATGCAGCTTTGCCAGTATGCTTGTTATGCTCTTTCTTTTGAACAATTCCAGTTCTAGAGCAGGTATTTGAAAATTAGTGGTGAGTTAATCAGAGATACATACCTCACCATTCTATGGAAACCAATCTATCTAGCTTAGGTCATTTTATAAGTCCCAGCTGCTCAGTAGAGTGCCTCCTCTGTTAAAAGCTAAGAGTCAGGGCACTGAAGACTCCATGTTCACTGAGAAAAACCACTTCCAAATTTGCTCAAGCTATTAGATCTTGAAAAATCACATTTGCACAGATGCTGCAGGGATGTCTTGCATTTTAGCAGCTCTGTTTTCTGAGGGCTCAGTCATCACTGCATGCTCCTGAGCATCTCACACCTCTACCAGCTGGCAGCTGAGTCATGTCTTCCCCAGCAGGGAAGAGGGCACGATGATCCCAGCTATGCAGGGCTCCTACGCAAGGTTAGTCTTCTGCTGTGGCTTTGCTCCAGTTTTGTGTCAGTGTTGGAAATTACGGAGGGAACCTTCCTCTCCTGTGTTCTCAGTAACTCCCTCCCTGCTACTTATTGGTGGAGTTTTACTGCCTACACTAATAAAGGGTAGAGAAATGACAAATTTTGCCTACAGAGCATGATATACACAGTTTAAGACCGTATCATGAGTAATTAGGATAAAATCCACAATTGAGGAGATGCTCATTAAGGGAGCATCATCCAACAAGTACACCAAATCTTATGAGCTCATTTAAGAGTATGCCTAGGCATAAGTGGCCAAATTAAGACTGACAGGCAATTTAAATTGTGCCATTTCCTAATTCTGGAGTGCTTGACTTTATTCTTCGTTTAACATAGATGTGTGTGTGTGTACACACAAACAGCGGATTGATATACATGATTTGCCTCCAGTGAGGATTATAGCCTTTTGGGGATCGTTCCTTGAGCTTTCAGGAGAGAGCTATAGGTCTTGCAGACATCTTGGAGAAGAGAGGGTGATAAGACATTCCAACATGGCCTAGAAACCCCAGAAATCCCCAGAATACACAAGCTGTATCAATATGCTGATAGAAATCTGGAAACTAATGCAACTGTTTTTTATTTTCAATGAGAAAGAATTTTTCTCTCCTACTACCCTTCCACAACACTCATTCTTGTGAATTTGCCCATGCTTGGTATCACAACAAAAGAGTGAAAGTCATTTATCAGGGCACATTGCACATCTCCCATGAGACATCCCTGCCACCTGAAAGCGGGAGTGCTTCACCCTCAGGTTCATAGTGCCCTTGCAGATACTGTGGCCATACTAGTGGGTGGTGATTCCAGTATCATGCTGAAGAATGGGCCGTACTTGCGTTTGGGAAATACAGCCACTAACCAGTGATATCTGGATATCAGTAGTGTTTCAGAAAACTTTCTAACAAGAGTCATTCAGTTAGCTATGGGAAAAAATGGAGAAAACCTCCTAAAAGAGTCAGCAGTGCAGAGAGAAGGAAGCTGTCAAAACCTGGAAGGAGGACTGTGCTTACCAGGTGGCTGCACTTAAACAAAAGAGGGGTAACACAAGCCAAGCCACAAACAGATGATCTGAAATGGCTTATCAAGAAATCAGAGCAACCTCTCGTTTTCATTTTCCTGATGGAGACTGGAATTTCATATTCTTGAGAACGATACCCCCTTCCCTTCCCTTCCCTTCCCTTCCCTTCCCTTCCCTTCCCTTCCCTTCCCTTCCCTTCCCTTCCCTTCCCTTCCCTTCCCTTCCCTTCCCTTCCCTTCCCTTCCCTTCCCTTCCCTTCCCTTCCCTTCCCTTCCCTTCCCTTCCCTTCCCTCCCCCTTCCCTCCCCCTTCCCAGTCTGGACTGTTCCTCGAAGTGTGTTCAGGGTGCTACTTCTCCTGAGCATGTTGTGCCCATGGTTTTGCAATGCATGTGGAGCCTCATCCAGGCTTTCTCCTCCTGCTGTACACCTGCCCCATGGGGATGCAGCCTGCGGCTCAGACTGGTGGCTTTGGAGCACAGTGTCCCTCTGCACCACCAGCACCTGCCGTCCCACCTATCCTGCAGTTTCCACTGATGCTGTCCTTCTCCTGCTGAGGCAGGGAGTATGGCCTTGCACTGGGCTCAGCAGGGTGACAAACTTGAAAATGTGAGGGAACCATTCAGCTGACAGTGGGAGGAGAGGGAAGCAGTCGTGGTGACTGAGGGACGGTGGGCAGGCAGCAAAGGGTCTTATGAAAAGCCACAGCAGGCACCGGGGGGAACATAAAATTAAAGTGCAAAGGTGTCAATGGGCTGGTATTTGTAGATCTGAAAGGAGCTGTGCAAATGTCAATTACTTGTCCCATCCAGGTGCCAAGTGTCTTTGCAGAGGGAAGCCACAGAGCTTCCCTCAAGGTTCACCCACAAGATGTGAAATTCCTGAGCATTGCTGGATTATTCTCATTTAAATACTTTCAGATATTAAAGATTCAGTTGGAATTTTCCATGCAGACATGCAAGTATATGATACGTGTGACATCAGATGACAGTGCTTTCCACACTGAGTACAAAAGGGTTTTGCATTTTATTTTGTACCAGAGAATATGTGGCATGGCTGAGTTAACGTTTTGCGAGAAACATTAACGTTTGGAGTTTTCAAACTTTTTAATATTGCTGTAACAATAAACTTTTGCTTTTAATACATACTTTGGGGATGAAGAATCACACTTTCATTATCACTTGACTCCAGAGTCATATAAACAGGTTTTTGTCTGAGATGGGGATTTAGCACACAAAGGGTGCTAATGCATTTGACTAGCGATGTTGTATAAATCTTTACGGTTGGTAGAAGACTCCTTTAGTCTTTGTGGTGAGGTCACATGTCATATGGTGATGTAATTTCGAAAGGACTTAAAAGTCCACAGTCCACAGGGATAATGTATTAGTTTGCCTTTGTCAGCTTGTAATTGTTTGGTCACTCCACTTACATGAATGTATGTTAGCTAAGATTATTGATTGCATTGAAATACACAAGCCAAAATACTGCAATTTTAAATTACTGTACAGTTATTCTAAATATCACTGGAATAATTTTTTATTTTTTCTCATGTAAATGACATCAACACAACTGTTTATATCTCATGTAGAAAAGAACTACAATGTAACTAATGTGGTTGGTTTGTTTGTTTTTACAAATGTTGCAAATTTGTTTGTTTTTACAAATGTTGCAAATTCATTCAAAGACACCTGCAGAACACCTAGAATAAAACTTCTCATATACTTTGTTAAATAAGGAACCATGAATTTTACATATTAGAGATGTAACTATGCAGTTTATTCTAAAGCTGCCTGTGAATCACCTTTTTATTCTTCACCATGTTTAACTGTTAGTCACTTTTTTTGCAATAAAAGGAAAAAGAGACAATTATGTAGATATTTTCTCTGCAAAACTGTAAAAGTCATTGCAGAAAATCCTTTCTAATAAGTAAACTTTCAAGCTACTTTCTCTGCTCTAGAATATAATTTCCTAGAGGACTCGTTATGGTTGCACTGTCAGACACTGGCTCCTAAAATTGCTTGAGGTATAAGATGGAGTGGTTGAGCCTAAGAAACAGCAAAATATGCTCTCCATTTGCAAAACTTTTTTTGAAAAACAGCAATCCCAGATTAGTTGTTGGCAAAGAAGAGGTGGGAACCTTGTGCACACTGCCACCTGTTTTGGTATGGGGGCTCCGCACGCTGCACTGACAGGGTGGCTGAGCAGATGCGGCTGGACCACCAGGTCTGATCCCTGTCCTGGCCTAACAGAATTACTCCACACCACAGTGAAAAATGTTATGCTAACAAAACCATAGTTCTGTCAATAAGAACTGCATCTACGTTAAGAGGCCTCTGCTGGCACATCTCTGCTGGATAAAAATTACACCTGTAACCCAATTAACCTTTCAGGGAGAAGCCCTGCAGCATAGAGACTGCCTGAATAACTCACTGCTCTGCACCTTCCACCTCCCATTTACCCACGCTGCGGATTGTCTTTTCTGAAAGATGCTGAGATCTTCTTTCATGGATCTATCACTTGGTTACTCGAATTTTAAGACATTCAGCCTTCCTCTTGATCCACACCTTTAAGAAAAGGCAGCCTCAGATGGCCCTTTTACATTTTATCATGCTTTGTAAACTATGGTCAAAATCCATCCTGTTTTATTCTAGTAGGAATATTGCATGTTATGACAGTACTTGTAAAACTGGACTCCTGGACAAAACGGTTGTCAATTCCTGCCTTTTGGTCAGCCCTTTTAAATAGCCTTTCTTATTTCTTAATGCTAAGGTCTCACTAGGCTACTAGCTGCTGTATTTTTTACGCCTCTCACTTTCTTAAATACAAATGCCTGGCTGAAATGCCAGGGATTATTTGGAACGGGGAAATACCACACAGCTCAGTAGGAGAGGTTTTTTGTTTCTTTTGTTTGTTTTTTTTTTCCTCCTGTATCCAAACACGCTTCCACTGGCTAATTCCCTCACCTCAAACCCCACAAATAATTCAGGATGTTAGAAAGTACAGTTTCAGCTGTGGCTACGCTGCTCAGCACTGCTGAATATTTGTGCCAAATCAATATCTGTGAGGCCTACCTGGCTGATAATCTGGAAGAGGAAGGTTTTTCAAAGACTCACAGGTGTCATAGGGGCCACTAACTGCAAACCATCGTCCCTAAACCTACCACTTGCGAAGTGTTCTTCCTCCTCTAGGTTTGATAGGAAGAACAAAGAGAAGAAATTCACATTTTTACTCCAGCGGAAGTATCCAGAAGCCTTTGGACTTGGATGTTACTCGCTGGTCTTTTTCTTTTCTCCCTCCTACTCTTGCCTTCCTTTCTACTGCAATAGCACAGGGCTCCTTTTCTTCATCGGTGTTTAGGGCAATCATCTGAAGACTTTTTTCTCCACATCTCCACTTTCTGGGAGCTGGAGCACACAGGTTGTTAGTCTGCAACAACAGAGCAAAGATGGGGTTCCCTATGCTCTGCGGGCAGACATTTTTCAGAGCTGGAATAACTTGGAAGCCCCAACCCCCATTGGCAGAAACTTGTGAAATACATTCTGTGTGGGCGAAACCCATGCCTTTGGTGATAGATCCTGAATCAGCTGCCGGACCTGAGGCTGCTGGAGCCGAGAGGGGGCTTGTGGTGGGAGGTGGCTCACACAGGAGTGGGACAGAGCAGAGCAGTACCTGTGGGGTGAGGGTAGAGACTGAGCAGGGCAGAAGCAGGTGGTGGCAACAGCTGCCACACTCTGTTCACCCACCCTCGCCAAGTCCACCTGTGCCTGTGGGCGGCAGCCGCCCGCACAGCTCTGCCCGCCGCCGGGCATCGCGGGGTCCAGCTCCCAGGCTGCCGGGGGTCCTGCGGGCCAAGCTCGCTTGTCAGGGCCGGTGGACTTGACAAGCACTTTGGATTATGGATAGGGGGCACAGGGAGGATGATCTGTTCCAAATTGTAGGTTGTCCTTTAATTGCAGTTCAAAAATCTAGGTGCCGGGCTGGGGGTGGGGCATGGGTGACGGTTAGGAAGTTTTCCTCCCCGTCAAGCATTTTACACCCCTCCTTCCCTTTTGTCTGTCCTCTCTGCTGACATTACACGCTCTCAGAGGCCGGGGCTGCCTCTTACCCGTGTCTGCGTACAGCACTCGTTGCAACGGAGCCCTGTTGAGGCCTTTGGAGCCTGCTGTTCCGCACAGAATAATTCATAACGCCTAGGGCTACGCACCGCGAACGCTTCGCTTCCTTCCCCCCGTGCCCCTGCGGATGCCCGTATTTCAGCGCATCCGCGCCTGGCCCCCGCGGGAAACTTTTGGTTAAAAAGGCACACCCAGCCGGCCCTCGGCGGCGGGGGCAGCGGCGCCCGGCGAGCACGGCCCCTTTAAATTCCAGCTGTGCGGCGGGGGGCAGCACCGCTGGCGGCGCGGGGCTGGGGCTGGGGCCGGGGCCGGCTGCCGGTGCGCGGCGGCGGCGGAGAGCAGCCGGCGGCCGGCGGCGAGGGAGCGCAGCCCTGCGCCCGGGGGAGGCAGCGCTGCCGGCGCCGCGGTCCCTGGCGGAGGCGGAGAGGATGAGGGTGGCTGCTGGCTTTTTTCTTTGCCTCCTCGCGATGATTTCCATAGTAACCTGATCGAGCGGTGCAATTTCGGAAACTGGGGTGGCTTTATTATTACCCCCCCACCCCCCGTTTTTTCCCGCTTCTGCCCCCCGCGCCCCGAGGAGTGCCAGCCGGCAGGTAAGGTGCCCCGACTCCGCGAGGGTATTTCCGCGCCGCAGAACTTCCCCGGGCGGCAGCGGCGAGGCGTGGGTCCTGCCGCGGGGCTCCGCTGAGCGCGGCCGGGGGCGGCAGCCCGGGGCCGGGGCCGCGGCCGCAGCCCCGCCGGCTGCCGGGGGGGCGGTACGTCGGGGCGGGGTGCCGCGGGGCCGGGAAGCCCGGGGCGGGTTACCCCCCGGGGAGACTGCTGAGCTCCTCTTACCGTCTTTGTTTGAGTGTTCCCAGAGAGGATTTTATTCTTCCCTTTGTTTCTCCCTCCTTTTCTTCCCCCCCCGCCCCCCCCCCCCCCCCCCCCGGCTGCCTGGTTTGTTTCCTTGATCATCTTTCTTTCCTCCTCCCTTTTGTGAGGGTGAGAAATCGCACACACTTTACCTTAAAATCTGCGGCGAGTGAGGACGCAGCCGCCCGGCCGCCGGTTCCCGGCGCATCCCGGCGCTCCCCTACCCCGGCCGTGCCCCCGCCCGGCGCGCCCCGCGGCCCCCGGCCGGCCAGGGCACTGCCCTCGGCCTGGCTCGGGGGGTAGAGGGACAGAGCACCCCGAGCATCCCCCAGCCGAGTGCCGCCGTCTGGGGCCCCCACCGGGGCCAGGCGTAGCACCACCGTGGAAACCTGTGAGCAGGTTGGTCTAGAAGCTTCTCCCTCCATGACCCGCTCCTTGCCCACCTGCCTGGGCCCATCCAGAGATGTTGAGGATGAGGGACACATCCTCTTGCCACTGCCTTGGCGTTGAGTTGGCAGCAGTGCTGATGGCCCCTTGGGTCCTGAGGTGTCCCCCAGCCCCAGCCCTGCTCCACAGCCTCCTCATGCTGCCTGTGTACCACCTCCCTGGCCCGGGTGGGCTGCATGGGGGAGGCCCCAGCAGGTTTGGGTTAGGTGGTGAGGACTTCTTCCGTTGCTGTCCTACTCTGTTGGTAGTGCCGTTGCTGTTGCCAGGTGGTAGTGGTTCATTCACCAAGCAGGTCTCTGCTAAAACTTACTGCTGCTGGCTGTCTTCCCTCACCCTCTGGGTTCCATCCCTAGATGGTGTTTTTGACTGTGATTCAGTTTGGGGTGTGGGGGGAGCTGTCATTTTGTATGTTGGTTTGCACTGAGCGCAATGAATAGATGAGTCTGGTCAAGGCTTTTTGTTTCTGTCATAAGTGATCAATAATCATCTGGTGGTAAGATGATCTTATTACAGAAAAAGGCAAAGTGCACACTGAGAACAGCTGAAGTACAAGGTCAATAACTCTGGGGTTACCAACGTTAAAGCTGCTTTGCATATTTGAGGATGACGTATATCCTTTCAAAGTAAAGGCAACTTCAAGCTTTTGGTGAGCTTTATTTTCAGGGTAAATAATAAGCATGCAGTTAACACGGGAAACCAGCCTTGCTTCAGAGAAGGTTATCCGTCCTTAAACATCCCCGGACCTTTTTTAATCTTTTTCTTCAGTCAAGATGGACGAGGACTGCGGTTCTTTTAGGTGAGAAGAGTTTTTGTAGCTCCCAGTACAAAGGTTGGTTTGTTCCTAGAGCCCAGCAACTGCTACGGGCTTTCCAGACACAAAAGAAAGGCGTAGTCTGTGGCCTGAAGATCGTGCATGCTAAAAAGGCAGTCAGCTGGAGGGTAACACAGATCAACAACCAGCTCCGCCGCCGCCTAGGCACTAGCTTCGTTCTGGGAAATGTAACAGTTCAGTGAGACAAGTAATTCGTGCAGAGGTGCTGGTGGCTCAGAGAGGACCGCTGTCACCCTCAGGTCGAGCCTTCGGTGGCGGTGGTATGAGGAGCCGGGGCTGTGAGAAAGGGAGCCTGCACGGGAGGAGGCACCGGGGGCAGGTGAGGCAACCTTTCCTGGAGAAGGAGATGGATACGGCACTGAAGCTGGGGAATGCAACGTGAAAAGGGAGCAGGGCAGATAATCAGCAGGGGAAGAGGTTATGCGGGGACTCGGAGCCTAACATAAAAAGCCTGAAGTAATGAGTTTAATCTACGAAATCTGGTTCTTAAATTGTATGTGCTTGCCAATTAGCTAACCATTCTGCAAATCAGAATGGAATTCAGATCGTATCTTGGTAAATGTATTGACTCTGAAGTGCTGCAAGGAAAAAAAAAATAATCTCTCCTCTTTCCCCTACTGTGGGCTTTAAATATGAACAAAAATCAGATCTGAGAATCGAGGAGCCTTTTAATATACTCACTTTCCTGAGTTCACATTCTATCTAGCCTAGACTCCCACAGTCAAAATCAAAAACCCCTATGGTAATATGACTTCAGGGGGCCAAATTCAGAGCAGTCGTAGGGCATTTTCACCAGTGAACATTACAGTGTGTTGTGAGGAGGGGTCTCCATCAGTCACAGTATGGATTAAAGTGCAGGACATGTGTAACTGTTACCTTGCAGGGAGCATGCATCCCATACAAAACACTTGCAGTGCAGTGAGGGAACCTATAGCCCTCTTGGGCTCCCCTAATAAACACTTTGGTGTTACATTTATAAAAAAAGATCTGCAGCATAACCTTTAATCTCCTATATTAAAGAGTATATTCATGTATGTATGTATTAGTTTGTGTGCCATAACAGTTTTCAAAATGGCTGAATGATATTGATACAATTAAAAATACTATGAGAGGATAGTATTTTTAACATGAGAGAATTCAAACTAATTTCAGCTTAAGAGAATTGTAAAAATAATGTCAGTCTTAACGTCGCTTAAGCAGCTAGCTGCAATCATTCATAGGAACTGACAGAATCCTTCATAAAGCTATTGTTTCACCCAGATTTGACCAGTATCGACTTAGGGAAAGCAGGGAGGAATCAGTGCCAGAAATTGCTACCAAGATCAGCACGCTGGGCAAGAATATTTACAGCTGTATTTTGGAGTCTGGGAACGTTAGCTTTAGATGGCTAGCATTAATGTGGTTTATACTACAGAGAATCAAAAATTCATTATGTTTGATTGGTAGTGCAGGGATGTGATTATACAGAAATTCTCATTTTTCTTAGAGAAGTGCTATCCAATTCAGGCAGAATTTTACAGTTAAGCTCCACATTGAGATGGATCAGAGGTGTACAGCTGAGAGGTGCGTAGCTGGTTTTTTTAATAGGGAATCTGACTTGCAGTGATGCGTGTGCATTTTTTTGTACTAGCCGCCTGTGGTATTGCTTGCACGTGTTGATGGAGCAATCTGCCTGAGAGCTGTTAGAATTGCATGTGTAGAACTGGTTTGTTTATATGTAGATCGGTTGTTACTGTAAAGGTAAGTGTCTGATGGGAAGTTGTTACCACAGATGGGTGCTGGCTTCTGAGAACTGGGTCCCAACTCTTTAAGATAAACTTTTGTGAATAATGTCAGAGAAAGAAGCAAGTTTGTGCCAAAAATATTTCAGTGGTTTTCATTATGTTCTGCATCCAGCTTATGCTAGTCAGTATAATATACATTGCACGGACCCAACACTATGCTTGCCATGAAAATTCTTGGGGAGTTTGTTGGTGTAAAATCCAAGCCTTACCCATATGCTCAGTGTTTGCCTGACAATCATGGTAAGAAATACTATGGTGAAACTTCCTTGCAGAAACATTTTGTAGAAAGATGTAATATGTAACAGTAATTGCTGTATGTTTTGCTTTTCATCTTCTCTAATCTTTCTTTTCTGCTCTTGAAAATGGCTACATACAAATAGCACCTCCTTACTCAGATGTTTTTTTCCCACTTTCCCATCTATATTTAGAAATGTATCTGTTTAACTCAGTGACAAATGTGATGTCTTTCTTTTGTTAACCTAACAAGGACAAGTAAGGTAATAGGTGTGTGAGTGAGCCTCTCTTCTCAACTGGAGATCAGCAGACCAGGATTTGACTTTGAGTCCCATCTCTGAGCATCCCCCAAGGCTCGCTGGTCCTGGTGTCCTGAGCTTTCAGTCTTCTGAAGTTGGACTGTCTCACAGAAACCATGTGCAGGGCAGAAGCATTAAAAAAAGCTGGTCCTTCTTCTGACAGAGCTTCTTGGTCCTCCCTGGCTACTCAGAGCACTGATTCACGTGGTTGTCTGCATGCAAATCAGGTGTCCTCTGAGGAGCTCAGTGTTGGGTGGTGCAAGCACTAACACTCTCTTCTATATAGCTATCTATGTGCAAGTCAGGAAAATGTATGCAAAAGTGGGTTCTTCCAGGCATTTGTTTGAAATGGAGCCAGCTGATCCTGAGGCCTGCTGACTTTGGCCATTAACTTCGGTGGATGGAGAGGATGTTTGAGTCTGTCAGGAACAGGCCAATAAGTGTCACTGCAGTGCTTGGTTCACAGTATTTGTGTTTAAGTGGTGTCTAGGGAACTCAAGTCAGGCTCATGGCTTCATAGAGCAGATGCGTTCCACATCCAGACACGTCAGTAGGCCTGTTTCAGATAACACAGCAATATCATTGTAGACTAAGTCCAAGAGACAGAAGGAGCATGTGAGTAAGAAAAATAAGATCATGCTATTGTGTCTGCTGATATGTTGGTGACATTCTGTCTCTGAGCTTATATTAAAAAATTAAGAGTTTGTTCTGTTATATCGCAATATAGTCATCACTGGTTGGTTTACTTGTACTGCAGCAGTGGGTGCTAAGCTGGACTTTGAAATGGAGGTGGTCCTAGTTGGTGCTGGGAGAGTAGCTGACTGGTGATACCTTTTGGATGGAAACACTGAAAATAATTGAGTAGCAACGGAAAGCTGGTGAAGTAGTAGTGAAGTAGTAGTGTTAGTAAAGAAAGCAAAGATTTGTACTGAACCAGACAAACATTTGCACTGAAGTTTAAAAAAAGCCCAAGAACTATTAAGGATCATAAGAAAGACTGCTTGACTGAGAGCTGACAGAAGTAGAAGCAGTTGTTGTTTCACCAGATTTTAATGAATCTTCTGTTGGTGACAAATAGAAAACTTGAGATTTTTTGGATATTAAGAACCATGCTCATAGAGAAATAAAATGTAATCCTGGAGTCCTTTTAAGGGGGATATCCAGCAGTTTTCTAAATAATTTGATTTGGAGGAAAAATATATCAAATGTGTTTATGTGTCATAAAACCAACATGAGATATCTTTCATGTTAGATTTATTACATATATACCTTCTTCTATGTGGAAAAATTAGATAAATGTGCTGCTTCTCTCTGTGCTATTGACATTTTCATTGGAAAGATGATGGATGCTATTTGAAACAAAATGGTTTGTGGAAGACTAGGAGAATCACTGTTTTAGGTCTGGGAAGAAATATCTTCCATGAGGAAGATGGTACAATCTGTAAATGAGGCATTAATCAAGTTTACAGTTACAACTCTGAAATTATGGTGCAATTACCTTTTTCAGTAGTTACTGTATTGAGGGTTCTGTTTTGTTCATATTTGACTATTTTTCACACTGATGTCAAATACCTCATTCAGTGAAATGTTACTTTTTCTCAAGTGGATATGTAGTATCTGGCTTTTTTTTGGCCAGAGCTCAGTTTCACCTGGCTTTTAAATAGATGTCCATGTCTGCCTCCATTTTATGTAATGTCAAGTTAGCTGGAAGACGGATCCCAGGTAACATGGCAGTTTGGAAGAGCGTGTCAAAACCAACATTGTCTCAAAGTTCATTATGAAAAATACTATTTACTGCAGAAGAACAAGTTTCATGATAAAACTCCAACTGGACTATAAACTTTCATCTTTGGTCTTTGGACTATGTCCTAATGTGTCATTATTGAGCCATAAAAATTAGTAAAGCAGTGGGAAATACATTAAACTGGCAATATTTAAAATAACCTTGTCAAACCAGCAGTTAAAAATTGTTGAAGGAGCAGCTGATGAATTTGCAGAAGAACCTAAGAAGATAAGAGTCGCTATGATCTATTTAAGGACACTGCAAATTCATGCAGCATTTCTCCTCTGGAAGTAGCAAATCCAAATATCCTCACAGAAAGTCTTAACTTGCAACAGACAAAGCTGATTAGTCATCCAAACCACCAAAATAGTTAAAGCAAGAGTCAATGTATCTTGGTATATACACTGGAGAATTGCTTTAGTTACTTAAAAGCATTTCAATATGCATAAGGCACTGAGTTACACTACAAACTATCAGGCAATATAAAACTGCAGTAAAATCACTATTATTTAATTTTGAAGCTTTATCTGCATGTCACAGATACGAACTCCTGTAGAGCTCGTATATTTTGAGGCTTGATTTCTTTAAGAAATCTCTGAGAAAGCTGAAAATACATTTCTGAAGAACGTAAGAAGGGGGTAACTTTGCATGTAGGCATTGCCTCAGTAAGACTGACTAAAAGTGAAATAAAGCAGGGTATGCCACATCATCACTATGTAGTGCATTTTCAAAGAGCTTGTTTGGGGATGCAGGCTGCTTATGGGGCAAAGGGGCAAGGATTTGGAGGAGAAAAACCCTAATAGTAATTAATTCTGGAGCCGTAATAAGTGAACTAGGCCGTTACTTTGGAGGAATTACTTTTTCTTCTGTGGCTGGAAAACACTGTTTATGTAACCTGTTGTCCTTTCTCTTGAGTATCAAAACAGTCCAGCAGTTCTGTGTCACCGTGATGCAGAGGTAATGAAGGCAAACCTTCAGAGACTGTCACAACATTGTCATTATTTTGGCAGTGCATTGAAGATAATTTCAGCAATGAGGCAAAGAAGCTCTGCACTGATAAGCAGATTTCAAGTTGGGCAGCTGGGTAGAAATAAACAGTCCCGAGTGGTCAGATACCAGTTTAAAACCACCCTGCTGAGATTTTCATCGTTTGCAGAATACAGTGCCCAGATCATGAATGACTCCTAAATAAAAGCGATGGTTGTTCAGCTTTTTTTACTTGCTCCCTGTGCCCAACACTAATCCTTCTAGAGGACAGAGAGGTGATTTGAACAGCCAGCAAGGCTTCACCAAGGGCAAGTCTTGCCTGACCAACCTAGTGGTCTTCTGTGATGGAGTGACTACATCAGTGGACAAGGGAAGGGCTATGGATGTTGTCTGTCTGGACTTCTGTAAGGCCTTTGACATGGTCCCCCACAACATCTTTATCTCTAAATTGGAAAGATATTGATTTAATGGATGGACGGTTCAGTGGATGAGGAACTGGTCAGGTGGTCACATCCAGAGGCCACAGTGGTCAACAGCTTAATGTCCAGATGGAGATCAGTGATGAGCGGTGTCCCTCATGGATCTGTATTTGGACCAGTACTGTCTTACATCTTAATCAGTGTCAGAGACAGTGGGATTGAGTGCACCCTCAGCAAGTTTGCAGATGACACCAATCTGAGTGGTGGGGTTGACATGCCTGAGGGACGAGATGCCATCCAGAGGGATCTGGACAAGCTCAAAAGGTAGGCCATGTGGACTTCATGAGGTTCAACAAGGCCAAGTGCAAGATCCTGCACCTAGGTCGGGGCAACCCCCAGTATCAGTACAGGCTGGTGGATGAAGGGATTGAGAACAGCCCTGCGGAGAAGGACTTGGGGGTACTGGTGGATGAAAGCTGGACATGAGCTGGCAATGTGCACTTGCAGCTCAGAAAGCCAACCGTGTCCTGGGCTGTATCAAAAGAAGCGTGGCCAGCAGGTCACGAGGGAGGTGATTCCACCCTTCTACTCCACTCTGATGAGACTCCACCTGGAGTACTGCATCCAGCTCTGGAGTCCTCAGCACAGAAAGACATGGACCTGTTGGAGCCGGTCCAGAGGAGGGCCACAGAAATGATCAGAGGGATGGAACACCTCTCCTGTGAGGAAAGGCTGAGAGAGTTGGGGCTGTTCAGCCTGGAGAAGAGAAGGCTCCAGGGGGACCATATTGAGGCCTTTTAATACTTAAAGGGGCCTATAAGAAAGTTGGGGACAGACTTCTTAGCAGGGCCTGTTGCGATAGGACAAGGGGTAACAGTTTTAAACTGAAAGAGGGCAGATTTAGGCTGGACATTAGGAAGAAATTTTTTACGATGAGGGTGGTGAAACACTAGGACAGGTTGCCTAGAGAGTTGATAAATGCCCCATCTCTGGAAACATTCAGGGTCAGGCTAGATGAGGCTCTGAGGAGCTTGATCTAGTTGAAAATATCCCTGCTCATTGCAGGGGGTTGGACTAGATGGCCTTCAAGGTCCCTTCAACTCAAACCATCTATCATTCTGTGTTTATAAAATATTTGATAGGTTTTAGTTTTAACTCCAATTCCATCCTCTATCACCACCATTGTTGCCTGTTTGGTGCTTTTTGAACATAAGTACATCTTCTGTACCTGTGTGTTGATGAGATGGCAGCAGAGAATCATGGCACAACATTCCAAGTTGCAACTCTGGTGAATGGTGACTCAATGAAACATCCTTTGCTGATTCTCTGAAATATCCAAAATTTCCATTTAGTGCCTGTAAATGGTGTGGGTGCTTCTTCTTTTTCTTCTTATCTGTCAAAGTTCTGCAAATGGGTTTCCTGGAACACACTAACAAAGTGGTTCCCCTCCCCCCACCCCTTTCTTGCTTTTGCTCAGCAAATGTCATCTTCCCTAAAATGAGAAGCTCTTCAAAAAAGAGAAAGGACAAGCAGCAAAGGCAGCAGAAACTAAGACCTTGTCAGCAGATATGAATGCAGTTGAAGCTAGGCTGATTAAATAAAGCTCCCCTGATTCTGAACATTGAAATGTCCCTTTGAATTTTTGAAAACTTATTTATTTTTCAACACTGCTGAGAAAAGTGAAGACCTAATAGGGTGATCGGAACATTGGAACACCAAAATATTTTACTTAGTTTTGTTTTGGGAGACCAGGAAACTTATTTGTTTCTGGATAAGATTTTCATTTTTTCATTCAGAGCCAAGCTCTTGGTTTCATTGTCGAGAGTTAAGTATTGTTATTACATTCCACTGGCATATATAATTTTATGGACGGTGCTTCCACTAATCTCACCTTCCTCACAGCACTCCTGCCAATATGAAGGATTGGCAGGGCTCTTAACTGTCTTTCTTTGTGTTACATGACATACCTCCAACCTAACCTTTCTCTTACTCTAGCACAGAGACAAGGGAGAACCATACTTCACTACACAAATCGCTAAGTGCTTCTTTTTGGCAAATGCTGAACTGACAAGACATTTTAGTTTTTAGTTAAGTAGCTAAAAGGAGCTGAATGAAAGGACTTTTGTAACTTGACTTTCTACAGGTATAGTACGATAAATGTACATTATCTTTGATTCATGTAGTTTTCTATCACATTTTATTAATGAACAGATGAAGGCAAAATGACAGTCAGCATCACTCACTGTTGGACTAGATTTTGCTGGTAAATGGCAGGGTTGTGGAAGCCTTAGATGTGACAGTCGTGCTAAAAAAGATGCAAGTGATAGTTTGAGCTTAGCATAGATGCACTATTGGTTTAGATGGCTGCATACTGAAGACATTTAAGTCCACATTTTATGCAGTGCACTTTAAATGATGCTTGTGTCCTTGTGGTCATTGTGTTACATCTCTGTAGCTGCTCATTTTCAGCAAGAGTCAGTTTTTAAACACTGACTTTAACACAGTTTTGAATAAAGCTCTGTAATTTGTTTCTAAAAGGTATACAACACAACATAAATTTCTCTCATTTACAGTAGATTGGCTGTAAGATAATTTTCTGTGATCTCATCCATAGAGGAATCAATTAAGAATTCTTGCTACTTACTAACCCATTCCCTTGCTATTCATTTTGTGCACTTTGATAGAAGATTAAGCTTGAATATATTTGATTTATATTTTAATTTGGGGGCATGGAGGGGGTGGGGAATTTAGAAATATCTCTTTTGTAAGAGATCTTTGTGGATCCATACCATTGCATATATTTTTCTTGCATAGCATAGTGCACATAGTTCATGTTATTGGTAAGAAATAAAGTTCCTTAAGTTATGTTGTGGATGTCAAGTAACAAATTTGGGGACTTCTGGCTGACTACCTGGAAAACACTATCAGACTCTGTGGCCATTTTGGGCATTTCTTTGGCTTGCTTTTTCATTTTTCCTTTATTGATTGTAATCCGCCTTGGAGAGGTTGGTAACCATATTGGTTACAACATTTGCTAACTGATGGGTTAAATGTTGAGTAGCAAAGTAGCTGACGTCTTTGAATTTATGTTTTGCCAACCCCTTTCAGAGTCAACAATCCACTGAAATAAAGGAAAGAGCCAAATTAGTCCCTTGAAGCTATTGCCACTATTATCTGGTGCCAGATTGAAGAAGAAAGCATTACGCAGATTCAGGTCTGACTGGCTACTTTCATAACTACAGGGATTAAATCCTAGTGGTTCTGCCAGGCATACCTCCATACCTTTAGTCTGGTTGCTTCTATTGAGTTTATCACCAGGGGAAGTCTTTTTACTTATTTAAGAGAAAGAAATCTGAAAAAGCCTTTGGAAAGAGCAAAACCTACTGATCTTGAACCCTTGGATTCGGTTGCATGTGTTACATTTCATAGTAGTTTCCAGGTTTGGTGTTAGTCCCCTGTGAACTGACCACTGGTAGACTCCAGACAGAATGAATTACTCCAGGCATTCCTTCAAAAGACCATGTTTATAGTCATAGTCATTGCAGGCTAAAATAAGCAAAACCTCCAGACTTCCCTTGCCTGTACAGTAAGCCAGCTGTATGAGACAGATGTAAGCCTATGTTTCTTAAGATATTTTTCCTGTTTTATGCTGCAGGCACCTGTTGTTTCAAACCACCTTCCCCACGATAGGGTGGTGGATGGAAAACCTGACTACAGTCTCAGTAAGGGCTGCTTTTTGGCATCAGGATGACTTTGCTTTACTTCTGCTGTGTAGTTTTTCGTCATTATCATTTAACGTGATTCTTCATCTCCTGAAATTGGATGTCTAAGTAGTTTGGTGACTGGAGACCAAATGCAGTGACAGCACTAGTTCAGCACTGGTTACACAGTTCTTGGTCACTTCATTCCTGAATGACTGTAATCCTTCTGGCCTTGTTTGCTCTGTGAAGTAGCACACTTTATTCACATAAATGTGGAAGTATCAGCGTAATTAGTCCCATATTTTTCTAGATTCTTTGAACTGTGTTGTATCTCATAATGTTAAAGCCAATAGAGTAAATATGTGGATGAGAAAAAGAAGTATTTTGCCCCATATGCTACATTCTGAAATATTTTATTTTTCTCTGTGTTAGCAGGATTATGTGGAGACCTTTAAAGCGAGACTTCTGAAAAGTAAAGTAAAATCAGTTTCACTAGTTATTAAGGCTCTCTGCAAGAATTTGCTAGCATCAATGACATGATTAAAGACCAGCTTTAGACCAGGTGTGGACCCATGAAATTCCCAAGCGTGCAGACTTACAAGCACTTTTTAAAACGTCACATATGATATAGCTAAACGGTGGTGTTGGCAGATCTGCTCCTCCCTAACTTATCCAGCCTGTGCTCATGCTGATGAAAACTTCAGTGCCATAACTTCATGGCACATAGTTCAATGATGTTAAAGTAGGATAATTCATTCCCTTTCCTTTCACATTTTATTTCTTTCTATTAAATAAATTTCAGGCTCAGAAGTAACAAGGGAGTTGAGTTCGTGACCTGCATATAGCTAAGATTTACCTGCAGATTGCTTCCAGTCCCATCACATGTTCCTTCCATTTTCAAACTGCGGTTCTCTCTGGTAATATCATGTTAGTTCTTCATGTAGAGAATTTGAGGCACTGAATTCTGTTTTCATTTGATGATGATCAGTGAATGCATGCAAGTCAAATCCTGATTTGCTGCAGCTGTTAGGTGGCACAGATTCTTGGGTATTTGGTCTGCAAGCACTACATTATGCCAGAAGTAGGCAACTCTACTGATGCTACAGCATGCATATTGCAATAGTCACACAGTGAGAGCCACAGAACCGGTGCCTTCTTCCTTGCAGAGTGAACAGGGCAAGTAAGGCTTTTCTCAGAAGGGAGGTGGAGTTGGCCTCCAGAGGTCCAACACACTGTCCTTTGTAGACAGGAGTGGTCCTAGGCCATAAAATGATGGCCTCAGCATAATTTCTTAGCTCAATTCCTTTCCCTTGTGGGATCTGAACTACCTGGCAGTTTCTGTGTAGCCGCAGTGTGAGAGTTACACTTGAAGTAATGACAAATGAGGCTTGGTGTTAGACATGTAGGTTACTCACTGCTGCTTCATTGTTGCACTGACACACAGGATTTTCAATATATGCCACTGAATACCACATAGGTCAAGGTTAGCTTGACGTCAAGGCAGTTTTTTAAAATGCATATGTACTACTGCTGAAGTTAGAACTATTGATCCTCAAACTAATTTTCTGAATGTGTGGCACTTGTTGAGAAGAGACAGAAACACAAAAAATGTGTTTTTTTGGTAGCATTAAGTAATGGAAAGGTAAAGAGGGCCCAAGATGTTTGTTTATATTCTTTTTTTAAACCCACTTCCACAAACTGTTGAATGACTTGGGGTTTGTTTGGAAAAAATATGAATGCCCATCCCTAGCTGCACGTGTATGTAATAGCTCCTAGGTGTACCCACACTGCCCCAGGGAGCAGGTGAGACATTTCCAGCATTGTACTGCTTGAGGCATCATCCTCCTTCTAGCCAGCTGTCTTATTCACAGCTACTGTGAGATGAAATGATCGATAGTGTTCAGTGACCCATACCACCACTTCCCACTTTGAAAGCCTGAAATAGATTTTACTTGTCTCCGACATGTGAAAATCCTGTCTGAGCCTACAACCCTTCGCCTGAAGTATGCAGGAGAGCAAATAGTGGATATGGAGGTACGGGAGTTTAAGGCAGCAGAAATCTGTCTGCGGAGCACCAGAATGTGCAGCTTTCTTGCCGAGTGTTATAAAACCAGCCTTTACTGACACTTCTAAAGACTTCTAGAGTTGGCCAAGGTAATCATAAAATGTGCATCTTGCTGGATGAAGACAATGCAGTGCCTTCCCATCCAGGATAATGTGGTATTGTTCCACAACAGAAGCAATAAGGTTAACAGCTGTTCCTAGTACAGTGGTTAAGTAAGACCAGAAGTACTAAGGAAACATGTTCTGGACTTGCATGTCATAGACTCCTCTGCGTTCTTGAATATGAGTTGTCATCTGAAAGTATTCATCAGGATGCTTGTCTGGAAATAGAAGTTAGATCCATTGGTATGTACCTGCTGAAATCAAAGATATTTAGCGTAAGTTGCTACACCTGAAGAGCAGTTATAAATTCATCTGGTTTTCTTATTCAGCGAAGTGTGCTTTCAGAAGAGTGGTAATGAGGAATCTACAAGCTCACTCTTTGCAGCCAGCCTTGATGCGCCCGAGGTCAGAGGTGCTGCCAACTGAGCTACATAGGTGGTTGGATGTCACATGCGTTTTTTTCTTTTTTTTCTCCTCTCTAACTTGATCACTTAATGGAGTTTGAGAAATATTTTCTGAGTAAACACAGCAACCCTTCTTTTTGCCACTGAAAAGATGACTTTGAAAGAATCTTCTGTCTTACAGAAGGAATACCAGCAACAATGCTAGAGGTTTGCTTGAATCATGAATACAGTTTAGGCAGAATTGAAAAAAAAAAAAATTAGCCTGAGAAATGAAAAACATGTATTCTACCAATGGATTCATTCTACCTCATAGGAAAGAACAGATGAACAAATTCCAAGTTAACTTGTTACCCTTTCAATATTTTTTCTTTTTCCTGTTGGTATGGCAATGCCTTTGAAACTTTTCAAACATTGCTTTATAGTTTCTAGATATGTAGACAATATGTGGAAACAACGGCTGCTTCACTCTGTTTGCTTTGTTTATTCAAGTGAATGTGATAGAACGCACATTTGGAGAGGGACTATTTTGTGCTGTTTCCACTGCAGCTCAGTATTTATTTTTTTTTTTTACTGAAGATTTCTGACAATGCTTTAGGTAGTAATTTTAATTAATTTACCAATTATTAAGAATATACCTACTCAGAGAAACATTCTAAACAGCACAATTGTAGAGGTTAATTGTTCAGATGTAATTAGAGCAATGCTCTGTGCTCAAAAGAACTGGTAAATGTCTATCGTCACATTATTTAAATAATTTAAATTTGTCTTGGACTAATGCTATTGTCTCTAAAATAAAAATCTGCTCTTGTGCTTGATTATCCTGTAGCTTACAGTGTTTTTGTTGTGGTGGGATGTCAGTGTCTTCAAGATACTACTGAAACTAGTCTTTTCATTCTTAAAAAAACAAAACCTGGGCAAACTCTTTAGAGGAGAAATGAAACAATTGCTTCTCTCTAGTGGTCATTCCCATCAGACTTTGGAACAGACGACAAAGCCTGTTTTCCATGCAGCAGTTTTCTGAAGATTAAGTGCAAAATAATTACTACTTTTCAGTTGTGTGAGTCAGTGGGACACAAGGCAAGAATAGTTGGGGGGGGTGTGTTGAAAGACAGGGAAGAGGTGATGGTGTTAATGGAAAAGAAGTGGGTGGTAATCGCACATTAAAGACTCTGGGATATTAACCTTTGACTTGCACATGTTGTTTATTTCATGCTTGATTAATGGTTTTAAAATTTGGAAGGAAAGGCACCTCTGGCCTTTTAAACAATGCACACCTTCAGTGAAACACTTCTCTTTGTTTTGGTTGTTTATTGGAAAAGGGAAAATCGAATGGTGTTATTCAGACTCCTCGCCATTTGAGTGCATTTATAGCAGTAGCTGATGGCCTCTTGTTTGGAGCCTGTGTGGTTTCATTGGGACGGCAACACATGCTGCATTCATCCAGAGGATTAACTGAATTCTCTGAATTAGGAGGGTGACCTTGTCGAGCACAATGTGTTTGGCTACATGAAGTATTGGTTCTCCTGGTTCTCCTTGCTTTTGGGGGAGGTTTAGGTTTGTTTTTTGGTGGCATGTGTTTGTGGGTTTTTTTGTTTGTTTGTTTGTTTGTTTTAAAATATCCTCGAGTTTGAATGCTAGCTTATCCGGTTCCCTTCCCTATTTATATTTTTAAATGAGTGCTGACAGTATTGTCAATGTGACATGGTGGCAGTGTCTTCCAGGTACTAGTGAAACCAGTCTTTTATCCTTAAAAAAACAAATAATGAATGGTGGACAAAATTCTGCCTCTGCCATATGTGTAGGGTCCTGCTGATTCCCAGTGGGAACGATGCATGCTTGCAAGAGCCAGATTGCAGTTATAAACCTCTGCTCATGCATTGAGACAGGCTGGCTCTGGGATGAATGAATTGGGCTGAGTACTACTCCACAGACAGTGTTACTATATTCCATGTTTTAACTCTAAGTTACATTTGTATATGATGCCCTCCTATTTCCAAAGCAGTTTCGGTGTGATCAGTGCAATTTACTTGATGTTGGTATTTTACATAGGACCCTTAAAACCTCAAATTTCCACTTCTCAGTGTGAGATATTGCGGATCAGATTTTTTAAGGTTTTAACATCTTTCAGTACCAACTTCCCATTGCATTGTACAGGTCTCTTCTGTGGCTGCGAAATTCTAATCCTAAAGGTCCTGGAGGGAAACGGCCCTCATTTTCCTCCAATCCTTAGTCCAAATTTATTTAAGCAATGTAGCCTAACAATGTATATATATTGGTTTTTCTATAGATGTTTTCTTTTGCATTACATGAGTGAAATGCCTTGTACGTACTCACCTACAAAGAGCTTTGGGTTGAAAAATCAACATAATGAAATGTTGTTTAGTGTTGTAGACTTTACCCTGTTTGCACAGCATGCAGTTTTATTTCTGTAAACATCAGATATTCATATCTGTTATTTATGCAAATTTCTGTCTCTGCTATAGATTTGCAATCTTTGCACATCCTTTATTGAACTTTGATTATGCTGTTTGTAAAACACAGACAAGAATTTAATGCCCATTCCTGGTGATGAAGCATTTTCTTGTTTCTCAGAAGTATACTTTTAATTTTAACAGAGGAGGAATTTAAATAGATACCTCGAATGTGGTGTTGTTTGTTATGGAGCTTTAGGTAAATGGTATGTGACTGTGAAAAGAGCTGCTGTGTGTGGGAGTACTGGTGTTTGAACTGCTGATTGCTGCCAAAGGTTACTGGAGTGAAGACAAATGAATCCTTCAAGGCAATTAAAAGTAACGTAGTTGATGAAACGGAAGCTGCTAATCCCTTCCAGTTTCATATAACTGTAGCTTTAGGTCAGCATGCCAGTGACATAAGCTGCACAGGAGGTGAAAGCCACTACTAAATCTTGCATACGGGTGGTGTACAGCAGCACGTCTGTTGGGGAGGAAGGAGTACAAGGAGCATATCACACTAATGGTCCACACACTCCAGTGGCTCCCCGTTCAATTCTGAATACACTTCAAGGTCCTGATCCTACTGCTATTAATGGACAAGGGCCTGTCTGGGAGACTGCCTTTCCATTTTCAGTCAGGATGCACAGGTTCAGCGAAGATGCTGCACTGATTATAGCCCTATGTGAATCTGGGAGGCAGAGGCAGAGAATGCTGTAAGCACGGGCTGAACAACCAGCAAAGGTCAGAGTGAGCCTGGACCTGCTTACGGCACGCTGTGAAGAGCGAAGCTTTCCCTAGAAATCTTCCCTCAGCAGAGAGATCCAAATTAATTTAATTCTCATAGCAGGAAAGAAGTGGGAAGAGGAAAAGGGTGGAGCAGTAGGATAGAAAAGAACATGGGAATCAAAAAATGCAGGGGAATGTAATAAGCATGTGTTGTTCTGGAAAGAAAGCTGATTTTAAAAAATTAAACTTCCTGCTATTAACGAAAATAATACAAATCCAAACAAGCTTAAAATAGACATCTTTCCTACCTTTCCATTAAAACAAAAGGAAAGAAATAATCTCTGATTTTTATCAGTTTTGTTTGTTTATTTTGAGACTTGTATGGTGTCCCAGGTTTCTGTGCACTCACAAAAATGCATGTAAACTATTGGGTGGTTGCAGGGTCATCACTTCAACCACGACTTCTTCTAAGAGCACAGTGGTATCTGTGTTGGCAAAAGAAGATTAAAGAGGAGAAAACAGCTGAACCCAGAGGTCAGAGTATCCTGTGGGCAGAAACTGTTGCTGCTCTAAGCAGGTCAGCTTCGCTGAACTTTTAATATATAGAAGTTTTAACTTGCTGTGCTACAACCGAACTTGGTTTTGTAACATTTCATTCTACTATATATTTACACATAGTCTGGAAAAAATTGGGTTAGGTAAACCCATGTAATGGATAAATGTCCATGCAAATCAATCTTTGTTTTCTGTACATTTGTTGCTTTAGCCTCAAGGAACTCAGCAGAAGATGCTGGACACAACTGCCCCAACTGCCTCACTACCAGTGCCAGGTCACTGGGACATGTGCCTCAAAGTGACCTTGAGCTTCTTAAATATTACCTATTTTCACACCCAAAGAAGCAGGCTTACAGTGCAAACCAGGGTTTGGTGTTTTTTTCCCTCTAAAATTCAGCACATTTTTATTATAGCTAATCTATGAGGGAAGTAATGCTGTGAGAAGCAGGTATCTTTACAGCTATACATTTGTGCAGTGCACACTTCTGCTGTAATGTAGGGGTTCAGGGAATCTTAAATGCCTTTATGGTTATAGTAACTGAAGGTTTTTTGCGGTTTCTAAAAGTAGTATTAAGAGGAAAAGCTCACATGGTGGTTGTTCATCATCTTTAAAATGATCCCATCTCTTAAATATTTACTTCGAGGAATTTCTCTACTTACACAGAGTTAAGGCCAATACATCATATTTAAAAATATACTTCAAAGCAGAAATTCATAACATGCCTTTGATCCCCATCCATCTCCAGCCTATCTGACCATCACTCATTGTCTTTAGTGAGGACACCTCACATCGTGGGGATGTGCTGCACCTTTACCCTCTCAGAGAGTCATTTGGGCGCTGTGGTGCCAAAATGGTACCAGTTAGCCAGTAACACCACTGAAAGATCATGCTAGCTCTGAACAGCTGCAGAACTGTACCTGAGTCCTTCAGAGAAGAACGGGTACCAGCCTGCAGCAAGGCTCCTTCCCTGCTATAGCTCTTCGTTCCCTGTAGGAAACCTGGGGGCCAAGGAAACATCCCTACGGTCATGCTGAGCTGTCTCAGCATAGCGCCAGGGCTAAGCACTTGAAAGTTAGTTCAGGTACGTATAACTCACAGTCATGATCTGTACCATACAGCGTGTGTGAGCAGTGCTCCCTGCTGCTGGTAGCACAGGTGAACTCTGGTCCCCTCTGCTCTAGCTGTTTCCCTCCCAGAGCATCCCTATGTGCTGCACCTCACTTCCAAATATACAATGGGAAGCTGATTTTCCTGTGCCAGGCAGTTGCACTGATTATGGGCAATCTAACTGTCTCTGAAGGCAATCTCCCTGGAAACCTGCCAGGAAGGGCATGCAAGTGCTCTTGGCCGAGGTCAAAGAAGGCCCAGTTTTGCCATTCATTGTAGCTTTCTGTGTGGCAGTGGCAAAAGTAGGGGGCAGAGCACTGGAGTGGAATGAGGAAAATACTCTTTTCTTAAGGCATACTGAGCTAAATGCTGGAAGTTGTTATCTATGATAATACCTGGAGCAAAGAGGTCACGTCAGGTGTCCTTGACACCATACAGCTGTGTCCCAGGGAACCCGCCATCCAAACTCTAGCAGAGACACCAAAATAGCAACAATCAAATGAATAGATGGGGAAGGTGATGGGGGAAGTGGAGAGAGGTTGAGCTGGGACACAGGAGGGAAAGGGAACGCTCTGCTGGCAGAGGATAGACTGGATCATCTATTCATTGTATCAGGCAAAGAGACAAAAGACTTGATAGAGTGAATGGTGTCTATTTTTAGTAGAAAGAAAATGCTTTCCGCATCTTTTGCATAAGCTACGCATCTTTATTTCTGTTTAAAATGAGGCATTCAATCTAGCTATCCAGGTCAGCCAAAATGTCTGTAGGTATCACAGATATCTTTAGAGATGGTGACTAGGAGAGGTCATGCCCACATCCTTTCTACCATAACCATTAAGGTCCTGGCAGCTGCAGCATACTCTTCTGCAAGCTCCATGGAGCATGGAGATGGAGTGAGGAACCCAGGGGACGGTGACATTACCCTACTTGCCTGTGCCATGTAGGGACCAGGCTTTGCTTCAGGGCAGTGCCAACCAGGTCCCATCCAGCAGTGGTGTGATGGGGCAGGGCAGCGTGCAGATCCCCAGCCAGGCTGGATTTGTGTCCCAGAGGTGACAGTGCCAGTCACGTACACCAAAGTTTCCATCTAGTTACCATAACAACAGGGCGCATCCTTTGCAGTCCAGCACTCCTGTTGTGCAATGCTCAGCAGTTGCTCTAATGAGCCAGAATTGGCCTTTATTTTATTCTTGTAACATCTATTGTTTGGGATAGAGAAGGAACAGTAGCTCACAGCCATTGTGTTTTCTGATGGTTTTTTGCCAGCTTGTCCTAAAACTCATGGGTATAAGGGAAGGGGATGTCCGGATGGCCCTGTTCAGCATTCTTATTCTGAAGATTTGGAAAATAGGTGCATAGCATGTATGTGTGCATAGACGGAATACACTCACAAAAAACAAGTTCGCGTATCTGGGAGCTGAATGTCACAGTGAGGTTTTTTTGAGTTTTATTCATTGTTAGCAATGGAAAATATTGCTGGGGGTTTAATAGCGTGGTATGAAGTGGCTGGAAGTTGGTCTACTAAAGTGACAACATTATAAGTGCAGACCATTCTTCAGTATAAAGTTTTAAAAAAACGATTTATGCTAAAGAGTGACAGTCAGGAATAACATGTCTAAGAAGTGCTTTTTTCTCTGTGCTCTCTTGTTCTGCTAACATTAAAGAGTCACGGCACAGGAAAGTGCAAAAGATGATTTCTCATTCCCATTGCATGACTCATCCCGTAGCATTCAGGATGACTTTTGCGTGCATAGTATTTCATATGGGCAGAATTCTTTACCGGTAAGTCAAATTCTATTGCCTTTGTTTTGTTTACTATCCTAATATTTAGTAGTACTTAAAGTAATTTCTAAGGGACCTGATTTCCACCCTAACTCTCAGAAAGACCCAAACCATTTTAAAGTGACTCCAATCATCTTTTGACACCTTGTCCTAAAATGCTCTGAGGGTTACTGCAAAGCAAGGGTAATAAAAGGTTTATTTTGAAAATAAAGAGATATGTATAATACTATTTTATTACACTTTTCTCAGCTGGCTTAGGTAAAATATTTTTCTGTTGACATTTCTGAAGGAGGCAAGACAATTCTTGTTCAAGAACAAGTTTATATGCAATGAGAAGCTGGAATAACAACAGCAATCTTTGTAAATCCTAATGAAAGTCATAATACAGTGGAACATGTCTGCTTCATAACACTAAATCATTATAATTGCCAGCTACTCTTTCATATCCACAGACCGGCAGCTCTGAAGTACTGTCTCCCTGTCTAAATATACCAGAGTCAAGAAATTTTCTCTCTCTGTATATACGTATATCACCACCTATGATTCCTAACTCAGGCATCAGCATCGGGAATTTAACCTGCAGTGCAGATGGTCTGCATATTGATACTCCCTCCAGTTGGTTTATACCTTCAGCGTGGTTTCCTGTGTGCCATTCGGCTAACTTTGGCTCAAATTATCCTCACAAATAACAATTCCCTACAAATATTTTGAGGGAATTTTCCAAACAACCTACCCACTGGATGCATTTTACTCCTGCAATACATTTCAGGTATTTAGTGTTTTCTGACTCTGAGATAATAGGTTTAGTGTTGACAGTCTCTGTAGAATAGCAAAGGGATGCTCACTACATGGACTTGCACTTGCAGATGCCGCCTTTATTATTAGCAGGAGGAACTGCACAATATAGTATTTTGAGGCCATAACAACAAAAAAAAAAGTGTAGGTTTTCCATAACAGGAAACCTCTTTCTCCTATATGACAAATTACAGTCAGCTAGAAACAACAGACAAATAAACTAGCTGGGATTTGAAGACTCCTAGAGTAATTCTGGTGCCCTAAGCAGCCCAGAAATCAGCTGCTTATTTATCAAGGTTCCAAAATGCTGATTCCATCTTTTTTTCAATCACATAACATTCAGTTGCACCAGAACAGGCTTTTTTAAAATTGAAACTGTGTTATCGTGAGATGCTTGAGTATTTTGAACACTGCGTGAAATATTTGTGCCAAATCTTTGTTTTCTGGTAAGCACCAGATAAAGGCCATGCACTTGAAAATATGGTGCATGCTTTATTTAATGTTTGTGTAGTTTGTTGATTTAGGGCAGTTATTGCATGCAACTATTGGTAGAGAAAGGCATGCTAAATAAAAAGAAAAAAAGGTGGCCAGTCAGAAAAAAAAAAGTGAATCCTCAATCTGTTTGTATGAGAAAATTTAGCTGAGTTCAGGCCCTGGGAACAAAGAAAGTGTTAACACTCCTCCAGGCTGCTCTCCCACTGCAGCTAAGAAGCTGTGAAAAAATAAACTTTCAGGGCTTGAATGTGAATGAATTGAACTCTCCTGTTACTAGGAGATCTTTTCACAATCAGACAGAACTGAGCAGGTTTTCAGTTTGTTGTATCCTATTCATTCCCTCGCCCCTTATCCTCCACATGCTGATTCAGCTTGTAACAGCACAGGTTAAGGCTTTTGAAGTCCGATCAAAGATCCCACTCTGGCTGCAGAGTGGTGGAAAGGAAGACACCTTGCCTTTTGTGCTCTTCCTAGTCGCAAACTTTATTTCTCCATCACAGCTATCACCGTCATCTAAACCAGTAGGAAAAATGCAAATTGCTCTGGAACTTGGCCGGTATTTTAGTTGTTGAATTATGGCTAATCCAAGAGGTTGGCTAATGCTAAATGATTTTGTTCCCTCTGCTCATAAGTGAATTGCTTCTCAAATCCTACTGCCTCAGTTCCGCAATCTAAACTGTCACCCCTGTCTAAAATGCCTTATAAGAAATACCGCTGAGTACACCTGCATCACCACTTGTGGGAAGAAAAAGTTACCTGGCTCATGTCTTACAGCCACTATTTATGAACCACTGATGTGTTTTTTGACATTTAGCCTTCCCGGGTCATTGGAACCATGAGTGAACTGGAAAGCACCTTTTCATTAAATGTTCTTCTTCTAAGTATGCTCAAAAGCCCCCTTTTTGTGTGGAGTCCACGTAGCCCCATTTTTACATGAGGTCCACATAGTTCACTTGCTAGGAAGGGAGGACTGGCAGGGAAGCACTCTGCCTGTGCCGAATCACATTTTGAAACAAACAGGAGTATTTCTATAGTCTCTGGAGTGACAGTAGTATCTTAAAGTACATCAATAAAGCAGCCCTGGATAAACCAATATAGTTTTCAGTCAAAAATCTTAAAACTATCAGGAAGATACATTTTTCCAGTGAGCTCAGAGGTGGACATCTGTCTGTGTTTTTGCAAATAAATTCTCTTCTATTTATGTTGACTCCTGAAACTACCTGTATTCAATTTTAAATCAGTGAACAAAGTATTGCGCTTTTTAAGTTGAAAAAATGTACTGGGTCATGAGCCGGTTACTCCAGCAAGTGACACCTCAGCCTGTCACTGTTAGCCCAGCAACTTTTATTAACTTCTTGGTGTTTATACATTTATTGCTGATTTTCCACCCTTACCAGTTACCTCTAAACTGCTGAGCAGGGTAAAGTTCTGTTCTGCTTTTGGAGAACTCCTCAGGTCTTGCAATGAGAAGGGGTGGGTCCATGGCTGTTTTCCATACCACAGAGCTTTCTGCAGGAGCAGTCCTTGAGGGAGTTCATAAGACCCTTCTTGGCAGATGTGTGTGTGAAAAGATTCCTGTGCCTTTCCCTTTGCTCCACAGGCCACCTTCCTCAGCAGCAACCTCTTCTCCTGCCAGGGAGCCATGGCACCAGAAAAGATTATGAAGGATTCTCTAACTGGACACTGGTGTACTTTTGCTGCCCAGCTCTCTTATTGCTAAGAGTTTCTCACTGTCCACATCCGATGTCAGTACTGACATGTACCAAGCTAACAAAAATGCTTTGATTAGTCAGCAGCACTGTATCCATAAGCTAGCATTTTTCACTTATCTCAGCATTTTTACTGCAGAGGAAAAAGCTAATGGTTTCTGTATAGCTTCTGATGCTGGGCAAAGGCTGTATCCTATTGTCAGTTCATTTCAGTTCACATCACATCTTGTGATTGCATGTGCAGTGCAAAAAATTATTATTTTTATTATCTGTAGCATGATAAACAGTGTTTCAGTGAGATTGCTGATCTGTAGCAAGCTCTGCATCAAGCCTAGCATTGGGTTTTCACCAGCTGTGAAGGGTGGGCAAATCTATGGGCAAAGACTGGGGTCTGCTGTGTTCTGTTTTCCTTCACAGCCTCATTATTTAAATGGCTGCTGATAAATGAGGTACAGAAAATGACATTAAAATGACTTATGATGTCAACAGTCGTTGCTGCCTGGAAACGTCATGTGCTGTCATTGCACAGAGAGAACAGGATCCAGCATTGACTGCTGTATATAGTCAATAAGGAGAATCGATCCCTGATCCCTGCCTGCCTCTTGCAGAATAGAGGTGCTTTTGGCCGGGAGAAGTGATGAGAATAAGAATCATATAGTTGCATTTTTGTTTGTTAATAATTGTTATAGACAACAGAAATAAGTATTTTTGTGACTTAAAATACAGTGCATTGAAATGCTTCCAGATGGGGGTGGCTAGAACAGCATGTAATAGAGTCTGACGAGGAGCATGAATTCATTGACTACCAACTGTTGAGTCTTACATATCTGATCTGTTTCTTCTCCTTATGTTTTATTAATGACAACCTTCAGGTCTAATAGCGCCTGATTCTGTGCTTCTCAGCCAGCTACTGAGAAATGGATTTTATGGGACTCCTTCCTAAGGAAGAAACGACGTAGGATTCGACCTGTCATTCCTGTGGAGCATTAACTAGGCTTTGGTTTTGAGGGAACTCTTTTAGATCCCTCCACACGACTCACTTTTCGTAAAGATGGCAACACACAGTAAAAAACATATTCTGTGAGCTCTGTAGCTTTGTATTTTGTTGAATACATTTAATACGTTGAAATATGGAGGGAGAAAGTCATTAGGACCACAGGTGAGACTGATTCTGCACAGGTGTGTGTGATGGCAGGTAGGGAGGGTGCAAGGACCCCTCTCCCAGCTCATGGCAATTAATGGACAGAAACACAGTTGGTCAACAGTTGTGATATTGTGTATTATGGCTTTGTAGGTGCAATGCCTCTGGGTCTACGTGTAAACCACCAGGATCAGACCCCTGGTCAGCATGTGGATCCTATAGGTAAGGAAAAGACCAGGATGAAGGCTTGTTCATCTCCTGCACCCCCTTCGCTGCTAGAGGAAAACCTGAGGAGGTGGAGAGGGTGCAGTGGAGCCCTGGGACTAGCTTCAGCAAGTGGCCCGACTCTGGTTGATCGAGGGTTGGGGTTTGCTGCCCATATGGCAGAGCACGCAGCTCCCGCAGTCAGCGTGCGGGCTGGGGCACCCGCACCCCTGTCCTGTCCAAAGCCAGGCCACAGCCTGGAGCCACTGCCAGAGACAGACAGACCCTGTCGCTGGCTACAGAACCCCATTCACTCTGTCCTGTTGGCTGCATATGGAGTCGTTAAAAGGCATGCTGTTACGAGAAGGACATACGGAGGCAGGAACCATGTCTGGACCTGATGAACCTGTCATTTCATTTAGGCTGCTTCAGCTGTGGCCAGACCAGGCCTGGCAGTGGAGAAAAGCATTTATTTTTCAAAGATTTTATTATACCTGCTTTGTACTTATGCTTGTTTTTTGGGTTGTTGGTTTTGTGTGTGTTTTTTTTTTTTTTTTTTTTTTTTTTTAAGGTCTTCCATTTCCATTTATATTTGCTTTAAGATATACTTGATTTAAAGCTAAGACATCCTCCTGATGGAGTGGTTTCTGGGGAGGTGTCCGTGAAAGCCCAGCAGTCTGAATAGGCAGCCCAGATTTAATGAAAGTAAATGGCATCTGCTCATGTGTAACCGTCTCTTATGGGGAGCTCATGTAAGGGTGTCTTGGTGTTTCTGTGATACAAGAAGCCAGCCAAAATCCCCCCTTTATTTTTCTTACAAGCAAGAGATTACTTTTCGGGTAATGCTTTTTTTCAATTTGTTTATGAAAGTGAACACTTGAAGGGTGTTCCTGTTTCTGCAGTACAAAGATCACAAATTTTGGGCTTCATGGATGAAAACAGCAGACTGTGAACCTTCTGCTGTTTGTCTTTGGGATAGCATACCTTACAATGTCAATAGAGAATGCGTTCAATTAATCGGATGAGTGTTGTGTCCTTTTGCATGAACCAGCCATCTATTAGGTATGCATCTCCCGCTGTGTTTTAAGAGCAATTTTAGCCTGATGTTTTAATCCACAGGCATATTACAGAATTGTCATACAGCACGTATTCCTTTGTGTCTACTATGCTGCACCACAGAATTATTTTGTTTTCACATTGTCATGTACATTTGTGAGAAGCTTTTCTGAAGTAAAAGTACATAACCAATGCTTTAAAAAAAAAATATTGCTTGAGGAAATAATTTTATTAATCCTAGACACAATACCCTTCCTGTCAAACAGTGGAATTTAGATGGCAGAATCAATAATGTAGTATGCACATGGGAATTGCTAATACACAAATTAGTGCATGGTGCTTCTGCACTTGCTAAGAAAGATAGCCTGTGTTCCCTCAGTCTTTTATTGCTGTGCAATTAAAGAGAATTATGGACACAAACAATCCAGTAAAATATAATGGAATATTTCATGAATTGCAATGTTTACTAACAAGAGTAGAAGTTGCTCTTTTCGAGACATGGCTGAACAGAGTAGCAAGCAATATTTAGGGTAGCAATAAAAAGCAAATTATCAGTGTTTTCCTTTAAAGCCCATCACAGAGGTAAACTAAAATCTAATGCAATCTGGTAACATTAATGCACACTTTTTATGGCATAGTGTGTGAATATTGGGATACTAATGGTTCATCATATTTAGTCAACGTAGCAATATTCTTTTGTGTTATTGAAAATATAAAGGGATGTAAATTAGACATAATGAAATAATTTCATTTCTAATGGCTAGAGAATGATCTAAATACACTGAATGAGACCCTGTGACTGCCTGCTCCAGTAATTGCTCAGTTGTATGCTTATTTTCATAATCAATGCATTACTCAGACTATCTTTAGCAGAATTTATTGCCTCATTTTCAGTTTCATGCTACTTAAATATGCAGTAGCCAGTCCCACAGAAAATTGTGATCTGTACAGCAAAGAATCATGGTGTCAGAGGTTAGAGTTCTTTGTTTTCATTCCCTTGAAATCACTCTTTAATATTCTAAAAAGGGCAAAAAGCAAGTCATTTGCATTTAAAGTACCGCTTTTCTGCATTACATCCCCTGGAATATATCTTCTGGATAGTGGACATTTATCATAGCATTCCTCTTGACTCTGGAAACAGTGCAGAAGGTAGCTGAAGAACCTATATAACTGTGCAGTACAAGGCAATAAATCCAAAACTGCCACAGGATTACTATGGTAACCATCAAGCCTGTCGGGCTTCCAGCCATACTGAAAGGTAGGTTCAATTTTCAGCTCATCAGCTCTTCCTGATGATTTACTTGTTGGCACTGCACATTTGATATAGTAGTGTTAATGCTGTCATGCATCGCAGGGGACTAATACCGACACCCCATTTTATAAGGTGATACACCGTAGCAACCCCAGGAAATCATTTAAAATTGTAGAATTGTATTCCTGTCAGCAAATTGGCATAAATTACCAGATTTCGAATCCTGTTCTAAGCTGCTGCAACTTTATATGGAAAGGAGACTTCACGTGGCAGCGTGCAGTATGAGTTTGGAATTGAGATTAAAATACTGTGTTTACTTCAGCATTTATAGGAGGGAATACGTGCAGGTCATCCTGGTGTGCGTATCCCTGTGCTTGCATCCTTCTCCAGTACTATACTGTGGAGACGGAGAAGGTTTGGCATGGAGCTGGGTGATTTGTCTTTTTTTGTCCTGTAGTATTCTCCGTGGAAATGATCTGTGGTTTTTGAATAAGTATGGCAAATGCTGTTACGCCTCAAACAGATTACTTGAAATGTTATGTTTTGCATTTACACACCCACTTACTTTGTCCCCAGGGCAGACTGAAGCTGCGTCAGGTGGGCCAAATAATTCATGGTTTGCTGACTGACATCTTGGTATTTTTATTTTTGAAGTTGTCCCCCAGCTTTCTGGGGTCAATCCAAATATGAATGCTGCAAGTAAGCTTAAAGTGCTTTTGTTGCTGAAGAAAGGAAAGAAACCTGTATTAGTTTTTAACATCCAAGTAGGTTTGGGAGCAGTGAAACTTTCAAAGTCTGGTTTGCTAGAGGACTTGTGGGTGTGGATGTGCATGTGTGTGTCACTTGGATCAGGGTTGGATCCTCTGGCATCTAGTTAGGTGTGAAATCTGGTTGTCTGAGTGCTAGGTAAAGGCAATTAGTCTCTCTTCTGATGTTTCTGTTATGAGTGGATCCTTCTTTGTGTGTTGTAAGCCAAACTCAGCATTTAGCTTTTCTCTCAGTGGGCGGTACTGATGAAAATTAACATCTCTGCCCCGATACCCATCTTCAGAAACACCATAGGGACTTAGTATCTTTTTGACTTCCACTTTCTGTCAAATCTGATGGAAACTGACTGGTTGTCGATAAAGGTAGCCGACACAGGAGGGAGGGTGTCCCCTCTCACATATGACAGTCTAGAATCATCTTTATCCGGAAAAAAACAATGGGAAAAAACCTACATGTAGCAAGCAATATGCTCTTTTCCAGCACCCTTTGAAAAAGATGTGACTCCGTTTGAAATAACTTCCTTGACCCAACTTTTACGATGCCTGACAGTTTCACTCATCCCATCCTCCACTGCAAGGAGGATTTAAAGATCTGCAGCTTGAAAGATCTTTAGATGTCCATTCCTTCCTTTCCCTAAAATAGTCCCTAATACTCCCCCCAAAACACTATCTTTGTATTAAAAAGAAACACCAGCCAAAGCATTGCTGATAGTACAGGGGATTTGCAACAACTTAACTGCCAAAAAATGTTATTCTTCTGCAGCTGTGAAGTATTCCACCTGCTGAAAAATCTTTGTGTGTGTTTGCCTGGAAAATTCTTTGTTTGCTGCTCCTTGGGACTTAACTGCTATTTATTTATTGGTAATAATCCATTTGGTTAGTGCGAACACCACACAAGCATAACATGGAAACCCTATAAAGTGGAAATGTGTTGACCCTTATTCCTTCTCACAGTCTGAGTTTGCCCTCAGCGTTCGGAGACAATTCAGAGGCAGGAGTGGGGCGCCCATCCAGCCGGCAGTGTTGCGGCTCAGCTGCAGAGCTGGAGGAAGGGGCTCTGTGCTGTGGAAGTGCTTCTCTGGGACCTCTCCCACTGGTGGGGTGTAGTCACTGTTATTGGGGGAAGGTTGACCTTGGCTGGCTCCCAGATGTCCACCCAGCTACTCTGTCGCTCCCCCTCCTCAATGAAATGAGATGTGGGAAGAAATGTGATGAACAGCTCACAGGTCGAGGTAAGGACGGGGAGATCACTCACCAGTTACCATCCTGGGCAAAACCAACTTAACTTGGGAATGATTAATTTAATTTATTCCCAGTTATGAATAGAGTAGGAAAGTGAGAAACTAATTCACTCCTAACTGTTCTACCTTTTCCAACCCCCGAGTGGTTCAGGGGGATGGGAATGGGGGTTGAAATCAGCCCATAATTCTTCGTCTCTGCAGCTCCTTCCCCCTCACACTCTTCCTCTGCTCCAGTGTGGGGTCCCTGCCTCAGGATACAGTCCTTCATGAACTGCTCTGGCATGGGTCCTTCCCATGGGCTGCAGTTTTCCAAGAGCTGCTCCACTATATTACCACTCAAAGCTTACAATGACCAGCACGAAAAATGAAGACTCCAGCACGTTTTCCTACAGGGTCATGACTAAAATATGAGTGAAGCTGGTGGGCAAAAGGTGTTAACTTCTGAATTTATGCTTGCACAATAGCATTATGTTCTGGTGAAATCATGAAGAAATCTGTTTCTTCAAGAAGGCTGGCCTTCAAAATTATGATGTCGCCCTTACCTTAATTAGAGGGATCGTTCCAGCTCCTGTGATGACTTAGTTTCATGTTCTGAGGATCGGTAGTGCATTGTCATGCAGGGCCGTGGGCTTTATGGGAAAAGGCCAGAAGAAAAGGGACATTGCACATTATAAAGGATAGCAATAAGGAAAATCTGAGAAAGGAAGAATGTGTTTTTGTTTAAACGTTTGACTGTGATAGATGTTGGTTAGTGTTGCTTTCCAGACCACAGTTGCTTGAAGGCAGTAAAGTTCAGTTTTTCTGGCAGGTCATAGCTAGAGCTTTGTTTGAAACGTTGGTTCTTGGCTATGCTATTAAGCAGAAACCTAATAAGCATCCATATTTTCACAGTTCTAAAGCTCTATCTGGACTGAGATTTAAGTAGATGTGTGTATCTTTCTGGACAAACACAGATGGATTCAGTTCTTGTTGGAAAGCTGCTTATAATTTTCTTTGGGCAGTTTATGCATATCTCAAATTAGAAATGTGCCTAATAAAACCTGGTATCATTTTATAATTAGACCTATGTTCAAATAATCTTTTCTAGAAAGGTGTTAAGGCATTGAAGAAAATGCTGACTTCCTAGCACAAGTGTGGTAGATAATTTAGTAAAAGTCATCTATTTTGTAGAGTTACACATCTTAAAAACTCATTCTTTGCCACAAAATTCGGTTCTGGAATCTGAGTTTTCATGTAAAGAGAAAATTGTCTTTTGACTCTTATTGCTGCAAAGGCAATCTTAAAAAATGTGAAGGAAAGTGTGTCTTCCTTCATGATCTTGACAATGTGAAATATAAGAACGTCATCTGAGAGGTTAACAACTCTGAAACTTGGTGCTTTGATAATTTTAAGCCTTGCTCAACTACTTCAGTGCTGTCTTTTTTAGCGGATGTAGCTTCTTTGCTAGGCTGTACTGTTATCATTAATAGCTGTATTGATTCAGTCATTCATTTTTATATTTAATTCATTACAGAAATGCAGCCACTGAAGAGGTTACATAATCCAGAAACCTCAGTACACTAAATTGGAAGTTGGAAGAATAAAGCTATAAAATGGGAGGGACCCTTCCTTCCTCTTTATCTCAGGAGTTGTTCTTGTCTTCTTGATACTTCTGATATATTTTACACACTGTCATTTGGATAGCTTTTGCATTTTTTTCTTTCCCTCCATCTCTTCATGTTGCTGCCAGGGAGATTTTTTTGTTTCAACAGTGTTACTGGCTCTATGCCCTCAGATTCCAGCAATATTGCAGTAATGGGAAGCCAGTGACTGTAGGAGTTTTCACTGTCCTGGTGCTCTGTGAAGACTATCCGTCAGTGTATATGCTAAAATGGGTAAACACTGATAAAGGGCAGAGAACATAATTATTATCCATGTTTTTGCAGTTACAGAGCTCTTTGATGCATTCACTAGTGCTATTTATACTTGCGCCACTGAGCAGTCAATAATATCTCAGTGCTTCAGTTTTAAAATAAAATAAGGCTTAAAAATTCTCTAATAAAATCCAAATGCACTGAAATGCTGAAAGAAAGTTTATTTTGTTTAAACATACTTATTTTCAGTTCAAAAGAACCCTATCTCCTGATAACGGAGCTGAGGGAAATCATTGTTTGCAAAGCAAATCTATGACAGTTCTTCGAAGTGTGGAGTCTAGGGAAGGGGTGGAAAATGGAGGCAGGTAGACATCTAAGTCTTAAATCATGTGGGATATTGATTGATAGGCTGAAGTTTTAGAGGTGGAAGTCTGCTAGGGGGAGGAGAAATAAAGGAGGTGCTTTACAGGACATGCAAACATTCTCTTCTCTTTGTGGATGGGACTCAGTGCTGTGTGGTAAAGGATGCTTGTAGCAGGCAACATATATGATGCCCAGACATTTCACAGAGTGGGCAGGTGGTGTGTGAGCGTGCATGCTGGCGTTGGTTCCCTGGGAAGGAATGACAAGGCTGGAAGAGTCTTGGTTTGGGGTTGTGCTTAGAAGGACTCTGTGGTAGATAACCTACAGCTTAAGCACAGAGGTTGTTGAGAAGTGGGAAGAGATGCAAAGGCTGTTTGGGAAGGGATAGGCTCCAGCATGATCCTGCTGTCACCTGTACAAGATTTCAAAAAAGCCAGTAGCTACTTCTAAGAATACAAATTTAATTCCCCTCTACTACAGGAGGGAGAGTATCATGTTGTGTATGCTAATTTGAAGTTCTCTTCATAATTTACTTCATTTGCAAAACATGTCATTGACTTCCCATGTCATGCAAACCTAAGCTCCCAAGTGAAATACATTGTTTTAAGGTGGACAGCAGCATAAATCAAGTACAAGCAGGTTGTTGTTCCATGGCTCTTTCCCTTCGGAGAACATACAGCAATGAGACTGAGAGAAGGTGGAGGCAGGGCTTGCAGCAGAGAAATGTTTGATGGTGGCTGACAACCAAAGCAAGAGGAATAAAGGACCCGTGTTTTCAATTAACCATGTCCAAGATCAGACCTTGAAAAACATGAGATAGTGCCTATGTAAACTATGCATAATTTTTGCCAGCCTGTATCAAAATGAGACATTATCACAGTGTGCATTGGAATTGGTTGCCAGAGGCAAATGCTTGTGTGATAACTCCCCCAAGTGAATAAATAAAAAAAAAAAACCTTGCATGCTGTGAGCTGTAACATTTCATCTGTTGGCAGCCATTTTCCATTTGGGAAGCGTGCTTGGCAAGTGGCAGAAACAGACCCTTTCCACCCGAGAAGGGATAGAGAAATGGAACACATTAGACTATAATTTTGTTTGTTTCTAACATTTTTCTAAACCTTCTTCTTTTGGGGACCTTTATCAATCCTTTACATATATTTTCACAATTAATGCATTGTTAGTCGTCGAAAGTACATGGTATTGCGAAGTCTGAATTTCTTTCTGAATTGATTTTTCTGTGATATTTTAACGACTTGCTATAGTCATCTATATATGTTTCCATATTGACATATTTTAGTGGTATGAATAACAAAGTGTTTGATTTCTGAATCAAAGATGGATTCTGCTGATAAGGAAAATCCAAAATAACTTAATGGCCTATTGGCTGGTCAGGTTATCTGACACTAGACATAGTACAATGAAAAAAATCGTGAACTGTGATTTGTCTGCTTTTATACCCAACGACATTCATCCAGGCTGAACTCTGTTCACTCAAAAAAAGATTTCTGCTGCTTGATAACCAGAATTTACCTTCTCTCATACACCAAATTCCTTTTATCAGAGGTAATTAACCTTGCAACTGATTCAGACCACTGTTGGCGTCTGTTAATAAAAGTCCCTTAAAAATATATATCTCAGATGCTGAAAAAATGAAAAATAAGGTGATAATTTCACAAGTAACGTGAACTGTGAAGGTTTCTTGCCTTGGTTTGTTTGTGACCTTGTACATTTTCGCCAGTTAGGGATTTTTATGTGTTTGGGCCTTTTTTGTTCTAATATATATTTGTCTTTTTCTGGGTTTACTTTCTTATTTTAGTATGTGTCTGATTGTCCAGCTCTAGCGAGGAGAGTTGTCAAGCACTTCTGACTAGTGTTTTTCCTTGAGTTTTCCGAAGGTTTGTTTTAGCAGCCAGTCTACGGAGCCACACTTTTGCAATGATTTCTGTCAGTGCTTGTCAGAGCTGTGTCCTGTGGATGCTGCAAGTGTCTCCTGTCCACTCAGACATCTGCAGCTGGTGAAGGTACCTTGTCTTTGAAGACACGCCCGGTTATACCCAGTTAAGTTTGCTAATTTTGTCGATTTGTGCACTGTATTCTGCTGGAGCATTCTCCTAAAGTGAGATTAATTTGTTAGACGTAGTCTGCCAGATTTTCTGTGTTGAAATGTATATTTGCTCTGCATTTAGGTTCAAATTTCAGGAGCTCCATATTGATCTGAAGTCTTTGCTTTCTAACAGCTGTTACACTGCAGACCTCTCAGTCATGGTCATGGTAAAGAAAATAGCACTTTCTTTGAGATACAGCTCAGTTGTTCAGTAGTTGTGAAGACTGACTTACTGCCCCCCTAGCACCTATGAATATCTTAGTGTGCAGTTTGGCTTTGCACGTAACGTGGTTTGAGTAGAGGCTGCATTGGGGAGGGGCAGTCCCACACTTCCTCCGGCTCATCTGTTTCCCTGGCTTATGTTGTATGGGGTTGAGCAGTCTGTAAGCACTGAGTGAGTCAGTTCAGCCGACTGATCAGATAGAAAACCTTGTTTTGGCAGATTAATCTTCTGTCAGGCAGGTCTTTGCACCAGCTGGTGCTGCGGTCGCTTGGTTGCTTCTTCTGATGCTAGGGAGGAGTCTGGTGGGAGGTGAGAACGCTTCTTTCTGCAGCAGCCTATGGTTTCACCAGGCTGGATATAACTTTGTACTGAATTTCAGGACCGGTGCCTAGATTTTGAGGCCTGGTGAATGGATTTTTTGCAGTCATTTTTTATGCAATTCACACTGGACTGGTTTTCAGTCTCCAGAAACACTGTGCTGTAACTGCCAGCAAGCTTTGAAACTGCACAACTCTTTAGGAAGGGGGTTTTGTCTTTACGTGCTATGTGTGATTACAAGCTAAAATGAATATTGTTTAAAAGTTTTCTTCTCTTTTCATTGCTACCTGTGTTTCTCAAGGTACTCACGTAAAATTTACCTGCCAGCAGTGTCCTAAATTCTCTGTGCGTTTTCCTAAAGCTCAGCCTCAGAAAAGCTTCTCTTTAGCCCATGGACATCTCCTCCGTTTATTTGTGGTTTGGTTATTAGCATACCCCTCCACATAAGCAAGTGAAGGACAATTAATGTAAGCAGGCAGTGTTTTGCGTTGTGTGAGAGAAGAAGGAAGTGCTCTTTCAGTACAGACCTGTGCAAGCTCTTGTGCAGCCCTTTCCAGAGCAGCAATTACAGGGGAACGTCACAGACAGGCACTTTATAGAACACGGAGATAAAACAGCTGTTCACTTAAGGCAGCTCCTCAGCCCAGACAGGAACTTTCCTTCTGATCCCTGGGAGGTTCTGAGACCACTGTTTAGGGTGGTCTCTAGACTTTGAAGACTCCAAGCCCTTCCCTGCGTGACGGATGATGCCTCAAAGTCTTGGTGTGCATTACTCCAGTCTTTGATCCCATTCTAGCAGCCCCTTGTTAAGGTTTTTGGTGGAGAGGAATCTTTTCTTCTCTCATGAAAGGGAAGGAACTTGCTTTGTCTTACAACATTTACCTCCTCTGGAAATAAATTACTTCCTTTCTCTCTTAACAATTCTGGTTTTCTCTTTCATTAATGCTTTTATCACTTGTAATAATTTTTGTCATCCACTTTTCTTATTTGTATTGATATTCATTCCTTCAATTTGATTTTAGGATGCTTCAGTTTGATCCCAAAGTCCTGCTAGAAGTGTAGTGATTACTGCCTTTATCATGCCAGGTCTAAAGACCTCCTTGCGAAACTTTGAAGTAGGCACTCTTGTGTTTCTTCCAGCCCTTATTTGGTGATGGTGCCCCATAAGTATCTACAAAGCTATTTGTGATGTTGGTGGTGTTTGTTTTCCCTCAGATCCCCCTTTAACATTTATTCCTCTGTTATAACGCTATAAATATAAATAGCATATATATATATATATATATATGTGTGTGTGTGTTGCTATAAAACCAATGCTTGCTGGTATGCCAACTTGGTTAGCTGTCAGCCTGATCACAGCTATGCACTTTCTCTGTTATTTCACTCTTTTTTTTCTCCTTCTCTCTCACCTGTTCCCACATGTAAGCTTTCTAAGACAGGCACATTGAATTTGGTTCCTTTTGAAGATGGTCAAGCCTAATGGGGGCTTTGTCCTTGGCAAGGACCTCTCAGTTGCTTAGGCAGGTACTTCTAACTATTGTCCCTAGTCCATAGCAATTTTTTCTCCAGTAGCTGTTTCTGAGCCTTAAGACTTTTTTTTCCTCACAGTATTTTTTTCATCCCTAATCTAACAATTACCCATGTTCTCATTTATATAATTTTGGAAAACAGTCACAAGTTTAGAAAGTCTAATTATTACACTCAAAGTGTGATGTTAGGCTTGTTAAAAAAAGAAAAATAAAAAATAAATTGAGGTCCTTGTATGTTCTTGGTTTCTTGTAATTTTAACTAGCAATGGTAACTTAATTATAGTAATTGCGATTAGGAACTCTCTCATATGCACCGTTCTGTTTACTACATGTATTATGCCATTTGCTGTGATAAAAAAAAGTGCTTCATTCCTGAGTGTGGAAAACATGCTGTAGACCTTAGAAGCAGAACTAGGATTTTAAAGTTGCTTGGCTGTGCTTTATATATGTGTTTATATATGTGCTACATAATTTAATCTCTCTCATTCTTGGGATGGCAGGCTTATCCCTCAAAAAAACTTTCTCTTAATTTTATTATTTTCTTCTGCTGCTCAGTAAAAAGATAGCAACATTATTCCCCTTCTCTTAGCATGAATTGGCTGCCATTCTATAGTAATATATTTCTAAGGTCCCAAATATACTTTTTAAATGTTCATTGCTGTTTTAGTGAAACCTGTGTCAAACAGCTCAATGAACTGCTTTCCTAAAGGTTGTGGATTTTAATGTAATTGGCTAAAAATCTGAAAAAAAAAGCTTATGGCTAAAACATAACTCTAGAGATCAACAGTTTTATTCTTCATAAAATTTTAAGGACCAGATCAACTCGAAAGTTCTTTACTAAAATCAGAAGCAATTCCAAATCGACATGGATGTAATGGAAAGCAGAAATCAGTTCTTCAGTTAGAAACAATTCTGTTTCTAAAAAAAAATATATATATATATAATAATAAAACACTATCTTTTCCTTTGTTTTTAGGAAAGGATCATGTTTCACTGAGATTATATTCACCTTAAACATGTATGAAATTATAACTTTTATTCAGTGAGTGCTGCTTCAGGCTCTGAACCCTGGAAAATCCCATATTAACCTGAAGCACTTCCACAAGAAAATCTCAGTAATAAAGCTCAACTGCCTGATATCTTAGCATAAAAATGTAATTCTACATCTATGCAAAATATAATGCTGCATTTGGAACTAATTCTGGACAATATCAGATGATGCCAAAATGCTGATCAAGTAATGAAGACAGTGAGTAATTACAAAATTACCTAAGATCTGTGAGATACCTTAGGTGATTTCCTAGGGCAGTGTTGCTTCTTTTATAAAGATGGCATTTGCTAAAGATGTCTATATGCATATTTATTTCTTCTTTTTTTTATCCTTTCAAGCCCTTAAGACAGTTTAGAATCCTTTGGGTTGTCTTTTGTTTTGTTTTTTGCTTTTCTCTTGTTACATTTCAGTTGAATCAGGGTGACAAACTCTGAATGCATGCAATGCTGGTTCCATTCTTTTATTCAAGATGGTCTTGCTTGCTTTGTGCAATGTGAGTAAAACATCCTCTGCTTGACCTCCAGAGACCTTTCTGACACTTTGTGCCCTATCCCCTGATGTGTATACTCTATATACTCTCTATATTTAATAGTATCTGTTTCACTGCCCAGTACTATTTGCTTCTCTTTACTGATCTCCTTGATCTGTTTGTTTCTGCCTTCCTTTCTGGTTCTTATAAACCCCCTCTTTCCTCTGGGAAATAGCAGCTGCTTGAGTTAGGTAATTAACTGGTGCACACCAGATCAAAAGGCTAAAGATGGGTCTGTAATCTGAAAGTTCATTCAATTGCAGCATATAAATGACTCCTAGAAACTTCTTGGATCAAAACATAGAGATAGTTATTGCCTCATGCTGTTTTTTCATTATACTCAGGCAGCTATTTGTAAAGAATTCCAGATATTGACACAAATCACCCAAGTACTTGAGGAATGATGGGATGATTACACCAGCATAGCTTGTGGTAGGGACAGTGCTGGATGGAAGGGAGGACATCTTCTTTATGAACTTTATGCCAATAGGAGAACTATATCTAACAGCCGCTTACCTTCTAACCCAAGGTATTGACTCTTTAACTGAGGCCATTTCCCTCATTCCTGCCCTAGACATTATCACTACAGTTTTTGGACTGAAAATAATGGTCACAGGTGGATAGCAGAATTCCCAATGCTTCTGTATATATGGGTGGTTTATTCCATTGAGGACCTCAAAAATCATGTACATTGAAGTGCAGAGAATGTTTTCAAGAGTCTTCCAGGTGCAAAACCAGTCCAATGGCATTTTCCATCGTCATTCAATGTAATTGTGGTTTAGGTTAATACAGGCTTCAGTTTTGGACAAGACAACTGTAATAAACCCATACATCCTTCCTCTATCATCATCTGTGCAAAACAGAGCCCTTCCCACCATTTATTTCATTTTTAATGCAGCTTTTCCGTGTTTTTAGGTTACAAAATTAATCCTTGACTAATAATACCAATACAGAAAAGACTATGCTTAATACACTTCTCTGATTAAAACATTAGAGATTCAGCTTCCAGGGGGAAATAAAACAGTGTTGGAAACATTTGTGACAAAGCAGGAAATGGCTTGGGAGTGGTTTCTTACTCTTGTCCTCAAACATGATTACGTTATTCTGCTGATTAGGTATTGACTTACCGGCATCAGGAGTAGACTTTGCAATGAATAAACTAGGATGGAAAAAGTGTATTGCTGTCCAAGAAGAATTAGACTTATTGGATACTGCTTTCAGGGGGATGCTCAAGCTGTATTAGTGGTGGTTTCTGAGGCTTGTAGGGCATTGTCATAAGACAAGACTACTGTCCCTCTGACTCTTCATGTTCTTCATCATTACTTCTATGTTCTTGTTACAGCAAAGTTGCTGGAAAAGTTATAGCCCCATGTGAAGCACTCACTAAAACTGTTGGTATAGGAATAAGTAATTTAAGTAATTTAGGGAAGAGATAGAGGCATTTGGGGAAGAAGGTGAAAGAAGATGGCATAGAAAGTAGGCATAGACTGAATATTTCTTTTAATAGTGAAACATTTCTGCTCAGATGTGTTCCTGAGGTACTGACATCTCAAAGTTAGCGTATGCATAAGTTTAATCTGTGTGTAAGGGATGTCGACAGTGAAGGCTTACTGCTGTCACTATCCCTTGGAGCAGCTGGGGATCAGCCACATGTGACGAGGTATAGGGACTAGTGATACACCCAATGGTTTTGTGGGCTGAAGCCTACCACAATACCTCTCCACCACTCATTTCTGTCAGTGGTAGGAATAGCTATTTTGTCCTTCGGAGAAGACTATAGGAAGGGCATTGGAGGGTTGGATTCTTTCAGGTGGCTTTGCCTGGCAGCTTCCCTCAAGACAGGGCAGCCTGAGCAGCTGGTTGGAGTCCCACCTTTAAGGGATACCCCAAGCTGGGCAGGCAAACTCAGACTGCAAAAAGAATGACCACAGATTCTTGCTCAGAAGACTGTGTGTGGGAGGTAGGGTGTCTTGGCTTAAACCCAGGTAAAAAAACACATTCATTTTTGTAATGAGAACTGTCAGAATGGACATTTGGCAAGGGGAAGCAGCCCCACTGAGGGCAGTGGCAAGGAAGGAACTGCACATGCAGTCTGTATTTTGCAGTAACTGAGCGGCAGCAGGCACCCTATGAAGTTCACAGCTGCTGCCTCTAAATCTTACTTGGGTTTCCCTGTGGTCCTGCTCTGGGGCTCTTCTTCCTACAAGTACTGCTGACCCCTCCTGGGGTGCAGGGGGCTCCATTCGTGCAGGCACATGGAGAGAGAAAGGAACCACCCCAGGTATGAGGTAGCAGCATCATACTACAGCCTGGATCACAGTTAACGTTTCCCCAAGAGGGAGTTGGACCCATGACACCATCTACCCATCACCTGCCATGGGAGGGAGCAGTCTATTCCCATCAATTCTAATCATGAAGGAAAAAGACCCTTCAATATTCTTCTTCTGTGCCCTGAAGCTCTTGTGGAGAGGCCAGAAGTATCATCTGGCCCTCAACACTTGCCCCAGAAAATGTAATGTATTTGTTATTGCCAAAATATGTACTTTCTATTTGGTTTACATTTGAAGAATTATGGTCTTAGACAAATTGTCATTGCTTCCAAGTAAAATACTCTGTTCCTTGTTATTGCTTTCAAACTTCAAAGATAGACTGAGGGGCTGAAAGTGTCAATATGTTATTAATTCTACAGTGGCAAGTTCCTGGCACCAGTCATTCAGATGAAGAGCTGTGATAAAGTGAAGCAGTTTGAAATTGCTGCAAGTTCAAGGTAGATATAGTACCTCATTCACAGTCTCTTCAGGCAAAATACTGAGATGAAATTTGTGAACTTTGATTGATTGTTTGTTAATCACACCAACGGACCAAGTTGACAAAATCATCTGCTCTTGCAAGAGTGCGTGCAGCCATTCATTTCTATCCTGTCATTTGTGCAATCTGTGCAAGAAATAGCTTCTTAAAAATGAATTAAAATTGATGCAAGTAGCAGGTAGTGCAGATGCAGCTCATGTGAATTCCAGCAATATCCATTTCTCAGGGGCAAGGGATATCAAATGCACTTTCATTTTTCCACTGAGTTGTATTTGATGAAGATGAACTAGATTAGAGTATGATTATAGACAGAAGAATAGCTCGGAAGGAGGGGTATCACCTCACCTCTCATATCAACCCCCCGGAGTGCTGAACTGTATCTGCTCATGTCCAGGGAAGAAAGAAATATACTCTTGCCATTGCCCCACAGCGCCAGCACAACAGTGAAGTAGCAGGCTTCAAAAAGGCTCTGTGTGTCTTTTCTCATAAGTTATACTGAAGACTTTTTACATATATGGGTATTTAAGCACCTCTTTTCCCACATGCTTAGTGTGAGAAGTCCACGTTGCAGAGCATCACTGAGGCATTGTGAATTTTCTGATTTTTTTTCCATGTAGTTACCGTCCATCTTTCACTTCCACTATAATGAACTTCCAGTTCATTACAGAAGTCTCTGAGCACTCTTTCATGAGGGGCTGAGCCACTCCGGTGCTTTGCATCTGTCTAGAGTGAGAACTTGGCTCCCAATTTGTCCTGCCCCCTTCCTATGGCTTCACCACCTACCCCATGCACTGGCTGTGCTGCTTTTTGACACACCTGTACCCTATTTAATCCACAGAAATGGCAGAAGACACCAGGGTTTCCTGCATGGAGTAGTTTTGTGCCATTTTGACGTTCAGACACAATGCTTACTCTCATTGAGAAGACAGGGCTGAGGAAGGAGGTGGCCAGAGGAGTCAGGGAAACCTTACCTGGTGGGCCACTGTGTCTGCTCACCTGCCTTACCTGACTCAGCTGAAGTCATCTTGGTCCATCTGATGTGTGAGCTGTGCAGCAGTGCCCCAGCGGGGTGCAGAAATGGGTGCAGAGTGAGGGGGTGCATTGCTCTGGCAGTACCTTGCACAGTGATGAGCTGGACGCCTTCCTGATGCCATTCCCATCTTCTTCTCCGAACAATGGCATATACAAGTGCTAACTCTTCGTACGTATATTTGAGGAAGAGCACCAGGCTGCTCATGTCTCTGCAGCCGAGGAAGGAACCCTGTGTGATGCTGAGGAGGGTGAGGGCGAAACGTGCAGGTGGGATGCAGGACAGAGGGCAGCCCTCTCTCCAGTGGGGCACTGCTGAGGGCAGGAGGCAGCCATGAGAATAGCTGAACTTGCGTTGAGAGTCCATGTTGAATTTGCAGTACTGGCAGCACTAAAAGCATACTTTGATTTGCAAATGGCTGCATTTTATATGTAAATTACTGGAAAAGATAAATGTGGAACCCCACAAAGTCGCTTTTAGTTAACATCAGAATGTAATCCAATTTTAATGAATACAGCCTAAACTTTTAAAGAGCTTTCACTTAATTGGAAAAATGTTTATTTGCTGCATTCATCTTTTTTTCTTAACGAATATTTGAGATGCATTTGGAATATGCATAACACCAATAAAAATTTTACTAGCAATATGTCTGGGTTTCTGTGTGTTTGAATAAGTTTACTTTCTTATTTTTATACCAGATTGTAATGCAGGAACTCTATTATCCATCTTGCAGCCTGCAAAATAAGCAACAATTAAATGACTCACTGGGACTAATTAAAAATGATTCTTGCTGTTCACTCCTTACTTTCACATAGAACAACTTGGAAGTTGTATGTCCTTTTATACCTTCCACCTGATCTGTCAAAATTACCTGCTTAATGCAGATACTTTTAGGTGGGAAGATTTTCTTCTTCTTTACAAGACTGCTGGGCAAGTCTGCAGCTGTTTGTAAGGACAGGTAGTCCTCTCCCACTTGGATGGAGCAGAAACTCATCTAGCGTTTCCAGAGGGTGAGTGCAATGCCCAGGACTTTGGCTGTGTGAGGGGGCTGAACACAGTGGGAAATTGCTTTTTGAGAACAAGGGGAGCTGAGGCTATGACAGGGTGGTTTGCAACAAGTTGAGAGGGCACAGGTGCGTATAGGGCAGGAGATTGTAGCAGATAATAGTATATGGATGGCTACTTATCATGTAGTGAAAAGCTAGGGCTTTGGTAATGGCAGAGGATTTCTGTTTTGAAATAATCAATCATGGGCAAAAGGATGCACTACTTAGGTTTTTGTGTGACTGTGGTCCTAATTTAAATGGCAGGAGGTGAAAATACGGAGGTTAAACATATTCTTCTCTCTTCACCATCCTGCCTAGCCTTGGGGGTTTTTTCTTATTTTTTTCTGGTAGTATTTTTCATTAAACTCAATTTGAAGAAAATGCTTTTCTTCTCAGACTTCAAGAAAGCCTCTAGAATTAAACCACAAAATGTTAGAACTGTGTGATATGTCAGGTTCATGTCAAAATAAGGCTTTATTTTTGCACATAAAGGAGGGTGTATCAGTCTCCAGATCAAAAGACCTTGTTATCCATTCATTCCAGCCAGTTTGGGTTTTATGAGTTTTCTAATTTTTCTATAGTAAGAATGACATAAGAAAACAATCATGAAAATGATTTAAATCAAATTTACATGATTGGAAAGAGATAGAGGCATAGGAGGATGTTTCAATTTAATTTAATTCTAATTTTAGCAGGAGTAATCAAAGTGTTCTTTTATTCAGATATCTATTATCACTGAAGTTCTAAGTGAATATATTTACTGTCTACATCTGTCTGTCAAATTCTAATTTGTTTAAATTCAGAAATGTTGTGGATTTATGGCACTCTCTAAATTCCTGTGGACAAATAAGCTATGATTAGGTAGTCAAGAAATTACATTCCCTGCCAAATGGAAATGTCTTTCATGTTAATTACAGAAAATAATACCTACTGTCACAATGAAGCTTAAAATTTCAGAAAGAAAAGATTAATATTTTTACTCATCAATAAATTGAAATGTATGTGACTGTTAGCAGCAGCTTGCTCCAGCGAGCTTTCTCAGGGACTACTCTGGCTGCCTGAAACAAACACTGAGATCTCGAACGATAGATATTCTGACTCAGAGACATTGGGTTTCTTGAACTGAGGACCTGTATAATGAATTGCATGAAACATGGGGGGAAAAAATGCTTTGCACCCCCTCACTCCCCCAGATCATCAACCAGTCCTGAGCACTATTTCTTAAGGCGCAATGAAGTCTTAAATCATAGACTATATATACTTCTCATCTCTGTTTTTCTGTATTTTGGCTAAATGCATATTATCTGTGTGTACTAAATGCCTATTATACCAGTCTTTTTGATCATTAACTGGGATCTTCTGATTTTTTTTTTCCCCCCTATAAACGTCTAACATTTTTCAGGACAGAATTTGAACATAGAATTGTGTGACTAGCAGAAATTGGTGATTTACCTGGGAAAGGATAGTGATTAGGAGCCGCCACACATTTTCATGTAAATCTCCATTAATTTGTTGGCTAGAAATGAAACTTTTCAAAGATTTGTATTTGTCCTTTACATTTCTCCATTACTGAATGGTCAGCTTAGAGTCATGAGAGGTTGAAGAGGTAATGCAAGTGAAGGCCATGTACACCTATTTGAACATGTCCTTTGCGCACCACGTTTGATGAAGTGTCTTGAATGAGCACGTCTCAAATGCAGCGACTTCCAAGGGGCTGGATGCAGACTAGGAAAACTAAAATGTACTTAACTGCTCCCGCTGCTGAAATAATGCTGTGAATGGCACATGCAAAGGTGGGATCTGAGAGAGGCCTTGTATTTTTCTGGTATGCAGAGAGGTTTTCATCTTATCCGAGGTTCTTTTTCTTGAAAGGGCAACACCTGGCTCTTGAAACCAAAAGCATAAGAAAAATCAGAACACAGAATTGTGTGAACAGAAGAAATTACTATTTTATCAGGGAAAGGATCGTGGTTAGGAGCCACCACACAAATGCACAAGCCACAATGAAGTGATGAAGCAGCAGTATGTGAACTCAAGCAGGCATTTTAATCTTTCTAATGCATGCAATGAATAAGATCTCATGTGAACTAATCAGGTGGGGGTTTATATCCTTTCTAACATATTTAATTATAAAATAAATAGGTGTTTCCTATTGCTAATAAACTGTTGAAACAACATACCGAAATGCATGGAAAGGTTAAATTATATATTTCTTGTAGAAGACCGTAGCACTTTCTGAAGGTCTAAAACTTATAACCTGATATTAGCAGTTTCTTCTTTTATCTTTTTATATGAGCCCAAAATAGCATAAACTTGAGATGTAGTCTGGACACATTTGATAACAGCATTGCCTCACACACACCTCCCACCCCCCCTACCCCCAAATCTGCATAATTTCCCTGTTTTTTTCTGTCCCTACGAGCCACCTTCCTTTGCTAGCACCAGTGGTTGGGTGGCAGCTTCATGAACCAGCTCAACTGACTGATCCAGCTGGGGGAAAAAGCCATATTTCTCTGATCTGATTAATCTCATGCCTGTATAAGTGACTAAAAATGGGAAGAGCATGTAGGAATTGAAATTAATGGCCAAGGGGAATGAAGAGAGGGGAGGACTGCTGGTTTTGGCAGCTGTAATGATGAAGGTGTTTGCTGAAGGACTGTAGTTTCATGCTATGCTTAACGCAGTGAAACTGCAGGCTGCCAGCAAAGGATAGTCGTGCTCCTTCTCCATCCCTAGTGACTGTGGGCCAAGTCTGTGGAAAGCTAACCAACCTAAACAGAAGTTCTCCACTGGTCTTCTCACTGAGCAGACTCATCTTGCAACCTCTTCCTCGCTCTACCAAATGCAGGTGGGAGAAGGGACTTTACTGTCAAGGTGAGGGATATAGAGAGGAAAAGTGGTGACTTCTGGTTGACAACTTGCATGCGTACTGAACAAGACAGACAACAATGTCAGTCCTCATTCCTTATGTTTATGCTAGTTGTTGAAGCTGGGGAATTTCACTTGTCTATGCGAGTGAGGCTCCACAGGATTTTTATTGGCATTTGTTTCTCTGACTTCCTGGACTTCTTAAAAAATTTCCATCTCAGAGCCATAAAATATTTTCTGAAGAGCTGCAGGCTGCTTATTTTGGCTCTTACAAGGCTTTAAATATCAATAGTACTGTTATAAATTGTGGCCACCAACATGGGCCTCCATAAGCGAGCATAAGTTACTAAATGCACAATAAAGATGATCCCTGCTCTTAGAATCTTACAGCTTAAGTAAGAATGAAAAAGGAATCTTTATTCTCATTAAAGGTGAATTAAATCTCAGTAAAATGAAATGGGAAATCTTCCTTTTGCAAAGGTGAGTCAAATGTCTGATTTTTATTGAAAACTTCCCCCTCCTTGTGGACTTGCTCAAAGTCACATGGAAAAGAACAAAGACAGAAAATCATATTTTCTGAGCCTCAGCCCTGCATCTTAACCAGGTATCCTGGTCATCTTTCTTTTCTATCTACTTAAAAAAAAAAAACCAACCAAACACCTTATTAAGAGAATGCAGGACTGTTTAGTTAGCGCCAGAGAAACTGATCAAATACCTTAAGCTGACAGAAGGGTTCATTGGTTACTATTAAACAAAATGGCTTGGATGCAGCCTCAAGCTCTAAAGGTTACTAAACTATTGCCAGGAGCTGCTAAAGAAGAATTTTTGTACTTGCCTTGTTTCTTACATTCCTTCTCCAGGCATTTGCTATAGAGATTCATCCCACAAAAACCTAAAGCTGTCCCAAATTAAAGTAAGAATACAGAAAGAAGATGATGAATCTGGAGGGGCAAAAACCCCTATTAAAACTCTCCAGATGACCCTCAAGACAAATGTGATGAGAACGAGGGTCACTGTTTAAATCAGGATACCAGGCTAAATGGTCTTTTGGTTGGGAGAAGAGCATGATGTGTTGTCTAGTTTTAAAGTTTTAAATCAGAAACTTTCGTGATGTTGATCAATTAGCTGCCGAAGGCCTTACTGGTTTGCAGAGGCAGATGAGCTCAGCTTGGCTGACCTTCAGCAGGAGGGTGCTCGTTTGGTCTGGTAACATTTGCATGCAGAAGCTATCAATCTGTAACAACTGTTGAAGATTTATTTAATACTGACATTGGTAGGTTTGTATATGGTTTAAAATGGGTGGCTCCTGGCATAAGGAAGGGAAGAAAACATGTCTGTTTTCATTCTCATGTCAGCCCTTTCAGAACACTGGTGTCTGTACCTCTGCTTCTTCCTGAAACACAAGACTTGCCAGAATTATGAGCTCCAGTATGAAAAGTGTTTTAAGAAACTTTCCTGTTTCCACGTATCCATTATTTCCTTTGCCTTTTGCTGCATAGATTGTCTGTACCAGTGCCCTAAGTGACAACTGGTGGTAGTAATGAGGCTGCAGACTTCTCTAATTGAACCCTGCCAGTCTTTCCCCTTAAGCCTGCAGGATGTGTGCTGGCTCATTAATCCAAACTACCGCTGTAATTTCTTCTTTCCCTTCCCCACCTCACCCTGAGCCTGGCATTTGTGCAGATAACAAATGCCCTGCTTTACATGTCATGTGCAGGAACAAGCTCCTAATTGCTGCTAGTGTTGCCAGCCTGGCTGGGACCACCCTACCCTCAGCTGTACTGGGAGCGGTGGGATTCAGTGCTCTCAATTACAGTGAGGTCTAGGATGCTTGCCTTGGTCACCCAGCACCAAGAATGGAGAAGCCTGGCAGCCAGGGCGCTCTTATCTGGAGGCTGTGAGGTGTTACCTGCGATTGCAGTAGAGGGAAGGCACCTTTTAAAAAAAAAACAGTGCATTGAGGAGGGAGTCTGTGCCCTCTGCCTGTTGAAGATGGGCAGCTAGGATTGCGAGAGCCGGGGATCTGCTGGAGGTAAGCAAGGCTCTCTGGTCAGAGGTGGAAAGGTTTCTCTGCTTCCTTATAACTGTCTATTAAGTAATGCACTTGTGTTCTGGTTTTATGAACTGAAAGTTGCTCTTGCTGCTGTAATTTAATGCCATTTTATGTGCAGATGTGCTTACGCTAGCCCACACAAGGACTGTGACCAGCTCTGCTGTGGCCCGGAGGTCTAGTTTTGTGTGTTTGCAACTGCATAGCAAGCACTCAAGCTGGTTTGGGGACAGTGAGTTTTGTGATAGGCAGAGATAAAGCTGCCCGGAGAGTTTTCTTAATGCTAGCTCCCATAGTCCTTCCACATCCCACCCTGGGGTTTTTTTGGGTGGGTTTTTTTTCTTCTTTCTTTCTTCTTGTTTCCCTGAGGAATCACTGCAAATACCTATATGCTCTGTAGTGGGCTATTGCAACACCTTTTCTGTTTTATTTTAATCTGTAGCTAGTGCTGGCAGAGATGGATTATATGGTTTGTTATTGGAAGTCTGCTGCTCTTTCTTAGTGCTGTGGGCTGCCTCCCCCCTGTAAATACAGATAGTATTTATCCAACGACATGTGACACTAATATTTTGATCTGTAAGAAGAGGCTCATAAAGCAGAAATACTGTGGACTGCAAAACAGTCGAAAATGCACAACATATTTTCAAATAGATTTCATAATAGAGTGTATTTTTCTACAGTGTTTGAGTGTATTTTGTGCCACATTTCTATTTGAAAAACCATTAAAGTGAGAGTTAGAACAGTAAAACTCATTGTAAGAGGTTAATAAACAACGGCTGTGCAGCTGTACAAAAGATTATACTTGCTTCCAACCAGTTTGCACTGTCAAGTTCTTCCAGTTGCAGGATAATTCAAAGCTTCAGGAACAGAAGAATTTTCATCACAATGCAAATCTTTATTGAGAAAAAGAGACAATTTTGAGATTATATAACCTGGAAACTTCTCTCTACAAATTTCTGCATAACAATTAAAATGAAAATGTCATATAAGTTTGAAAGTGAAAATGCTGCCCCTTTAAGGTAACATTTATTTCTTTACGTTGCCAAAGATGACTGCAGATGCTGTGCCCATGCACCTTCAAGGTGTAGCAGTAGTACTCTGAAATTTGACAGACTGAAGTTTGGAATTGAATTATAGTGAAAACCTTGGCCTTTTATATCTCTCTTTAAGGTAGTAAGCCAGAAAACAGCATCCTGCTAATAATAATTGTGTGTGTGTGGCATAATGTGTATGCCTGAGAGGAAGGGAATAGGACTGAAATGAGTATGAAATGAACTAGCAGAAATTGGTTGCTTAATAGATGTGGTTATTAAACTACAGGTCAAACATAACCATCTGGAAACCTTAAGGACACTTCAGAGTGGTCTCGTTAATATGATCGGCTGCCTGTTAGGGGTGGTGATATGAGCACTCACTACATGAATTGTCTGTTACCCAGGCTCCTGTCTTTCAAAGGATACAGTCAATTGAAGGTCCCCTTTTGTTAGTATGTGGAAAAATAAGATGCTCGGCTAAGTAAGTTGCTTTTGATTTTTTTTTTTTTTTTTTTTAAACAGAAAGCCTTTGTGGGACTAATGAGGAGGACTAGACCAGGTCTGGGGAGTGTATTTGGTGGCAAAACAAAAGCAGAAATCAGTAAACATTGCAGAAATCGCATGGCTGAGTAAAATTCCAAGCTGCAGAAAGATTAAGAAGCTTGAAGGTTTGGGGTGTGTGTCTTTTTTTTGGCTTTTGTTTTATGTTTTGTTTGGGGTTTTTTTGGTTTGTGGTTTTTTGGTTTGTTTTTTTTTTTTTTTTTTTTTGGTTGGCTTTTAGGTTTGTGCCTTTAGAATATATTCAACTTATAACTTTGTGCTGGTTTTTTTTTTTTCTTAAACTTTGAGAACTAGAAATTTCCTTTTCAAATGGAAGTTTAGGGGTGCTTTTAAGCTATTTGTATTTTCATAATTATAGGTGGCAGTTTAATATTAGAAATAAAATAGTAGTTAGTGTCGCTCAAATTATGTTGTCTAGCTTACTCCCAGCTCCATTTATTTGACTAGACTTCCTAGCATCTGTTTTGCATCGGTCCTGAAACACTTGAGATGTTTTTTTGTTCTGCAGTGAGTAAATTGTGTGCATGGAGAACTGGTTGGTAATAGAATCTTAGAGATCCAGATTCAGGAGTGAGTTTATGAAAGCAGCAAATGTGGCTTAGCCAAATGCTCTTGTCATGTACATTAACAAGACATGTTGTCTGATAAGTTTCAGCTGTAAATCCCTGGGCCAGCCCAAGCTCTCACGAGGCTGCTTAGACTTGCATGAGGTGTCACTCTGCCAACCAGGAGCATCTGGAAGAGGAGGGTCACACTCCACTTCTTGTTAAGACTCTGGGGCTGCAGGACAGGTGGGATCGTGAGCACAGAAGTGAATAGTACAGGGCTATAAGCAGCTGGGTGCAGACTAACTGTATCAAGCTAGTCATAAAAAAACTCTGCCTTACATTGTAAATGGTGCTTTTTATCTAGTTTCCCGTGTAACCCCGTGCGCTTAGTTCCAAACGTGATGCAGATGTGATCAGAAATTTCTTAAGGCCATCTGCTTGGATTTCACTCAGGAGCATCTCCTGTGTGATAATTGATGTTTTACTAAGCTCTCTAGTAAGCTTTATTCTTCCTAAAGATAAAGCAGCACTGAAAGAACAGCAGGTAGACTTTGCGCGTTGTAAAATTGCCTGTCTTAGCAGGGAGTTTCCTTCTATTCTGTTGGAGTGGCAATTCTGCCATACTCTAAATAGCTTTTCATTATCATTTAATATCCGTGTACATAATGGTGTGAAAAATGTGCTTATTTTTATGCCTTTTATCACTGTTAAAACTCTGTTCTGCTTGTATGAAGTTTGTTATTCTGAACACGTATTATGTTTGAGGTCAATCTTGGCGCTGTTATGGGGGTTTTCCCCCCTTCTTACCCCTACTGAATTTGAAGGAAGGAACTGAAGTTTCTTTAAAAATTTGCAACAGTACATGATTGCTGGATGGTTGAGGATATATCCGCTTGTTTTCTCTAAGCGTAGAGAACATATATTTAGAAAGGAAGAAAGAAAATTGAAAAATTCTGGTCAGAAGTCTTACCCTCAAGCTAAGAGACAAAAAGTTTAAAGATGTCCTCATTTCTTCCTTCTAGCAGATATTCTTTGTTTAAATCTTTCTTCGTGCTCTCTTTCCTCTGTTGCCCATGAAAGTGCAAGAATGACTGAAATAAAGTGGCTTTGGAGCATTGCAGATCTGAGGCCCCAGAGTGAAACTGAGGTTTGCTTCTGCAGGTCCTTAAGCCTTCAGGTGGATGGGTCCAGGGGGACCATCTGTCTTGCCGTTTCAGTTCAGTACGTCAGTATTGCTGTGAAATGAAAGTCAGCTGTAGGCAGAATTCAGGCTTTTTTTTGCCCATGTTGGTGCTTGTCAGGGGACAGAGGCCGTTGGTGGAATTAACTCAGCTGCTTCTCTGCTGGTTCAGTCCCGCCGCAGTAATGTGGGCACTGTCCAGCCTTATGGCTTCCTGGCCACATCTCTCTCACTCAGAGGAGATAATTCAAGTGACCACCTCCCCCCACCCCTCAATATTGGCTGTGCTGCATCAGACTGTGGTGTTTGGAAGGAAAAGTCAGAGATGCTGTGTCTCCCTTGGAAGTGGCTCTGTGGGTTACCCAAGATGGATTTCACCTCATGCATGCCTGGGTTGTGGGGAGCAGTGCTAGGCAGAAATGGTCCTGCTTTGTGTTCTCTTACCTCTCATTTTTGTTGGAGACCCCATGGCATAGCTTTCATCTGGGCTCTAGAAGTAGTTTCTGGGCTTAACACAAACTTCTCACATAAATTATGCCCTTACGTGATTTAAGGCTAATATGTTTTGTTATATTTTGCATTATACACTAGACAGGACTGATTTGGTAGAGAATTTCCAAGCAGGACTTGTTATTATGACTTTGACTTCACAATTTAATGTTTGATTTTTGAGTGTCTCTGGTCACTAGATGAAGAACTGTATGCAAGAAAATTTCTCTCTCTTTTTCTTCCTCCTTCCCTCCCACCCACCATTGCTTTCTGATGATAAACCAGAGTATGTGTGATTCTGGTTATTCAGCCACAGCAGCTCATCAGATAATCTTTGAACATACTAGTAGCTGATGAGACAGGTACTTCACAGACAATTTCATGGCTCTATCCAACAGAAGATTTAATCTTCTTCAAACAACAAAAATCACTCAAACAATTTCAACACTGAAGAAAGGTGGTAGTGACTGCTGAACTGATTGAAAAAAAACAACCAACCATAAACTGCTTTTGGTGGCTGTGGGTGCAGTGTCACAATTGTCACTTATGCTGTGATGAAAGGACTCAGATCTTGCAAAATCAAAACCACAGAATGAATGCTTGAACACAGTGTTTGGAGTACAGTAAGGTATGCATGCATCTTAGCCAAAAAGGTTTACATCATGTTTGCGTGAATTAGGGGCTGATGTGTGGTACAAATGTAATTTTAGGCATCATGAATGGGAACACCTACTTTTTAATCTTTTCTATGAGAAGATAGTTACATTGCATTACATGTTTTAAGTTGCTTGCAACTCTCCTGAATATTAGACTTTTAGGTAGAAATCTTCTATGCCTCATATGTCACAAAAGATCTTTGAGAGAAAGAGGTTCATATGAAACTTACAGCAAAAGCAACTGCCATTTTTCAGAGCAAGTCTATGAAAAGTGAGTTGTTTTGCCTGTGTTAGACTCCCATAGGAGCATTGCTGAGAAGCTTGAGCGTAGCTGTTCTCTCACTGAAGTGCTTTTTGAAATTTCTGTCAAGTCGAATATCTTTTTGCCATTTTGTTAGTGGCTTTTTTTTGGGGGGTGTGGGTGTAAATTTTAACAGTAGCTCAAATCTGATTATAAACCTCTGGAATCTCTTTTCACAGTTACTTACTTACAATATTACAGCTGGCTGAAACCTGGCATGCCTGTTTTCAATGAAATGCCAACACTGAATTTTCCTCTTTTGAATGAGGATGAAAAGAAACATTAATTTGTCCATAAAACTGATTTTTCGGAAAACATTATTTCAGCTTCATTGAAGCACTATTTTAAGGAAATCAAAACATTGTATTCTCCTTTTGACTCCTCTAATTGTTCCATGTAATAAGAAATAACATGCTAAATGATTCGTCTTTGAATGAAGCATGACTTTTTAGAATGAAAAAATTACAGAACTCAAAACATCAATTTTTTTTGTTCTACTTCTTTAATTGAAATTCTGAAAAGGAATTCTCAAAATTTGGGTTTCATCAGAATGGCTGTTTCCACCATTGCTTCTGAACGCAACTGAACCTGGTTAGTGTTCAAAAAACAATTTAAAGTTTCAGCATCATGCCACAGGTTTCCATGCCAGGGCAGTGTTGACTGAATGAGACCTCTCTGTAACAGCTTCTGTTTGTGGCCAGGAGACAGAAACCAAGAACACTCTCTTTTGGTCCTCACTCACCTCCATCCCATTATCTGTGACTGGGCAGCAGGAAAGAACGTACTTATTGTTATGAGGGTATAGAGGACTTCTTTGCAACTGGAGAGCTGGAAATGGAAAAGGAGTGTCTGAGGTTAAAGTGCAAACTAGACTAGCTGGAAATTAAAGAAGAGACAATTGGAAGAGTTAAGGATGAGGAGCTGTGCTGCAATGTCAGTGGGCACCCCGATTTTAGCCATCGTCTTGCCATCAGCAAGAATTACAAATGCCACTGAGAAAGCATGCGCTGCTTCCCTTTTGTGGCTCCCAAGAGAGGGCTATGTTGACCAACTCGATATGTACAGTACAGTAAAGTGGATCTAGCTATTGTCTCTGCTCATGTTCTGTCTCAGGGGATGTAAATAAGGAACAGGTATTTCACAATTTACAAGAAACAGGGAGATGCATGGAAACTACACAGCAGTAAAATTTCAAGCAAATGAAAAGCAAGCCTGCCCTGCATAATACAGCATAGAATTTGTTGCCAGAGGATATGTTAAAGGCCAAAACTATGAAGGATTTGAAGACCAAAGCAATTTAGTAAGAATGGAGGTTCTCAATACAGTCTTTGGCTCAGAAAAAATCCCTGAGCTACACATTATTTGAAGCTGTAGGGCTCCCAAGGAAACAATCATTCAGCAGATGTTCTGCTGCTGTTTAGCTCCCTAAACTGTGAGTACTGCTGGAGTCAGGGTGCTGAGGTTGATACATTTTTGGCCCTGTCAGAAATGGCTGGTCTTAGTTTTGTGCAGTGGATTTTTTTCCTTTATGCATGTTTGTAATGACCTGAAAAGGAGGAAAAAAAAAATTACAGTAAAAGTATTAAGTCAGCATGCTGATGTCATAAGTAATGGAAAGCCATGTTTGCAACTGCCTGTATAGAGCAAATTGTCTCATCTGGTGGTTCTGTTAATGGACAGGGTCAGAAAAAATAACACGGGTTCACAAAATACCATAATACTTGCACATGAGAGATACTAATTAAAATGCTTGTCTTTGTAACATAGGTTTGTTTGTTGTTCTCTGATTTTTTTTTTTTTTAATTTATTTTAAAAACTACAGAAACATGGAGAACTTCAGTTGAATTTTCCTCCTCAGATGGTTCCAAAGCTTAAACATAGTATTGGCGAGCGTGGACCTTTGCCATTTAATCTACAGTATGTACTGACAAGACCAAATTGAAATTAAGGGCAATGGCTTTGTTCTTAAGCTCCAGACTCTTTCTAGCCTGACACAGTCAAGAACACCTGCATAGTGCTCTTGTACCCTTTCCCTAGCAGTTTAAAAGAGATGCTGGTGTAAGGGGTCTTTCCAAAGATACTTGATGGATGAGGACTGTGAGTATGTTCTTCTGCCATTAAAGCTGCATGTTAATGACTCTGTGGTCCTCCTGGCGTCAAAGGTGATAACAAGAGGGTGCTTACAACCAATTTAGTCAGAGCCTTAGCACATTCGCCTTTGCTTCTTATTTGGGCAGCATTAATACTCTCTTAAATGTGGAAACTGTTGGTTTGTTTTTTTTCCCCTGAGGTGTTTCTTTCTTAGCTGCACAGGAATGGAGTTTTATGGGGTGAAGACAACTGCCTGTCAAATTTCAGAGATTTGTCGTGGGCCTCCAAGGTGTTAGGGTCTCTCTGGGAAGATCACAGGGACCCCTTTGAAAAGAATGTGTTTGACAGTGTAGATGCATGGGCTGTATTCCTCTTGTACTACAGATTTCAGTTCCACAGGACTTCTGCTTTTGATAATTTTATAAAAATGAAAGTGTCTCTCTGTTTTGTGGGCTAGAAATGAGTAATGGTCATGACTGGATTGCTGACTTTTAAAATTTTTTCATTTAAAATTTGTTCCTTGATTTTGCTACTATTAAGTTCGTAATTATTTTGTCGGTAATGTTGATACTGACTCACATTGTGTTTTCCAGAGTGCTCTAGAACTAGAGTTTTAACTTCTGTCTCAAAACTTTTTGATCAGGATTGTTTGAATATGGGGAATTTGTTAAATGCAAAACCACTCTGGCTTTTTCTCAGTGACATTTGCATTTACCTTTACTTCGGCAAGGCATTTGCTATCCAAATAAGAAAAAGGGATTTGTTTGCTGTTATGTAAATATGGCTTTGTTTTGCCAAATTCAGCCTTTCTTCTAGAAGAAACCTACAGGAGAGAGCTAGGGACACAGTAGCATCCCTCTCATTGACTTGCATTTCCTGCAGTGTATGTGATGAGAGACGAGTGAGTGTAGGACAGTGTGGTCCCATGGCCCTGCTGGTCTGAAGGACTCTTGGACAAGATGTCACTGAAATTGGGAATATGAAAACTCCTTAACACCAACATTGCATTAAGAAGTAGGCATTCCTTTATTGCAGCACTAGATGCACAGGGGATCACTCCACCTAACATGTATGCCGTATGTTTCATTCAAGCAAAATTATATTCCACACTAAATGTTTATGCATGACATTTCTTGGAAAAATCATACATATTCATTCAATAGGTGGTACTATGTTACTTAAGTGTCGTGCATGCTCCTTACAAGTGTCTCAGAGTCTTCCAGGGGGTCTCAAACAATAGTCGACCCTGTAATTACAGCTGACCGATCACTGAACCTGAATTTACTTCCTTTATATGGAGAGTCCAAGTTTGTTTCATTGGTTACCTATGCAAGGGTCTCCTCAGCTACTGTATAGTCTCTTCAGTGTCCATAAGTTTTAAACAACTTTTTACCTCTTGGCATGCAACTACACAACCAGGGTTGGTAAGCATCTTTCCGTAGTCATTACACTGAAACAAACAATATAGTTGCAAAGTTAAGCCAGACTGTATTACTGGTACCTTTGGGTACCTGGAGGGTTTGGAGAAGAGAGTAGTGACATCCCCAGAGGCAACTGCCTCACTGAGCTGCAGCCTGGGCTTTCTTTTCCTCCTTAGCTATCTCGCTCTTCAAATACGTATTCTGTTGTCCCTTGGTAAAAGCCACAGAAGGGATTCAGTGGCTGTTCTTGGAAGGATGTGAGCATTGGCAGTCACTGCCTGTATTCCATGAACTGCAGAAATCAGGCAGGTTTCTGATTCATCTTCCTCCAAAGCTGCTAAAAATAATTTAGAGGAAGTAGAGGAAAAAATTGCGTGCAAGACGGAGAAGTAAAGCTTGTTGGAATATAATTCAAAATCCTCTATCTCGTTAGTATTGAGAGACAAGATACAGCTACAAATCAGTTATCTAAATGAAACTACAAATAACATTAATAAAATGTAACATGGTAATTAAATAAGAAATAAATACAAGACTACAATATCAGTGGTAGGTTGTAGCTATATTTTCTGACCTGAATTCAGGTTTGCAATGAGGGGTTTTAAAGGGCAATTTTCTACAGTAAGGCTACACAAAATTTGTTAGAGGGGTGCTAAAATAATCTGTTGGAAGTAAACCTTGAACTACACGGAGCTCTAGAATCATTATACCCTAGGGTATTTTTAATTAAGATTTATCAGCATTTTTCAACTGGATTATGAAGTGTAAAGCTCCTAGGCATGCTTATGAACAATGCACGGTAAATACACTGCAGAAGTGTTTTTCTGCTTCCTTCTTTAAACCTTCCAACTCTACAAGTTGAAAAATTGTATTTTCTCCATGTACTAGCTAACCCTCTGTTATTTAAATATATGGTGGTTAGGGCTCTGGTTTTTTTATTGTTTGCATGTGAAGTAGCTTGCATTTCCACGGAATTTGAATGCAACTTGACATTATTCTAGTACTTAGCAGCTGGTGCACATCTCTGGATGCTGGCCAGAAGGAAAGGTGGGAGAAGGGGTTTGAGCTTCTGGAGAGAAAGTATTGATTGATTTTAAGCACCAGACAACCACCCCTCCTTTCCCTCTTCCTTATGTGTTAAGCTCAGAAGATGAGAGCTCAAATTTGTGTATATCATGGTTGATTGCAGTTTGAGACTGGTACTTGAATTTAAGCATTTATTGTTAGCTCTTGTGTGCGAATTAGGTGTCTAACCCCTGTTATAATTATTCAATTTCCTGAATAGGCAGCTAGTGCCAGCTGAGATAACTTTGGGCATCCCTCACGGCCTCCAGCTGTTAGTCCAGAGACATGTGAGTCTTCCATCAGCCCCATCTGGTATCTGCCTTCCCTTGGGCACTTTAAGTGACATGAAGTACCAATGTTTTAAGCAACTGCATTGAGCTCCAAGTCAAGACAGGCTACATGCTTTTAAAGAGCAATACAGCTTTCCCTGAAGTAGACACTTCAGTACGTTGCCTTGACTAGTGACTATAATGGGAGCTTGAACACTTTTCAGAGACACCTAAATGGTGAAGTTTTAATCTTGGATAGATCTCAGTCAGAGCAATTACCTTGCCTCTGATAACAGCTTGTGATTTTGGCAGCCTCAGTTGTTAATTTACATTATGAGAACTTAATTTTTGTACAACAGCAGTTTTCACTAATAGCAAACCTTTAATAAGCTTTTCCAGTTTAGCGCTAGCCTTCTTTATTATTTACTACAAATGCTGTGGCTAGAAAACCTATATATGGATGTGAATATGTAGCTTGAGAATACTTAGTTCAGTATTGGTTTGAGCTGAAAGTGGCTTGCTGGGAATAATTTGTACTCAGGCATTCATCTACTCTCCCCATGCACATACACACCACAAGCAGGTTTCTTTATATAATCTGGTTTAATTTCATATTATCCCAATGGCAATTTGCATCGTTTTACAGTGTTTCCACAGAGTAAGTTATGTCAAAAACTATTTATGGATGACTTCTTACTTGGTCTTGGTTAAAACAGTACGTGTAATAGTAGAAATCTATCCAGGAATAGCCTCTTAATTGCTCCGACTTCTGAGCAGCAGCCCACAACACTTTACTGTTTCCTAGGCTGGATATCACATGTTGCCTAGATTGTTGTGAATCAATACATTTGTTTTTTCAAACAGTAACATTATAAAAATCAAAGAAACAACAACAAATCCCAATAGTAGCAGGAATATGTAAGCTGCTTTATTTCCTGTTTGCATTATCCCAGAGCGAAGTAACTGATGTGTTGGCTCCATTGTACGGAAAGGCTATGGGTAAACTGTCAGTCATGGTGTTTGACCAAAAGATAATGATTTAAAACTGTAAAACAGAATCTGGAAACCTAGTAATTCAGGGTGTTTAGATGTATGTTCACTATCAAATAAATCAGGTTTGTAAAGAGAGGTAGGAGAAAAATTTGATATCGATACAGTCAGACCTACAGCCCTAACAAAGAGGATTTTAATTTTTCCCTATATATTACAGGCTGAAATGCTTTTTTAAATGACTATACAAAAGGAGAGGGAAGGACTGGACTCATAGAACAGTAAGGTTTCCTTTTAGTATTTCTAAAACTTGATTTTTTGAAAGGAGCACAAAATAATTAGGAGAACTGGTAGAATAAATAGTTCTGTGGAGGTAAAGTATGATATTTAATACATGCTCACCTTTAAACATGCAATGTATTTTTGGGCTAGATCCAACAAGAGAGTACCTTCCTTCTACTTAAATTTTAAATTTCAGATTGTTTGCTCAGTTACCACTGTAACCTGGAGGAAACCAAAGTTTGTTTGCAGAAAACTTCATTATGTTCCTTGGGCTTCAAATACTTCTTATGGGAGTGAGATAATTCACTGACAAAATGATGGTATGAATTTTAAGCTGGTTTTGCCTTTTCCGCTTTTGATACTGTTTAGCTTTGGGAGCTCCTACCCAATGTGAAGGCATTTATGCATCTGGTTGGGGCCTGACTGTCTCGTTGCACTGAATGGGGGAGCTCAGGCTTTTAAGTTAAGGTTTATGGATTAGACTGTACAGCTATGTGCTGCTAAGCCGACCTTTCCTTCACCAAGTTGTAAATCTATGTGCAGCATAAGTTGTTGGGGTGTTAATCTGGGTTTGTGGATTTTTTTTTCATTTGTTTTCTGCTGTTTGAAATAACTATGTATAGAGTAGCTTTATTTTTTTAGATTTGATGCAATGAATGCCTTGTTTACACGTAGATGATTTTTGTTTTTATCTTCTAATGGGAAAGTTAAAATTTTGTATAAGGTTACAAAGTAAAGCATGATAAAGAATTAAAGATTGGTAGTAGAAAGCCGATCCGTTGTGCTGTTAGGAAAAATGCTTGGATATTTCCTTTACAAAACATTCCCCATTATCACACTTGGTGATGAAACACAGCAAGTAGGAAGGTAACAGTTGTCACAACCTGGGTTGTTCATTCAGCTTCTGCATGTAGATCCCATTGAACTTGATTAGGGATTTCTGGACTTTCTGAGATTGAACACACACCCACAAGGTGTCTCTGGCTGTAGACTTCAGGCAAGAGTCAGGGGTCAGGTTGTGGCTGAGGTCATTGTGGCTCAGCTGGTCTGCAGTAACCTGTGAAGTGCAACATGCGTGCATAGCCTGTAGTTAGTACAGGGCAGCTGTATTTGGTATAACCACATCTTATTGTGGGCTAAGTGAAGTCAAATATTTAGCCTGTGCCAAATGCAAGGTAGCATGTGCAGGGATAGTTGTTGGTCTGGTGAACAACAAGCTAGTCAATGGCAGTAACCTGCTTTGTTAGTTCCCCTGTTTTGAACCCTCTTTGGGGAGCTGAGAACTTGTGGCCTCATCAGTGATCCCCTGTGACCGCTGCTTGTGTCTCCAAACTCAAAAGTAGCTCAAGGAGAGGATCTAGAAAAGAGTGTGCTGACAGGGCATCTCTTTGGGATCACATAGTGAGAAAAGCAAGCAGATGTGTTCCTTGCAAAGGGTTCAGCACTTCTTGTTTTAGAAAGTACTAGTTGTTTGTTCCATCTTCACCTCTCTGAAGGGTTCTTTAGAAACTGGGCCAGGATCTTTTCAGATCTCCCCAGAACTTTATTTTTTTAAAGTGTGGTTTTAGCAGATTGCTGTCATCTTTCCTGTAGCTACTTCTACAAGGTAAAAGGCTACTTTTACCTTGACTGTTTTGTGTCAAATCTTTGCCACGTCCATCCTTTTTTTTTTTTGAGTCTCTCCTGCTGTGCATTTTTTTTTATTTTTTTTTTTTTAATATTTTTTTAAACTTATGTTTTTTCTCCAGGATTTGGTACTTCTACAGGTATGGTTCTGCTTAGGACAAATATCTATTCCTTCAATTTTTTGTTAACTTCCCATTCCCACAAGAAAGGTGGCTATCCTAGACTTAACGGGTGCATTATTTAAAACTGTTTGTGTTCCTACATGTGATAATTAAAGTTTGTCATCTGCTGTCTGCCATGGCTAGTCCTCCCTTGTTTGCTGGTTAGAGAAGCTCTGTCAGAGCAGCATGCTGATCGACGTTGAGCCCTAAACATCAAAGGAATGGGATGCTCCAGGAATCATACCTTTCATGCGCTATTCCTGGCAAAGGCTGTAATTAGAAGCACAGTCTAACTGTGCTACAAATATCTGAGTAACTAAATAATGTCTCTGCAATATGATACTGTATCAAATTAACACAGTATTCCTATCCTATCACATATTTAGTGTTTCATGTTGTGTTCTGTCTGACTCTGCTAATGATGGCCCATATTTTCATTGTTTTGTACAGATTTTACTTGCAATCTTTTAACCTCTTCAAGATTTATTGTCTCAGATAAATTAGTTGTTCAGCTTAGTGGTTTATGCCTGGCCAATTCATGAATAGCAGATCTCTCCGTCACTCAGTTGTGCACAAGTTCTGTTCTGTTTTGCCTTTGTCTCAGTAAACAGTGATTTGACGGAAGAAAAAAAAACAACCCTAAACCCAAAACATCAAAAACCCCCAAACCACCAGCAAACAGGCAGTAAAAGAAAAAAAAACCAACAAAACAAAACAGAATTTTCTAAAGGTGGTATGGAAAACCAGGATGACTTTGCTTGTCAATCAGGTTGTCTTTATTTTCATGCTTAGCAATTATAACCACGTTTCTGTGTTTTCTGCATGAATAGTCTCCCATATTTGAGCTCCAGGATTAGCATGGTACACTCATGCTGTACCTCCATAATGATGGACTTAGGGAGGCAGGGTGCTGCAAAGGCCTTAATTAAAGGCCTTAATTAAGGCTCAGAAATGATACAATAATTACTGAAGTGGTGACTTTGTGCCATCAGACTCATTGTCATGCTCTTCAATGGTGGGTCAGTGATACTGACCGTGTGGGACACCTATTCTGCCTGACAGGTTACCTACAGAGGAAGGAATTGTGGAGGACAGCTTTATAGTCAGATCCTGTTAAGCTGATATCACTCTGATCTTGGTTATAACATTTTAATTTGTCAGGGCGAATAATGTCTGAGACCTCTGTGAGTAGTGTTGCTTGAAAGCTATGGATTTTGACACATGGACGATGGGATGTGCATTTCCTTCTTTACAACCACTGATAATGAAAGACAGACATGGTCCACAAAGATAAGATCCAAACTTTCACACAGCTCGGTTCTAGAAGTGTTCTGAATAAAGGCTTTTTTTTCCTGGTCAATCTTTGCTGTGCACTGGACTGCACAGTGTATGAATGTACCGGGTCACAGGTACTTGTCTGTGTGCTCCTTTGGCTGAGGCCTGTTAATTCCATCAAATAGACCACTTCTGCACCACTGCCCTTAGGAGAATATTAATCATAACTTTCCACTGTTTTCGGTTACCTTAGAGGTATCCACGTGGCCATTTTTCTGGTATCTTGCAATACAGCTGGACTTGGGAAAAGTTAGGCTTTTTCAATACCCCTCTCTCCTGGTCAGTTGTTGTAGCAGGGTAAAGCTAAAAGCTACCTAGTTTATATATAAATATTGTCGCCCACATGTCCCACATGAGTCACAAAGAAAATCTTCTGAGCTGGTTCAGTGCAAATGCTGCCTTTACTTTCTTAGACTCCAAGACATTTCAGTCTGTGCAGAACTTACAAAACAGTATCAAAATTCAGCATAGCATGGGAGAATTACATCATGACACACATGCTCTCAAAAATAGTATTTTGTTGGTGGTGTTCAAGTAACAGTATTGAATTGTGCATTTTTCCGCAGTCTTTCAAGATGTTTGGTGGCATTTTATATGTAACAGGAAAGCTGAAGCCTTTTGTACTGTCTGTACTGCAGGAGGTAGACTGCAGCCCAAGGACCTGGGAGAGGACAAAGCATTTCATTTTGCCCTCAAAACTTTATCTGCTTTATTTTAATTGGCACAGCTGTGTCCAATCTCAATTTCCCTGCCTCTCTTTGAAACCTTTGGGATGGTAGAAAGCGTTTCAGGTTGGAAGTGTTGCCCCTTGGAGTCAGACAGCACATCAACCGGTATCCGCAATGGCTAAAATTACCACTTTTGAACGGGGGATAGTGCTGCAAGTACAGATTTTCTCTGGAAAGAGCCAGGTTTTACACAGTGGGAATTTGTTGCAACTTTAACTCTTCAAATAGCTCTAGGTCATAGGAGTAGGATCTTTCAGTAGCAAATTTCTGTCATGGGGGGAGAACGAATATGTTCTTTGTCCACTCCAAGCATGTCATCGCTCCCAGCACAGGGCAGAAAAATGTTGAGACCAAGGGCTGGCATTGGCAGATGTGTGCTAGCAGGAAATCTCCAGGAAGAGGGTTTTGGGTGGTGAAGTTTGGCAGGATAAAAACCTCTTTTTGCTATCTCGGTTGGTGTGAAAAGACGATTCATGCTTGGGAATCTGTCCCCATGTCTTTTTGTGCATGTGTAGTCACAGAGCAGGTGGCATGTAGATTGTACCATATAGACATCAACACATGCAAATTAGTATGAACTTAAATACAGGGTGACTAAAGAGGGAGGTGACATGTATCACAGACTCGAGAAACGGTATTGCTTCTTGTGGAGTTCTGGTCTGCATGCCATTGCTCCATTCCCAAACACACGTGTGACCTTGTCCTTAGACTTGGGAAACAATTTAAGCCATCAACTCCAGCATATTTGGAAAAGGCTGTAAACTCATGTGAGCAAGGGTATTTATTTCATGGCTCTTGCCTTGATTTGGAATGCAGATAAGCTCTGAACATCTACTGGTTTGAACAGTAGATAGGTTCTTCTGTTCTCTCATTAAATTACCTTCACACATCAAAAATGCTTCAGACATCAAAAAGTAAGATAGTTGTAAAGAGCAGGAGGTAAGCCTTTTGATCATAGCACCTCTGTTGATCCCCTAATAGTGAACTCCATATTTAGCGTTTGTTTATGTTAGTGTTTGAGCTTGAATTATGGATACACTTTTGAAATCAGTTTTTCAATTTTGATTTATAGAGCAGTATTAGACCACTCTCTCCAGGATGAAACTAAACCAGACAAAGTGCTCCAACCACCAGTATGTATTCAGTCCATGGAGTTATTTAGAAATAGTCACCTTCCCACACACTATATGTGTACTGTGGGTGTCATGTCCTCAACACCAGCTGTTTCACACTACAAATCCCACATCGGGCTTTGCTGCCTCCTGACACAGGCACAGAGCTCTGCTGACAGGAGGAAGGATGGGTGCTCTGACTCAGGGCACTGTCGCGGGGGGATGTCTTATCCAGGACCTGGTTCAGCTTTGGGGTCTAAACTAATTTTAAAAAGAATAAATCCCTCGCCTTCTAGAGATAGGGGGGTTGCCTTGTGATCAGGGGAAGTGAAAATCAGACAGTGCCTAAAAAATCTGCATTTAATACGGTTTGTTCCTATAAAAAAAACCAGCTTGTGAAAGCCATTGGACAAGATCAGCATCTTATAGGGTTGTGCTTTAGCAGCTTAGAAATATTTTTTGCCTCAAAACTGTTTTATGAAAATATGTGCCTATATGGCAGTAAAATTAACAATGTTAATAATCATAAAAGAGAAGTGCTTCTAAGACCTGTGGCTTGCAGCATGTCTGGTTTTCTCTGTTTCAGAGAAAAAACTCAGTGTCAAATATTTGGTTGATTTGGACTTGCAGGCTAGAGAACCTGGCATGGCTTTATTGTATGCTCAGGTAGATAATTTGGTTTCAAGCCTGCACAGCTGTTTTGTGACCATTTCCTTTTCATTACACTTGTGCATATGATGGTTGAGTTCATCTTTCCATCTGTAAGCTTGACTTACCAGTGCATTATGCAAAATTGTGTATTGTGTGTGCTGCTTATAATCTTTCTCTATCTCTGTGTACTTAAATGAATATATACTTTTCAAGGGAAGGTGGTGATAAGAGCCCTAAGCAGGGCAACATTTATACTGTTACAGGAAATCATAATGCTCAGTGAAGCTGCAAATTTGCATTTGTTGGTCCCTCTTTTTACTGACATGTTTCTTGATCTCATTAAAGAAAATTCAAATTTTACCACCTTTATTAAGAACTACTGTCATGAAAAACAATTTCTTAATTTTTCCCTTTATATTATTTTTAACATTGCTATCTCTAAAATGCTGGGTCCATGGATGTCCTCGCTCTGAGGGGGTCTTGCTTGCAGTTGAGAGAACAGCAAGCTTGGACCAGCCACGCCATCAGAGCTCCAGAGCCCCACTCCCGCAATGACCCCTGCCTGTCTTTCATGTATAAATAGGAGCAGAAGTTTAAACAAGCTCATATGACTTCTGAAGACTTTCTGGCGCACCTGTGCATTGCTCATCTCTCCAACCGTGCCTGCAAACACCCTAGCTGTTAATCCTGGGAGCTGCTGTCGAGCTGTGCTGTCACCCGTGTGAATGCCATATGAACAAGGTGTGTGCAGCCTGCCAGGACAGGCAGAGAAGGGGAGAAGGAGCTTGTTCGTGCTGCCTTCTCCTCTGCTTGCCTTGTTACTGCTCTAGTCTGCGCTGCATCCAGTGACAAACCATTGATCCTTACTGGATTTTCTAGGTTCTCTGAAAATACTATTTCTACTACTTCTGTGGAAATAACACCGATCAGTTCAAAGCCCTACACTACCCCTTTTTCTTCTACAGAAGAAAGATAGATAGAAAGAAGGATAGTTTTTTACATAGTTGTGCATTACTTTTGCTTTTCTGTCTGGTAATGGATTTTTTTTGTAAATAATATTCTTCATTGGTGTCACTATTAACCCCCCTATTCTGACACCTATTTTACTTGGCACATTACAGTGTGTTTATTGAATCTTATCTCAACTTGCACTTTTAAGTATTATAAGCCCAGTGCCTCCTCATTAATTCCACAAAATCTTGATCAGATTGGAACCTCTGTCTGTTACTATAATGAAAATATTAAACAGCAATTTCCTCCTCGGAAAGCAATAGATGTAGCATTACTGGGGTTCTTGAACTGCTTATCAAATAGAAATTTTATTTTAACACCTGTAGCTTAAATGAAGTGAAATACTTGGTGGCTGCTGTGCTAACATTTCCATGAAGGAGATAAAACTGAAAATGCATGCAAAACCAATGACAATGCTTAGTATAAATGTTTAATCAAACTTTATGAAAGGCTGAGGGGAAATACTATTCTGATTATAGTTTGACATTGACATTTTTATAGAGAAGTGATTTTTCTCAGCATTTTGTTGAGGAAAGAAACTGTCAGGCTGTGGGTGCTAAAAGATATGCCAATGCTTCCCTCTCATCCCTCTACAAGAATTTGATTCTTTGATCTTTGTCAGTGCAGGAAAGCTCAATGGTGTCTGCAGTGCTGTTGGATTATTCCCAGACTCGCTCATTCCGTTAAGGATATTATTATGGCCTCTGACCAGTGTTGAAATAGCTTTTGAAACTAGAGCCGTATCTCTGCCTTTACTGGCAAAGACACTGATGATACTTCAAGTTTGTGGTCCCGCTCAGATCGAAGAAACTAATTCATTGGGTCCAGTGGAAGCAGTCCAACACAGTAGACATTGAACAGTTACTACTTCACGATTACTCACCTATTTCAGACAGTTATGCATTGTCTGCAGCAGCTCTTAACTTTAATTCTCCTGTGGTATGTAAATGCACAATTTAAATACTATTATAATTTGATTAATGTTTTCCCTGTCATATTATAGAATAGTATTTACGGTGCTATGGAAAGAACAGCTTTTTCTGAGTATTTGTTGCTCTGGCTGTGTCTCGGTATTTAATCACTCTACCATGAGCAATATCCTTGAAAGAATAACAGGATGTGAACATCTTGGTTCATGAAGAACATATGCAACAAGATTATTAAACAATTAGTCTACATAGATCATGTTTTCCTGGTATATTAATACAAGTTTCAAGCGTTTGGGGAGGTATGAGACTACAGTAATAGATTTATTGGAATAGAAGTGTGTAACCTATGCTTTTAATGGCAAGGTGACATGTTTAGTGAATACAATTAATTTCTTTGTCTTCTGCCACATTTTGTGAATCAGATTGATCGACAGTAAGTTCTCTGGAACAATAGAATCATTTAGGTTGGAAAAGACCTCGAAGACCATAGAGTCCAACTGTTAGCTTAACACTGCCAGGTCCATTACTAAACCATGTCCCCAGGTGCCACATCTACACATCTTTTGAATACCTCTGGGGGTGGTAACTCAACCACTTCCCTGGGCAGCCTGTTCCAGTGCTTGACAACCCTCTTATTGAAGAAATTTTTGCTAATACCCAATCTAAACCTCCCCTGGTGCAACTTGAGGCCATTTCCTCTTGTCCTATCAGTTCTTACTTGGGGGAAAAGACTGACACCCACCTGGCTACACTACAACTTTCTTTCAGGCAGTTGTAGAGTGATAAGGTCTTCCCTGAGCCTCCTTTTCTCCAGGCTAAACAACCCCAGCTCCCTCAGCTGTTCCTCATCAGACTTGTGCCCCAGACCCCTCACCAGCTTCATTGCAGTCTCTGGACATGGTGCCGTCACCAGCACCTCAACGTCTGTCTTGTGAGGGGCCCAAAACAACAAGGTATTCTAGGCAGTAACCCTTGTCCTGCTGGCCCCATTGTTTCAGATACAAGCCAGGATGGTGTTGTCCTTCTTGGCCACCTGGGCACACTGCTGGCTCATATTCAGCCAGCTGTTGACCAACACCCCCAGGCACTTTCCTGCCAGGCAGCTTTCCAGGCACTCTGCCCCCAGCCTGTAGGGTTGCATGGGGTTGTTGTGACCCAGGTGCAGGACCTGACACTTTACCTTGTTGAATCTCGTGCAGTTGGCCTTGGCCCATTGATCCAGCCTGTCCAGATCCCTCTGTCTTTCTACCCTCAAGCAGATCGACACTCCTGCCCAACTTGCAAGTCTGCAAACTTGCTTAGGGTGCACTCGATCCCCTTGTCCAGATCATCGATAAAGATATTAAATGGAACTGACCCCAATTTGATGGTGTGACCTTACTCAATCAAAAGCTCTTATTTGTGTGAAAGCAAAACTTGACAAGAAATCAGGTTATTTGTGGGACTTCTTTTAAAGCTACAGTAATTTTCATAGAAATTTAACATCCAAGAAAAAATAGCTGTTTATTCCAGTAGTAGCTTGGTGTAGAATGGTAGATTGCACTTACTAAGTAAAGAAATGGTTGTAGTAATTGCTTCCTTCCTTCCCCACTTCTCCCATTACATGTATGTAAGTGATTGATATTCTTTCTGTGCCCTCCAGAGCTTTCCAAGGAAGAAGAGCACAGAAATGGACTAGTTCTACAAGAAATATTACACCCTCATTCTGAAATGCTCAGTGTTTCATAACTTAAAAAGAATGACAAGGCTTTTAAGTCTTATTTTTTGAATGGGTTTAAGCTTGGTAGCTTTAATAGGAAATAGTATTAAAATTCCATTATTCTAAAATGGCTAAAGTTCAGCTATCATTAATTGTCATAGACCTTACATGAACAACTCCAATCTAGAGATCTATGTCAATGTATCATTTATTATTAAAGCTAATTGTTTGTTTAATTATTCACAGCACTGTCATGGATTGATTTTTTTTCTCTGTGGTCTGGGGCTAGAATTTACTCTAATTTAAAAATAAATCGGAGAAATATTTATACAATCTTTCTTTTTACAGCTTATGAAATTGGGGAAAAAATAACTTATTTTTCCCTTAAAGCATTTTTGTTTACCTGCTAAGAAAAATCTGCATCTCAAATATATAGAAGGTAATCATTCTTATTTATGGATTGGTTCTGAAGTTTTAATTTGACTTATTGCCTTTATTAAATGATAGTTAAATGGAGATTACAGGACTTTGCATTACCTTCTACATTACTGCTTCTAAAGAATAATATTAAGATAACTTGACAGCCATGGTAAATGTAGACTGAGGGGAAAAGTTGGTATATATTAGATGTGAATCCTGCCCCTCTCCCCTAATCAATTGTGTGTATACTTGTGTCTGAGGCTGTACTATCTTGCTTCAGCTCTTTAGGTATTGGACACAAGGTGTTGAGAACTATGCTTCTTTGAAGTGTAGTTTATTAGCTATCACTGAATTAAATCCAGAGAAATAGGGATGGTAAGACACCTGGCCATATGACCTTTGTGTCCCTAGACATCATCAGCTGAAGCCGATCCCCACCAATGTTTGGACGTGGGTTTTTTTGTGTTTTGTTTTGGTGGCTTTATTTTTTTGTGTGTGTGGGTTTGGGTTGTTTTTTTTTTTTTTTTTTTTTTTTTTTGTTTTTGTTTTTTTTTTTTTTTTTTAACAGATCAGGAATGACAGCATTTCTGCTGTTTGCTTAGGACACTTATCCCAGTTTTATCCTTACTCCTGTTACTGCTGCTGTGCCTGTAGCAAATTGTTCTACAAATTATTTACTAATAGATCTTATTATTTGACGTCTAAGTTGCCAGAATTATGAGGTGTATTGTTTGCACGTGACACTTGTGACTAGTAGTTGGCTTCTGTTGTCTTATCGAACAGTGATTAATTTTTGGGTTTTTTTTTTGGTCCTTCTGTTGAGGTGTTTTTTAAAATTTTTTTGTTTGGTTTTTGGGGGTGTTTTTTTGTGGTTCCCCTCCCTCCTTTCAGACCCTTGTCTTTGATCCTTCCATTTGTTATGGAACACTAACACAAGAACTGGCCTTTCCCCAGCAGTTCTGGACAGGTCATCTGGATGTGTTGTGAGGTGCCACTGTTGTACCCTGCAGGCATGCCATAGCTTTCACCAGTACATTTTGAAGTTCTCTCTACTTTTTATCAGTTTGTTCCCCCTCTGCTGTTTCTTTTCTAGCACGTTTCAACCCTCCTTCCCTGCCACAGTGTATGGCTATGTGGGTTTCTTTGGGTTTTTGCTCAGTTGGAGGCAGAGGCCCAACTAGTAGATGTCCAGCTTAAGCTGCTTGCGTGGGAAAGTCTCGGCATACAAGGTCTTTTGAATCTGAGTGCTAACAAGAAATAAGGCTTTCAAGTAATTGCAAAAAGAACCCCAAAACCAAGACTATATAAGGAGGTGCGTGCATGTATTGTTGGATGCTCTGGGACTGCTGAATAATGCTTGGGGAGGTAAGGAATGAAAGCATGACAAGATTAATGCTCATGAAAGAGTAGGATATTGTTCTTCACATTGCAAACTACATTTAATAATTAAGTATGATTCCTTTGTGCCGTTATGGGGACCTACCCGAGTGCACTTCCTTTTTTGCTTACAGTGATAATGTTTCAGCTCCTGACACATTTTTTTTTACAAAAACCTGGCTCTTCTGTTGAGGCATTCATCAGATTTTCAGATGTTTAAGTATTTTATTCTTCATTGGAGAAGGGAGACAGGACTGTGTGAAGTCAGACAGATGTACCTAAGTCTAGACCATTTTATCTAGTGTGTTAATGACTTTTCTTAAAAAAACCCAACAACAGCAAAACAACCGAGGAACCCTACTTAAAAATATATGTATTTGTAGACACACGTTATGGGGTAGATTCTTAACTGATGCAAGTTGTCACAACCCTATTGAAGTTCGAAGACTTGCTTCATTTTCTGCAAGCTGAGGATTTGTATGTGAAATTATTGAACTGCTGGGGGATGTTTAGTTTATTTGTTACTGTCTGAGCACGGTTTGGGCAGTGAAGGGCTCTTTCCTGCCGCTGTCACAGACTGCCTGTGTACAGGGCAGCAGGGCTGCAGTGCTCTCTTGTGGAGCTGCTGACAGCAGATGCAGGACCATTGTAAATAAATCCTGTTGAGTCCAGGTTGGAGCCAGGATACGTGCCTGCAGTCCTTGGGGAATTCAGTCGTCACCTCTTAGGAAGTCTTCGATCATTCACGAACCGAGACTTTCAGGAGCTCAGCCCTTTCACTCGATGCGGATTCTTTCAGAGGTGAAAGGCATGGGCTAGGCAGCAGAGCAGCCGTCTGGCTGATGTGAAACCTGCGCCTCTCAAGCCAGCAGTTCCCAGCTTGGTGCCGCTGTTGTCCGTATGTCCACATGGGCTCTCCGTCCCATTCGCGGGACAGGCTGTTCACCCATGCGCACAAGTTTGCTGCCAAAAGTCTCTGTCTTGTCCCTTCTGAGGAGTGTCCAGACCAGAGTGACTGGGATGTAAAACATCTTGCAGTATTTCTGGTTATCCCCCATCCTGGCTGCTCCTCAGGCTTTTCTCATCTCCCCTCCTCCTCAGGCTGCCTCTACCTTTCTTCCATCCAGTATCTGAGCAGCTGGTGGGGGTGATGCTCTGGGACCCTGGGGAAAGGAATGGGTGCGGATGGTTGGCAGAGGTGCTGGGGAAACCAGAGGGAGCCTTCCTCAGATGCACGGAGCGCTCTCCTCCATGCTGTAATGGATTAAAAATGCTGGACCTCCTCAGCCCAACCACTGCCAGCTCATTTATTTCCTTTTAGCATGGGTTAAGTAGTGAAATTATTAAATCTGAGAAATGGCTGGAACTCTCTACTAAAACGGTCCATGTAAAATGAATGCAGCAGCCAGTAGGCACCCTGGGTAGAATATTTCAGTTGAAATAGTTCAGATTGTCAAAGATATAATTGACCAAACTCAGTGTTATAACAGATCATACAATTAATTGCAAGTGGTGCTTGCAGCCTCACCTATTTGTATATACAAATATCTGAATACTTCTTCACAAATATCAGTATACTACTACTCTGTAACTGCTAACACTTCATTTTAGAGGCTCAAATAGCTTTGTATTCCTGGATGGATGACTCTTCAAAGCCCTTGTGAGCTGTATTACCATTCAGTTAATTTTATGGTATATAGAAGTTGGCTGTCTTTTCATCATCTGGCTGAATGTTTCACTACAGAGTTATATTTTTATTAGTAGTGCTGTTATTAATTAAAGTGCCAAGTTTTTACAGTGTTTTGTGGCAGTGTTTGGTGGAGATAGTTCAAGCAAAGTGGAATTCAAACAGCTTACTGGCTGGAGAAAGATGTGTGTTTAGAGGTTTAATCATTTGGAGAATATTTTTGTATATAATAAAGGGCTTAAATAAAAGATCCTACAGTCCTTTGAGAATTTCTAATGCTCAGAACAATATATTTGGGTTAAAAACCAAATAATAAAACCCCCACCAAAGACAGTTGGGAGTATACAGTAATAAAATGTCAATATATCCTATTTTATTGTTCAGTTGCTATTGAACAGGTTATAGAAGTTCAGTTCAGTAGTGCATACTGTCTCGTGAGCCAACCAAAATGTATTTTATGTGTCATTACTCTTTTAATCCTCATAGTTTCTATAAAGCTATTGGTCTTTTTCTTTATTCTGTCAGGAGAGTCTTAGGGAAAAAAACCCTCAAACCTTTAGCTGAAAGGATAAATGTGCTTTGGTTCTGAACTGAAACATGACTATAAAAATTGCACCTTTCTACCCAGGATCTCTATGTTTTTAGTCTGTTTCATTCATTAGTTTTAATGACTAAAAAGTCATCTGTCACTGGGTTTTATCTCAGTTGGTTAGTAAACTGTCATGTAGCAAAAAATAGATTTTATTTAGCTTTATACTTAATGTCTGAAGTTGATAATTAATCCCCAGCAGTCAGACAAATTTTTCTTAGATTGGTCGGTCAAATTCCACAGTATAAATGATTTTATATGTTGAAGAATTGTGTTGGTATGAATACAGATTTTCATTTTTTTCTTTTGTTGCAAGCTTCTCTATTGATAGCCCTACCCGGACAGAGAAGAAATTAGCTTGTCCTTCAAAACCCACTAGGCACTCCTATAAAGAAATTGTTTACAAATTAAGGTGATCCAGTGAAAATAATTGAGGTACTCCCACAAGCAGCTCCAAGAATGGAACCTAAGGAGTGACTTCTTGAGGTGGGAGCAATTCTTGGGATTTCAGGGGGCTTTGGGCCATGCTTATGAATACATTCTTAACTAGTTATTAACATCATAAATAGACTTCTCTCATAGCTCTTGCTTTCTTGGGATTTTCTAGGAGGTGGGGATGTGGGAAGTGTTGACATTCTTAATTAGTATTAAAGTCAGGTAAATGGTTTCTAATGCCTGCTGCTGTTTTGACCACAAATGAGGAACTACTGTAAAATAAGGCACACTTGTGTTTTTAATTTATTTTTAATTTAGGCTTTCAGAGCTTTGTGTTTCTTTTTCTAATTTCCTGCTTCTGCTGACCTATTTTGTTAATATGCTTACCATCCTGTTTGTTTGTTAAAATGAAGGCCAAGTAAGTTTACTTTTATTTTGTGTTTATTCAAAGTCTTGGGGAAAGAAGCCATTCTGTTTCCTCACAATGCCCCCAAAGGACTATTCAGACATGTTTCCAACCATGTATATTCTAGAGGAATTTATACATGCACGTGGACTGCATGAATTACGTTTGAATTACACTGTGATAACTACAGTCATTCTCCTTAGTCTGTACGGAAGGGGTGTGGGTAGAACTTCAAAGTGCTTGGGCATTTGCTGCCTTAACACAGATGATTACTGTGGAAGACTGTTACAATCTGCAGGTGAAATCTACCCTGAGATATCAGGGATCTGCCCTGGTGCTTGAAGTGTTTTTCTGCAGGAGAGTATTCCTAGGTCAGTGGTGCAGATGTAGAAGGGGGATGAACCATGAAGCTGTTTGTAGGTGTAGTAATGTAATTGTAGGGTGTAATGGATGTGTTGTGTCTCCAGTCCACTACCCCTCGGAGATCTCTGGCAGTTCCTGAACATCCAGCTGGGTAGTGACAGACCTGAAAAGCAGGAGCCTGTCCACAGAAGATGGGACCACTGTGGGAGCACAAAATGTATCTGAGGATGCTCCTGTCTCTTGGAGGTCCTGGGTGATGCCCTGAGATTCATGTTGGCCAACACTTGGAAGATAGTAAGTGTCTTAGCTCCCTGCCTGCTGTTTGCCAAATACAAACTGGTTTTCCTTCCAGTGTGAGACGTTCTGAGAAGTGAGGGTGAAAGAGTGCTTTCATTATGTTACTTGGCTTAAAACATTCAAAGTCCCCTCTGAAATAAAGTACTGGGAAATGCTTCATCTGTTCCTCATTTGTATTTAGATTATGGGAAAAGGGCAGACCTTAAATTTATATTTCTATTCTGTATTTCGTAAAGGTCATCTGTGTACAAATTTACAAAAAGATCGTATTGATTCCTTCTGTGGTATTCTTATGCTGGATAGAGAACCCCTAACATGGAGAAATGAAGTTGTTCCTTGGTGTTATTTCCATTTATTGGCCTGCAGAAGGGAGACTTTAGTAAGGTAATTTGTCAGCATGCATGTAGTTGACAAGCGTGATCAGTTTAATTTCTCTCAAGTAAATGTGCATGTGATAATGTAACTTGTACAACTACACAAAATAGAATAGTTGGTCAATTATACTTTTTTTTTTTATGACAAAGCCTGATTCAGATATAAACTAATGTCTAGATGTAAGTATCCAAAGCAAAAAGTTACTACTTTGACGTGCAGAGATTAGCTTCACTACCTCATTGCCTAACATCTGAATGTGAGAAAAAATGCTTCAGTAGCAGGGTGAAGCACTGGGGAGTAATTAGGGACAAAATTTGCTCTCAGTTATTTCCATTAACTTCAAAATAACTGAAACATGGTTTATGGAATTGCAGGGGTGTGATTTATAGCCCCAAATACTCTTTTGTGTTCTCTTTAACTAGCAGAGATATATTTCAGGTCTGTATTTGCCTTTTGGGGCTCTACAGTAGCTGCCAATGTAAAATATTTGGAGACTGCGTTAATTCAAGGCCCGCTTTTCTGCTGTTGGCAGGTGAGAGATGCTGATGCTCGGTGGCTGAGGTGGCCGGACACAGCTGGAGCTGGGATGTTCCCCTGCCTGGCCAGCACTGCCCATGGTGGGAGAGCCCTTCCACAGCTCGCTAGTGGTGCATTATCTCTGAGTTAGCATGGGAGCCAGGATAGTACTAGATTAATTAAATTCATCTTCTTCCAACAGCTCTGAGAGGTGGGTAGGAAGAAATCACTGAGGATTCAGAAGGTAGACTTCTGAAGTGTACTATAATTTGACGGGTAGTTGATAAACTTGATTTGGTAACTCTGTTTAACAAATGAAAGCAGATATTTTTGTTCTCTGTGATTGTTATCTGAAGTATCTTTACTAGTGTGAAGAAAGTTCAGTGATACAGGAATATTATTCCTATTTTAATACCAAAAAAAAATGATGGCTTAGTTATTAAAAAGGACAGTTTCACCAAATCATGAAGACAGCTAGCTACCTTATATTTATGAATGCATGTACTGGAACTCTATACTGAGATCAAATATTTAGGTGAGCTTCAACTGATTTATTTGCTAATTCAAGCACCAGCTGTGCTTCTGTAGTACCTCAGCGAAGAAACTCAGTAGGAACCCGACTTTGGACTATCTAAGGAAGATGTGGTAGACCAGATTCATTCTTGCTCTTGAGCTACATATAGAGCTATCCTGTATCATGTAGCTATAGGAATTGTTCCTATTGATCAAGCATGACATATCTAGATGTCTGGGGAATAGTTCTGATAAAACATCCTAAGAACACCAATGTGTTACTTTGTTACAGAAACCTGATGCAGTCAGTAAGGCATAACCTGATAGAGTACGGCAAACACTGTGGGGATAGGGTGTCACACAATATGTATCTACATGCAAAATTTAGACAAATAGAAGCTTCTGATAGTTGCTTTGCAAGCAGAGAAAGGAGTTGTGTTAGAGGAAAGCATGTGTGGTTTGACTGGAGTCAGGAGGGAACAGGAACAGTGGTGTCTGCAATGGGAGCTGCAGGATGGAGACAGAGATGGTCCAGGTGGGGGCACCGAGGCAGTGGAGGGGCTCGGGCATTGCTTCCCATGGCTTCTGGTCCAGAGCTCTCCCAGGAGCTACAGTTACAGTCTTTGAATTCAGAGAATGGAAATCATGCTGCTTGGCCTCTGCCTGTTACTTTTGGCTCCATGTGTTTATTGCAATTTGCCTCTGATCTATTTCTGTTTTTAGTATGGGGAAGAGGAGATGGAGTTGATCACAGAAGCTTCAGGTAGAGCTGTTACTAGATTTGAACCTGTGTGTCCTGTTATTGCAGACTCTAAATTCTAAGGCAGAGCTGCACGTCTTTTTCCAGTTCTGTGGATGGCTGCTGGGAAACCAACCCGAAAAAAGTAAACTGTCAGATGAATCATTTTAACATCCCTTCAAACGTTCATTTCTTTGCTCATCCAAAACTATTTCCCACATTTAACTTGAATTTGTTAATAGTTTTGACCATCTTAATGGTATTTTTCAGTGAATGAAAATTTCTGTGGAAAAATTCTATCTATATAAGTGACTTCCGAGATCCTGAAAAAATTAGGATGATCGATGGTTCTGTGGAAAGAAATGCTCAGTGGTTATTATCTGGCAAATGCCCCAGATACTTCCAAGTTCTCTGCAGGCAGTTTGACAAAGTACTTGGTTTTCCCACTGTAATTCTGTATTACTGAATTCTGCATAATTCAGCATTAGACTTCTTAATCTGTTTTGATATGTCTTATTGTAATAGTGAGGCAGTAAAAGCAAGACTTGAACCATGAGCATTTGGTTCCACTTGTCAGGTTTCTTTTTTTTCTTTTTTAAAGAAGAGATATAAAATGGGGAGTGTTTAAAAATAAATTCCTTCTTAAGGGGTAGGACCTGGATTCTGAGTTTGCTCAGTTGTTGCACTGTTTCATAGATACATAATCCTTATGGTATTATAAGCAGGTTTGAGACATTTGGCTTGAATGCTTGCAGGTGATTGTGGTCTGCTTTCAGGTGTTATCTTTTCATCCATGAGGTAGATCCTGTGGATGAGCTGTGAAGGCCCATGTTTCCTTTCTTCAGGCTGCTTGCAGCTCTGCCTGGGAGGTATCCTAATTTGGGACATGGATTTCCATCTAGCCTTTTCACAAGGGTGCAAATGAATGCCATCCAGTAAAGGTTTAAGGTGACTTCTGCTTTCTGTCATTTTGTGAGTGACTTGAACTGACAAAGTAGTGTACGATCCATTCATGTTGGCTGTATTTGATATTTGATGCATGCACTTGTAGGGGAAAGGATTAATGTCCACGTATTGCAAAGATCACAAGGTATCAGTTTTCCTCCATCTTGTTCACAAACTCATATTATAAGTCTGCAAATCCAAAGTAGCTGCACTTGTATTTTAAAGGTTAGTGCAACCTTTAGAACGAGGGTAGAAGACATGGAGCTTGATTTCCTTGTGGCCTGTTTGTGCCCTGGAGCTGCTGGTTCAGCAGGGAGGCATATCTGGAGCAGCCTGGCATCCTCCCTGTGTTTCCAGTTAGTGTCAGCAGCATACTGGAGGGCTCCTCTCACTCAGTTCTGCCTTGCCCCCTGCTTCCCCCCTGCTCTTATCATTGTGTCAGTAACGCTGCGTCCCTGCAGTTTGTGGGTACTTTTGTTCCTCACTAGTTAAGACCTCTAAAAGCCCTCATAGAGTTAAATGTCGCTTAGGCAGTATGCAAACTCCATCTTGATGATTTTTGAGGAGGGGAATAAATAAGCAAATGAGGAAAAGTATGACACCCCACCTCCCCCGCCCCCCCAACTAATTGCTGGCTGTTAAGATTTCTTTTAAGAGATGATCAGGTTATAAACAAATGAAACACTATGTTCTAGTATCACTGTCCAGTTCTACCTGTTTCTATGAAATCTCTCTGTTGAAAGAAGACATTTCCATAAACAGTTAATTTGCTGTTATTATCCATGGTCAAGATCTGCTATATTTCCATGTAGAGTCTATAGAAGCCTTTGCCTTCTGTTTGCTGTCTTCATTTTTTGTGGTAGGCTTTTTTGTTTTAATTGCCCTGAACACTGAAGTAACTTTTTCAGTAGTGGAATACTAATGTTCCACAGAAAAAGGAAATATTGGTAAAAAAGGATCTTTGATTCATTTTGTACAACACAGATATTTTTTTATAAGCCTGTCACATAAGTATTAAATAAATAAATTTGAACATATGATTAATCTATAAAAAAAAGTGTACATTCCTTTTAAAGGTGGTAGATACTGTTTTTTTTTAGCAGTGCGGGTATCTGCATTAGAAGGTTTGTCGATTGTTAGGATCAGTAGTAAAGCTGGTGGTTGCACATGTGATGACTGCTGGTATTTGGACTGAGATGGAGAGCTCCTGTAGGCAGCACCCTGGGTGCTCTCTGTGCCATCTCTGCATCTGGGGTATGAGGGAAATGGTAAGAGAGTGTTAAAGCAGCTCTGGAATTGTGGCTGGTTTTTACTTATGTGTATGCCCGCCTCATCAAACCACCAGCACAGAAGCCATCCTTACATTGTTTTTTTCATCTCTGCAAAAACCCTGGATGAGAACAATTTTAAATATATATGAGAATATGCTTAAAACAGCCTGACAATCAAAATGTTCTTGTAGTGTTGGGGAAACTGTATTTCATTTAAATCTTACAAATATCAATGGAGACACCTGAGTAGAATTATGGCTGAGAATTCAAATGCAAGGAGGGGGAAAAAAAAAAAAAAAAGGTCAGGGAATTCAAAGTGATGGTTACCAAAGCAACTATGATTCTTTCCCTCTTGTTCTTTAGCAGTGCTGTATGCTTCTCGGTACCACTAAGCTCTGATGTGTTAATATATACATGCAGTGTAGCTGAGTTACTGTGGGAACCAAAGTTGTGGGAGATTTTAGATGAAAATCCTTTGTAGAGTACCAGAGATGATGGAGGATTTTGCTTTTGTTTTAGTACTCACTTTTTTGTAATGATCATAAAACAAAAGTCACTAAAGACAAATGATGGAAAATGAGAACTTATAACCCTAACAAAGAGCAAAATGTGTGCAGGTCTTCTAGCTCAGCAGTCAGACAAAAGCACAGGGTAGGAGGAGAGGAGTGGACTTTCACATGGCAGAATTATTTTCTTGCTCTTGGGAGAGGAAATAAGTTAAAAGATTAGATTTAAACCCATAAATTAAAAATTGTGGTTATAGCAAATGGGAAATGCTTTAAAGATAAGGAGCTAGCTGGAAGAGTAATGCACCTGCCCCAGCAGCACCAGGCTTGCCAAAGCATGGCACTGGGAGGTTGGGCGTTTACCTGCCAGGAGAGCTGGGACCACTCCCGACCAGTTCTCCTCCTACATGGTGGTGCAGTGCAAGCTCCTCCTCCTGTTCTCAGCCTTACCTGAGCTTCTAGATGGTATCAATAATATTCATTAGCATTTTAAGAGTATTTGAAAAATCTGTGAGGAGCTATGAAGCCTGTGGCTACTGTGTAGCTGAGAAGGGCCTTTTAGCTGAGATAGAGAGCGACCCTATGGCACATTGTACCTTGGAGCACTTGGATCACCAAAGCCAGTGCTTGAGCTGAGTAAACCTAAGGCTAGCAGTGACATGCGGTGGAGCAGTTTATTGTTAGGTTTTGCACAAATACAACATACAATTCCTGTGGCCAAGAGAGAAGTTCTTTATGTTTTATAACCAGAGAGCCTCTGCTTTTTCAGGCTGCTCAGGCTTTCGAGCCTTCCCCAGTCAACAATCAGCCCAGTACAGTAAATGACTGTGTACTGAGCCCTGCAAAGAAGGTCTAATAAATAGCTGTGGGGAAAAGGATGCTATGATGATAGGAGAATTGGAAACGCTGCAAGACAGGGTGTTATGCTTGCCTCCTTGTATCTCAAACCTTTCAGTGGCAATTGTATTCAAGCAGTTGCGCTCCTGTTGTATTAGTCAGAAAATATGATTGAAGTTTATTCTCGCTTCGTGGTTTTTATGCCGGGTACAGTACCTGATAAAGTGAGAGTATTACAGATACAGTGATACCTTATCTAGTGTAAAGCAGCTGTACAAGTTGAACTGTCAGAATGGTTTGAGCTGAGATTAGATCAGTGATTTGTGTCATGTAGTCCCTGCTGTTTGGGTCCAGACATTAAAGTTGGATTTTCTATCCTGTCAATTCAAAGTTTGGGAACAGTCGTGACAGAAGACAGGCACCTTAAAACTGCAGGCTGAGCCAGTGTTCTTCACACCTTTACAACTCTTTTTTTTTTTTTTTTTTTTTTTTTTTTTTTTTTTTTTGGTAGGATAAGAAGTTGGACAGTCTTTATCTAGTGTGCGGTGCATCCATCAGTAAGATAATAGGTTTCATTAGCTGTGGAAATTATTCTTTTGTGCTAGTAAATCAGAATTTATATACTCTACTGTACTTCACCTGTAGAAATATAATTCTATAAAGAAGGACCACTTAGACACACAGCTTCAGCTTTGCCTGTTTATCTGGATCTGGGGCTTCACAACAGTAAATAGAAAAAGCAATAATGAAGTTGTGGATGCTACATAAGATCTAAGGTGTTTGTGACTCCTTTGAGTTATTACTAGAAATAAATATCTGATAAACACTGTTTGCATATTTGACTGTGGTAAGCAGATTGCAATACTCTGAGAAAGGTAACAAGCCTTGTAGCTGTGCTGGTAAGGTAGGAAGTGATTCATTGTCAGTACATAAGTGAATTTGCTAAAGGATTCTTCATTCAAGTGACATAATCGCCTTAATGCTTCTAGAGTCAGCTTGGGATATCTTCTTCAGAGCTGCTCTTCATGCAAAGTGGATCACCCATTGCTATCCACATTTAGAAAAATATTTGAATAACAGTTGTTTGCTGCCTTGTGACAGGTTTCCCTCCTCTTGATTTATTTTTGGGCACAGCTTCAATCTATTTCTCCTTGGACAGTGCAATAGAATTAATTCCAGAAATAACTTTGTACTTTTGTGTAGCTTATCTAGCAGACAGACTTTTTTTCAGTGGATGTATTCATGTGTAGGTTGCCACTTTTTTTGTGGGACTTCTGAATGAAGCTGCCATAATCTGATCTTAATTTAAATGTCAAATTAAGAACGCATCTATGGGAGTCAAGGGTCCCACCCCAAGTAAATTATTCACTAGGGGGACTGCATTCTATGTTAATGAAGTAAAATACGCGGAAGACCAGATAGCTGAACATCAAAGCTGCTATAAGTGAGCATGCGAGAGATTTAAAACTAAAAAAGCCCTGTACAGCACTTTCTCAACATGTGCAGATAAAAAAGGAGGTACTTAGGCAGCTTAAAGCAATCATAAAATACAGATTCAAATCCCTAAATGTCAGGGCAGTGAGGAAAGAGTTCAGCTATCCACAAATCAGGGTATAGCACACAGCTATGACAGCACAATCACAAAAACTGATGGAGCTATGCAAATGTGAAGGTGCAGTGTAGTATTATCAATTTCCAAAGAGGTATAGGTCAGTCTTCTGAATGGGTATGAAATTTAGACAACCCTGATGTACATTAGGGAAACCCGCAACAAAACTGCAATCAGAATCCTCATTTTCATTTTAGTTGGATTGACAGTTTTTTGGATAACCACCATAAAAAGGACTGTGCATCTTTCATCTGCCTAAACTCCTTTAAATGCTGTTTTTGTTGAGCAGGTTGACCTTACTCTGTCCTGCGTGCATGTCTGCCACGTCGCAGTCACGTAGATCTGATGTGTTAGGTAAGGGCAGCAGTTTCCTAGTGGTCTCGAACAAAGTCTGCTAAAAGCGCAGCTTGGGGAGCTGTGCTGGCAACCTCATGCTTGAGTAAGATCCTTGTTGTTTTTTTCAATTTGAAAGCTATAAATGCTTTGGGATTTGGTTAAGAGGGACAGTATCTAGCCTGTTTGTGTTAGCAAAGATAAGTACTTGTAATGGTGAGCAACAGCAGGCAGATTTTGAGGTATTTTTGTGAAAGCCTCTCTAAAATCACCAGAAAGGGTATGGGAGTATTTATGTTCCTCTGATGTTTTATTTGGTCTGTAGACCATTATAGAATTAAGTGTTTAGTGAGCACTGAGCAATTCTGTGTTTATTGCAGTGATATTGATAAGATTGCAAAATTGGTGGTTGCAAAGGATTCTAGAGCATAGAAAAGGCCCCTCTGAAATGGCTGACATCCTATAAATCTAAAGAAATAATAAAACCAGAAAATGCGTGTTGTACTGCAGACAATAACAATTCACCTGGGAAATACCTTCTGACCGAGTCACTGATTAGGATCAGTGGAACAGTCAGGAAACAGCGGTGGAGAAAAAGAGGAGTCTTTCTCCTTCAAACTTTTAAATATTTGCCCTTTAAGGGCCAGTTAGAAGATTTATCATGATTCAAAAGTGGAGGATTTGTGTTCCTTTTATAAAAAATGCAATAGATAAAGAATGTGGTTTTGTTTTGTTATGAAAATAGGGAAGGGAATTATATCTATTAGTCTTTATAGTAAAGTGTATTAACTTGTGTGTGTGTATATTTCACGTTAGACACTGTAATTTAATGAGGTAGCAGACTTTTACTGGAGGCTCATGCTTAAGTAAAACAAACTAAAAGATTGCCTGGCCCTGGAAATAAGGACTTTGCTTTGTGGAAGCTTAGAACTGTCCATGAATGGTAAAGGATACCCCTGGACAACCAAGATAATGCCAGCATCCTAACCCTCCTAACACATCTTTGAAACCCTCCCTACGCTGTCTGGCATCACAAATAAGTGCCTATAGCTAGACTGACATCTGGATTAATAGGCAAGTATCAAGAATGCTGCAGAAATAGTTGCTTTGCAAAGTTTTACTATAGTTAGTAGCATGGGTGCTACTGATTAGTCAAATCGTGGTGTACCTGAAAATTTGAAGGGTATGAGAGTTCTGTGTAAAACCACATTCAGGGTGTCCCAATTTAGCTGGGACACCTTGTGCACGAGAATAAATATTTACTCTTGTAATTTTATACTTGGCATACTAAGCTCTCTCCTTGGTCGGCATGGGCCAGTTGTGAATTTTCATGATTGTTTCCACTTATCTCGCCCTGTAATTTTTTCTTACCATGTCCTTTCTTCTGTCTTTCAGTGCTTGGTGTTCTCACATTAATTCTGCTCCCACCCCCATCCCCCTTCTTCATTGCTTCTGCATTGAATTCTGCTTTCACAGTCTCCAGTGACTTTTAATCCTTATTTTCCCTTCAACCCCTTCTTAATCACTTCTTTCTCTGTTTTCTCATAACTTTAAAAATGTTTTTGTTGTTCTTCCCTCTTCTCATCTTCTCTCTCCTTTTCAAGATGTTAATGTCTTTTCCATATATTCAATATTCCCTGTCCCTTCTCCATAAGCTTTTTTTATTTTGCCTGCCTTCAAATATGATTCAAATATGCTTCTACATATATGCATGCTACACATACATCTAATAGAGGAAAAGAAAAACAAAATTAAATTATTTCAGTGCTGATTATGAACCCTCAGGTACCAGTCCCCTTCATCCTTCTAAAAGAGTAGCATGTGCGTGCACATAAAGTTGCACCGAGCAATAAGGATGGCTAATAATATTCCTGTGCACATTCTGATTCAAACAGTAAATCAGATATGTATTGGGGAGTGGAGGGTTGAGGGGGATACTATTAGGCTCTTTTTTCCACCTCATATTTTTGAAATGGCTTGTAACCTTTCTGGCCTCCTCTGGTAATATGTTCCTGAATAAATCAAAACAAAGGAAAAACAGAAGAGGGAGTGAGGTTGAATAGATATTACACAGAAGAATGAAAAAAATAATCCTGTTGTTTTCCACTGAGACTGGATACATGATTAGTTTCAAGGTTTTTTTTCTTAGCCATGTGAGCTACTGTGAATGAGCCAGTCTTTCAGATGTTCCACATGCATATATTTTGCATGATTGTGACTGAGTTGTACTTAGCTATGTACGTGTCTTCCCAATGACTAATTTATTAACCTTGCAATTCAGTGAGTGCTGAAGAAGCAGTAATGTTTTTTCTTTTTTCCTTTTCATATGTTTATATTTTAGTCTGTCTATTTGCATGGTCTAAATCTCTGTTCATTTAGCATCATCTGTTGCAAGGGTCTGAATATCACGTGATGCTCAAAGCTACACTGTTGAACCAAAATCTGTGATTTTTATTCTGAGCTTTTATGCATCAGTGCTTGTATAATTAGTTGCCCCAGAATGGTGAGCAGATCAGAAGCATAAATGCCATCAAGGGGGTTTAGGCATACTAATAGAAGCTTACAATAGATACTGATACACTGATTCAAATGTAACCCTAGTCTCAGGAGTCTCATAAAGTTGAAGGCTATTTGAAGCTGGCAGGGTGCATTGGATTGCCTTATACTTGCACTGATCTTTATTCCATGAACATTTGCTATTGGCTTTTGCCCCCAAAACAATGCAGATTGTGTATTTGGATGTACTGTTCTTCAGCCCTTGCATGTGTCGTGTCTGGTGGTTAACACGTATCAACGAACCTGTGTTCATAGTCTACAAGATGAGGTAGGAGCTTTCGCTTCCATACATACAGTTTTCTGAGTGTCTATGAGATTGGCTAAAACCCATCACAGATTCTGGGTTTTAGGAAAAAACATAGGGTTGGCAGCACTGGGCAACGTATGCTGAGTCTGACTTTCAAGAAATATCAACATCGTATGGTTGGTTTTCTAAAAACACAGTATTTCCTGATCTATGGCAGTCCTGGGCAGCATGAGCTAGAGGTTGTACGGGGCATTGTCTTACGTGCCTCAGCCCACCTTTCAAGCTGACAGAAAACAGCATGTGCCTTTATTGATCACAATGTTCTTTCTCTTCTTCATGGAGGGAATTTTGTATTCAGAGCTTTTGTGAGGTGAGATTTCTATAATTTTGGGTGTAGCTACACCTGTTTGAGTAAGGTATGTCTGGGGTTTTTTGAGCATTGGTTTCTCTGTAAGCATTTTATTGCCTGCTGTTGATCATGCTTGTTTCCTAGTGACCCTGAAGAAAGGTGAGGGTCCTCAGACTCTGGAGTGGTAGATCTTGTCCTGTCAGCCCCAACGTGCCAAACTGCAGCTCTTCAGCCACGCTTAGGAGTGAAGGGATTGTGAGCTGATCTATAGGATGTGAACCATCAGGATGGCTGCCCTGGATCCTCAACAATCCCATCTGGGTTCCGTTACAGAACTTCTATGCACAGGCTTTAGCTAGGTTGAGCACACTGTCATCTCTAAGCATGTGTTTAAATTGCCAGGATTGTGTGCTCTGTTACTGACCTGGAGTGAAGGTAACATCTCCTGCAATATACCAGTCCAGGGATGTGATGCAGCACGTGAGCGGATCTGTCACGGCCTCTGCTATGATTAGTTGGTGCCGTGAAGCATGAAATAGCATTTGCTTTCTGTGCTACAGGTATCCAGTGGTGTGCCCTTCTTACTGCTCCAGTGATATGGTAAACAACTGTATTTCATAAACTGATGTTTCCAAAGAGGTCCCGCTTGTTGAACTGAAGCCAATTAACACCAAGTTTAACCAGCAATGGCATATAAAACTCTAAAGCTAATTAATTCTAATGGTGAAAACCCAGCTTAAGAATGATTTGGTGTCTGGAACATTAATGTATCACATGCCTTAATTTCATTTTCTGCAGCCCTGCTTACTCTAGAGAATATAAATTTTTGACCTTTATTTAAAATTAGATTAAAGGTGATCATTCATTGAACATAGGCTATATGAGGGATATAGCTAGAAAACGATCTCTGCAGTGTGATGGGAAGACCTGAGTCTGTAATAGTTGGAAGAGGCATCCATAAGCAAATAAGAAAAAGTAATGAAATCTGGTTTTCAGTTGGCTGATTTTAACAGAAGCCTGTTTTGATAGGCTAAAAAGAAATAGGAGAGTGTCTCAAATTCTGGCAGACAAATTACTGCAATGAGCTTAATTTTCAAGGCACAAAGTCTTGGACCAATACCTTAGCACTAAGCAAACTTTCAAATACCGATTTGTGGGATTCCATCACTATGGTTTGAGTGACACTCAGTACTTGGTTCCCTGCCTTATGGAAAAAATTCTTTTGAATTAAAAATTATTTCCTTGGGGATTTTTGATTGTTTTTTTTTGTGGTTTTTTTGTTTGTTTGTTTGTTTTTTAAGGCAATGAGTCCATTAAGGACATTTCATCAGCAACCAACCTTACATGTTTCTGGAAAAAGTAATTGCCTGTTGTCAAATACAGGTAACAAGTGACAACTTGGGTATCTAATATATGTACTGTACATGCTTGGCTTTGGAGAAGGACTACTTTTGTTTCAGCATGGAAGTCCCATAACAATGAAATCTGATGATCTGTTCACATGGAATAATCTATTTACATAGATTGCATCAGGTTCAGATTTTGTCAGTTTCTTTCTTTTCTAATTTTCTGTCATCTTTACTCACATTTCTGCTAGAGTAAGTCAATTATATGTTACAGTGAATATTCACCAAATTATGTACCTTTTAATCTTAAAATAATATACAGTACAGTATCTTCTTAGCTTATTAAATTTCTGTAGCTTGAATCCTTCCAAGATTTCCTCTTTATATGGTATAAGGCTTGTTGAGATGATTGCATTAATAATACATTACTATAAAAATTAGAGTGCATCATAGGGAACACGCTAATAGGTTTCATTGATTTTAAACTTGTAAATGGATGCTAGCAATCAGAAGCCATGTGCAAACCTGATTTCAAATGAACTGATAGTGATAACAGTGCTAAAATCATTCGCAAGATTCATAGCTTTAGTATTGAGGGGAAAAATATTACATATAATGAAATTACTTAGAATTAAGCTTGGAAAAAAACTATGAAGTGCACGCACTGGACTTGTGCAGAGGTTCTCTTTTTTTTTTTGCTGCTATGAATTTAAAGCTTAATTTATTAGTTTCACACTTTGATATTTAATTTCTTTTTTAAATTTGGTTTCATATTTTAAGATTTAAAAATAATTGTGGGGTAAGATTAGTTTTATCCTGTACAGATGGTAGAAGTAATTTTCTTAAGAAAAATTAATTTAGATTTCAAAGCATCAGTAAAACAGTGACTGTTAAGCGCCACATAAATGCAGTACTCTGCCATTAGGTATTGCTAGCCTTACCACTTCTAGTTGCAGGTAATGGTACTGTTCTCTAAAAACAGGGGAAATGGTAATACCCTTCTTCGCAAAGAAAACAGGGCAATCAAACAGAAAGCCTGGCTGTCACTGATATGCAAGCATTATTTTGTTTTATTAACAAATAAGAACGTATTGTGCTTTGTAGAGATCTGGAGTCATCTTTTTATCATCTGGGTATCTCGTAAGTTTTGATTAACAGGTGTTCTTTAAGGTGACTTCACACTTGAAGATGACTTTGAACTTTCTAACTTGCGTATGTGCAGCTGTTAAAATCCGGTCTTAAAGACAATCTTTTTAAATCAATTGATGTTGAATCTTTAAATGTAAAGTTTTCTATTGCATATTAGACTTCTCTAAGAGTTTGCTCCTGTTCAGAGTAGACCATGTTCAATTTTGTGTATGAAGGGTGGAAGCTCGTGGTCTGAAAATGATGATACCGTCCAGTGTTTTCTCATCGCTGCAAATACTGTGATTCGGAGGCTTTTTTTGTTGTTATTGTTTTGTGTTTTCTTGCAGACATCTCCTACAGCTTTAGTATCATATCAACAACTTTAAGAAAACTACTCTTTATTTATGGTAATCCTTGTTTTGGTTTTTTTTGCAGAGATTTTTTTTTTAATAATGTTTTTTTCTCTGTCATAGCATAGCCCTTCAGAAAGCTTATCTGGAATCTCTGCAGGATGCAGGGGAATACTGATATCTTAAGTGTACAGACCTGGAGATAGAAATGGAGGCTTGTGGAAAATCACAGAGGAAACTGGTATCAGATCTGGAAATTGAATCCAGATTTTAGCACATAATTGTAACAATATACGTCAGCTGGCTACTATCCACATCCTTATTTCCTGCAAATTGAAATTTTAGGCAGGGAGCTTTGGAGATACTGGGCAAGATCAGACTATTGAGATTCTTGTGGCTTTTTTGTAGAGAACTTTAAGTCTATAATATACCACTCTTCCTTTTTACAAGGGGTAGCTTGAATCTATATGAAGGTCTACCCTGTGAACTTGCCAAGCAGCTGAACCAGATGTGCCTTGCTACGCAGAGATTAAGCAAGAAACCCTTTGAAGAAAAAGAGAGAAGAGGATTGGGAGGGGGGGGACGGGGGCGAAGAGAGAAGAGAGAAGACAATCTAGCAAAAGCAGATATGGGAATGGGCATGTTAAATATATCTTGAAATATGGTGGCTCATGAATTACTTGTTTGTTTATTAGCTAGGGCATGGAAAAGGATAGGGAAAAAATGATGGGCCTCACATATGGGACTGAGTCAGTGTGGGACTTCATTGCTTATTTTGTGTACTGGGCTATGGATATTCCCCAGGCTGAATCCATGTGTGCCGCTGTTTAGGTAGCGCACCAACAGCAAAGTGTGCCAATTCCCTCAGATCACCAGCACTAATGTAGGCTTAAAAACCGTAAGAATAGCCTGTGCCTGTTTTTCTGCTGACAGAGGATTGTTTGTCTCTGGTATTTTTGTGTCACTTAGTTCTACCATTTTAAAATGTGTTGGCGTGTTTTGTTTTGTTTTATTTTTCTGTGGTTGTGAGCTTTGGAAATACTTGATATACTTCTAACAGTGTGTATCTCTTGGTAATCTCCTTGGTAATCTCTAATAGATTTAACTGCCCTGTAAAATTTGATGAAAGAATAAATGCAAATTACTTGGCTTGGCTGCCTGCTGAACTCAGGCTTTGTGAGCTGTTTGGGAGGGTGCTTGCATGTGGGGGGGATTGCAGATTGATAGTAAAGAGGATAGGCCTTTAAAAAAAAAAAACACCAAACAACTGGCAATGAATATCAGGGCAATATATTAACTCTAAAGTCCTCTAGTCTTATTTAAATCATTCACTCGTAAAGGAATAAATCTCTATTAAACTGTCATGGGCTATACAGTTATTTAATTTCTTTGTTTGCTCTCTCGCCTGTGGTGGGGCTGCAGGGGACAAGGCAGCTGCCCGTTCGCCTTGCCCTGCCTGCTGTGTGTTGGGTTTGGTGAAGGCTCTGGAAGGAGGGTGACTGCTTGATCCCATGGCGGGGGAAGCGAATGTGCAGGAGGATAGTAATTCCTGGGAACAGCAAGGAGAAAACACAGACTTGCTACACGGTCCTTTTGGGTTTCCAGAGAGTCTGGGGAGAGGCGGGGGCAAGAAGCATCAGAGGGGGTGAAAGCATGAACAAACAAAGGGATCCTTTCAGAAAAGGCAGGCTGAGCAGAGGGAGATGGGTCTGCAGGTCTCTTAACTGTTACCCTGTTTTACCACCACAGAGGAGTCGCCTCTGGTTTAAAAGGCCCTAGCTTATATTCTAATAAAACCCAGCATGGGAGACTCGGAGCCCTTTTCATTTTCTTTGGGGTGCTGAGTGTAAGAAAAGTTGTAGTCCAGACTGCCTGAAAGGTCATGGCTCTGTCAGGCTCATGCAGAGATTCCATATTTGAGTGCATAGACCAAACATATTTCATCTAGTTCAAGTCAGTACAAAAATACTGCAAATGGTAGTGACATAAGTACATATAGGTACCATACGTTATTAACGAAAAGTCGATTCAAATTGTATTTTGTTGCTGCTTTATTTATTTCTCTAGAAATGCACTTAAAATTCAGGTCAGGAAGCAACATTTTCTCTTTCCTAATTTTGCCCTGGAATGGATTTTCTGATTTTCTTCTTACATAACTGGCATGGCTAAACAGGAACAAATAAAAGGTGTTTGAAAGTTCAAATTGGAAAGCTGTGTGTAGGGGTAGATAAGTTTAGGTTTGAAAAAAATACAACAGTTAATTACATTTGAGGTGGTGATGGTGGTGGTGGGAGATGATAGAGGGCTGATGCATTTACCTGCAGTCTCCTATTCTCTTGTCTACAATACACAAGGGAAAGTAAACAAGAAAAAATGTTCAACAAGCATAACTTTTTTTTTTCCTCAGGAGCATGTTTGATTAATTTCTAATACAGTAGTGGCAGTTGCATTATATATGCTACAAATGTCCCACTTGTCCTTTTTGTCTACTGATGTTCAAATAAGAACTGGTAACTCAGTCTTTTCTTTTTTTATTATTACACAAAATATTCATTGAAAGGAAGTTTGAAAACATGAATACTAGTCATGAATTCATTATTATCAGATTATTCTCTTGTGCATTCTGTTTATGGCACTGACAGCACCGAATAACATTACTGGCCTTCTTCAGCAGCACCATATTATTATTATTATTGCCTGCTGTATTTAATTGTAATGTTCATTACAGATTTTATGAGGTGTGGATTAAAGGTAAAAATCTCTGGAGTTGTGCTGCCAATAATCATGCTGTGGGTTTCAATTATAGAATAATTTCTCCAATTATCCTGCTTAATTTTAGGAAGCAAAGGTCACAGGAGTACATTTTCTTTGTGTGAATAAACACTGGGGAAATTATCAAGGACCTAACTATTATCATATGAGATGACAGTCCATTCTGTCAATCTAGGTACTTGCAGGTCACAGTGGTGGCAAATTCACATAGTTCTATTAGCAATGATTCCAGTAGTCAGAAATTTTAAGGGAGCCTTTGAAAAAACTCCCTGTAAGGCTGGCTGCTGCAGAAAAGCCATTATAGGGTCCACAGACTTTACCATGAACACAGGTAGGTCATTTTTCTTTTTTTTTTTTTTAATAACAGTATGGGAAGGACTAGAGTAGTGAATGTTACAGACATGTGAAGTCTCCTGCATAGCTCCTCTGCTTTCTCCTACATAAGACTGCATCAGCAGTGGTCAGTCAGCACTCTGCACATTCTTACTAATCCTCAATTTAAGAATTAAGGTATTTTCCTGCTACAAAAGATGGGGAGGGTTGGTTGATGATTTTAGATTTACAAGAGCCGCTGAGGATGGCTACAATATAGGAATAGCACAGAATATCACTACACTTCAGTATTTTGATCACAAGGTCATACAAAATGATTTCTTTGGGTATCTAGTTTTACTCTTCTGCTTCTGCTTCACTTGGATGTTAAACAATCTTGTAGGCATTGTACTTGCCACCTGTAACTTCCACAACCATCAATCACGTAAATTTAGAATGTAGAGTCTCCTGACATCATTGCGCTCCTCAGGTGCTCTCTTCAGTTATTGTCATTCTGCTCCTCAGGAGCTGGAGGCTGCTGTGGGGCACCACCATGTCTGAGTCTGGAGCAGCTGGCCTGGGGAGGTTGGGGTGCCCTCGGAGGCCATCAGAACAAAACTTGGCAGGATCCGAGCAGGCTTGTCTGACTTTGAAGTTAGCCTTGCTTTGTGCAGGGGGTTGGACTAGATGGCCTCCAGAGGTCCTTTCCAGTCTAAGTCTTTTTATAATCCTATGATTTAGCCTAAAACATGCTTTCCCCTACTTGTCCCTGCCCTCTGTTCCGTCTTCATATATACTTCTTATCCTGTTTCCCTTGCTGAGGAAAGTATCCACATCATAACCACCAGACTGTAACTAAAAGTGTAATTCTCCATTGTCTCAGTTTTGCAGCGAATGCTGTCTCAGCATTGTGGACATGTATATAGAGATGTTCATAATGGTTAATGGAATACAGCTGAGTGAAAATACATGATGTTATATAAAGACTGATACTTGGGAACATGAGAAAGGGTAAGAGAAGATAAAAGGCATCCTGTTTTTCAGAAGAAAAGCTGTAATGGAGATCTGTCAAGACCTTTGGGTGGGAAATGAAGAACAGGGTTTTTTTATTCCTGTGTATAAATAGAATTCAGAGCTCCCAGACACAGTGAAATAAAGCAAAGAGATTTGTCACTTGGATGCAAGGGAAATATGGGAGATTTATGTCCCTACACAAAAAAATAAAATCTCATACATATATATATATAAGCAAGCCAACCATTTGAGTTTTATCAAATGAGAAGGGAATAATTATTCATTCTGGTTGATGTTCTATAAAGGAATGTGCTTATTAAAACTACATGCATCTGATAGAAAATGAAAATATTTGCCTTTTTTTGCCTTTATAAAAATCTGGTTCCTTTCTTCATGGTGACATTTGAAAGGAATTAAAAAAAGAAGTTAGTAAAGATTATCCTTAACCCCCTCCCTCCCCCTGCAACCAAACCCCCTCTTCTGTAGAGCAAAAAAAAAAAAGAAAAAAAAATCTAATTAATTTAAACTTAATTAACATAAAATTTAAAAAAGCCAGGAAATAAGAATTGTAAGTGAAACCTCAATATAAAGTTGCAAGGTGAAGTTATTTGGGATGTGCTGTGGATCACCAACAAATTGTGATAGAGATCTTCACCTCTGGGAAGCAGCATTTTTAATTTTCCTCAGAATTACGCAGTTGTGAGTCCATTTACACATACTTGGGATAGGAAAAAGTCTTATGAGAATCTTGTGAAAGATGGCCTTGGTCTCAGAAGCAGAGGTGATGGCTGGACTCTTAACAGGTGCTCCAAAGTAATGCAGGTGGGGCAAGAACAGGAGTCCAAACAACCTGGTGAGAACCTAGGAATGGGATTTTTTTAAATGCCCGGGTGCTGCTTTTCCTTATTTTTCAGAAGCTTTAATGGGACCTTGCCAATCCTTAGGTTTTTCTTGCTGGTGATGGTCATTTCACATCTCACTTCCACAGTGTTTGTTGGAAGGGAAAGGCTGCTGTTGCCAAACTTAAGCATAGGAGCATATTAGTCTCTCTGGAAAAAAACTGTGTGTTTATGGTTTCTCCTGTTACTGCCAGAGCCTCTACACTTTCCTATTGCTGAAGTGTAATTTTCATACTTTTAGGGATTTTACGTAACTGCTTTGTGATTGTGTCTAAAGAGCCAGTTATAGCTGGCTTTCCTAGCAAATTTTCTCTGTAGTTAATTATAATTTTGTCATGTAAGAGCTGTTAAAAGGAGATTACTCTTTACCATAAAAATATATTTTTTGTTCTGCTTATACTCTCAACATTAGAGTATGTGAAAATTAGTATTTTTCAAGGTTTTGTGGAGGTGATTCTTTTATGTGTTTCTTCCCTCATTGAGGTGATGATGTGTACTATGTATATAAGCAGAGATTGGCTATTATTGCACATCATCAGGACATTACATCGATTGTAAATACTGGTCACCCCTCATGACACTGGCTGAGTTCAGATTGCATTTCCTTCTTCTATGCTACTTGAGTGTGGGCCTTGCTGTGCAAGTAAAATCTATGGGTGCGAAAACATCCCAGAAACTGTTTATAAATGGAAGGCATCAAACAAGTTAGTTTATAAGGAAACTTTAATACACGTGACACATTGAGTGTGAGGTTAGCTGTGCTTTAGTGTATACTGAGCAAAGCCCATTCCCACCTCATGCATATGAGGAACCATAATGAGATTAGTGGGGAATTCAGAGTGAACATCTTTAATTTGAAGGAGACACGTAAGGCTTCCTGTGACAGTGGGAAACTCTAATGAGATGCCTTTCAGTGATCCCTGTGATATGGGCAAAGGAGGGAAGAGCAGGGGGCAGTAGGTAAATATTTGTGAGGAATTGGTAAAAATAATTTTCTGGATTCTCTAAATAAATCCTGTGATATCTCCAGAAATAATTTTATCAACTCATTACATCCTGTCAGAAAACACGTTGGATCGGAGAAGTGGAAATGGTGTTTTATGCTTTTTTAAGTCATACTGAATTTGTTAAAATACAACAAACCTTTTTTATCATTTTTAGTGGTAATGGCATTCTTCTGATGGTGTATTTCTCAAACTTTCTTAGTAATAATTTGAGCAGTTTTTTAAAAGTACTGAACTTCCTTACTGTTCTGAAATACATGATAAACATAGCTAGCATTGCACATACAAAATGATACTTCAATCATTACCATCTTTGAAATTCTATAATAAATGAGTGGAAAGAATCATAGCTACAGTTCACTGCCAGACCCCACTTTAATATTGCAGTGACACCTTAAAAATGGAGAAAGTTTGTGTATGAAACCTCACATCAACTACATTTTATTTCTTGTAAATAATGAATTCAAATGGATAGAAACCTTTACCTAGGAGGGGTGAGTTATGCAGGTAATACGTGATGAACATTTATGAAATGTCTTTTTCTGTCTTGTGCTTCTATTGAAAAGTCATTTGCTGTCATCTTCATGGCTGTTGTGATCACTGTTATAGAAGGTATTTCAACATTCTCACTCTTCAAAATGTTTCCATGAATCTGACAGTTGATACCCAAATAAAGTCATTACCTAAAGCAGCAGCAGAGAAGAGAATGTGCAGCTATTATTACTTTTGAAGAGAAGGCTTATTTTTAAACTCTGCTCAGGCTGCTATTATGTGTATGATGGTTTTTACCTTGCTATTAAAATATCACAACAGAGATCAAATTCAGTTGTGATAAAGAACATGACATCTGTATGTAATTCTATTGCTTAAAAGTATGGTATGGTAATAGTCATATGTAGAGAAAAAAAGTATCTAAGAATGTATTCAGCTTGTATAAAGACCCGGCAAGGCTTAAATATGCGTAGTTTTTATTAAGACGTACAATGAAAATGCAAGTATTTGGGTCAAGTTTTCAGGTGCATGTGAAATGTACTGAATGCAAGTGGTCTGGGAAGGTATCTCACCCCTAAACACAGGGCAAAAGGGATTTGGTTAGCTCTCACACATCGTGGAGCAGCTGAAGGCAGCTCTAGTTGACACTAATAGTGACAGCTCCATTGGGGTTTTTGTAAGGATATGGAGTGAGATGATTTTTGGTCTCATATATTTCTGGAGTATGAAAAAGGGAGAGAATAGAAGACCATTACTTAGTCCTGTCTCCATGCTATTCTCTTTTTCTCTCATGTTATGTAGTTTTGTGTTTTACTAAGCTCCACTGAAACATGTGGAAATTACTTAGATTGCCATTTTATAATCCAGGAAATTATAATCTCTTTCAGAGCAGGGTGTGGGTATGAGAGGGAGTAAATGACAAGGGAGGAGCTGAAGCTGTAATTCCCCAATGTTCTTGCAAATGGCATAGGAATAGCTGTGGTAATACAATAAAGCAATGTAATACTTAGTCTTCTGTGTCACTGGCTATTGCACTGGCCTGTTTTCTTTTCTTGTTATAGAAAGTGAAGGTATTTCATAGCTGTTCAGTGCCTCTTTAGGAATAAAGTGGGAGGATTTTTTTTTAACAGAAGATTTAGCAGTTGTACCCATGATAGCTGAAGGCTGGTTGCCTTAGTTTTCAGAAATTGCCTTTTCCCCCACATGGATGCACATATCAGTCAAATATTCCTTCACTCTTCCTTGTGCCATGGGTATGCATAAACATCCTGGTGAATTAGGATGAATGGGAAGGCTATTGTTATGGTTAGAAAAACTTTGATATGACTGTCTGTGAAGTCTGAAGAAAGAGTCCAACCAACCTTCCTGGAAATAAGAAAGTGGATGAAAAATGCAGTCCATGGGAACTAAAGCTATAGCATTTTCCTTTTCAAACTTTAACTAAGACTGATTAAGCATTTCTGTGTTCCAGTTTTCTTCAGAGAGCGGTAACTTTTATCACCCTCCTCCCCTCTTCTGCCTACAGAAAATCTGGTTTTGCTGGTGTGAGTTGTTTGGTTGTAGTTTTGGGTTTGTTTTTTTTTTTTTTTTTTAATGCAAGTATGATGATACAGCATATACCTGCCTTATTTGAGGGGTGATTGTGTGCTCTGTTCAGATGAAATGGCCTTATTCAAGTTCTTACACAGAAGAAAATGTTACCATAAACTGTATTTTTCTCTAGATATCTTATTCCAGTGGCTTAAAACTAGATCGGGAACTGTCAGTTCTAACTTCTGTTGAAGAAGCGTATAACCATTCATTCCATGGGATAACAGAAGTATAGCTAAGAGAAGACTGTATATTTACTGTCTGAAAATGCATTTTGTGCTTGCATGTAATAAAACTAGGAGCAAATCAAAGAATGCATTGCCTAGAATATGGCACTTTGCAAATTAGATGCTCAACTAAGGAGGTGATACAGGGTTTTACAAGGCAGGCCTGAAAATGATGTGGACTGCTGGCTGGGCATTTTTCAAGTGCATCCGTGCGTTGCTTTAAAATGCAGAGATTTAACATCTCTGAGATGAGAGCTAAGGTGGAGCAGGTTGAACGCCTGTATGTATTGGGCTAGACATGCACTGACCCCTCTTGATCTAGTTTGTCAACAAGCAATGGAGCTATTCCCAGGTATCATTATCCAAAGGAGCAGGAAGAGAGTTTGTAAGTCAGAAGTGTAGTTGTCCTTCTTGGCCTTATATTCTCTTGCTGTGACTAGTATGTTCCTGGAGAGAGCAGTGAGGATGAAAGAAGGGTACAAGGTGTGCTCTCTCATACCGTATCATTTTGCAGTCATTAGTAAGGTAGTGTCGGGCAGGTGGCTGTGAAAAGCTCTCAGCCTTAGAATAAGAAATGTGTGGCATTGTTGTTCAGTACTTGTAATTGTTAGGCAGATAATAGGCATATTTCTGTGAGACCTTCTAGTTCGTCAGATTCCCAGCCCACGCTGGCCTGAGCCTGAGAACACTGAGCCTTTTCATCCTCCGGGCAACATTCTAGTCGGTGCTTATTGTGAACCCGAATGACAGCAAACTGCTGCTGTTGCCAGAGGTAAAACTAGATGGTTTCACAGTCCATGTGTGTGATCTCATTTGTCTGCAGGACACTGAGTTTTTTGAAAATATTGTACTTGGAAAGAACTGGGAATGAGGGGAGTACTTCTACCAGGTGAAGGTAACACCCTTTCCTAACCTTCTCTGCACTCAGCTTTTTGAATCACCGCTGAACAGACTTATTTTTCATAGCTTACACCCACCCGCACCCATACACCCATGCTCTAAATTAATGGGAAGGGGTTAACACCAAATTTCACCAAATCCTTTAATGGATAGTGCTGAACAGCTCTGAAGAAGACAATGCTTGGAAGTTCCTGTTTCCTACACAATGGTGTGTAGTGAGTCTTTCCTTATTTATTTTTGTTTTTAGTATCTGGATATTTCTTTTTGCTTTAAGGAAGACTTACAATCCAGAACACATATTATGATGCATTAGCTCATTGAGTTACTGCTAATGCAACTTCACATTTGACTTACAAACATATTGGGGGTGTTGTGGGGGTGGGAGAGCATCTGTGAAAAGGTCAGTCTTGGCAAATGGTTCATCGTGAATGATTTACTTTCATGTGTTGACTAGCAAATATTCGTACCACCTAGAGACCAGGGTGCGTTATGAAGTGAAAGAACAAAGTGACCTGATAGGGCCTGACAACATATTTGTTAAATAACCTTCCCTGTAAAGATTTTCTTTATCTAACTTCATGTCCAAGTGCATAGGTAAAACACAGTGGCCAACTTGGGAAAGGGGCAGTTCTAACTTTCTCTTCAAATGTGTCACTCAGATGAGATATAAGGAAGGCCAACAAAAACTGTACGGGAAAAGACATTGTGGAAGAAATAAATAATGCACATTTCTGGTGAATCTGAAAAGGGGAACCCTCTTGTCTTAAACTTCCCAGGTAGCTCCACCAACTGGATTTTCCTTTTTCTGGTTGATGGCCTGCCTTTTAAAAGGGCTTTGCTAACATCTTCCCTAGATTTCTCTAAGCAGTTTCCAAGTGTTGAAGATCTTAAAGGCTCAATGAGTTACTTCTGCAGCTATTGATTAGATGTTGGATTTTTCCCTAGCTTAAAGCACAAAACCACTGACTTTGCAGTATTAGGACAGGTAAAATCCCTTGTTCTCCAGTATGCTTAATTTCCTCTTAACCTCAAAGTATATGACAAGTTCTGCTATAGTTGATATGACCAGGGAGGGAAAAAAATATAAAATCTGATGTCTGTGAACAAAGCTATAGGACACCTCCCGAAAACAACATTTAAAAGGTGAGAACATGGGGGTAGCTTAGCTATGGGATATGACATCTGAGGGCATGGAACCCTAGCTGCTGAAAGGCAGAGGCCAGTATCGCCTGCAGTGTGAAAAGGCTTGCCAGGTCTTTGCACAATATTCAAATTTCTCTCCTGTGGGGAGAACTTAGTGACAGTTTGCTTCAAGGTCACTTAAGATGAGGTGAAATAATGTATTTGGCAGCCAATTAAAGAAGGTACCATGACAGAAGCAACAGCTTGAACTGTGAGGAAGTTATAGTCAGTGCTGTTTGTTGTTTCTTAAGTTGGAAGCTTCTGTTTTCAAAGGAGTACTGGAAGATGCTAATGCTGATAACACAGCATAGCCAGATACAACTGCAAGGGCTCTAAGTTTAGAGTCCTGAAGGGCTTGTGTTGTTCTCGTAGTGGGTCCAAATGTATGGCTTTATTACATCCCTAATAAAATTGTGATGTTATCTTTGTGTACAATGTAATGTTAATTTGATTATAATATTACTAACTGTGGTGCTTTTCTTAACAATGATAATAATGGGTATGAGGACTTGATCGTTATTTAAGACCATATAATCTTAAAGTAGACAGGAGTCTACTTCAAACAACTGATGTCTTACCTATTAGAAAGCATCTAGATAGATGGGGTTTAGAGGCTGTTTAATTAAACTAGGCTATATGAATTGAATTATTTTCAAGTTTTCCTTTATCTTGTAAATAGAATTCACCTGCATTAAGTGAAATGTTACCTTTGCTTAAAAACATTGAATAGAAACATTGAGAATTTGCAGGAAGAAAATAAGATGTTTGATTGAGTGAAGTCTACAGTTTGTAGATGACCTTACCCAAAGTAAACAAAGACTTCATTACCGATTTCAAGTTATCTTCATTTTCAGAGTTGATTTATACCTGAAATTCTGGTTGAACTAAAGCTTTAGGGTTTTCTGTAAATACACTACTTCAACATTCAAAAAGTTAGTTTAACTGGTGATAAACTAGCCAAAAACTAGCTTGCATTCACTCTTGCTTTTAATATCAAAGTTCTCCTACCTTATAAAAGAGAATTTTAGTAAGTGATAATGCCCTAATGTAGTGTTTGGTGGTTTGGGTTTTTTTTTTTTGTTTTAAAAAACATGTGGTAACATGCTTATTTGTAATATACTAGGGATGGGAGAAGAAAATTAATAGGATAAACTCTGAGCCACTTGCAGCTTGCTTGGACTCCTTTTATTTAAAAGTGGGAAAGCAAGGGTTTTATTTCCAGCCTAAATTTGAACTCTATGCGTAATACCTGTTTATTCTGAAACCACTTACCATACGTGCTTAGGTCCCAAGTAGTTCTTAACAAACAAGTGATATTTAGACAAACATGTTTCAGAGCAGATTTTGGTGAATTTCCCTGAACAGCGAGGTGTGCAGGTTAGGTAGCACAGAAGAATCTCAGGGTTTGATGATGAAGGTATTGTAAGAAGTTCCTGCTTGCCCTGGGCCACTCCTCACAGAAGTTTGCCATTTATGCACTGGCAGCGTAAGAGTGTTTGTGAAGCTGCACTGTAATGAGCTCCATGGACAAAAGCTGAATAAAAAGTGGTACAAAAGGAAGATGACTTTCCCATTTTCATACATTTGAACATAGTTACTTCAGTTTAACAGAGCATGTCAGATTAAGTAAGTGAGGTGAAAGTGTCTCCCTTTATAGAAGCGTACATTGATTTTTACTTCAATGTCAGTGGAAGTACATAGTAAAACTGTCATATGTAGTTCCATAAAATCAGCTGGTTTTAATGAGCTGCTATGTTAATTTAAAACATATTCACCATGACAAAGACATGCCATGTAATTGTTGAATCTCCTTTGTGATTCTTATAATTGAATATTTAATTATAAATTTTAATGATAATATAATTAGCATAATTTATTTGAGAAATCCATATTACTATCCTTAATTACATTATTTCTAACAATACTGCACATTAAAGATAGTCTGACAAGGGTTCATATGCTTCTATTCCTTGGTGCTTGCCCTCTAGACATCTGATAGTAATCCTTACATTTCTGAAAGAAAAAAATCTATAATTTCAGCATTATGGAAGTGCATGGCAAATCATTCCTATTAACCTCTGTTACTCGAGTGGTTTTGGTTATTCATAGCTTTTTGCATGAAACTGTAAAAGCATAAAACTAACAGTAAGGCAGGTTTAAATCCTTGCAATCTGTTCTGCTTTTGGGATGTTTGTATCACTGCAGATGTTCTGAAAGAATGTAATCCAAGTACGGTGTATATACTGTATATATTGCTCACTTTTAAAGACTCATCTTTGAAGAAATATCTGTCTGGTGGTATATACTTCTGGTTGAGCCAGATGTCGCAAACCTAAAACTGAACTTTAGTTCAGTAGTCCTTCTACAGCCATGCCTATTTATATCTTGTGTAAACTGGAAATATTTAGGGTATAAATATACAGGGAAACACTGACAGTATTCTTGAGAGAACTGAGGATGTGTTAGCTCTGTCACTCACAAAAAGGACTGTCTGTGGAGGAGCTGAGTAGAAAAGCCAGCTCTCACGCCAGCTCCTGGGGCATGGGAGCCTGGTTCTGCACACTGGCTCTGTCTTGGAGGGTCATGTCGGGAGTGTGCAGCTTGCAGCAGTGCCCCGTGGCCCCAGGCCCTCCAGCTTGTGTAGGCAAAAATGATACTCCGTGAACTGTTTGCCCAGACAGTGGGATCTGGCATGTGAATGCCCTGGCATGTTGCCTGCCTGTGGCTCTCTGCATAAAGGTGGAGAGTCTTTGCTGTCTAATTAAAGCTATTGGTGCCAGGGAAGTGGACAAAGCTCTTCTGTCTCTATAAAAGATAATCTCTGTATAAAATCTTTATTACAATTAAAGAAAGAAATGCTGCTTTTTCTGATTGAACTGTTCTCTATGTTCTCTCTTGGCATCTTTTTTTCTGTTTTTCGTTCAAACAGAAGCTGTATTTAGGGAGGAGTATCAGTGAAGTCTAAAGGAACGCATCAAGCTGTCTTTGGAGTTTAATAAACTTGGCTCTGCTAGGACTCAGACTGTCTGTGTCTGGTGATGCTGGCTAATGCAAATGCAGTTGTTTGCAAAATAAAGCGGTTCTACCCTTACAAATAACTGGTAATTTTAACTCAATGTGAGGCATTAAAAACTCCCCTCCTCTCTATGCTTATACAGCCCAGTAGGAAGGAAGTCATCTTCTGTTTTGGGCACTGCTACAGACGGAGGTTCATCAGAACTCAACAGGGTAATAGTATAGCTTAACTACACGATATGTGAGCATACAACCTATTGGAACAAATCTTTTATGCTTCTGGTTTGGGTATTTTGGTACGCTTTGTGATTCTCATTGATTTTCTCTGTTACACCATACAAAGCAGCAGCTCAAAGTATTCAGCTAAAGTCTAAGCATTAAACGTAAGTTAAGGGGGGGGGGGGCAGGTTTAAAATATATTTTGAGAAAATAAGATTAGAAGTAAAACAAGAAAAGAACAAGGTTAATTAGACAGAAAATGGATTGGTAATCCTATGCACTAGAAAAATGAGGTAAGAAATACAAAGGAAGGGGTAATGAGAGTAGAAAATGGTTTGTTTAGGCAGGGAAAGATTCAGGTTGTATACAGAGGTGGCAAATGAGGGATTAGAGGGTAAAATAAGCCAGTTACTGGATCAAATGTTGAGGAATCTGGTTCAGTACAAAGGGGTGAAAATCTGGGCTGCTTGGGAAAGGATTAGTATTGAAAAGTGATAATTGCAGTTGAAAAGGAAGACAATAAGACTTGCACAAGAGAGGGGAAAGAAGGATAAAAATGAATCTGAAAAAGCAAAGTAAAAAAACCAACCAGGATTTAGTAAAGCAGAAGTCTGCCACGTAATAGAAGCCTCTTATTTAATCCAGGAGGGAATGATGATAACACAAATGAATAAACAGTTTGGTTTCAGTTTTCCTCACATGGCGTGTGCCTCAGAATCTTTCCTGGAGGACAGAGGCAGGGAGGTCACGGTTGTGATTAAATGAAATGGATTTGGAACACTTACCATTTTCAGCTGCTGCCAGGTCTGCTCCAAGGGGTAAATTTCAAAACCACTGTCAGAAGATGTGCGTACAAAAGCTTGGGGTTTGTTTGGATGAAAATGGATTTGGGATGCACATCTCACCCACTGAGTTTGCATCCTTAAATCTCTCAGGAGACCTCCGATTTTTCCCAAGATACAGGTATTTGTTTATTTTTGTATATATATTTGGGTAGTAGTAGGGAATTTTTATGTAGCCAGTGTGAATATATTTTTTTTCCTCTTGAGTAGGAAATTCTGGTGCACGAATAATTTTAGTTGCTAATAGTAGCAGAATTTGGAGCAGTTTTGGCATTTTCTTTTACATGGAATTCAGTGAAGCAATAATGAACAGAGTCAGTCCAACACTAGTAAGATGTATTTAAATAATTCTCTGACTGATTGGAGGAATTAGTGAATGAATTATTCACAAGCTATTTTTCAGAAATAGATTAATGCAAAATGTATTCACACTTTATTTGGAGCAATATTAGAAAATTAATATATGATTGCAATTAATAATTTGAGGGCAGATATTGTTCGTGATGATTTCTGCTTTTTACAATACCTAAGGTATGAAAAGTGTAAGTCAGGCATACTGATTTGAAATGAAAATGTCGTCTTATGCTGCAGAGCTGAGCTCCTCCAAGGGAGAGAAACCACTGAGTCCCTTCAGAAGTGTATAGCATATTTACTCTCGTGTCCAAAGTTGATGATGCTGTTGGTTGAATGCATCTGCTTCTTTGTGTATTCTAAGGATAAGGGCAAGATAGGCCAAAATTCCTAATAACAAACTGTCTTCTCATTTTACTTCATCAAAATTGCATTTGTTTCAGGAGAATAGTTTCCCAAACAGTTTCTTAGATTTCTTTTCAGTGCCTGAGGACTGAATTCTTATGACTTCTGCATTTCATTTAAATTTCGCCCTTGTCAATAAAGTAAACCATGGAAGTGAAATGAACATCTGTGTCTGTGTCTCTTGGTTGGGTCAGAGTTGGATACATTTTTCAAAGGTCTGTGCTAGTCTGTCAGAAGTTGTTGACTTCAGTCCCAGATCAGCTGTGGTGACCCACCTTATGTGGGCCATTATACACCAAGCCAGACTACAGGACCTGATCTGGCCTTTCACAACCTTGAATTATATGAATCTTTGTTAATATCTTGGTTCAATGTGAAACACAAGTATAGGAAACAAGGCTATTAGTTTCAAATTATATATATTACTCAGTAGAAGAACATGGCCTTCATTATCTGGACAATTAGTTTATATTCATTAGGGGGATCTAACTTTACTTGGTCACATTTTTTGGTTGTGGTGCGGTAAAAGGCCAATGTACTAGCATCAGATCTTGGGATTCCCTGCCACTCCTCATCGTAACACACTTTCACATGAATGTAGAAGAAACGGGGTACTTTGACACATAATGTTCCCAGTGTTTTTCTTGTAACCTTCTGCTGCAATTTAGACTTTCTCCACTGCCATGATTAAAAATAATCAATTGTTATAGATGCCCAAAGGAAAGGATGCTCAGTGTGGTTTTTGTTTCTCAAGAGATTACTTTTTACAAGATCATTGCCTTATCTAGAAATTTTGTGAAACCATGATGGTTTCATAAATGCTTGTAAGTCACCTTTCCGTGCCTACCTATATTGTGTACTAATGTATCAAATAATGAGCCAGGGGAGAAAAACCTGCTTGGTGTGGAAAATCATGTTCAGCTTTGACATTTTAAGTTTGACTGCTAGAATGAAGAAGCATTTGAAATAACTCTTCAGGATTCTTGACGCATCACATTTGTAACCCATCTCCTTACTTTGTAATGTAAATCTTGAATTTAAAAAAAAAAGTTCTTGTCTTTTTTTTTCTTTTTTCTTCTTTTTTTTTTTTTTTTTCCCCTGAAAGGTCACTTACTTCAGATTGATTTCTGCTTCCTGAATAGGACATAACAGGTCTTTAATAATCTTCTTGATCATACTTATTCAGAAATAAGTATATTATTATCACAGGAGTTCTTTTCATACTATTGTCAGAAAGGTGAAAGATGTATTAAGGGTTACTTGAAATGAGGAGGCACACAAGTTTTGTCTTTATCAAAACAATATGTGAAACTTAAAGTATATGCCAAGGACCTGAACAGGAACAGCTAAAGCTCTTTTGGTCGGCAGAAGTGTAAAATTTCTGTACTCACATGTACTTTGGACTGGTCTTTTTCTTTTCCAAAACTCTGTGGTGAGTGGAATTACGTTAGAGGAATTATCCACAAACAGGTTAGTTATCATTAACAACTACTCATAGAAATATCTTCCATTTATGGAAGCTCCTCTGCTTCTCCTGGGCTGGAGATAAGACCCCTCGGGGTGACGCAGCCTTTGCCCATCTCAGCTCCAGAAGAGGAGTGTAATACAGAGCTTGGCAAGACATGCGACTGGTTATTTCATCTCATCATGGCACAAGATGTCTTGCACAGTTTCTTTCAAAGTTGCCAAGGACTTCAGTTGTTAAACATATTCAGGCCTTTTTTTTTTTTTCCTCTTGGCATTGTTATGTTTTTTTGGCCATGGCATCATTTTTACTTTCACTACCAGATAGTTACAGACTATTGCAAAAACTTTAGAAAAATCCCTGAGGCATTCAACAATCTGTTGACTGTGATCAGTGACAAATTACATCAATACCTATTTTCTATACCTCTGTCAGGAAGAATTGTGATGTCTGGTGTTGGGTAAAGGAGAGTTCCTCAACCCTTGATTAAAATGTCTGTTTTCAGAATTAAAGATAATTGGAAAGAAATGTGAATGGGCAGAACAAAAATTATCTGGATGCAGTTTATATATAGTGAATAAGGTTCAACTTCATTTGTGACGTAATGACTCACTGGACTGCATACCAACTTTAAATTTTAAAGCAATGCAGATGTTTCAAGGATACAAGATTCCATTTCTTAGGTTTCATATAAACTATAGAAGATCAATTAAGCAGAAAATTTTATCTAATGAAAAAAATATGTTCTGTGATGAGTGTCTTTCAAATGCCAGCTATTCCTGTTGCACACATGGTTGCAAACTATTCAAAATCTGTCTGAGAGGTCTTAACAGAGAATTACAATACAGTGTACTTAATTTTGTGCAGTGTAAGTAGTAATGGGCTGAACTATTGGCCCAGGTGACTGCGGTAACAAACAATTCACCCATGTTATTTTTATTGCTTGTGTTTTCAATTCAAACATTAATACACTGACTAGATTTAAAATATCTCTGTTTATTTTTGCAAGAGAGGTAATGTATATAGATCTGTTGCTTTCAGCACAGATGCTCACCATTAAAAACCTACAAAAAAGATTGCTTATCACAGAAATATCCCACGTTTTAATTAAATGAATAGTAATCTGTTATATCAAAATTTGAAGCTAAATTAAAAAAAAAAAAGATTCAGCAGCCACTGGTTATTATATCTCTATAAAGTGGTGTGTTGAACTATGTCTTATCTTTAAATAAATGGGAACTGTCTTTGAATTTAATTATTGAATATACATGCAGACCACACTTGCAAGAACCTAAAGTAGGTTTGGGTTTACTCCTTCTCCCTGGTCTTCTGGTTTTATTTAAAACAAAACACCCAGCCCCACACCAAACAAAACCCCATCACCACCACCATTCCAACATAGGACCACAGGTTCATCAAAACCCTCTTAATATATACATCTGAATTCTAGTCACTATTTCTACTGTTGGAGGAATAGAAAATACTGAAGGGTTAATCTGAGAGCCCTAAATTATGTGTACATTAGTATGTACTAATTGCTACATACTTCAGTTGAGAATACAGCATTGACTTTAAAAAGTATGAAATGGATTATTTTCATGATTTATTGTAACCTATTACAAGAGAGCTAAGGGGCAGCAGAAGATTGTTTATCCATTCAAAAGATTATTGGTGTTAAATTTCCAAGCACATGACTGTGTTCTAGAGATATCTAGGAGTGTTTGTATGTAGGTAATGTAAGAAAAACGTCACTCTGTTCAAGGCAAGTTTGTTCTGAAAAGTTTTTTTTTGTAAATACTTGAATTTTAAAGAACTTGTGGCTGTTCTTTGGGCCCAAATTCACACTTTAATGCTCTGACAGCTGACAATTCCAAAGCAATACTTGCGCCTTTGGAGACATTCAGAGTGTTTACTGGATAGTTCTGATGGACTCTATTTTATTTATCTTATTGCTTGAGAGTCTCCATTTCTAACTGCATAACTCTCTGAAGAAAAACTGTAACCTGTCTTGGTTTTCTATATTGGGTAACAGAATTGCCTGTCATGAGCCACTTCCTTCTTACTGTAGAAAAGTCTGTTGAGGGTCTGGATTTTGGTTGGCAGGTGATCTGCCCTGGTTTTTCAGTGCCTTTTCAGAACTAAGAGCAAGTGACTTGGGGCAGGTCACAAAGCATGTGTTTGCCCATCCAATGCATCTGTCTTAAGCACTGAGGCACACAAATATCTGAATGTGAAATTTATATCTACACCTGTTATTGCACGTTTTTGTTTTAATAGCAGTTGCAGATGAAATTTATTGGCAGAAATTGGAATCTTTTTTTTTTTTTTGTATGCCCTGTAGTTCATATTAGAAATGCTCTCCTGATTTCAGCCTTTTGGAGGTTGAGGGTCCTCAATAGTAATTTTTTATGTATAATTTATTCTTCCAATTACACTGCTTTTATTTCCTGTAACTAAATGTCTGGATTCTTAAGATAACAATTATAACAATTTTAAACACTTGGGGGCGGGCGGAGGGGGACTAACACACACAAATAGGAAATTAACAGATAGTCCTGTCAGCATGTGATTAACTTCATTTACATGGAATTACAGTTGTTTATGTACCAAACATTTGGTCCACATGTTGTAAGCTAAACCTGTGTGACTACAACTTTGTCCGCATTTTTGCTTTTGAACATAGTTATGGTTACAGGTTTCAATATGGTCCAAGTGAATGATTATTCTTAGCTACTTTTTTTTGTGGCATTTGTCAGGCTGACCAAATAACCCTCTGAATATCTATTACTATAAAGGCTACATTGTTTATTCCTCACGGTGAGGAAATGATAAAGCTCTGCTGTCACTGAGTATGCCTCAGTCAGCTTTGTAGCTTACATTGGGCTGAATGCCCAAACATTAGAAAAGTAAGTAAATCAAATAAAAGGCAGGGATTCTTTATGGTTAAAAAGTACCCCAAGAAACGCAACACAAAACCAACAAAAAATAAAGAACAGAGCAAATGAACAAAACCCACCTAAAGATAAGATTTATTCTAGTTTGGATGTAATTGATTTACATTCACGTGCTATCTATCTGAGACACTTCCATCTGGAGAGATGTTTTTATTAGTAATAAATGCTCTTTTTCCCTTATTCAAATTCCCACCCACCCCCTTTTTTTTTATTCCCCCAATGTAAATGATTCAGATGTTGACTATAAGAAGGATAGTTGCTTTTTTTTTTTTTTTTCTTAAAATTTCTTTTGAATTTTGGTCAGTTCAGATATTGATTTAGTGGGTTTTTGCACCATTTAAAAAGTGGGGATTTTCATTGCTGTTACAGTCACCAAGCCATCACAGTAAGGTGTAACTTTACTGTGAATTCATTTATAGGATAGAAATCAGGACTCAACAGAGTGAATGGAATTAATTCCTGTTGCTTTTCTTCGGGACCGTGGGGAAGCACAGCGAGTGCCTGCCTTCTTGCAGCTAGGAAGAGGAGGAAGCCCAACTGCAGCAGAGGAGCCCTTCAGGATGCTGCACAACAGGAGGAAAATTGCAGTCAAAGCTGGAAACCGAAATCTGGGTTTTATCATTGTGTCAGACAAACAAACAAGTAGGAGGTAAATAAATGGCAGACAGAAAGTAGAGATGAAATGGGAACAGATGTGGTGGCCAGGAGGCGCTCTGTGGGCTGATGAAGGAAATAGAAACAGAGCTTGAAGAGATGGTTGACCCCCTGCCCCGTCCCCTGCCGCTACCCCTGTGCCTTGCAGAAAGGCTTTCACAGGGGAAAATATCGCCTCTCATTCTCTTCTCCTCTTGTCAAGCATACTTCAGTAATGACCCTTTTTTATTTTGGCAAAGAAGTCCTTCAGGTGGCTGGTGGTGGCACGGAGGGGAAGAAGCGATTTTTGCCAGTGATGTGCATTATCCCCTTGTTTGTCCTCCCCGTGCTGGGTAGTGGCAGGTGGCAGTCAGGCCTCTGCTCCACTGTGTCCACCTTCAGCATCCAGTTGTTCCTCAGAAGCTGTGTCTCTGAAAGGAGCAGCCAAAGACTAGGGCTTGGCAAGCTGACAGGGCGGACACAGGGACAAGGTGAAGCAGGTTGCTTAGCAGGGCTGGGAGCTTGGGGCAGGCTGGGACCTGGGGCCTGGATAGGGCCACCTTGGGCAGTAGCTGCCCTGGCAGCATTCCCTCCTTGCCCCTGGTGATCCTTGGGGATCAGTGGAGCTGTCAGTGTGATGAGACCAGGGGATCATGCCCAGGGGACCATGCCTGGCCTCAGCGTCACTGTTCTCCATGCTTTCAGCCTGCATCTTGCCAGGGGTTGATACGGATGTGACAGCTTAGAGATTTATAACGCCTTCACTAACGACAGTGTGTATGATAATGTACAGTGTCTCCCCTCACCAAATTATGGAGACATGTGGAGAGCTTTCAGGAGAGCCACAGATGTCCTGCTGGCCATCTCCGTAGCTCCCTCAGGGCATGTGCAGGTCGGAGGGCCGTCAGCGCGGGCCGGGCGGCCCTGCTGCACGTAATGGCGGCAGGAATGGCTTTCTTCTTCACCTTGCAGCTCTGCTTGTCTCGTCGTGTACCTCCACACTGCAATCTGAAGTGAAAAAAGGTTAGTTGCAACCTTTTTAAATATGGGTCATGAATCCACGTTGTGAACTGTTAACCAGCTAGCTTGTGAGCCTTACTTATCCAAACTAGGTTTTATTTCTTTTTATTTATTTCTGAGTATTTAACAACAGAAGGTCACTTCCGATGTTGACGTGTAAACAAGTTGTTGCTTTACCTTAGGTGCTGTTTGTCACAGCCCAGTGCTCGCATACCTCCTCTTGCCTGGCAGCAAGTGCAGGGAAATCTGAGGTAGTTATTTTGCCCAATCAAATGTATTTTTATATTTCAGGTTTTCACAGTGCTATTTCTGAGCTGTTGCGTCTGGTTCAGATGGTGTTATAATATTATGAAATTATTTATATGCCTATAAATTAAGGCAACTGCTTCTTCTCACTTAATTTAAAAAGGATCTGCATCTGAAACAGAGGGAATCCAGTAAAATGTGGTGTTTATTCTTGTATGTGGACAGCAATGCTACAAGGAAAAGAAATTAGTTGGTTTTTCAGAGGTACGGAAAGAGAAAAAGTAGCTCTTCCTAGAGATGCACTGTAGTTAAAACATAATTGCTTGTTTCCTTTGTTAAAATTACGTGATTACAGAAAAAGATCTTTAAAAAGTGGATTTTTTCCTTCTCCTATTTAGATGCCTTCCATATTACAAAATACGAGAGCTGTATCGTTAGACTCTAGCTTTAGGAAGTACTTTTTGAAAGAATCTGTGAGAGCTTAGAGTCGTGTTTTAAATTTGGGGTTGTCTTGGATTTGGGTAAATGCAGTATTTCAGGGTAATTTATCTGTTTGTGTCCAGTTTATTTTGGGGACTATAACCAGATTTTAAAAAAAGAAGCTATGAGGTAATAAGACTTTTATGAAATAGGCCATTGATGGAAAAAGCATAGGATGAAGCAGCATTCATGTAGGCAGTGTTGGGAATGGATTTTGGCACAGAAGCAGCACCCACAGCAACTGTGAAGATCAGTGTGTCTTCCATTTCGCTGTCTTGAAGCACTGTTTCATAAGGAGATGTCAGCTGGCAGTAATCAGGTACTGACACTTCTAAGTTTCATGCATTTTTTGGTATTGAGAGCTTAAAAAGTGTATGGCTTTAGTTCTTGCCTTCTACAAAAAGGAATATTTCAGAAGTGTGCTCTCCCACGTTCTTTATTCTGTCTCTCTGTTAGCAGTAGTAACATTTCATTTAGTTGTTCAATCCAGTCTGACAACAGGAAATTGTGAAAGAGTCACTATTGTCAGTCATGCAAGTATTGACCGGCAAAAGGACATCAGGATGTTGTCCAAATACCCTGCATTTGTGTTTTGAGAGGTGTACTGGCTTGTTTTGAGGACTGTCAGTGTAGATGAATGGCTGCTATCCAAGACACAGGACTATACTGAAGTACTCCAATATTGGGCTGCGTAAGAGGGAGGGGAGAGAAAAGGTAAGAATTATAGAGAATTGTTTAAGATACTCTTTGCTTGCTTACGTACAAGCCCTTTTTTTGGATTTAAATTTTATTGGCAGATTAACTTTCTCCCCTTGCATGACCTTTCTTCCTGGGTCTCTCCATCTGCCTTGCTTAATGTGATGGCTGTTTCCTCCTGTCTTGTAGTTCTCCTACAAAGCCTTGGTGGGGTTAAGCCCGTACTTGCCAAAACCAATCTGTACGATTTACTTGGTTGTTCTATTTTTAGATTGCTTCCTGCTCTGTGGGAAAAGCAATGAGCAGAACCCTCATTTCTATGCAGAATCATAAATTCTGTAGCATTTCCAGTGCATATGTTCCACGTCAGGCAGAATGGAGAACTGTACCTTTGCCTGCTAGATCCAAGCTGAAAGTTGGGCTCAGCAGGACAGAGACATATGCGTTCCTTATTTACCCTGGCCACCTTTGGGCATACATGTCAGATGAATACAACCTCCTTCAGAGTCTGAGAAGTGTGGGGATTTAGCTGTCTTCGGAGCGCTTGCTTCAGAACTGAGGCTATCTTAGACTTTTTTAGGGATTTTTGGATCCTAAGAGGGCTAGAAATTATTGATATGTGGAAGGCCTTGCAAACTTTGGCGGGAAAACTGAAATGCTTTGGGGACTTGAGCAGTAGCAGGGCAGATCTGCACAGAAACTTGGACAAAGTGTTTTGTGTGATTAGTTATTTGCAGGTCTCTGCAAGTCTGGATTTGCCTGTAAATGAATGTAGCCTATGGTGATGAATAAGAGCATGGCTAAGATTCTCATGCATTGGGTGGATTTCTCCATGATTTACAGAATACTGCAAAAATTCTCAGGAAAGGGACTTTGCCTTTTGTTATGTAGCACTTAGTACAGGAAATCACGGTCTTGGCTAGAGTTTCATGGCAGTACCGCAGAATAAATATAGAATAATAGCTCTCCAGTGGTCTGGAAAGCATCTAGTACAGTGCTGCTTTGGTTGAGAAAGTGATATCTCAGAAGAAAGCAGAATTCTGGTGATTTCGGCAGGAGCCATTTCTTGCCAATGCTGCTGAGAATTGCAGACTTACAGCTCCTTTGAATCAAGCTGTATAAACAGTTATAATTTACATTATTGGGAATTGCTTGTGCCTGAGCACCTGTAAAACTGTTGGACATATAATTATTTTTTTGTTCTTGTTTGTGGCCAATAAAATGAGTAACCACTTAAGCTTCCAGAATATTTGGTCTTGAACCTCTGTCCTATTGGAAGAAGTTTTGGCAGGGCATAAATAATTAGGGAACTAATATAATTGTTGTGAAACATCCTTCATATCACAAGTAATTCACAAATTTGGGCACTAGCTTAAGCTGTTGGAGAACTGAGTGTGGTTTTCTCAGCCAGTGTTGCCCCTGGAGAATAATACGGTGCGTGATTCAGGTCCTGAATTCTAAAATACGGTTGTGGTTCTCATATTCCCATACAATTTACTGCGAAGGGAATGTCTGGAAGTTTGTGCCATGAAAAAGTACACTACGTAGGTTTGTATTTCAAGCACTCATGAAAATGTTGTCTGACTATCTGACAGTATGAATTCACAAGCAGAGGTCCATGTTTTTACAGTGTCACTTGATCATATCCAGGTGAGTCTTCTGCACTTATGATAATGTCTCTCTTCTATCTCTTTTCCATTGTTAACAATCCAGCCGATATAGGTAATGATAATTTGAAACAGGTTTCTGGAATTGGGTTTGGTGGTGGTATAAAGATAAAGCTCTTGTTGACACCTGCCTACTTCTAGTTAGACTGGTTCTAGACCTTTGTATGCTTCCCTTTAATACAGGTAGCCAAAACTATAATATAAAGTAAATGCTTGCTAGAAGCAGAAGGTAATTCTGTGATTTCTTGAAAAAGTAAGATTGGTTTAGTGTTCCATGTCATATTCTGTCTATGGCTAATCTATAAAATACATTCAAAGAGAATCAGCAATGTTTTGTACAGCTTTTTTCCTATTTTCTTTTTGATTGATTATTTCATTTGGAAGATAGGTCTGTAGTAAGTTAAATGCAGTTTGTTTTCTGACTATGCTGCTTCATGATCCTGTCTCAGTTTAGAATCTGATTTGAAAGGAGCTGCGTTTTCCTCAATCTTACTGTGTTAATTCAAGCAACTGTTTAAAGAAGCAGTTCTGTAGCACAGAAAGGACTGAACATTTTGGTGGGAAGGGTGAATGAGCAAACCTGAAGTTATCTACAGTGATAATAATGATCAATTTCTGTGCCTGCTAAAATGACAGAGGTTAGATAAGCATTGGGTTCTCCGCAAACTGAGACTTTGCAACAAGGCTTGGGGGGTGTGTGTGTGGGGGGTGTGCGCATCCCAGTGTTTGATACATTTCAGGCTTTTGCATAATCTTTTCCTTGAATAAATAGGACACTTCAAAGTGTGCCAAAGAGAATAGGTACCCTGCACACAGGCAGAGTGACAGACTTGAGTGATTTACTAGCCTCTTTCTATTTCTGTTTTTATTAGACTGTGATATGTCCTGTATATACATAGCATTACTATCAAAATAAGCCACTATAATATGTTGGCCCAAGAAAAAATATTTATAAGAGAAGGAACCCTTTTATATCTGTCTGCATTTCAACAAATATCATTATAAAATACTACTATTTGTGTTTGCAACATTTTTGTTTTCCAGCTACTAGACTGTATTTCCATTCCTTAAAATATTTTCTTCCCTTTTGAACAATAATTCTGCTTTTAAATTTCCACAGATATAGTTCACATGCAATTAAATTTGAGTGACTTAACAGTATCCCTGTACAAAAGCTGTTTGTCTTCTGTGCTCCATAAAAGGAAACTTTCCAACCAGATTGAAACTGTTTTCTTATATATAACCATACTTCCAGTACACTTTAACACATACTTAGTTTTAAACAAGTTTCTGTTTGCAGATATCATGACACTTCAGTCCTGTGAAACAGTGTTTTGCTGGCTATGAAGTCCACTGAAGGTTGGTTGCTTAAGGCCTTTTTCACTCTACAAGTCACGTTCCTTTTTGTAAGCCTCATTGCAGGATCATTTCATTCAAGTGACACAGTAACAAACCAGCTCCTAATTATAGTTCTATGAGCAGACGGAGTGATTTTTGAGAAGAGTAGGATGCAAGTGATGGACCCTATTATGTGCAGAGCCACCATCATGAGCTTTTATGTTTGTGAAATTGTAGTGTTTGCATATTTGTGTATTTACACTTATCTGCATGTAGAAAGAGATTTGTTGCATTATCTGGTTTTTAAAAAATACAGGGCTCCAACATGAATCATATTTTATGGATGAAGTTCATTTGCATTAGATTTAATTTTTGTTCATTTGCCTACAATTATCATTGCAATTTCCTGAAAATTACAGTTTAGTCAAGAGGGACTTCAGGATGAATAATAAAGGGGTGAATGAATGCAGCATGTATGTTGCAGTTCCAGCCATCTGCTATATGTTTATCCTGGGAGTTTTTACTCCGATTGAATCAGTACTGGCAACTTTGTGATCCCATGCAGTCTCTGACTACAGAAATACAGGAAGAAATTCTGCTTTTACATATATCTATGCTTTTTGGGGTTAGGTAGCTTTGTTTGGTGTCAAGTGGTATACTAGTCTGAGCTCCAAAGTCACCCCACGTGCATTATGTCTGTCTTTAGTGTGGGCATTTTCCTTTAATTGAGCTTTTCAAATTTCAGCAGCAATTCATCTCTTTGGTAAGGTCTGACAGTGGGCTACTGTGCCCTTCAGAAAAAGAAGTCTGCTGATATAATAGAGGTGAAACAGGCTTTGAACTCTTTGCTTGTGTCAGGGCACTGCTGTTTTTTCTGGTGCTCCTCAGTTTGGGGGAAAAGTCTTGTAGCTGAACAAAATATGAAATTGCTTATGAATACCATCTTCACTGCAATAGTGGGATGCATTTTTGTAAGGAATAATTGCTAGGGAGTGCTTTTGTCAGCAATATTATGTCCACAGATTCTTTTTTTGCTCTGCTAGGGGTTTTGCAGAAACTGAACTTGTGTATTACCATTGAGCTGAATGTCTGGTCTTCTGCAAGCAGCTTTCATCCCTAAAGTTGGGAGGAAGAAGAAATTCAGCCGTAATAGCATTATCCTAAGGGGTAGAGGGGAAGTCTGTCAAAACCAGGAGGCCTATAAATATACCTAAAATTTTGTTAATATTGAATGTTTCAACTCAGAGTCAAAAAGTATTTAGTCATGTTTTGGATTGTGAGCCCATCTCTATAGTTGGTTGTGTAGCTGCCATGTACCTAGAAGTTTGTTGTTTTCCTGTCACGTTCTTTGAGAAGTGTGTTTGTAATTTTTTTTTTTTTTTAAGCCTAGTAGATGTTTAAATGCAACACAAACACAAAGAAGCTGACTTCAGAAGTCACAATAGTATGAGGGTTTGCTACTGATTACTGTTACGGCTTTCCTAATTTCATGCTGTGTTGACTTTACTCATTTCTTCTCATGAGGGCTTTTCTTTTCTCCTAAATTGGTGGTATTTTCTCAGTGTAGTTAAATGCTTTCAAAGTCACATAACAGAATTCTATTGTAAAAGAAAATTATTTTCTTGGCTAAAATATCTGATCAAATTATGTTCTTGGTTTTCCAGTATGTCTGATTAATCACTTCTACAGACTTTCATTAATTTTTAGATCCCCTTTTGACAAATTAACACTTCTTCTGCATGTCATACAGAAGCTATAAGTAATGTAACAATAATTGTGAGAGCAAATATGTACTTTGCAGTGAAATGTAATATTTTATACCTGTTAATTGGAAGAAAAAACCAAATAGTCTATTTTGGATCTACATGAAAAAAGATGTGAAATGTTTCAACTCCTTAATCTTCAGTGTCATTTGCCAAACAAGGCTTGGTTTACTTTTATTTTCATAATAAATGCAAGATCATATGTGGTTTTCTTAATACTGTAATATGACTTGTGAATGGTGTAGCTGGTTTTGTTTGGTCCTATACAAATCCTTACTGCTTCTAGCAGATATACAATTGATTCCAAATAAATGTTATCATCAAAACGCCACTTATGATCAAGTATGATCAAAAATCTAGATGGCCAAGAAAACAGAGTCAAGAAAGAAACAACTTTCTAAAACTTGAAACAAAAGCATACCAAAACAATTATCAGATCTTCGCTTGAATACTCACCAAATTGCTTAGATCCAAATTTCTTAATGAAAGAATTCAGTCTGAAATGGACTGTCAGTATTTCCTAAAATTCAGCTTATTTTTACTGGCTTTTTCCAAACTCATGTTTATTTAAGTAGTTTGACCTTGTGAAGCACTTCTTAGAATTGTCCTGTTTCAAATCTTCTGCTGGTGAAGTAAAAGGCACCGAGTAATGATTCAAACCCCTGTCAAGAACTGTTGACCGATGTTAACAGTAACTAATTCTGATGTTAACTAAATTATTTTCTCTTGGCATGCTCACAAATGAGAGTACTAACATAGCTTCAGGGAAAGCTGTATTAGGGTAAGTATAGAGAGATATATACTAGTATAAGAATCAGGGACTTTTAACTCATTTCCTAGTATGAAGAGTGTTCTTTAATCAGCAGAAATACATGCTGAGATATGCATGTATGCCTTCTCTTTAGCCCACTTTCCTGATTTTTGCCTTAAGGGATCCTAAGAAGTATTCTTCCATTTCATGCAGGCTAAAAGTTTCTGTGTGGAAATAATCTTTCTTTTTTCTGTCTGTTGTCTTGGCAGCTTTAAAAAAAAAAAGTAAATACAAAAAATAATAATAGAAAAAATCTAAGGGGGAAAATAACACAAAGCCTAGAAAAATTATTAATACCAGATCTACCTCTATAGCAATATGAAGTTAAAGAAGCCAAGCAGGATGTGTAATGTGTCTGGAGAGGAGTTGTATTTCCTGCTTTAGCCTGACTCCTGGTATTTTCAAACTTCAGGCCAGAAAAGATCCTGGCTCCAGCACGGGGGCTGTTGGTCTGCATCCTTATTTAGGACCATCTATGCAATCTGCAGGTGTGTCTCCCCCCCCCCCCCCCCCGGATATTTTGGGAGTGGTCTTTTGATGGGACAGTTTGAGCTGGTAGCAGTGAGAGTCACTTGCAAGCCCTGTCTTCCTCATGAGCTTCAGTCTCCATAGACTATTGCAATGCTGTGCTCAGTGAATCCAGTCCAGTATTTTGTTCTGCTTGTACAGGTTAAAGCTGACAAATCTGTGTGTGAATGGTAAATCTCTTAGGCGGAGTGGGTGGGTTTGCTCTGCAGTTTTAGGCTTTGCAGAAGATCTTGGGAGGTGCACCTTTTCCCCGAGTCTTCAGCAGAGGCTGTTAGAGCTCTTGTCTCATGTTCATTTGACAACAGTGAATCACAGTTCTGCCTGGCATGTCTGAAAAGAGGAGGTAACTCAGTAGCTTGGTCTATCGTACACATCTCCAGACAACTGGTTTGCAGGCAGAGAAAAATGTCTTCTGTCCACTTCCCTTACTCATTTGGCTTTGACACTTGGTCAGTGTCCTCATGCCAACTGTGGAGCTTTCAGTAACGCCTTCTCAATGAGGAGAAACTGTAGCTGTTGAGTGATGCCCTCCTAGCAGTGCCACTTCATTACCACCCACTTCACCACCATGATTTCCCTGTTTATTTATTTCTAAGTACGTGATGTTGAAAACTACCCCAGACAGATAATCTGTTATGAAGAAGTCTTAACACTTTCTACAGCACTTTCTGATAATCTTCCTTTCTACAAATGAATCTTCTTGCAGTGTAAGATTGGAGTTTATTTGTCCAAGACACTTGTAGATTTACCACTTTCTTTTTGTGGGGCTTTTCCCTTCCCAAAATAAGGAGCAGTACCTTGTCTTCATGAAGGCCTCGGAGCTCTACCGCTGAGCTCACTGAAGTTTGTTTCATGGCACAGAAATGCAGTTGGTTTCCTTCTTAGCAGCCCACTAATCTGTGCTCGTGTTTGCAGTCTTCCAATAGTTCATACCAAAATCAGATTAAAACTGAGTTTCAGTTAAGTTTTTCAATATAAAATGAATTCTTAAAGAAGTCTATAAATTTTAAAAATGGAAGAAAAAAATCATCTGTGTTTAACATGTATGCTTACTTTTTACAGTTCTGTTGCTTAACAATGTTCTCCTTGAGTGGATGTTTTCTTTGTTACTTAAGCTGGCATTTACATCCTAGCTTTATTATGTGGATGAGGCTAATGCAATTGTGTTTATTTTTGCTTCTAACAGTGTTATTTTGGCTATTAGAGTTTCTTCCTATTTTTATCCTCAGAAGTGTCATTAGGTACTCAAATATGTTTTACTTAAGCCTGTAAGAGTTCTTTGTTTAACATGAAGTTGTGGGTATTCATATAAAAGATTTGCAGCCTTCTAGTATGGGCCACTTATAGCTCTCAATTTCTTAACTCCTGTTGGGTATTAACCAATAATTTTGTATATTTTTTTAAGACTGACTTCCATATGTTAGCAGATTTTTATAAAAGTCTCTAGCCTGCTAGGTAGTAATGTCACTTTCTTTTTGACTCAGTGAACATGTCATTACATTTACCAGCAGTCAATCTGACAAGTTTGAGTGGATCTGGTTTTGGTTGATTGGTTGGCTGGTTTGTTTTGGTTTTTTTTTTTTTTTTTTTTGGTTGGGTCCCGTGTCCCTCCCTCCCCCCTCCCCCCTCCCCCCCCCGTGGTGGTCTTTGTTGTTGTTGTTGCTGTTGTTTGGCTGTTGTTGTTGTTGTCGTTGTTGTTGTTTTGTTTGTTGTGTTTGTTTGGTTTGGTTTGGTTTTAGTTTTAGTGGTCAGTTGCATATATTTTGGAGTGTTTCCAAAGCTGATGTTAAGTGATCTCTTGAATTTAATTTCTTTGCTTGGGATTACTTTGGAAGCAATGTACAGCCATGGAAGCTTGTCTTCATAATTAGACACCCATGCTATGTGTGTCGGTTGTTTATTTTTATTTTTTTTAAAACCCAGACAAGGTAGATTTCCATAAATAATTTGTCAAAAAATGATGAACTGTTTTATGGAACTTCATAAAAAATGCATTAACTTCCCTGTCATGGCACTGTATTTTAATTGTCAGTTAATGTAAAGAAGTTTCAGTTCTGAGTATAAGCTGCTACTTTGTCTCTCTGCTGAGCACTGATGAGAAATATACTTTCCTCTTGACTGTTACATATTTATATCTGCCTGTGTATTTACAAGTGCTAATTTACATGTTAAACCTGTATGGCTTCTGTTCTCACTTCAGAACATATGCATTTTGTTAATGGGTCTGACTCTTGCTGGAACTACTTGGTCCTGGAACTGTGTCTTTCTAATGCCTTCAAAACTCTTCAGCAAAAGCAATTCTGTAATACTTCAAAAAAGAATTTTTGTACTTAAAATACATTAAAATGTGGCAGTGCTTTCCCCAGAGTTGTGCTATTTTTCATTGAGTTGTTATTTTTTTAAGGAGTTAACCCTCCACGTGTTACAATAGATGCAAGTTTTGAATGTTTTAAAGCTGGGGCATTGTAGATATATGAAATGCAGATGACAATGCAGAAGAATGTAGAAGTTCGTTTACACCTTTATTTTCATCTGATTGCTGGACCTGTTACTTTTCATGCCCCATATTCCATGTGAACTGCAAGAGGATTCCTCCCAAAGCACCAACAGGCATTTCTCTTTCATATGAGTACATGTGTGAACATGTAGTGATCCCTTTCCCCCTGCCCCCGAATGACAGAGCAATTGCTACTGACAGTAATTGCTGCATATGTTTATTTATAAAAGCGTAGGAAATAAGTCCTAAGTTTATATATTTGATTATATAGAAGTAAAATGCTGAAAAGTGTGTTTTTTCAAGTCATAGTTTGCAGTTGACATGTATAGTTGGTAGGGAAATACAGTAATAGAAACAAGGAATGTGTTACTAATAAATCTCAATATCTGTAAAGACATTCTTGTAAAAAATATCAATTTCTGTTGTGAATTTTGTTTTCATTTTTGTTCTTGGATTCTTCTCTAGTGGAAACCATGTGAAAATGCACTGGTTTATCCTGGTATGGAAACCACTCTGAGTATATAAATGCAGCTTTATGCTTATCTGAAATTAAAAAGACAACACAGCATTATGCTCAGATAGTTCACTGCACAGTTAATATGAATTTTTAAACTATTAATGTCTTGTTTGTAAGAATATAAACACATATTCTTCTCCTTTGGAACTATCAAGCATCATCCAGCCAGTGTGTAACGGTCAATAAATGAATAACCTCTTTGTCAGCCTGTAGGATGATGCCATTATTAACAACTTTGTCATGTAGTACATGTTTCTTGATTCCCAACTAAGCTGTCACAGGATGACTCTGAAAAATTACTCTGTGCTTATTACATGAATATACATTATGAGAAGACACAACTCTATCCTGGCAACACATGACTTCATTGCTAGCAGTAATTTTCTGAACATTTGTGGTAATATACAGCTGTCATCTTCTTTTTCTTTGTTATTTTTATTTGAGAAGCTTCTGATAGTAGTAGTATGTCCCTTATACTTTAGATCACTGTAACTTGTGAATAATAAACTGCTCTATCATGATATTCACAAAAGTATTAGCATCTGGTATGCTGCATTACATGCGACTTTTCTTGAAAATAAGTTTCTTTAATTTTTTTTTTTTTTCATACTTCCCCAGTGGACATGGGGGAAGAGGAGGGAGGGAAACTATCCAGATTGAAATTCAGTAAGACTTGTATGGAAGAGGGTAGGTTTTTAATCAATTTCCCGGGAGAATGATTTTGCAAAAAGGATGGAAGAGAGATGCTGCTAATGGCCATAGCTGTGACTCAGAGGAATGTAGTGCTGAACTTATAACCTGCAAACAAAACGTTGGTCTTGTGTTAGGGTTGAGCTACTTTTTGGTAGCCGGATTTTGAGTTTCCTAGCACCAAGAATCCAAATAGACAAACCTTCCTTATTCCAGCCTGGGGCTGGCTCTTTGTCAAAAAAGCAGATTCACTCTATACCCAGTGTAGCTAGTGGCCAAGCAGTAGAGTGTTAAGAAGAAAAAGAAAAAAAGAAAAAGGGGGGAATTGTAGAGGAATGAAGGCAGGTTAATTAACATTGATAATATACAGCTGTGGGCTGGCTTCAGGGGTGGTGGGTTGGCTGGCGTGGATGATGTGCAGCTGTGGCTTGTTCCTGCTAAGTAGTTAAACAGTTCTAAGAGTGAGGGAAGATGAGGTCTGGAAGAAGCAGAGGGAGGATAGTGTGCCCTGGATGCAGGAGAGGCAAGGTGAGTCTGCAGGAGAAGGAGGGGGACTGGAAGAGGAGAGGCTGGCTGGAAGAGGAGTCTGGACACAGATAGAATCTGGATGCAGCAGAGGCAAGAAGCAGGGTCGACTGGTTTGAAGGGGATGAAGAAACAGCATGGACAGTAGATGTTGAAGCCTTGTGAGGGATTGGTGGCTGTGCTGGGGCAAGGTGGGGGAACTCTACTTACTGAAGTTAACTTGGTATGGGGTGGTAAAAGCCTTGCTGCAGTTGGCTAGTTTTGCTAGTGCTGTGACAGTAGAGATTTTGTACATCATGAGAAGAGGACCCATGAAGTGTAGTCTTGGGACTGGTGCAGGTAGAAGAGAGTCATCCTTGGATACCCTTGTGGGAAGAGGAAAGCGGAGACAGTCTTGGACATGAGAAGTTGTATCAGGTAGACTGTTGTGCTGCTACCTTTGCTGCCTGTGGTCATGTTGCAGGGTTTGATTTTCTGTTTTTCTGTTTGTTTTGGTTTTTTACTCTTACAGGAATTAAAACACATTGATTCAGCTTTGCATGTAACTGTACTTGGAGAGACAATACAATTCATGTGTGATTTAGTCAAGACTAAACAATACCAGTCCTTTGGGCCCTGTGCTGTGCATTGTGCTGTTTAATTTTTCAACTGTATAAATATTGCAGTCACTTACAGCTAAAACGGCTGTTTTTCCTTTCTGTTGTGACTTTAACAATCTTAACCAAATTAAGTTTTCCATGATGGTTTTGTCAAATTCATCTAGATATTGGAGTCTTCAGGATGTTTATCTTCAGCAGGCTTTCTGGGAGAATGACATTTGTAATGTCTAATATTAAACATTTTAAGAAGAGTATTTCATAACATTAGATGTCTTCAAGGAGGAAAAGCATAAATAAGCTGTAGTCCAGGTTGGCAGCATGGGCTTTTGGAGGACAGAAGCTGTGGGAAGGGTGTGGAAACAGAGGACAGTGTGAGTAAGTTGCCTCACACAGAACCTTGGAGGTAGAGGGTGCATGTGTATGCTCTTGTGTAGCAGAGGTTAGGCTGAGCTTTGAGGGACTTTCTGATAAGGCTTGTCATCAACTGAAAATGAAGTAATTTTACGTAGTTTCCTAAAGAAGGCTGTTGGCTGTATCAAGGTAAAAATATTGTGATGGGAAAATACATGGCATGTTGGAAGAAACACTGGTCCTGGTTTTGGAATCTTTCTGCTGAGATGGGCTCTAGTCCTCTGTTTTCAGTACATGAATGAGGACCATGGAGAAGCTCTACCAGATGTGTGGTGGGTTTCTGTTTCCTGAAATATGGGGAGACTTTGATTGCCAGACAGGACATCAGTGATTTAACTCCAGATGTACTGTGGTAGTAACACTGCGTGCTTGAGCATACAAACCAAATGCATGTAGTTAAGTAGTGGCAGCAGCGGTGTGGTGATGTGAAAAGCAGCTTGTGTGCTTTAACCTGTGCTAACATAGTACGCAGTATGATCTGGTAAGAGGCTGGTATCAAGCAGTTTCAAGCAGTAACTCAAACTAAAAACTGATGGGTGAGGAATTCGGCATTTTTTTTCTGAACTCTTCTTTAATATGCTGTCTTAACCGCAGGTGTGTGCATTGACAGAGCCAAATAAAGTGACAAGTCTTTACATATGTTTAGACCTTTAAAAATACATTTTTATGAATACTCAACAAGCATACCTTCATGGTCAAAATAAAATAGCTTACAGGAGAGATGGATGGCACCAGAGTTACTGAGTCAAAAAGAATAGCTGTCGAAGTAGTCTGTTCTGTAGTGGTGAGTTTGGGCTCTAGTGATGAAATGATGCAGAAATATGGAGCAGAGGAAAGAATGGGAAAAACTTGTTTCCCAAGGACAAACTGCAAGTCATGAAGTCAGGGTTAATTAGTTTTCCATGCAGCAGTAGACATGACATGCCAAATCATCATAATAGCATTTTTTCTCACTTTTTCTGAAGAAGCCACATCTGAAACTGAGAATTAAACAAATTATATTTTAATACACACACACATACTATTTTATATGTAGTATAGGATCCTAAATTTGTAATAAAGACACTAGTAAAAAATGCCTGTCTTTAAGTATCTGTAATGCTCTTCATTTCATATGTTTTGATTCACCCATTACTTTGGTGTCAGAAGCTGTATTATCTTATTTTCCCTTCAGTGTTTTGTGGTTTTTGGCCTCCTTTAGATGTTAACTCTTTTGCAGTTACTTCCTTTACTCTGGATTTAGTAATCTGGAGAGGAAGGATGATATTAATTAACATAGTCTTCTTCAACATAACCTATATGTTGCTATGCTTTAAGCAACAACACAAGTCTGCTGGTCATAGATGTACTAATTAAGTGTTTTAAACCTTGTTCTGGTAATTCTTGCTTCCATCCTAACTTGGATTTAGTGGTCTTCTGCTAGTAAGAACTTTGTAAGTCAGCAAATGATGAATGAGTCAATTTAGTGGAAACCAAGGGTAGCTATGTTAAAAGTTATTTCTAAAGGCAGTAAAAGAAGGGATGCCCCATAGTAAAGAGCTGGAGCTTTTGGTTTGACGTGTTTTACAGTAACTATTTTTTCCTCTTTGTTTTGAGGTTGGTTTGGGTGGGGGGTTTTTTGGGGGTGGGTTGGTTTGGTGTTTTTTTTTTTGTATGCTGTATTACTAGATGGCTCTTCTTGATCTTTTATTTTTGCTGGTATAGCTTGTTTGCTTTCTTCTCTTGGGAAGTGTCTGATGTACTGAAGTTTTATTTAGCCTTTGCAGCCTGCTTTGATGCACTTCCTTTAACATTCTATTAGATGCTGAAATCTTTCTGATTTTAAACAGCTCTTGTTCTGTCTATTTGCAATAGAGTACTCCAAAAATAGTCTAGTGCAAGTATATTTACAGTAATGCTACTTATTTTTGTAGCCAGAAGTTAGCATGTTTTAGGTTTCATTCTTCCTATTACAATAATTAAAAATTACTCATATATTCCCAGTCACCAATGTTTAGTTTCATCATCGTTAGTCATTGCAATTTATCATCTAAAGAAACATAGTAGCAAGAGACTTCAGCCTTGTAATAAATCTTTCTGATGAAGAGCATTATGTATAATAGCATACAGTTAGTTGCAAACCCAGTTCCTCTCTGCTTCCAAGAGAGGGGAGTTCCCTGAGGATTTTTTTTTTTTTTTGTAGCTCTATCTCATCTCCAGACAGGTAATGATTTGGAGAGAAATTTTCAGAGTGGGACCTCTGGCTAGACTATGTCAATACTTTCTAGTTCCTCAGCTGATAAGCAGGCGTCTGAATTGCATGGAATTAAGTGTAAATTAAAGCAGCCTCTGGAGCACTTTAATTTTCAGTAAGGATCTGTTGTAGCCAATGCAGTGAGTGTAAATGTGACTTTTACTCCTTTTCCTCTGCTTGTGCTGGACTAGGTTGAAAGGTTTACTCCTTAAGTTAAGGATGCCTGACTTTTGAGCATCTGTTGTAGTGACCACAGATTTTGAAAGGGCCATTTTCAGTATTAGAACCGGCCAACATGGTTGGTATGTTTTGAGCCAATTTTTGAACTTCTCTTGTAACTCCCTGAAACACAGATTAAGTACAATGGTATTAGGGAGTGACTATAAAGACAAATTAAGCCAGCTATTATGATGCTCAGAAAACATCTGCTAAAGAAAGTCAATTGTAAAGATAAAACAATGGAGTTCTTTTCAGCTGTTGTCCCAACTATTAAAAAGCTATCAGTGACCTATCCATTAGCAGCCAATTTACAAGCCTTTCAGAAAACAGTCTTCTGAGGCTTTAATAAAATTTGTCAGCTTTCTAATTTCCTTTAATTATTTATTTTCCTGCAAATATTATGTGATAAAACCTGTTTGCCGTTTGATGGCCTGGCTGAAGTGCAGGAGTGCATCTCAGAGATTTTTGTCCCAGTGGCTGAATTTCAGCAGGCAGAACTAAGTGCAACGTAAACCTCATAGGTCTGCCTCTTCAGTTTGCATCTTGCATCATCAAAGAACAGATTGAATGCCAACAGACAATATGGAAGAAGGCATAGTAAATGGCTTACAACGTTGCCAGTGAGGGATCTGTAGGTTTTGATGCAGAGAATGCTAAAGTCTTTCTTGGTAGTTCACAGCAGTCTGGAACACAGTTGTGTTCTCATTAAGTAGAGGTATAACAAAATACAAGCATTTCAAAATTTTGTAGTTAAACACACCCAACACACACACAGAGGAGTGTGAGATTTATGAAATTTCTAATATTATGTATTAGAAATGTAACATAGTGATGAAATGCATTTATAGAAGAGAAAGAAGCTGGAAACAAGGGTGATGAACTAATGCCCCCGGTTTCATTTTTTTTTTTTCATGGTTCCTGGGAAAACTATAGAGACAGTTAGTCATCTATTCCTTCATTTTAGTAATTTTACCTCATTTTTAGTAGTCTTAATCTTACCAGTAGAACACTCACCCTGGAAGGCAAAAACATAGAAGGTAAGGCTAGTTAGGCCATGAACAGATTAGTTGACTCATGTATTCAGGAAATAAATTGCATATCTCCAATGAGATGGTTAAAGAAAGTAGCATAAGTGAGTTTGGTGACAAAGTAGGGGAGGGCTGGGTTGAGATGAAACCAAAGCAGTGGACCTGCTGAAACAAACTAATGATGTATCTGTGCATATTTGTTCATTTAGGTGCTTTTTAGATTTGGATACCTTGTTTTCAGACTTGTAATTGAAGTTTCTCAGGGTTATGTTTCTTTCTGTTAAATTTTGGGTTTGAAGAAAGAGGAGGAAGGCAGCATGATACCAGATTGGTGGACTACTTTATATGCATGGATTTATTGTTTCTTGATGTGATTGAATGTAGCAATACTCAGATGCAAAGATAACAACACGGTCTTGATGGAGGGCACATTAAGATCAACAGGGGAAAAAATATCACAGAATTATGAGCTTTTGGTCAGGCCAGAAAATGCTCCCTTTTAAGCGTGAAATCCACATATTTTCCCACTGACCTACTGCTAATAGAACTGTCATTACCATATCTCGGCTCCAATTACAGGGGTTGTTGGAGGTATTATTGCTCTGTTTCTACGTGAGTGTTGTTATCCTATGTCAATTTTGGTGTAATTCCCATCCTCGTGGGTAAAGCATGGCGATCTATGTGATGTGGGTTAATTGAAAGGAGAGGAAGTCCTGTGGATCACTGGTAATAGGCATTAGCAAATTATAATGTTTTATTGGTTCCTCATTACACAAGCTTCGAAATCTGAGGAAGACTTCCTTCCAAAGGCTGGGGGGGCTGGGAAGGATGATCTGCATTTCATATCAGCTGCCATACCAAGCTACCCTCAGGCTAGCATATTTACTCTTTCATTTCTTGCATGTGTTCAGTATCTCTCCGCCTAAAATCTGGTTAATTTCTTTTTGTGTTGTAGCACTATTAATTTCTGCTGTTTGGATTAGTTTTGATGCCAAGTGTTTTAAAGTGAGGCACTGAGAGCCTGGTTTTATTTTGGGTAAAAACTCTTACTGTTGGGAGATACTGGAAGAAAAGACATCATGTAAAAGAATTAGGATGCATAATTTTTAGCGACTGACGTGTATCTTAATAACCCTTTGCTCTAATTGGCATTTTAATTAAAGATGACATTTTAATTGGTTATTTTACCAATTTAACTTTTGGTTATTAGCATCAGCTACTCCTTTCATTAGTGATAACTCATTTATACAATCTCCACACCAATACTAGATGTTTTCAAATGTTTTTTTTCTGCTCTGAAGAGTCTGAAATCCATTTCTGTTGCTCTTCCAATGTACTCCTTGGCACTTACGCTGAAGTCTGCAGTGTTTATCACTTAAAGAAGTAGACTTAGTGTACCATAATATCACAGATGAACAAGAAAAAGGTTTTAATATCAAATAACTATAATTATCATTGTTGGTATGTTAAGCCTTTTAAATACAAACCAACTGTGCAATACTATTTACAGTCTACGTGCCAGCTATTGTTTGGCTTTGCATTTTTCAGGCATTTGAAATAGTCTTACAGTTTTTTCATACATTATTCTTAATCCATCCTTTGAATCCAATCTCAAATTTATATCTTGAATTTTACGTGAATGAAAATAGAAAACGTACTGCTAAGTCTGAGATATAAGAATAGGTTACCCTTCTAGAAAGTAGGAGAGTGCCAAATATTCACGGGGAACAAAGAAAATGTTAAGTACTGTATACAACCTTCAAAAAACCCCATGAAACAACCAAGAAAACCCAAGGATGGGGCAAGGTTATGCACTTAATAGGGCTTAGTAAAACTGAGATTTTTGTTTTCTCTTTGAAAGAAGAGCCTTGGGTTCATTAGAAGAGCTAGAATCTTCAAAGGAGCCCGCAGGAGCCCAGCTGGGGCCTTGAATGGGGCTTTGAAAATCCAAGATTAAGAAAATTTACCCTCAGCAGCTTTGGGTTTTCCATTATTGTATGTTGCTTTTTAGGAAGCTGTCACGTTGTGCTACAGAGGATAGAAGTGTGGGTGAAATGATTGTCTCTATTCTTGAATGTTGCATAGGAGCCTTTTGAGAGCTAATTAATATTAACCACTTGAAAATTGCCTGGTGAAAGGCATGATATAAATAGAATATATGAGAAAAATTATTTATCGTTAAAACAGTGAGCCATTTTTAAATACTTGTGCAAGAGAATTTAGGGTTGCTGGAGGTGCCAGATTGACAGCGCTGCCTGATCCCTTGCCCACAGAACATATGCACTGTGGGCAGCGTAATGCACGTTAGCCTGTCTGTGCTTCTGCCCCATCCTAGATGGCTCGCTTCCAGCTTGCCTCTTGGCTCTGCTAAAACTTCCAGTTAATACCTGCTTTGGTGATGGTAGTATTATTTACTGTGGATGGTTGCTTGCTGTGTGAACAGGATAGAGACTATCTTTCTCAATTTCATTTTTCATTCTGTTCTAATGAAGAACATGGTGTTAAATGGTTTATCTGGCTCAATTTTTATGTAAAGGAAAGAAAGCTCACAACTCGGGTTGATGAAATGTGAATCTCATGGTCACTGCTATTAGTTCTTTCACCATTTCATGTGGAGATAGAAAATTGTGTTCTTGTAAGTGCAAATGGCTGTGAAGATACTTCATAGCCTGATTATAGAAGCTGGGGCAGAAAGTGGTTTCCTTATAAAACACTGGCATTGTTTTGATTATGTTTTGTTCTTGAAAATATTATGCAGAGAAATGTCACTGTAGGTACTTAATGAAAAGAATTTCAGGTCATAAATTGTAATATGGGTTTCTGCATTTTGTCTTTATTATGCTGCTAATATCTGTGGTAAACTCCACAGATAAAAATAGAGTAGTAACAAAGAGTTTAAGAGGCATTCATGAAAATGGGCTGTGTTTATTTGTTTCAGCTAGTTTCATGAAGGGGTAAAAAGACAAAGGGCTGGGGGAGAGGAGTCAAGACACTTCTTTGTTCTTACAAATGAATAAGCATGTTCAGGGTAAACAAGTGCATTCATAATACAGAGACCCTAGCAATTTAACCAGATTATTTTTTTTAATTGCTTTAAACATGACTCTTTTTTTTGAATGACAGTCGCTTTTATGGCTCATCATGAGAGAGCCTGATACTGCTCTTAGTGATGTTTGCTTTGTTTGTTAGTTGAGATAAAGTTAAAACAAGGTAGCTGTTCAAGTGAAAGTATTGATGTTTAGCTTCTGTGTCCAGCACTGCAATGGAGTGCTAATAGCATCTTATGTAGTATAGTTAAAACTTGAGTGAATTAATGCATATCTTATAGCAGTAAGAATCAGTTCCTTCAGACTGTAAATACTAGACTACAATTTGAATGTATTGAGGAGTTATTCATAGATACATCTAGCTGAGGCAGTTGGGGCAGGTTTTTTTTTTTTGTGAATATTTGTTTATACTGGAGTAATATAGTAGAGTATGTTTTATAGCTTACAAAACTTGCTTACCCATCCCTTCATGAAGCTCTTATGGAGCACATAGCCTTTTGCTTGCTTCAGTTATGTTCACTGACCAGGTCATGAATTTTCATGATGATTCTCGTGCAAAAGTCTGTGTTCTGCTTCCTATTATCTAGGAATGTTGTGTGCACAAAAGCATAGTTGCTGAGTTAGGCTGGTTTTCTTTCTGCTCTTGTTTTGGAGAAAGCTTATTCAAATGCTTCTACTACCCAAAGTATTTCACAGCTTTCCCTTTTATTTCTGTACTCAGGGGCTCAATATTAGAGATCCACCTTCTACCAGAGGATGTCTGTGCAAGATAGTCTTGCAGCCAATCAATGCCACTCCTAATCTGGCAGGATAAAGCCGTGTATTCCCTCCCGCTCCAGGCGACTGCCTTCACTGCCTGTGCAACTCCCCACCACCTGCCAAGAAAAGACCAGACTTGGCTCTGTGATACAGTGGTATGGAGAATTAGGCAGTGGGCTGCCAGGCTACTAAAGGCAAACACACTCAAATTAAACAGAGATGTTCTCAGTTCGTGTTGCTGAGAAATATGAGAAAGGTCTCTTTGTGTGAATTGCAGCATCTGAGCTAGCTTGGTAGGCTGCGTGGTAATACTTGTCTCTGATGACAGCAGACATCTAACATGCCGTAGGTTTAACGCTCTCAGGCAGTGTGCTTTCCTCCTGGTATTGGTTTCTGGGAAGGATGAGCTGTCACCACTCTTGATGTGTGTAGAGAACAGAGGTCTCCCGAGATAAGGTTGTTCATTATGCTTCCTGAAGAACCATTAAATTTCTATTTGTGCAGTGTGATCCATTGCTTGGGTAGAGACATTGTTTTCTGAGCCTTTTCTTCTATTCTAACCTCTACTTCTGTGATTTTTTAAGTTTTTCTTTTTTAATCTGCAAACAGCAAGAATGTAGAAATATGTAAGTACTAATAATGCAGTATTTTCATGAAGAATCTCACAATGACAAGATGAAATATTATGAATTCTTACTGCATTATCTGGTATGTATTAGCCTTTATAAAATGGGACATTCATATCATGCTGCTTTGTATAAATTTGCTCTGTTCTTAAAAACACAACAATACTGTGTCAGTATTTCAAGGTGGTTATTAGTATTATAAGGTAATAACGGTAACAATCTTTATTTTGGTTGAGACTGTTTAGGCTTCACCTAAACAATTAAAAGAGTTTTATTTACTTCAACTGCTTTTTCATAACTATAAGTACTGAGATACTGTATTTGTCTAAGACCTGTGTACATGCTATTTAATAGCAGTCATTGAATGCGTGAGTTTGTAAAGAAGTGTGGAGTATTTTTGTGCATAATAATATTCTGTGTATATTGGTTATATTTTTAGATGCAGTAATATGTTCAAAATTACCCTTTTACTCTGAAATGTTACTGGCTGTTGAAAATAACAGAACTGGGACGTCTTTTTAGGTAGGGTAGAACTTTTTAATGTTTGTAGATAATTATATTATGCAATTAATTGCAGAATTCTTCAGGCAGATATGATTTCTGTGGTAGAGTATATAGTACCTTTTACAGAACTGTTTCAATCTTCTTTTTGCCAATCTGAGCATCTGCTGAACAAATTAATTAAATTTGAGTTTATAATTTCATAAACAAGATTTTTCTTGAAATACATACTCAGCCCAGCTGCTAAATCTCTTTCAGAGTTATTTCACACATGCTTTGTGATTAATGGTAAATTCCGATTGTTCTACAGATGAGATGCAGATATTAGCCAACTAAACACTGTTCTGTCCTTGATAGACTCAGTCCGTGTGCGTTTGATCACGTGAAGTAATTGTGCTTATTTTGTCAATGCAGATGATCTCTGACCTTCACATTTGTTTATCTTTTGAATGATACATGTTCTGTGTGGTGATTACCAGTCCTGTCTGGGAGACTGACAATATTTAGATGTAAATATAGCAGTGCACGTTTGTGGTCTAATTTAGCAGTGTTTGTGACATGAGTCACGTTTTAATAATTGGGAGGGCAAATTATATGACAGCTGTCTCAACAGAGAAAATAAGAATTGTTTGCATTGTTAATTAGCATTTATTTTTACGTTAACTACCGCATGTTTCAAACATACTTAGTTAACTTTTTAGCAGTTTTTGAAGGGCTGGAATGTGTTTTGGGTTTTTTTGTTTGTTTGGTTTTTCTTTTTTTTTTAAAGAAAAAGAGGAACATACCCTCTAGTAAGCTTTCAAGCTCGGTGAGTTGTAGGTCAATGTTGTACATGCAGCCATTAAGGTACCAAGAGAGAAGGAAGATTTAGTAGTATCTTTCTCTGAGTTATTGGATTCCTTGAGGAAAGGCTTTTAAGGGTAATATTTGTTGCTCTGTACATGTTAGTGCTTATGTTTCTAAATATTTTGAAACTTGTATAATGGCACTGTGAAGATAGGCTGCTTGATGCTTTTAAGGGAGGATTAAAACATAATTCCTAGGATGCTGAACATTAGCAAAACCAACAGGTAGTCTGAAACTAAATGTATTTCTTGAAATGCAAAGTGATGTCCAGGTCTTAATCAGACTTGTGTTGTCTAGACTTTATGGGGAAGCTAAACTTATCATCAATCATATGGAGGTCTTCTGCTACTTTTCACAGGGTGAATTCACCCTAAAATAATCTCTGAGGTAAATGAAAATAGTTGCACTAGTGAGGCAAGAAACACTGTTGTTTTTACAGTTATTCTAGCTTTTAAGAAAAGTGTAAAAAGTTTTGAGTTTGGCCATATCCCTTTCAGAAACAACAAGTAGGGAAAGTAATACTAGATAATAGAGCCTATAATTAACTTGGATGAACGTGGATTAACAGTAAGCAGCAATTCACTGTTACAGTTTTGCTTTCAGGATCTGTTGAAAAGCTGTGGTACTATATGTTTGCATGATGTTAAATAGCACATAGAAATGAGGAATGAAATAAAAGTGCTACAGTAATGTTAATGTAATTTATGCAGTAAATAGCAAAAGAGATTACAAGTGGTGTTATAAAACATCTTGCAAACAGAGCCTTTGATGGAAATGTCTTTAATCTCACTGTGTGACCAAGAATCCTAGAACTTCTAAATACAGGCACAGGATATACGTGAGGACAGAACTTGTAGGTAGGTCAGGTATCCATATTATTGAGATAAAAGGAGCGGTATCTGCACAGGTAGAAGTCATAGGATTGTCACAGTAGTTACTGCTATTTTTCAGGGCAGGTAACTTGTATGATGCAAAAAGATCTTCACAGTTATGTTACCGAAATAAGACAAACTAAGTCTACCAAGAAAAGATGGTGTCAAAAAAATCTGCTGCATATTAAGAGGCATAACAACTCTCAAAGCTGTTTCCAAGGTTTTAAAAAAAGTGAAAGGCCTCTTTTTCTTTTGCCTTCACAAGGTTTATCATTGATCTGAGTAGCTATATGTTTTCTTTAACCTAAATGAATTTAAAAAAAACACTTTAAGAGGTGTATTTGCTTTTCACACAAAAATGTTAAAAATTTTTGTGAGACTCTTGAAAAACTGTGTGTCAAGTCAAAATTCAACTTTTAAGGAGGAAAACGAATAGCTCTTGGTGAAGGGCTTGTTGCAGGCAACTTCTTTTGGGAAAGGAGCAGATCCATAGCTCCCCTAGAGTAGCACATTTATTGGAGCAACTAAAATTTTCAGCTCTGACAAACCAGAAAAGATGAGATGTTCCTGCAGTAAGACACAACTCTCTACTTTGAGTGGAGAGATGTTAATGGCTGGTAAATTACTTGTATGGAATTATTTCAGCAGGACTTGATCAGATGTATTAGTGCATTTAGGCTTCTTATTTTTTCTTTTTTTTTCTTTTCTTTTTTTTTTTTTAATGACTTCCTAACATTTATTTGACTGTATCAACCTCATGTATTCTGTAATTTAAGAAGTGTGGTCTGAAGGAAGAGATTCCTCTCACTTGATTTCATGTATCAGTTGCCAAAGGTCTGCCTTACATAGCATGTTGTCTGTCGGCAGTCAGTAGAAAGAAGCAGGGATTTGTAGGTCATGATTCACCTGAGCTATTTTGCATGGGAAGAATCCTATTCTAAAAATGCTTTTTTATTTCCTCAAACTACAGAGAGACTACTGAGCCTTTAGTTCAGACTTAGGCATCTGTATTTTTTTCAGATGATTCCCACTCAAGATGGTCTCACAGACATTGGCTACATTGCTCTTCCTAGAGATGCAAATCTGCTTAAAAGTGGAGTGTGACACTGTACTTTTGAGTACCTTACTGTCTTGATGTATTTTTAGGACATTCAAGAGTGAACATGCCCTCTGTTCTAAGTAGACACAAAGCTACTTCCCATAGCGATAATATCCTGTGCTACCTCAAACCCTTTGTAGTTCTATGTTTTTGGTAAAGCTTAGGACTGTAGATATTCTTGTGTTTCTAGTCCCATGTTATTTTATGTAAAGCTATTTTAATGTAACCTTTGAATGGACTTTCAGCTTTGAGGTCCTCAGAAACAATTTGCGAAGTGCTTTGACATCTTGAAATGCAGTTGTATATTTGGTATTCTCAGGGTCTGTTTGAGTGTCACTTGAATGGATCGAGAATTAGATAAGCCAGACTTGATCCTAAATAAGAGTTTGCTTAGATACTCATGTTAACAGAAGAAACTTTTGAATATATTCAAAATTGTGAGGATACAATTAGTGTGTAAAAATATATGGAGTGAGCAATTACCCGTGTTGGCAAAGATTGATGCAGACTGCTTGAAGAATGTAAAATTCAGCTTAAAATTTAACCTGATATACCTAGCCTTTAAAAAACTTCCTAGAGAATTCAGATCTATTGGATTGTTTAATATCCTCCTGTGAGGAACGCTGTGAGCTGTGTCACTTGGGAATTTAAAGCAATGCCAGAATAAAGCATTATAAAATACAGTAATTTATTCTGCCCTGGCAGGTCAGGAAGCTAACTTACCTAGAAGGTCTTTCCCAGCTCAAATTCAAACAAGTTTGTGATCCTGTGATTGTGAAGGCTAATAAACTGCCACTGTTAAAGGTCATCTTTTTAGTTCATGGTTAAGATGACAACAGCTACTGCTGCTTTCTGTCTTCAAATATTTGAATATACTGCTTGTCACTTGACTGTTTCTACAAATAATATTTGTAAAGCTTTTGCACAGCACACCCCCACACCCATACACCCACCCAGCTATATCATTTGGTCAGCTATCTCTCTGTTCTGCAGCCCCTAGGAGCTGCTTGTTGTTTTAGCCACATACTCGTTTGAATCAATCAAATTAATTGTGAGACTAGTGTGGACATGGATTGAATACTGAGGCACTAGGTGCAGTGGAGCATTGCTTGCAATGTTTAATCAGCACCCATATGTAATTTCTTGGGATAAGCATGGGGTTCACCTGAAAGGCTTCCGCTAAACAAATACTGAAAGAATTGGTGACTTTTGAAACACCCATGAAATTGTCAGAGACATGTTCTGTGAAGATAGGTATGATTATTATTTTTTTTCTCTATCACTTGTAACAGGCATAGAGTTAAAAATGTTCTGGAAAAGCAGCTGACTCTTTGATCCAATGGAGTTATTTAGCAAGTCATGGTAGACCAAGAGAGGCTGTGTGATTTATAGTATTCTTAAGATTTAAGGATTTAGATTTATCAAAGTGGGGAGTGTAAGTCCTCATTTCCAGTAAAGGTAGGGGAAGTGAATTTAACTATTTCATGTAAGATTAACCGGTGAACCTCCAGTATCTGTTTCTGTGTTTGAATATAAAAATTACTCAAAAGGCAATATATTTGAAACTTTAGTCTGTGCTCCTGTTTCTCATATTCATAGCATATAAATGCGAGAGAAGGCCTCTCTCCTTGGACAGCATTGTCATTCGTGGAGTGGTAGCAAAATTGTAACACATGTGGGATATTGAGAAATACCAGATACATTAGTTTCCATAGAGCTACCATATACCTAGGTATTTCCCAAAGCATACTGCCTCTTTCTTCCTGGAAATTTTGTAAAGTGGGCAAAAACTTATTTAATAATTTGTCTGGGATTTCCAGTGTCTTGGCAATCTGGTTGGAGCAATAGCTGTAGATAACTGGAAGTCCCAGAAGAACAGCCACTGCTCAGGCACAGATCAGCTGCATCCTTTTTCAGCATGCCAATCAAAACTTAAAAGCAAAAGAAAGGAACGTTTAATAGCTCCCTAGGAAACAAAATTTCAAAGGTATGCAAGATCTCTGCTATTCTTGATTAGCCTTTCTCTTTCTCATGAGCCTTGTAAATTTCTCTGTCCCATTAACTGAAACAGCCTCCTTATGTAAGAAGACTGTTTAACATCCAGATATGTGTACTTGCATTTTTTGATTAAATTGTACTTTTTGCCTACTTTTTGCATCATACACCTAGAACATGAGAATATGCTTTCTATCTTTCCCTTCATTTCCAGCTCAGGGCTATCTTTTTCTTTCTTTATATTCCTTTTGGATTATTGCTACATTTTCCACAGTATGTATCTCTTCTTTTTCAATGTATCCCTTCTGTTGTAGGTGCAGTGTTATAAGTTTACCATATTAGTAGTGTATTTAACATGTACACAAATAAAAATACTCAGTTTTCCTATCGGTCCTGAAACATTGTAAATGTAAAATTACACCATATTGTATTCATGAGGAGACATTGTATCTGTTTCAACAGTACAGAGGAACATTCACAACAACTTTGGCCAGAAATGGAGAAATATTCCACTGAAACTAGAGATGGGGTTGAATTAACTGTTCAAACTGAAATTTGTCCAGTGCGGCACCTCTGCAGAAGTACTGTAAGGCAGATTGAAATGTAGACATTGTACATATCATTCAAAAGACTGCGTATGTAGCAGGACAGTGTTGGTAAGATAGCCAAATTTCATTTAGTTCTGATACTCAGTTATGTATCCTGGCACAGAGTACTGTGCATGCAACGAGACTGTCAACCCTCACATCAAATCTTTAGGAGAGACTGTAGTGAAAGGCTAGATTGGACTACCTCTCAAAAATATCCTTTGTATTCCCTTTCTTGTGCTTTCTTTATTGCTGATACTCAATGGCCAAAGAATTGGCTGATGGAAGAGAGAAGGCATTCCCTTCTGGCACTGGTTCCAGGTTTGAAATAAAATTGCTATGTAATAGCAGCTCTACATCCTGTGTGTAGCATTCAGCCTATTTGGTGGAGGTTACTGTGAAAGAAAGGATTTGAGAAAAACAAAAGGTTTTGAGTTGTTATAACTGGTACAATAAGGGTTTCTGAAACTATCAGGATCTAGAACAGTCTCCTTTTTTTTTTTTTTTAAAAAAAAAAAGTGTTATTTTTAACTTGCTGAATCACTGTCAGCCAGGGTTAGCTTGTGCATTCAGTTGATGATGTAGAGGCAATCAGCATCCTGCTTTTCATAACAGCATTTAAAGTATTAGATTTACCTTTGGTTTTTTCTTTAATGTGTACGGATATGAAAATAAATGTTAAATATTCATTGGCTAAAGCCACGAGCAATGCAAACAACTGTAAGTCTATCTTTGCTCATAATGATGACTCCAACATAGCATTCTGTGCTGAACAGGAATTTTGCCCTATGAAATGCAGAGTATAGGATGACACCACTTACAGAAATAATACAAAATGTTTCAGCCACACATGCACTTAACAAAGGAAGAATCATCTCTGTACTTGTCCTTATGTGGTTGCTTTTAAACACCATTATATTGATTAGAAAGAGCTGTATACACTGTAGCTTTTTGTACTGCTGTGAATGAGGAGTGTATTTGGAACAGTTTTACAGGTGTTTGAACCAGAATTAATTTCGTATCAGAATAAATAATTCTATAGGCAAGCCTTGCTATTTAGAGAAATTTTGCTGGCTTACTAGCTGCCTTCCCAGGCTGCTTTCATCTGGTGCAGACAAGCCTTTCTATGGCACTTCTATCATACATGATTGCAGAGAACAGATACTGGCTTCTTATTCTGAATGCTGGCTAAAAGCAGTGTTCTTTGACATTGCTCTCAAATCCTCCAAGAGTCAACACCATCTTCTTTTCCTGAAAACTCTTTGTGTGCCTGATCATGAGCATGAGTTTTATGAGGAGCAGCTGGGGAGGGTGGTTTAGTCTGGGGAAGAGGAGGCTCAACAGGACTATATTGCACTTCACAATTACCTGAAAAGAGGTTGTAGCTAGGTGGGGGTAGGTTTCTTCTCCCAGATAGCAAATGATAAGAGGAAATGGCCTCAAGTTGCACCAGAGTAGGTTTAGATTGTATATTAGGAAAAATGTCTTCATGGAAAGTGTGGCCAAGCATTGGAACAGGCTGTCTAGTGAGGTGTTGGATTCATCATCCCTGGAAGCATTTAAAAACCATGTAGATTTAGTGCTTAGGGACATGGTTTAGTGGTGGACTTGGCAATTCTGGGTTGGACATCAAGTTGGACTTGATGGTCTTAAAGGTTTTTTTCCAACCTAAATGATTCTATGATTATGTTTGCAGTCAAACCCATACAGAGATCCTAAATGCTTTCTGCCTGTGGGAAAAGACTACAAAAAAGCTAGGAAGCTTTCATGGTTAGAGGTAAGCTTTTTTTTGAGGCCATTGTGAAGCTATTGCTATGGGTAAATTATTAGAGCCACACTGGGGTACCAAAACACCTAGAGGATTTGTAGGAGCATATCGAGGATGGAAGTTAGATCTCTGGTATCTCTGAACTGCCTGTCTTCAATATGGGGCTGAATTACTTTGCAAAGCTTTGTAAAATGTTAGTGGTGAGCCTCATTTTTTTTATTTTTTTTTTTTTTTATTGCAACAACCTGAAGGATCAGCCCCAAGGACAGTGGGGCAGAGGTGATGCCTTGCACAACAACATGCCGGGCTGCTCCTCTCAAGGGAGTCTTGGGGCCTTGACATTCTCCCATATCTTCTCTCGGCCATGCTGCTATCCCTGGCTACACTGATGGGCAGGAGCTAAGGCTGATTTGCCAGCATCTTGCGTTTTACTTTAGTTGTATACTGAGATTTACAGCTGACACTTGCTTTTGATCCTGGCATAGATGCTGTTGTGTTTGAAAGAGATGAACAGGTATTGTGTTCAATTTCTGTTCCCTCCCATTCCCCAAATTCTGCATTATCATGGTAACTGCATATAAAGTAGAATCTCCATCTTGATAATGAGGTATTAACACTGAAACACAGTGTGCTTTCCCTCTAAAATTTGCATTGCCTTTCCTATCAACAGCATACCCACAAAATAACTCCTGTATCAATATTTCCAGAAATGCTTTAACAAAAACATAACTCTCCAATGCTCTTAACCATAAAACCCTATCAGGGCAGCTGATAATACACAGGATGCAGCTCAACAGGCTTATCCTACACAAAAACAAAAAAAAAAAAATAATTGAAAAGCACAAAATAAAGCCACAGTTTCATACCTGTACCTGCTTCAAACTAACCACAAATTCACTTTAATGGTGGCAAAAGTTGAGGATGTCTGTGTGGGCACGATATGATTCTGAAAAAGAGAGTAACCTGTGAGGGCTCTAATATGTATCCCTCATCTGCATCCCTGAAAACAGTAATTACCACAGAGCAGTGTCTTGGTGTGTAACCTCATGGGTAGCTATCAGAATGCACCTTATGAAGTCATGGAGTTTTAACGCATCAGAAAGTCACCAACAATGGGAGGAAACCCAGGATAAAAAAAAACACAAAACCAAAAAAAAACAACAACAAAAAACAACCCTCATTATCTAGATTTTTTTCCTGAGGTTGTAGAGCAACTTTTCCTTTGTAGAACTGTGAAAACTGACCAAGACAGAGTAATTCCTTACAGCTCCCCTTTCCTGTCCATGCTACCCAACCAGATTGACTTGCAACATCCAGACTCTCTAAAGATATTTGTCTTAACTTCCACCAAATATTTAGTGAATGTGCCACTTAAGGGAAAAGAATAATAATAAAAAATAAACATGGAGGAGGCCTTCAGAGAGCTTGAGGATGCTGGTTGCTTCCTGAAAATCCTGTCCAGGTAAACTTTTCAAGAACTGCGTGTGTTGGTAATAAGGGTAGTACAGAAAGGATAGCTCTGGTGATTCTCAGAATATAGTCTGGGGTTGTTTCCCATAGTCTGAGTAACCTGTAGTTCACAGTGTAGCAAAACAACAAGTTCTTTCAGGCTAAGTCCACCTGAATTTAGACAAATAATAGAGGTACCTAAACCAGCTTAATCACCCTGAATGCCTTCCATAGCACATCTCAAGAGGAGGAAATCACTAACCCCCAGTCAGACATAGGTTTCAAAATGTTTTCCTCATTGCCTTGTTTAATAAGTAAGTCTAAGGATGCTTCTAGCTTGCATAGCTTGCTCACTTTCTTTAGGCCTGTCTTTGTAGTGCTAAATGCTTAATCTGCCAGACTATTTTATTATAAGTATCTGTAAGTGATTAGGGTTATTAATGAATGAATGTTATGTGTCTGTTAAGGGAATAAAATTGTAAAAAAAGCTCTGATTTACCTTTCCTTTTGCATTTGTTGATGACCTAGTAAAACCCATGTTATTTAGTGTGTGATCATTAGGATTTCTAGCACTCTAGATATTTTATTCTGTGATTGTGTGTATGTTAAATATCAGTGTAAAATGGTGAATAATAAATCGGGTGTCACTGTTAAAAAAAAAAAAAAAAGCAAGCCAAAAGCATTTTAATTACAGCTGTTTATGTTGAAAAGGCTGAAGACCATGGAACAATGTGCTGAATGGAATGAGCAAGAATTGCCACCCTGTGCTTTGCATGTTAAAAGTAATGAGGGCAGTCCAAACAAAATTATTTGTATTCTGTCCAACTTTGGCTTCAAAACACCATACAGTTCCACAGAATAGCTTAATTGCCTGCTATCGTGTAATTGCCAGGCATGGGGAGTAATATAATTTACATGTCTGACCATGAAATGAACCAGGGAAACTGCTGGGTTTTAACAGCTTGGTTTTGACTTATCTGAGCTTTAGAATTGTTACAGGCATAAATCCAGATGCTGATAGCTGTAGCAGTACTCATGTTTTATCTTCCTGCATCCTGGCATTATAGACTTGTGACTTTTTGTGGATCCCCAAAACTGTCAAGTGGGGGGAACTGCAGGTTGTACCTGTGAGGCCCTGGTTAGGATTGAGAACGGTCTGTGCCTGGGAGCGGTGTCTATGTCTCAGTCTCTGTGGAAACAGTGAGAGAAAAGCTGGGTGTGCTTGGGAAGGTTATCTGAGTGGTGTCTTAATTCAATAAAAAATCTAATTTTATGGAAATTTTTAACAGTGCAGTTTTAATGTCTAGTTTCTATTTTCTGGGCAGTTAACATGCAGTACAATCCTGCTATTTATTTCACTGACTTTCCCAGGATGCTCTAAATGATGAATAGAAAGGTGTTCTCTAAGTATTTGAGTCTACTTTGCTGAGCGTATTTGTAATATGATGCTTATCTGTGTCATTTGCAGGAGGTGGTGATTCTCAAAAGTTAGAATAGCAAGCAGAGTTGGTTACATTCTTGGGTGAGACTTACCAACCTAAAGCTGTGTTTGGGAAACCAGCCTCTGCCTGGGTATACCTTCTGTCATTTAGTAGCTTTGTGTATAATTGTTGATATTCCTATGATTTCACAAGGCAGATGCATCTTCTGTTTGCTTCTAGTTATTTTGGAACAGACATGTCCTTATTGTATGATTAGTCCTTTGTTGATATTGTATTCAAATTTATGCAAAGATAAATATGGGTAAGAAATAGCTGCCTCACATTGTAGTTGTTGAGAATAACAAGGAATAAAATTGTAGTTGGGACACTTTTTGGTCTGAAGGAGAAATTGTATCCCATAGGACAACATGCTGTCAGTGTTTCTTTGTATCAATATTGAGCCCTTGATTTTGTCTCACTGTTCACTTTATCCCACCCTTGTGGAGTCACCCAACCTGTGGTAACAGCTAAGTCTTTCTCCCGTGTAACTGGATCACAAAAAGAAAGCTTGCTATTTTAGTTGTGGGACTAGACATCTTTCGGGTTTTTTGTTTTTAATTCAACACTATCAAAAAAGAACTTTCCATGGACTGCAGCAGGTTTTGCCTTCAAGTCCCAAGTGAAAAATGCAAATTTGAGAATACTTGGAGAAATCCAAGATACCACCAACAACCAAACCAAAAATGGAGCAATATGAGTTGTTTGGCATGAGCCTAGTGACATCTATTAAAAAACATAAGTAGCTTTCATTGCAAATACAGAAGGTTAGTTCAGATCCTCCTAGAAGCACTTTTCAGACTTGACTGTCAGTTCCCAGTCTTTGTTTCTGAACCTCAGGTTTAGGCACCTAGGGTAAAAAAACCAAAAACCAACCCCCTCAAGCCTCCCCAGCCATAGATGCCTAAATATGGATTTCTTGCTTTAGAAGCAAACTTCAGGCATCAGCTTTACAATTTTTGGCCTAAGTATAAATCAGTTACTGTAGAGTAGCATTTGTACCTTAGGTATGATGAGAAGACAGTTTAAGCTGATAGTAATATTGGTAATGACTCCACTGAATTTTGGATATATTTATTCTAAGAGAAAATAAACTTTCAATGTCATTTTATTAGAGACAGACTGCGTAAGCTAGCGTGTACCATTCCATACACTGTATCTCTTATTCTGTATGCATTAGTGAAGGCATGTTGTGAAATTATGCATTTAAAATTAAAGTGGCATTCAAATTATTTTTTTATGTGGGCTTCATCTACTCAGTTATTCAGTTTATACACAATTGACTTTCAATTGCACTGAAGGAATGAATATTCCACAATTTTAGTCTCAAAAATGACAGAAAAGACACTGTCTCTTTCTCTTGCGGTTAGCAGAACTTTAATTTTCTGGCAAACAAGTCTTGTTTGCAGTTTGTCTTGTTTTATTTCCCACCTACTATGTGCAGCCTTTAAGAGAACTTTTGCAGGAGGTGTGGGGGTTTTTTTGGAGGGGGTTTAAAAGTTGTTGTATTTGCTAGGACTTAGTATCCTGACTACAGGGACCTTGTCAGTGTTATACTGGGTATTACTTTTTGAAAGCACTGAGTAGGAGGTAGATGATGATGATGAAAAATTCTTTGCTCTTTCCTTTAACTTTTCCTGGATGTCTGTAGCTGGAATTCACTAACTGTTAGCAGTGAATACTCTGTGTGGCTGCTGTGGTGTAGAAGAGGATGAGTAGGATCCTGCATAGGTTCATTGTCCCAAGTATTAAATAAAAAACCCAACAGTACTAGTTATTTTTAACAATGTTTTTTTTTTTTAAAAAACAAACAAACACACCGCCAAGGCAAATAAACAAACACCTCTGTCCCCACACCTGTTAAAAGACAGATGAGCAGTTACAAAGAGTGACAGCAAATTGCAAATCAATCTTGATGATTTTTTTTTTTTTCCCCCAACAGGTTCACAGTCAGGATGTAACCTTCTGTAAAATGGAAACCTGTGAAGAAAGGTACAGATAGCAGTTGGAGTTAAAAGTAGTGGATGAATATTTCTCTTCTTAAACATCAGCATTTTAAAACGCTATGGTGATTTGGAAAGTCCTAAGAGTGAACTGCAAAGTTTTCCTCAGCTCTACCAATGGGTTTCTTAGTCATTTCTCCAAGTCATTGATGTTCAGAGATGGTGTGTGATGGGAAAAACACCATGTCTCTGTGTTTGTAGCCCCTGTTTTAAGGATTAGTTTGCTGTATTGCTGAACAGATTTCGTTTTGAAAGGCAAGGAGTGAATGTGATGGATTTATCTTCAGAGATGAACAAACATGGAAGGAATCCAGTAAGTCATAAACTAGAAGATCAAAAGAAGGTAAGATTATTTTTAATTATACTTAATTATATTTGAATCACTTGCAAACTCTTTGATTTTTAGTAAACAGGAAATTAATGTGCTTCTGAGGGTAGACTGCTATGCTCACACACTATTGCAGTACAGTGAGTTGCTGTTATGGGACTCAATTTTTTCACTGTCTAGTAATTTTCTTCTTAATACTGCTTGATTACCTGGTAATTTTGTGTCAAAAGCTCTGAATTCATCTAGCAATTTCTTTGGCAAAACATTTACTCATGATCAGTGCTGAGTTCATGGCAGAGACCTGCTGATCTGAAGTAAGTATTGGATAATCAGCCTGTGAGACTGTTTGAGATCATAGTCTTCTGCAGTGGATGTGTCGGTAGACCCTTCTCCCATTGTATCCTACATGTAGTTCTGTATATTTTGGTTTTCAGATAACTTGTTGTTATTCAGGTTTTACCTTTCAGTACCCAAGGCAGTCGAAGCATGTAAATTCATGCTTCCACAATATGGAAAATCTTTTGGAAATCCTTTTTGGACAGTCTGTTGCAAAAGCGGGCTCATGTTCCCAGTTAATCTCTTTGCTTTTTCAAACTGGTCTGGAAATTTTTCTAATGCTTATTTCATAAAACTCAGTTTCATGCTTTTAAATATCATTGCATCCTCCCTTTTTTTACTTTATTGGTAGTTTGATTTTTCCTGATTTTTCCTGAATTTTTTTTGCTTTTATGTTTTGTTCTTTTAATTTTATTCTTTTAATCTGCAGTTTATTAGAAGTTCAAAACTCTGTAATACTTTTTGTACCTTGGCTCTAACGTAAGGTCTACACCAAATGGCAGCTAGCAGAGAAAGTGCATTCTGGTGTAGCGTTCTGTGGCTGTAGTACGCTTCATTCTAGGCCTTAAAATGAGATTTACTGGCCTTTTTGCATTACTGCATAGGTTCATTGAGGCTTTTAATGTCTCAATCATGCATCAGTGCAGGTTATATACTTTATTATTGCACAGGCTAATTTTAAAAAATGCTGCTGGGTTGGATCTCTTTTCAAATTTTGGTTTGAAAGCTGCTGGCTAAGGTTTTAAATAACTTTCAACTTGTTTCAGAAAAATACAAATTGGGAGATATTTATCCCAATTTAATACAATAATGCAGGCAACATAAATGAAAGAATTTTAAGACCTAGAAAATCAAATACTTGGTTTTAGTGCCTCTGAGATTTGTTATGTGTTAATCTAAGTCATTCAGTCACAGCCAATAGCCTTTTAAGTGCAGAGGATTGCAGGAAATATGCCATGATAACACATGATGAAATGATTGCAACGTATATTCAGCTTTTGAGTGCAATTTTTGTAATGAAAGAGATACAGAGGTATGCGATAGGAGATAACTGCTTTAGAGCATGGGACTTTCTTCAACTTCTAGTTCGTACTTTTCTGTGGCACAAAATAAGGCTGAGAAATATTAGTTCACTGGATGGTGAGATTAATGCTCTTTTCTGAACCATTACTCTGTGATCTGGAATAGAGTATGCTCAAGTCCCCTTTTCTCCCCACCCCCCTCTTATTTCAAAAGGATTTTTTCCCCTTTATATCTAAAACCTGCAGATTCACTTCTAGAGACTGAGTCTTCAGATTGCTTAGGAGGAGAAAGTTTGTTTCAAAGAGGATCTGTTGTACCTCAAGGTCAAATGTTTTCTTTGAGCCGGTCTGTGGATATTTTATCCAGCTGTAGAACTATGCAACAACCACCAAAGTCTCTGCTGCTTCTAAAAGACTCTGCTCCTGTGGTGTGGTTGAAGCTGAAGAAGTAAATGTGATGATAATACACTGGTTAGTTTTCATTACATTCAGGGATCCTTACTAGTAATCTAATATCACTGATATGCTAGTATCAAGTTCATTATAGAAGGCTAATATTTCAATAAAGGAAGGCTTTAAAAGTGATGGGGAAACACAAGCAGTAGTAGCAATTTGGCTATCTCTTTATGCTACACTGACTGTAAAGCAAATTTTGAAATATGTTAGAAGGAGTGAGTGGAATAAAAATGGACCAATTTAGGAAATATTAGCTGATTTACTGGCTGACATAGAGCACCACTAAGGCATCTATCTGAATCAGACCAGGCAGAAGTCAAGCTGAATTGTTGTATGAATAAATGAAAAATTCTGTGTTCTGGGAAGACTCAGCTGTTCTGTTGCTGCAGAATGTATCATCGCTGGACTGTTGTGTGCATAAGGAGATTTAGGAAAAAAAAATAAATGGAGAAAAAAATCTTCATGTTAATTAAGGATATAAAATTTCTTGGGTAGTTTTAAAAAGGCAGACTGTGCTTTGGCATTTAGCTTTTCTAATACTTTCATAACTATGCTATATAGTTACTTTCTTATGATCTGGATTTAGGCCTTGACAACTATGTTTATATAATTTTCATGTTATCATGTCTGTAGGACACTCAGATATGCTCCTTATCTCAAAACCCATCAAATGCTATCACTTGCATTTTAAAGAGGTGCATACTTTTTTTATGGTTGCAGAACTATCAAGCTCCTTAACCTTTCTGTAGCTGCAAGATGCGATGATCGGTTTACTGATTTCTGGCAGTAGTCTATGTTTGTGGGACTGGAGGTTTCTCGGGGCTAATACTCAGGTGTTTGAACCTCTTGAGTTCAAAATGAGGCCCAGGCACAAAGTGAGAGCTTTTGGTAGCTGTGTGGAACCAGTAAGTTCAATTTCTGTAGCTCAAGTGTTGGGGAAGGGAGGGAGGCAGACTAACAGAAGGCAGTGCAGAGAGGTAAAAGATCTTAGAAAGATCATTGTAATCAGTTAATTTGACTTCCTACAGAAAAGAGGCATAGGACTTCTCTCTACAAATTCTTCTAGCTGGGTACAAAGCCTAAAGAAGTTGGTAATGAGCTGGAATGGGCAGTTCTGGGATGTCCATCAGCGTTATCTGCTTGAGGGACTGTGTGTCCATAGTATCTCTGTCCAAAATGTGTTGTTCTTTCTTCCATGCTGGAGATGCCAGGCATACAGCTCCATCCATGTAGAGATTTCAGGTTAAATTGTGTGCTTCTGCATCTATCTGTCATTCCCAGTGTACTGTAATTTTTTGTTTTAGAAGTATGATAATATTCAAGGCTTTAGGACATAAATGCCAGTAAGTAGCAAATGCTTGTATACCCATTTACAATATGGTATGCATGGTTCGTTATTTTAGTGTATGGTAAATGGTAGAGAGCAGTATAAACTAGTTTGAATAACAGGTTTCTATATGCAACTTGTTGCAAATAACAGTTTTGAGACTGGCTTATCAATCTGTATTTCATCATTCAGCAGGGCTCTTCAGTTTTCAAAATCAGCATAAAAATTTGTAATCTGCTGCCACATGCATGGTTTATGCTAGTCAAATTGTAAAACGCATATGTAAAATATCCTGACTACTCCAGGCGTTTAATTGTAATGTTTCCCCCCCACAAGAAAGTCCCGTTGTGGCCATTTCTCTGACAGACTGGAAAGGTTACCTGGTATCTTTCGAAAAACACCTGCTTGCTTCAGGAAGGCAAAGCCAAGCCTTGCAGCCGTGCTGCAGCTGTGACCTTCTTAAAGTCTAGAGACTGGGGTGGGAGCCCAAGAGCGGCTTCACTGTAAGTGTATTGCATAAATGTGATGCAACATGCTGGCAGACGGCATAGGTTGCAATACCCTCCAGTATCGTTTATGTACTTGACCCTGTGTAAACCTATAAAATTTTCAGAACTATAGTAATGTACAAAATACTTCGCAGTATGATAGTATGTAGTCCCTTAAAGGTTTGGCATATCTGCCTTATCTGCTAATTTACTACTTTCTGTTCCACAGTGTCTAGGGTGTTTCAGAGAAGCTCAGAGTCCCTATCCTCACACCAAAAGATGTGCACCTAGATTTGAAATCCATCATGCAGAATACAGTAGTAATAATGTTCTTGGCGGAATTGCTACTTTCCAAAAGAGGAACCTTTGCACTCTGTGGTGGTTTAACCCCAAGCACCATGCAGCCACTTGCTCACTGCCCCTCCCCCCCCCGAGGGATGGGGAGAATTGCAAAGGAATGTAAAACTCAAGGGTTGAGATAAGAACAATTTAATCATTGAAAATAAAATAAAAATGAAATAAATCCCACCAATAATAATAACAATCACAGTTATTATGAAAAAGAGGGAGAGGGTGGAGGAATGAAATCCGAAGGGAAGGGAGGAAGGAAAACAAGTGATGCACAATACAGCTACTCAGCACCCGCTGACCGATGCCCAGTCAGTCCCTGAGCAGTAGGCCCCAGCCAACCCACCCCCCTGTTTATATACTCAGCATGATGTCCCGTGGTATGGAATATCCCTTTGGCCAGTTCAGGTCAGCTGTCCTGGCTGCGTCCCCTCCCAGTTTCTTGTGCCCCTCCAGCCCTCTGGCTGGCACGTCCTGAGAAACTGAAAAGTCCTTGACTTAGTATAAACATTACCTAGCAACTACTAAAACCATCAGTGTGCTATCAACACTGTTCTTACACCAAATCTCAAAGACAGCACTGCACTAGCTACTAAGAAGAAAATTAACTCTATCCCAGCTGAAACCAGGACACACCCCCACTGACATATGGCTTGGAGTTCTGCACGCACAAAATGGTCACAGGGATAGTTTTTCATCACATTTTCTTTTAAAGTCTTTCAACCAAAGGCCTCGGTCCTTGTGTTCAGAGGCTGATCCAAGCTAAATGACAGTGAAGGAGAGTTTTCAGTACTTCACCATCACATATACACAGACACCACTCCCCCCACCCCCATTTTTAAATATGAGAAAGGGCAAGGATCTCAGTGGCTTTCAGAACAGATGGCATTATTTTCTTCAGTCTTTCTTTTTGTAGGCAGATGAGCCACTGAACTCAGAGGGATTTTTAATAGACACCAAGACACTATTACTAGGCAATAATTAAATGTATTTAATAAGCAGAAATACCAAACAAGCCTTGCCAATTGTTGGATGTTTTGCTGGTCTCCCTGGTACCCATTCAGAGATTAACTAACCGTCCAATAATCAGTCACTTTTTGCTTGACAGTGTAATATAGTAGTTTGCTGTCAAAAGCATCAGACAGTCTTGATAGGCAAGCTTTTAAAAATGAGATCAAGAGAGAAGGTTTGGAAGGGACAGATGAAATGGGAGGAATCAGCATGTGTATCACATTGTTCCTCCATTCCCTACCTGCTTGGTCTTAGTTGATATTCAATACATGGAGCATTTTGGGAAAATCAGATGTCATTGTCATGAGGCAGTTGGGCCAGGAGCACAATTTGTTCTTGCAAACACGCTCATACTGCTGTGTCTATGCTTCCAATTTTCACATATCAGTTCTCATTTTTATGACTAATTCTGTAGTCACCCAACACCTGTTTTTAAAAATAATGGCATGAAAGACTGGTTAGGCCAGGGTTGTTGCTATTCTTATTTAATAGATCTTTTTAATTTGAAGGCCAAAGATCTGGATGATGTTTCTTGTTATCTCAACAAAAAGTTGACTTCTCCTATTCTGTTTTTATTTTTCCCTCTGAGGCCACTCTAAATGAGCTTTCTCTCCCTCCCCCTCTACCCATCCCAGTCCCTTCTACACATATATACATATATGTGTATGTTCTGTGTGGGTTTTATCCATCTGCCCATCTGCGTCTCTGTCAGGGGATGCTTTGCAAACAACTGGAGGTCTGAAGATCTGGTGAAGAGTCAGAGACTTAAGCTCAGTGTTCACTATTATCCCTTATCTCACAACAGCTGGCAGGTTTTTTCTTTCAGAACTTATATTTAGTGTTTTAACCAAAACAAGTGGGGTGAGGGGATAGTGAAGGGTCTTCAGGGCTGAGGGAAGAGGTTTGTTCTCTTTTTGTTTTGCTTCTGTTTTTTATTTGATACCTTTGAATTAGGCAGAGTTAGGAAAAGCCCACCCACCTGATGAGAAGAAATAGGCTGGGGGTATAAAACTACTGTTACTTCCCAAATTCTTTGTCACCCTATCATATATTACTTCTGCCTTTCCCTTAAGCTGTCTCCCTCTGTGCTCCATGAATTTTCTGTTTCAAAATTTATGCTAGGAAGACTTGAATTATTTCCCTCTCTGCCAAACCTCCCTGGGGCCCCACCACCTGACTCCTCTCACTTGCTGAAATTGTTCCATGTGCTCTGCTAGTGCAGTTGTTCCAATAAAAAAAAAGAAAACAAAACACCCAACAAAAAACAACGTTTCCAGGCTCACTAAATGGTGTTAAATATAATCTAATGAAATGTGAATCCCATATTTAATAATTCGTGAAGTAAATTCATGTCCTCTGCTGCATGTTTAATTCATGTCCTCTGCTGCATGTTTACAGGGTTCTTTCCTCCTGTTAAAAGAACCATGATGGAAATAAGATAGTACACATTTCTTTTTTGTACTTTTTCATTGCCATCTGAAAGCCACTGTCTACAACAAAGGCTCAATTTACAGAGCAGTGGCGCACTAAAACAGCTGAGAAATTAAATACTAATTAATTGTGTTTTTTTTAAATACTGACCTGCTGTATTTTATATTTCAGTAATATGCCTTGGTTCCTTAGCCAGTTACTTTTCTTTCCACTTAACAGTAGCAGCTTAAAGTTAATGTGAATATATATGCCTGGTAACTGAATAAAACTTGTTTAAGAATACCAGGTAAAAGTTGTACGGGATGTTATCGCTGTCTGGTTGGAAGGAGTTCAGCTGCTTTGCACTTACTTGTGCTGGTAGATTTTTGCATAACCACATAGCTGAAATAAATATTATTTTGTATGTACATATACAACCTGGTTTTGGATATACACTACACAGTAGAGTGAAAGGAAGAACAAAGCTTTTCACTTGGGTTAATAACACCCCACCCTCCAAACCTTGCTCCAGGAAAGGTAGTACTATTGATTACTTGCCTTGGTCTTACTGCTAAAGGCACAGTTTGCAATTTCTACCAATTACATTGCTATTAGTAAATATGCAAATGTAGATTTAAGTGTCTCATCTCAAATGGTCTTACCTAGTTTGGAATGAGATACAAGGGCTAAGAAGCGGAAAACAGTGACATCTATAGAGATACAGTTTGCTCTAGGACACGTTGATGGTTACAAACTATCTGCAAGGTTTTCATTTGTCAATTATAACAGGGGAGAAAAAAAAGAAGACTAGAGGCTTCCCACCATAAATCCTGGTTTTTGAGTGCTGTCGCTCCTAGCTTTTTCAAAGAAACCTCGTTAGCCTTAGTACATAGAACAATTTAAGTGATAATATATAGCTAGGGTAGTAAATAAAGTCATGTGGATTTCTTTTTTGTTATTTCTCTGCAGTGGCATGGTAAAATAAGGAAAACACTGTAACTGTTATTTAGTATTTTCCTGCTCTTACTGTTGTTATTTTTAAAAAGTGTTATTGAATAATATCTGCTTAGCTGCTCTTGTCTTGAAATCCTCATCTGGGAAAATCTTCTGCATGTCAAGGATGAAATATAGATTAGGAAAGGGTTGGGCTGCCAAAATAATACACAACCTTGTCCTGTCTTGTCTTTTCCCTCCATAAAAGGAGCACAAGCTTGAAAAGCAGTTGCATAGAGCACTGTACAGTGGGGAATCTGAACTGAGGCTTCTAGGTGATCCTTGTCTTGCAGTGTGACATTGTTCTGGGATTTTTATCACCAAACTTAATGAAGATCATATCTTTTGAAAGACTTTTTGAGGTTTTTGCAGTTTGAAATCTGATCTTTGTAATAGGGATGGTCCCATAATAAGTGTATTAGGAGTCAACTATCCTGCTGACTTTTTAAAGTATTTTCTTAAATCTTGTGGATGATCCTGTATCAAACTGCATTCAGAGTAAATGCCTATTTTCTTGTCTCCCTTCTCTTGAACTTTGAAATTCCCACGGGATTCTTTTCTATGCTGAGCAGGCTCCATACAACAACAACTGAAAAAAGAATAGCCAGGATTCCTCCCAAAATATTAGGAAGAATTAAGTAAAAATAACCTGAATCTCCTGATAACCCCTGTTGTAGACTAGGCTTGAATGCCTGAAAGAAAAAAACAAAAAATAATCACTAGATCAGTGTTGACATGGATGTAACCAAAGACACTTCATTTTGACAATTGTTTTAATTCTACATTAAGTGAAAGGTACTTCTGTGTTTACAAAGGAGTTGGGAAAACTTGGTTTTGCCACATTTGCATTGAGGTAGTTTCTCTGAATCACTTTGTATCGTTGCTTTGAGATTTTAACTAGATCCTAAACTCAGGTCAAGTACTTTGCATCTTCCTGGTTATCTCTGCAGTCTTGCAGTACAAGTAAAGCATTACAGCTGTTGTTGAATCTATGCGTCCTGGATGGAAGTCCTACCTATCTGCCTCTCTAATTCCTCTGAAATGATAATTGTTGAAACTGGAAGAAGCATCTGCTGCTGGTCCTGTATCAGTAGCAGTAAACCAGTGATGGAACGTACTGCAGTGTGCCTTTGTGAGAAAGATATAGACATTTATAAGACTGCATTTTGTAAATGCTAAAGCAAGAAGTCTATTGTGATACTGTATGGTGTGCCTGCTTGTAAAGCAGAGTTGTTAACTTTTTAAACTCATTCTAGATAGGTCTAGCCGTAAGCAACATAGGAGAGGACAGCCCTGCCTGGTACTGTGGCTTTTAGCTTCTGAATAGAAACATCTGATGGAATCACTGAATGATTAGCAACAGCAATCAATAGTCCCAAATTAAACCAGATCTTGTTTTCTTAGATACAAATATGCACTCTGAATAAAGAGGATGAGAAAGGGTTGTAAAAATGCAAAAATGATGCACAGAAAAGTTTAAAGCCTAGCTTCTACAAATTAGTTTTCTAGAATTCCTACATAATTACTAAAGGAAATGCATGTGGGGAAAAAACCTCCCCAAAACTGCAGAATTAGAGTCAAGGTACATTGCTGAGGTCTCATTAGTTTGTCACATGAGTTTCATAATGCAGACAACCCTTAAATGTGAATCTCTGGCATCTGGATATTGTACCAGAATGGAAGACAGCTTTGTTATACCTTAGTCTGAAGTGTCAGTGTTCATTGGCGCTGCATTCCAATGAAAGAATACTGCTGGGAGATGCCTCGCTTTTATTTTTATAATGCCTAGGTATTGGTATTAGCCCAGTGCTGAAGTGCAAAAGAATGTGAAGGCAGGGAAGAGCTCTAGAAATTATTATAGTATTCTTTTTAGTGCAAACTTACTTTCTTTCATAGTTGATTATCAAAAACATGAATATCCATTTTGTTTTGAATATAAGTATATATATATACAGACTAACATAGTTACACTGTGTTTTCTGCATGTAAATGAGCAAAGCTTCTGTGCTAGAAGAAAAGGTTAATAGAGCTGCTGAATTTAATACTGTTTCCTTTATTTCACAGCTGTGTTTTTGGTGTTGCTTGTTTTCTGGAAGTGGGTTTTGGTTTTTTTTGGGGTTTTTTTGTTTGTTTTTTGAGGAGGTGGGGTTTTTCTTAGGGTTTTTTTGTTTGTTTTTTCTTTTAGACATCAGTATATCCAACTGTTAGTGAATTCTAGAATGATATAATTCATTTGAGGGTTTTTTGTAGCATGTTAAGATGGAATAAAATTGTACCTCAGTAGACACTGTTGTAGGCAAAAATCCATATGTTTTTTTAATATTAAAAGTCCTTGATGTCTTCTAGAATTGTCAAGATCTGGTATGGAAATTTCCCTTAATGGCACTTTTACCTGAGTGGCCAAATGTAGGTTTTGTCAGGGAAAGGGACAGCTCCTGGCATCCAGGGCTTTATTTGAAGGTATGTAGCGAAGCAGTTGTTGTTCTAGTTCAAAATTTATTATTCTTGAAGGAAAAATAAACCTGTAGTTGAAATGCAAGTCAGCAGGCTGTCTTTATAAGTTAGGCTCTTGATACTATTTTTCTTTTGTCTGTTTCTCCTTTCTTGTTGCTATTGTTGTTTTCTCCTTTCTCTGTCAGTTTTTTGTCATGTTTCTTCTATCCTTTCTGCATGTTTGTAGCCTTCTGTATGTTTGTTTTTCATTTTCCTTCTCCTTTGCTCAAATTAACCCAGCTTATTGGGTTTTTTAATGTGACTGCATATACAAACACACAGATAATTGTGGGTTTAAATATGCATATCTACATGTATGTACAAGTATTTTGAGTGGGTGCTTGCATATAAGCATGTAATATGGACAACGATGCATAGGCCAATCCCAAGTGTAATTGTATTAAAATGTTTTTCTTTCTCCATATTCCATTTGTTTCTTGATTTATTTATTCCCCCCCGGAAAACAGTATTCTTAGTTCAGGGTCTTTGTCACCCTGTGCGCATGTCTGTGCAGTGCTTAAAACAGGAGTCACTTGTCTGTAACTAGGGCCCTTGAGTCTTTTAAAAGCAGTAGTAATTGTATGATTTTAATGTTTTATTTTGTTTAAGTTGGAAATTAATTTTTTTAAAATGTGCATTTTTTAGATTTTGTTGGTGAGAATTTTGTGTGTTTATATCTTTCCTCTTATATAGACTGTCAGTGTGCTCCATGTCAGTCAGAAACATGGAAGTTTCTCGTTGCTTTCAGTAAGAGGTGCAGCCTTAAAATTCTGTCAGTCCCCATATCATCTGACTGACATGGTGCAAATGTCCCTCTTTACCTGAATCCCTAAACTGATGCCAGTAATAAGTTGCATGGTAAGTCTATGACGGGGTATTGTTACTCATAAGTATGGCGGAGGCATTTTACCAATAAAAGAGGACTAGGGGGAAGCTGCCAATAATTTATTTTTAAATTGCCTGATGTAAACACTCTGTAGTTTGTCATTTGGAGGGGATAATTTCCAGGAGGTATTCTTTTGGCTTTATTGCAGAGGTCAGGTGACTTTGAATTTATTGTTGACGTCATAAATGAGAATCAAGGGGACTACAATACACAAGCACATAGTGATTCAACATCATAATCTCTAGAATGCTGGGAAGTATACATAAAGCAGTAATAAATGTGGTCCCCAATGACGGGCATAATTTAAAACCAGCTTTTACATATGGTTAGTACAAGACATGCTCTGATATCTTGAATGTATTTCTTACTTGATGTTTAGTCATTGATGTACATACTGATTTCTTGATGGTGATATTTTTACTTTTTTTTCTTTTAAATATGTTGACGACTTAAACAGAAGTTACCTTAGACACCTACCATTTTTAATGCTGTTGAGGCAGCAGTTCAATATTGAAGCCAAAATTCTGGAAGATGGTTATTTAGCTTGCCTGAACCCACTCTGTATTTGGAGTGGAACAGTTACTTCTATGTGAAACACCATCTCTATCTGTAAGTTTATGCAATAGCTTATTAATAATATAAATATGCCTATTGCTATATGACAGCTGCTGCTGTATCACTTTTGGGAAGGATGACATAAGTAGAAGTTGAGGCAGAAAAGCTAAAGGTCTGATTCTCTTCTAGCTTTGTCAATTCTCTTTGTACCCTCAGGGAAGTAGCTTAAACTCAGTTTTAGCCACCTGTAAAATTAAAAGATTTTCTGAATCATTGATTTCTCTCAGAGCATTAAGTTCCTCAGATTGAAGGTCAAATATATTTGCCTAGTGTTTAAAACAAATACACTGCACTCACGGCTATTTATTTGCATCGTGTCAGAGGACAGGAGTCTCAGTCATGGATCAGGATACAGTTCTGCTGCTGCTGTAGGAATACAGTAAAAAAGACTGTCTGGCTTAAAGACCTTATGGTTTGCTTGTCATTTCCCTTGATTCCACTTTTGTATTTAGTCCCTAAAAGTGGAACATGCCTTTATGTTGGTAGAATGTGATCTCCTATATGAAACCAGCTATCACCTGGAAACAAAGCTGTACCGTGTATGAGAGGATGGAGAGGTTTGTGTACACACAGGAAGGAATACACAGGCTTTTTCTTTCTGTCATGCTCACCAAAAACTTATATATGCCATAGCTATTACTGCATTGTGTCCATATTTTACTCTGATTTCCTGATTTTTCTTCATCATAGTAATCTAAACATGTTCTCAGGATTATAGGAGCCCTTTTGGCTGTGCATTACACAGAGTAGTGCATTCTTAATTCATTCAGTTTAGGTGGTAGCTAAAGTAGATGGCACTTTCTTGTCATTGTCATCTGCCACATGACTACTTCTTACAATACCACTTACTCTTTCTATATATTTCCAAATGGTCATTTAAAGAAATAATTGCAAGAGGAGGAAATGGATCAGTTGGGGAGATGGATGAAAGAGATAATAGAAGAAAATTACAGAATTTTCCTAACATTTTCCTATGCTGGTTTAGACAACTGGGATTTTGTTCTTTTCTGAAAGTAGATGGAGCTGGTTACAACTTGCTCTGGAGTGTCATCATCCTGGTGTAAAATGAGCTTTCCAGCTTAAAATCCAAAGGAGCTCCCTTCTTTAAAAATGTACCAGTAATGCTAGCTGATTTGCAGAATTGCCATACATACAAAAAGTAATAAAATGATGCATAAAAACAACACTCATGAGTCAAAGCAGTCTGTTAGGAGTTAACATTACATCAAGATTTGATTTACATCTCTTGCAGGAAAAGATTTCAATATTCCATGCTATCCCATGATCAACAGTAATGAGCTAAAATGGTATGTAAATGTTATAAACAAAGATGATCCCAAGAGCAAAATTCCTAAGTGAATCTGTAATTCAAAAGTGCCAAAGAATGATTATGGAGATCTCGGAGTTGATTTTAACCTATCATAAGCAGAAATAATGCACATCATCTGCTTTGTTCACCTTCCTCTCCCCTAGTGTTTTTGTTCACTTTTGGTTAGTATTGCTATAAACAAACTCCTGAGCATAAAAAGAGATGTAAAATACCTTTAGCCTTTTTCTTGCCCTTTACTTATCTGTATATGCCCATGAAATGATTAAAGTGAAGCAAGTCATTCCTCCGCAACTTGTGTCTAATAATTGTGGCCAATGCAAATTTGATCTGTCAAAAATCTTGTTGTGTTATCTTGATATGTCAGTTCATGGCACAGCTAGAAAGAAAGGAGGAGTTGTCATTTGTTAGCTGAACAGCTGGCCTAACAGACTGCAAGTTGTGTTCCCCAGGAATTAATTTTTTACCAAGGTAAGTTCAGTTGCATATTTTAAACTGTTAAATTTGCAGCTCAGGTTATGCTGCTTGCTTGGGTAACAATAGAATTTCGAAAGAGATAAAGGTGAAACCATCAAACATATCTTTACGGGAGGTGCTGGTCTTAATTTTTATTTTCCTCCCCTGTAAAGGAGGTTTTCATGACTGAGGTTGATTGCTCTGACAGCTGCCCAGGGAAACCAGAGACTCTCCTGTGTGGAAGTCAGAACATGTATGCTAGATATTTTGTGTTTTTTAAAAGAAAAAAAACCAACTGAAACCTCATTAAGGGGGGAAAAGGTATCCATTACTGCTGTTTAATATTTTCAAAAAGTACTTGTTTCTCCTTATCATGAGGTATTGGTTAAGACAATGTGTTTTGAGTATGCTGATCTCTATTCCCCTACACCCCCCGCCCCCCCCCCCCCCCCCCCCTTCTTTCTCTACTGCAGTATATGTTTAGGAATGCTATGGACACAATATTCCTAGAAGTACACCACTTGAATCAAGAGGGTTCCAATAAAGAAAAAGAAAAAAGGGTTGTGAGTTCTCCATTGTTAAAAACCTTTAAGACTTGAATAGTTATTTCTCTGTGTGATTTTAATGCTGTTTAAAATTTTTAGCCTTTATTACTATACACAGTGATTGAAGGGGCAGGGAAGCATTTGTTATATTTATAAGATATAGCACCAAGGCAGTCACAGAGTATCTAGAAATGTATCCTGGTAAGTGCTTCAGGCACGTGCCATGAATGTTTGTAACATCGTGTTTCTTCTAGTAAATTATGCTATGAACCAGTTTTCAAAATCAAATCAGTAGCTGCACATTAATTTTTTAGAGTTGTAGTATTGGTGGCAAACTCATGGTTAAGGTTGTGTTTAGATTTACACTAAAATGCTTCACAGTTATAGTCTAAAGGTGTAATTACCCAGACCTCGTAGATAACAGCGGGAATCTTTCCAGTGACTTTTGGCAGACTTTCTGTAGAGCATTTCAGTTTTTGATGTAACATCTTTTTGCAAAAAGCCCTTACTAAAATTTAAATGAAAAAGCAATTATTATTGTTCTACTTTCTTCTTTTTTCTCATGTTTGAAAAAACCCAAAAAACACACCCCACCCCCCAAAACCCCCAACCAAAACAAGAGACCCAAATGTGGCTACTTACAGCAGATGAGAATTACAGTCACCATCAGCCGCCAATATATGTGTGTACATGCACATTGTGACAAAACTTGGGCCCTGGGGTCACGTTCAAGAAGTTAAAGATATCTGTAGCTTTTGACCTCGTTGAGAACAACCTAAAATCAGTTTGTCAGACAAAGACACTGCAGGTCCACTGAACTCCACGCTCTTTTGCGTCACCTCTAGGACAGCATTAGTTAACTTCAGTGGAAAAAACCCTCCTAATAATAAAAAAAATAAACCATCCAAAAACTGCAAAGGAGGTTCCTTCACGGCTTTGTTTTTAAGGCAACAGTGCAGATTGCTTTTAAAGACTGAAGCTCTTCCAAATCATGTTTTGTCTGAATGAGGCCCCTAAATGAGACTGATGCTTCAGACAAGAATGTAATTGGATGAGTTGCCTCTAATAATGTTCAGATTAAACACTTATTGACTCTTTCAGAGAAAACATTTTTAGTATCCCTTAAAATTCTTCACTGAATGTAGCTGGATTTTAGATTTTTTTTTTTTTTTTAACACAAGGGCCAGAAAATGGAAGCTGACATGTTACCTGAGACACAGGATGGTATTTGGATTTTACCTTAAGCGTTATTTCTCATGTAGTCACTTTGCTTCTGGGAATTCATCATATTTCTCCAGATCTGTTTGTTTCTGGCTGTTATGTTTCCAGAGCTTTCCATCTTACGTTTCAAAGATAGACTGCGCTGTTTCCACACACAGTACACCCAACCTGCCTTGACAGAAAAGAAGAACCTATTAGTTAAACTGGAGGGGATGTCATGGGTCTAGGTGTTAGAAATGTTCTTCCAGTGCCGTGAGCTGGGGTAAGAGACTGCTTGCAAGTTACCTGTGCTCTTTATGCTCTGGGGTTACCCCACAGCCCATCTATCTGGTCTATGTCTAAAAAGTCTTAAGGATAGTTTAGATGACAGCAAGACAGAGGAGCAGCAACTTTCCCAGTCATTCATCCTTTTACAAACTCCCATTTTTTCTTTCATAGTCAAAGGTAGCTCAGCTGTGGATGAGGAATGTGGATGAGAAATTTATGCAGGTGAGGTTTTTTTATTTTTTTTTTAGAATTTGCGTGGAAAGACTGTTGCAAAAGTGCTTGTACAAAGTTCAGGGGAGCATAATGAGACTTGTATCCTTAGACACAACTGTAATCGTTCCAAAGTTACTCAATATTGGATCGAATTTTTTTGTATGGTATTCTTTTTCAGTTCTCACTCCGTGATGCTTGAATTATTTGTCTTGTTTTATATTTTTTTTTACTAACCTTTAATAAAAATATCACCTTTTAGCTGTGTAAAACCTTCTGAATAGTATTGAAATTACCTTGAAACAGTTCATGCCAATAATATATAGTATCAGCTGATGCCTTATTTTTCATATGCACATGCATTACATGCTAGTTTCAAAAACCCAGCTGCAGTAAACCTCAGAGCTTTGGTACTATAGATTACTCTCTGCATGAAAATATACTGGCATATTAATATTTCTGCCAATTTCAGATACATGCAAACGTTAGGTTAATTTTTTTCTACTTTCACTGAGTTCAGTATTGGTGTTTTGGGTTTTTTTGTGAGTTGTGGGTTTCCATTCATATGGAAATAAATGCAAAGGATGAGAATATTTGTTCTACATTTTCATGAAGCTGACTTCTAGTGAGGATTAAATTAGACTCTTCAGATGGTGTGGTTTTAAAGACCACTAAGAAGAAAATTAAGTAGTAGATTAACAGGGAAAAAGAACAGATTGTCTTCCTTAAATGAAAATCCAGAAAAACTGTCTTTTAAAGTTCATTTCATGTCTTTATCTAGAACCTGGAATTTTCAAATGAGCTTTTACTTTTTTTAATATATATTCTTGGCACAATTAAAGAAGCATCTGGCTATCTGGTTTGAGTAAACTTTAAAACAGTGGATTGCAAAAAGAAAATTCGTTCTATTAAAAGGTAATGGATACTTGCCTTTCCTTGCAGTTTACTTTTTTTTGAATAACAGATGCCTATAAATGGTCTTGTAGTACTAATTTTAATCAATAATGATGATGATGTCTTATGTTATTTATGTGATATCCAGTGTTTTGACTAGGATTAGGCAAGAAAAGGTAAGCTTTTCATAGATGGTGGGAAGAGATATATAATAGGGAGAGAAATAGATTGTCCACTCATAGAATCAAGGAATGAATAAATGAAAAATTAGAATACTAAGGATAAAAGTAGCACCTCTGAGTTTGTGCAGTGTACCTTGTGTGACTGAGCACACTGAAAAAATGAGGAAAATCAGCAATACCTGTATGGTCCCAACATGGCATGAACTTGTTGAAATTGCTGTAATTATGGTAACAGTTGTGGCTTAAGCTTGTCAAATGTTCAGCTGACTTGCTTATCTCAGGAGTATTTTTTTGTTACTGCATATTGTTTTCTTCCTCTGTTTTTCCTTTCTTTTTTCTCTTATCCCTCCCTCCTGTGGTGTTTATCACAAACTGAAGGCTCTCTGGGAAAGTGACATTTTTACAGCATGTCTGTGTAGTGCTCTAGTTAAACTAAGACTTTAACTTAATTTTTCACTTTTATGCTAGTTATCTTAAAATTCAGAAAATACAATTTTTAATTATTTTTTTTTCCTGTTAAGAGACTACAGATGAATCTGGCTATACTTTATTATACACAGGGTGGAGATCCATCTGGTTTAGTACTGTCATTTTCCAGGTAGGCACCCACTGGATGTTTGCATGCCACATGCAAATACCTGTCTTTGGCTTGGCCTTGATGGCAGCTGCCCCAGGGAAGAATAAGTAATTGCTAGCATTACCGTTATTTCATAGTAATTTATATTCAGGAAACTCTTTGGAATTACAGTCAGGGCCAGAAATTCCCATGGTAGTAGATACTCCTTGTATACATACAAATCATAGGTTGGATTGAAAAATTGGCAGTCTATACAAAGGTAAGCAGCATATTTTGAGCAGCTTGTCTACTTTAAGAGCTTTCCAACACCAGCCACATTCTTTTTACTTGAAATTACACGTACGACCCTATACAAATACACATATGCTTGCAAATGTCCTAAACAAAATATTTGAAGGCTATAGGTCTAAGTATAAACTGGATATGTTCTAGCATATTTTTAGTGTACAACAATTTGACAATTAAAATTATGTCAGTAATTTAGAATGCTACAGAATGACATAATTTGGTGGTATTCATTAGTTCATGTGTAGCTGTACTTTGACTATGTTTCTAAATGAATCTGGTAGAAATGTTAGCTTTCTCTGAGGCAGATAAGATGCTGTAAACAAGACCTGCTTTTACCAAATTAATTTTCATTGATATGGCTATTCCAAAGGCTTGGCTTAATGTTTTTAGCATTTCCTTTACTTTGTTTTATAAAATGAAACAAGTAGCTTAATTAAAGTGTCAGTTAATGTTCTCCATCCGTCCTTCCTTCCTTCCATCCTGTTTTCTAGAGAAACTCCCTAGTCTCTACTTTACCTATTTGTTTTATGTTGAACAGATATATGATAGTATTTCATGCAAAGGTTCAACGTTAACCCTTCCAATCACAGAATAGATTTTTTTTGTTGTTGTTGTTGCTGATGTTTCCAAATAAATAAATGTACTTAGAGGAAATTTATGTAAATGAGACATGGCACCTTTTAATGTTTAACTGTAGTGCTGTTAATCAATGCTAAGATGCCGTAATTTTTTTTTCTCTTTTCCCCTGATTTAACTGAGGATAAGTGGTGATGACAATTAGGCAAGAACAGACTTTTTGAAGGAGAAAATGGTAATATACAGGAAGACTTACTAACTTTTATGGAGTTTTGCATTATTCCAGCAGTGTTTGTGTTATAGTAATATCTAGAACCACCAGTCTAAAACTGGACCACATCGTGCTTGTCACCATACAACATTATATGGAGAAATTATTTCTGCACTGAAATCAGTGTACCTGGCCAAAATCTGTGTGAGCAGATTGGGAAATTATAATTAGTGTCCACAATTTCTCAGTATCTTTGCATTTTTTTCAAGTGAATTGTCTCAGTCATGATGCAAAAGGATGGTTGTAGTTGGAGTCTGTCAGAAATGAAAATTCACATTGAAAACAGTAACCCTGAGATGCTTGAGCTAGCAGGGAGAGAAGGAAAACTTTCAGATACTGTGAAGAGGGAGCATATTTGAGTCTGCTGAAAAGAACCTTTTCATTTATCCACTAGAGTACAGGAAATGGTTTGATGGCTGTCCTGTATTCTCATGACATTTTTCCACAATTAAAGTGACATCTGCTAGAATATCAAGAGGTTTGATAAAATTATACCTGTATGAATAGGTAAGTTTTGTGTTTGAAGGGAGATGACTCATGAATTAAAAGCACATGCTTGAATTTCTTGAGAAACTTCTATGAAGCAGGGATTTTTATACTCAATAGGAAAAGTCAATTCATGTCAATGAATGTTTCCTACATTATTCTTACCGTGTTTTCTTCTCAGCATTCTGAAGGCTGGGAGATAATTCATAATGTTGAATAACAAATCATGTGAAGTTGAATTTAGAAGAGGTCAGCACTGATGAGAATGTGAAAAGCTTCTGTTGGTTAGATCACAGTGCAGTTTGGATGGTCAACTGCTTGTAAAGGGATCTGCTCTGGTAACAGAAAACAGAGGTGCTATTATTACCCTTGTTTGCAAGTGTTTGTCTTTGCTACTGCAGTTTTTGTGATTGTTTATGGTTGTGAAAATGCAAATGAAACCATTATTAATGTTTTGTCTTAAGCATTATTATACAGTGGCTCCTAAATCAATGTACTTTGTAGACTTGTTAGTACTGCTTTGAGAAAAGTTTGCCTTTGGCTGAATTTGTGCAATTGCACTGGAAGATAAGAGCCTGTTGTCTGAGAACAGCTGAAGTCAAAATGTAAAGACCTTTAAGTCCCACATATGCCACTGAAAGTAAAATTTGATCTGCAGAAGTTATTTTCTGCAGTTGGTGTTAGACAAGCTGAAAACAAAAAAAAAATGCTTGATTTTCAGTTTCAAGGTGGGGTGTAAAACTTCCCTTACAGCCTCCCTCACTGCTCTATACATTTGATGTGGCTGTCATAGGAGAAGTCCAAAATGTTTTACATTTTGCTTTCAAAAAAGTGTCAGTAAGCACTGTCACTGAATGCAGCAATGGTAATATGCAGTATTTGATATTTCTAGCCCTTCCAGTGTATATGGTTAGCTGCTTTGTGCTGCTACTGTAGCTGAATGCATGAACATTCTTGATTACAGAGCCTGTCCACGTACCATGTAACAGTTCAAAGGCAGAACATTTCTGAAGGACCTCTTGGGTGCTTCTATGCTTTTCTCGCCTTCTGCCCAGCCAGGAATGTATGTATGCATGTATGTATAAAGCTAGCTTATTATCATTTATCTAAATGGCTATTGAATTAACATATATGTACTATTTACAGTTCCCCTGACTCCCATCCCAAGAAAGGGGGGGGGGGGGGGAAGCACTTTAAATATTCTTCTAGGCTTCTAATGTTCAGAATAGTGGGTTTTTGACCTTTGAGCAAAAGAAACAAGATGTTGATAATTATGCACACTCAACTATTTTTATAAGTTTTGTCTCTGATCCAACTAAATTTATGAATAGCAGTAAGAGTGGGTGCCATGTATTCAAAATAAAAGTTTACTTGGTATTTTTAAGCTAGAGATGTTTTTATCTTTCTTCAGAAAATTCAGGCTTTTGATTTAGAACAGTTTTATGTTCTCAGTTGTGTGTATTCACACACGTCCCCCCGCCCCCCGGGGCTTGATAACTGCAGTCCAAATTGTTAGTCAAATGAATTTAACTATCAATTTTCAATTTTCCATGCTTCACACTGTATTTGAAACTCATCTGTATTTTCAATAAGCATTAATCTGGAATGTCTCTTTCTAAAAAAGTTAATAATCTCCTTGCCATACTCCTAATCCTAGTGTGGCTGGAGTTTCAATGAAAAAGAAATATTGTCTTTTTCTGGGTGTAGTTTTTGCTGGTAGCCTTTCTGATCTACTATTTTAAACTTTACTGTTAGCTTAAAAATGAGATAAATGTAGAAACAGAGATTAATATATCAGCCATATAAACATTAATTTCATCTTCCTTGGAAATTCATTTATAGATTTAAAAATGCTTTGTAACACAGTAATTACTATAGTACTGGCCAAATAATTTATTAAAATTATAGTAAGAATGTCATAAATTAGTGGGTTTGTGATAAACATTTGTTGTCTTAGTCCATTATTAATGTACATATATATACTTAGATTTCTGTGTGTAGATGTAAATCTATGTAATATTTCTTTCTTTAATAATACAGTAAGTTATAGAAGACGGTCAAAGTCTTTCAGCATAACTGTGCTTCCAGTGGGTGGTGGTGGGTATTCTAAATACAGTACAAGTTTTTCTATTTAAATGAACTCTTTGGAAACAATTCTTTCATCAGATATGTAAAATAAATAAATGTATATAAAGAGCAAGAATTGTCAGGAGAAGAGACATTTGGAAGGCACTGGAGGACAATGACTCAATTTGCTTATGCGTTACTGCTGTTCTGATCCTGTTTTTTTTTTAACGACTTTCAAACAAGTAGCTGATACAGTAGGAAATTCATACAGGCATATCACATTAGGCCTATTCACAATGTACTCATAACATTCATAAATATGATAAGACTCCAGAATTATGCCATTCAGACAGTATACTGTATTTTAATAGACATGCAAATAGAATTAGAGATGTTCAGGATCATTACTGTTTAACGTCCATGAGCCGCTGTAACTAGCAGGAGCATCCTTGGCTGTTATGAGGTTGTCAGACCATTTCCTATTGTCTTAGGTCAAGTAGAGAAAGGCCATACTGGAACGAATTGCAATGTTGTCTGTGATGCTCCTCTAACTCTGTGATGGAATGAGGATAGGGGATCCCATGTACTAAAACGCCTGTAATTTATCTTACTCTGTACTAGAAGTAACTGGATGATTTCTTCCACCCAGCAGAGGTCTATCTCTGAAGTACTTGTGGCCATGCTCTTGTTTGAGTAGCTGTAACAGGCCAGGAGGACAACCCGCAGGTTTTATCACCTCTGGCACCTTTGTCCACTCTACAATACAAATGTGAGGCATCAGTTTATGCCCTCTTCATAAGGTCTCCACTAAAAAAAATAAATCTATCTTGTAGCCTCTCCTGAAAGGTGACAAATCAAATATGAGCCACTCGATCCAGTAAAGTCGTAGATTATAAAGCTGTTGGACTCAAAGTGAAAATTCTGGAAAGGCGTTTTTTTGTTTTTAACTGAGAGTTATTCAGTTTTGTCATTACAGGTTGGGAAGAGAATAAGAAAGGGGCTAAGGAGCTTTAAATTAAGGGACACTTCATAGCTAATCCTTATGTCTTTAAACTGCAGATATGAATTCTCAAGTAAATTGGGTTGTTTTTTTCCTTGGTTTTCAAATTATTTTAAGTGCTGTAGAGAATGGATCGTGTCAACCTAACATGCATTCTGGATCATGGTGACTTTTCTCTGAAAAAAGGCTTGCTATCCAAGAGCAATAGGTAACAAACAAAATTCTCTTTAACTAGACACTCAGTGCGAGGAAGATCAAACCAACACAAGTTCCTTGAAGATCTGATATGGTGTTATTAAGTACTGTGTCTTAGGCTGGAATTTTTTTTTCATAGAATCACACAATGGTTTGGGTTGGAAGGGAGCTTAGAAATCATCTAGTTCCGACCCCCCTGCTGTGGGCAGGGACACCTTCCGCTAGACCAGGTTGATGAAAGCCCCATCCAGCCTGGCCTGGAACACCTCCAGGGATGGGGCATCCACAGCTTCTCTGGGCAACCTGTTCCGGTGCCTCACCACCCTTGCAGGAAAGAATTTCTTCCTAATGTCTAAAATCTGTCGTCTTTCAGTTTTTCTGGTATTAGTTGCTCTATTTAAGATTTTTTCAAAATTTTTGTTGCAAATAATTTTCAGCAGTGAATGAACCTTCATATAAGTTCTGTATAAATGCGTGTTTGGCAGACCCTTCTCCTGGAATGGATGTTTGGCCAGAGAAAATTTTTCTGAATAAGAGGTTGCTTTGGACAGTATAGCTACGTCCTAGGTTTGCTGTTTAAATACTAAAAATAACAAATATTTCATTATCAGGTTCCAGATATGCATGCAAGACTGTGAGGTGGTGTAAAATGTATGCTTTCTCTGGAAAAGCATATGATTTCTTATACTTTACTTTCAGCACTATCAGCTTAAATGACTGGGATTTCTACATCAGAATTCTGAGAATTTGGTTACTTTTGACTTCTCCATTGTTTCTAAGAGGTTACCTTTGATTGCGTTGTTCTTTCAGTTAATTTTGTCTCATATTTGTTCCTGCTGTTTAGGTAGAAGTTCTCACATTCTTCATTTCTTTTCCCTTCCTGCATTTGCGTTGCTCTATTTCAGTGTTTATGCCACAAGAAATTAATCAGTTGGGCCTGAGCAAATAACACTGGGCCAGACCTTGCATCTTTGTTGTTCCTGTAGCAAGGTATTACAGTTTGCTGTCAGTGTTGTGCACCTGAACAAATCAAAGAACTTTTTACATTGAAATGTCAAGATCTTCAGCTGCAAAGGACAGTGTCACCTACCAATGGTGGTGGCCTGTTGACGTCTAGAGCCACACACAGCTCTGTTGTGGTTAACGACACAGCTTCCCTGTAGTTTTTGCAGCCAGCTTTCTGAAGGCATAGCTACATTTTTTGTTGTTGTTTACGTTTTGATTTGGCAAGATACAGCTCTGGGTTGTTAGTATGGCACTGTGCCTGTGTGATTATATCCTGCAGGTACAACCAGGCTTCTAAATGCCATCTGGCAGTGCTAAGGGGCCAAATTATATCAGAGCATCCAGACAATGAAGTGGAAAAGGTTTCACAGTAAACTTGCTTCACCTGGCTTTGTGTGCCTTGTATGCAGACACCAAATAGATTGTCTGACATGAATATAAGCGTTATAAATAGGGGTATGGTGAGCTGCTTAGCCAGCTGATGTAATCTTTAGCTTAAAATTTTCTTAATTCTGTGGTGATATTTGTAATTTAATGTTGCAGTTATGTGGACTTATGCATTTAATTCCTAATCATTTTTTTAAAGTACTGCTGCCTCAAGACCTAAAATCCTCAGTCTCTACTGAAGCTGATATGTTAAGTTTCATCTAAAACCTGAGCCGTGGCATGTGCTTTTTGAAGTCTTTGAACTGAATATAGCTTTAGTTTGAGTTCTGTCTACTTCAGAGGGAAAGGAAACACTTTTCTATTCGGCTCACAGACAGCCTGCGCTGGAGGGCTGCTGCCTCTCTTCTCACAAAGACTGCAGCAGCTAATCATGCGTAATCCCTGTGTTACTGCTCACAAAGAAAATCTGTAGGCATTGGAAAAGCATAAATTGGTGGATATATACATTTTACTTGGTTAGATGCTGATATGCTGTTTTATAAGCTATTCCCTTTTGGATCTGCCATTATTCTGCTTTTTATGTGGCAGATGTCATGATTTCATTTGTACTGCTCTGTTGTTGTGGGTTCCTAAAACATAACTTTTCATGCTTGATGAAATAGAATGCTTTTTCTTTCTCTTTAATGAGATGCAAATATTTTGGGTGAGTTTCCACTTTCATTCTTTAGGATAAAATGCTGAACCGTTATGAACTATTCAATAATAAAGATGTTATATGTCTGGGTCTTGCAGACATGTCTTCCCCCCCCCCCCCCCCCGGCCTGCAGAACTGTTCCTGGATGTCTTTACTGGAGTGCCAAACATCTGAAAACCTTGGAAAAATAGCCACTGCAAATGGATGGACTGATTTTCTATTGCAGTGAGTCCAACACATCAGGGTTTGTTAGAATTTTTATATGAGAGTTATGCAATGCGTGTCTCCACCTTGATATCCAGCATTTGTTAGACAGAATTGTGAGTCCTATTGAGTGTGGTTGATTGCACTTGAACTTATAATATCAAAGATCTGGATGGTTTTATTCTTCTAAGCAAACATAGGTGCAAATTTTCAACATTTTCAGATGGTGATGTAGATGAAATTGCCTGTTTCTATAATTGTATTCCAAATTAGGCAGAGCACTCCCCCCCCCGCCCCTTGATTGCTTGATAATTTAGCTCACTGATGGTATCAAAACACTAGCTATGAGCTGACATTTAGGCATACACCCCTGTTCCTTGCAGAAAACTATAAAACAGGTTTTCTCATAAAGATGCAGGGAAATTGTTTGCTGGAGTGTTTAGGGATTTTTTTTTAACTGATTCATTCTGCCATTGAGTTTTAGTCTCTCCCTTTGCTGTTGCCTACAGCCAGGTTTGTCAAGAGTGTCCTGTGAATTCCAAGTAGGTTATTAAAGGATTCAGATCTGTCTCTGAGACATAAGTATTCATGGAAAGATACTTAGATCCCGTACCAAAAAAACCCTGAGACTATATACCTTCAGAATAAACATTACATTTTAGTGTTGTGGATATTAACAATAAAGGCCTGTCTGTGTGCGCAGATGCATGCATGTGCTGTTCTTCAGGAGCAAGATGGGAGGGGCTGCCAACTCATAGTTCGTTATTGCTACAGTTTATAAATACTTCAGTAAGTCCAATAGGTATAATTTGTGTCCTCCATGATATCTGTCAATTGCCTTTGTAATCACAGGTATTTTTTACATTCAGGTTTGAATTGTGATTTTGGATTTTAACAAGGAGTAGAAGAATGGTTATTAAATCTTTCTATCCTCTTCTTTTTGAAGGAGTTAAAAGTTGATGGTTTTTTCTGTTCTACAAGTGCTCTTATTGCCAATTCAGGATTTAAGCATTCACCTCTTCTAATGACAACATTAGGTCAAGCATGTTTCGACCCTATAATTATATCTGTAAAACAGTTCTTGGAAGGATTTGGGGTAGAGCTGAGCATCTGTTTGAGTCCAAAGTTCTTCTTGCCAAGAGCAGACTTCACTGAACATGGATTTTCTATTATCTAAGTGCAATTAAGGCAGAGGTAAAGATTGTCTCAGCTTTAGTCTAAATTACATAGAAGTATTTTTGACAGGCAAAGAGAATATTTGTAAATGACAGAAGAGTTAGATTTATTCTCCTGATTTTTTTTACCAATTGCTTTCACTAAGCTGAGCAATTTATGTCTTGATGAATACTTTTCACATTTTTTTTTTTCTGAAATAGGTGCTTTAAATATGTTCTTAATCATACTTTATCTGTACCTTGTCTTTAAGGGTGACCTTTTCTTCCAGATCTGTCTTTACAATGTTTATTTCTATCTTTGTCCCAGCCAGATTGGATTATGATGTTCTAGCCTGAGTTCAGTAACATCTAAAGGCCATTCAGAATTTCTATTAATAAAGAAAAGTCATCTTTCTTGCTTAATCATGTATTTTATAGATCTGTCCTCTGTAGATAATGTAGCTGATAATTCATTTACAGCCTTTCGAACCTCCTAGTAAAAGAGAGAGAACTAAGGTCTGCTGAGATTCATTATAACAACAACTAAACCCACTGAAAATAAAATAAAATGAGAAGTACTCTTGGTATGTATTTATTTACAGTTGAGTCTGCTATTCTGGGTAATAAATGAGGTGAGATAAGGAAGATAAAGCAAACCCATGAATTTAAAACATATGTAAAATAGCTGCAAGAGCATTCTGTACATAATTTATATTTTAACATGAAATGAAGATATGGAGTGAGGTTAAAAATGAAAAGGAAAAAGTTTAGGATCTTTTCTTCATGTATTATGGTTAGCCTGAAACCTGGATAGTTTTTCCATGACTAATTGAAAATCAACTATATTTCACATGTGTTTTGGCTTAACTGAAATATGCTGACTACTGCTTGCACTCAGCACACAAGTTATTTGTGTCTTGTTCAAAGGCATACTTTTACCTGTGCCATATTTGTTACATTCTGCAGATTTGAGTCCAGGCTCACATTCTTTCTCTTTTTAGCTATATTGCATAACTAAAACGATTGTTTTAACTTCTGCCTTTGATCCATATTCCTATTTTTGAATTCTATGGTTCTAATATCTATTACAAGGTACTAAAGGAATTCTGTTTTTCCTACTAAGGCTATCTTTACAGTACAGACTGTTGGAACACTAGCAAGGAAACCTGATCATCTTTAGTTTGTGTTACCGGGCAGATCATGCAAGTTGGTTTTATTGATTGATTCTTGTGCTTTTAAAACCACTCATTGTCTACTTGTTCTTTAGATACTGCAAATAGTGGAAGACCAAAAGGTAACTTATTTTAAAAATTTAGACTAGGATGTTTTGCATTATATTCCTTACATGCTCTAATTCAATTTGTGCTTTTCAGATGCTTCAATCACAGTCATAATAGTGTTGTTTGCTGTTCAGCCAAGATGTACTTGCTTCATAATACAAAATTTAAGGTGTTCTGTAGATGCTTTTCAGAATATGCAGAATAAAGGTTAAACTTAAAAAACAATAGTTTTAGGGGCTATTTAGGGTGATTTTCAGTTCTGTTTTAGAAAGAACCTTATACTTCATGTAAAGCTTCAGAATTTGCAGTAAAGGAGCAATTGATGCGTTCAGTTCTGCTGCCTGTGCTGGGGGGGAGGCACAGTGCCCTGTTTTGCAGTGCAGGTGCTGTCCTCAGGAAGGGTCATGGAGAAGGTGGAGGAATTGTTGACTGCTTAGTGGATGATACCATGGGTTTCCAACTGCAAAGTGATTATCACTGTAATTGCTCTAGTTAAATACTCCTTGCTGAGACAGTTGTTTTATTTGTATTAATCAATTACAACATTCAACTATTCATGATTTTTCTGAACTTTGATATAGTTTTCTGGTATTCTGTCACGTTGCAGTATCTTCTTTGTTTACTGAACATCATTTGCTAGAAACAGTCCAATCTCAGTTTGGTTGGGAACATGTCCATGCATGCATATACCAGTCTGTGACTTCAAGATAACTGTGGGAAACGTGAAGGAGCGGTTTAAATTAATCAACTCTCAGCAAGTCTTGTATCTCAGACAGATAAAATGTTTCCAAAAAGGTCTGGAGGAAGAAGGCAGGGGGGAAATTCAGATGCTAATTGACACTAATTGCCTTAGCTGTGTCTTTAAGGTGCAAAATCAGCATCTGTACTCCAAAATCCATTTCAAAGAACAGAGGACTACTGCAGTTCACTGCTCGTTTAAGGTTAGGAAAGAAAAAAATAGAATCTTGATTAGAAGCAAAAATTAAGAGAAGGCAAGCAGATTTTTGCTTTGTTCTTCAGTTCTCCTACGCTCTCAGACTGAGCACAGCCAGACCCACCGTGCCCAGAGCACATACCTTCCTTTCCAGATCCTCACCATCCCGGGCAGGACTTGAGAGCACTTAAGCTGAGGTGGGTCAGGTGCCTTTCCAAGGAATGGCACCTTGAAAAAACTGGCTGTATCACAGACTGAAATCAGCAGTGGGGTAAGACAGAGGAGAGCTAAAGACCTTGTTCTTCCCCACCAGCTTTGCAACACGGTGTGACTGTAAGTGAGTTAAAAGTGCAGTCATGTACTCCCAGAAACACATTAGTGCCCCTCTCATTTTGGGTGCAAAGAGCCTTGTGCATGTTTTTCTCTTTCCCTATAAGGTCCCAGTTCAGCCCCATCCTCTCTCTGTTATAACGGTGCCATCCCTCATCACCACTGGGGTCTCTGAAGTGTTCTATATAGGCTTTTCTCTATAATCCAGACCTTTATTCAAAATGCACAATGAAGAAAAATGAAGATGCAGGCAGCATGTGTGTGTAAAATATTAGGAACTCTCAAATGCTGTGCCATAGTCTGAGTTTCTACAAAACACAGAAATCTTCAATCATCCATGAGGCATGAAAACTATATTAATGTTAAAGGCTTTCATGTATCAGAGCAATGGAAATAAAAAAGCCTCTCAAAACTTTAGTTCTTCATTACTCTTGATGCCAGACTGTGGCTTTGATTTCAGTCTGGCTTCACTGGAATTATTTATTAATGAGCCTCTGTTACGTTGCATGTAGAGCTTAGGTGATACCTTATATGAGTGCAGCCCTGCTTTTTGTAATAGCAATTTTTGCAGTGTGTGCTAATTCTGTCCCAAAAAAGCAATACTATAGAAAAATATTCACTTTTTTAACTAACTACCAGCAAACCACAATACCGGTATTTGATCTTTGCACTTGCAGACAGAAAGTCTTTTAATATAAGCTTGAAATCCATTGGAATTATTGTTCTGCACATTGCTTAATCCATATGATCTTGGGCAAAGGCTGCAGAGCTGGTATATGCAAATTCTAGAATTAAATCCTGACAGTTTAACATCTCTGAATTCAGGAAGTGCTACTTAAGTAATTGCCTAGTTTTAGATTGGAAAGACGGTGTGTTTCAAGAAAAAATACTTTAATTGGGCAATCTCAATATTTACCAGCTATTGTTCTATGTTATTGGAGCGACTTTCTTTCTCACATGCAGATCTCTCTTTCTGGAAGGTTTGCTCCAAGGCCAGAGGTGAGGAAGTATTAATCTTCAGAATTTTAAAACATTTTTTCTGCTTTTATTTAAAATTAACCCTTTCTGTTTATATAACAAATCTGTCCATACAGTCAGTAGTTATATCCAAATGAAGCTTTTTTTAGAGTTTGTCGGGGCCTTTCTGATGCTGCCTCAGTGGAGAGAAGCAGAAGTTACTTTGTGTGGGTGGGTGGGTATCCAGCTGTATACCCTACATAAGCAGGAAAAAAAAAAAAAATCTTTGTAAGGAAATACAGTTTCACTCAAGGGGCTTTTTTCCATCCAGCAGTACATTTAGATGGCCAGAGGTAGAGCTGAAGCTGCCTGCTCCACTGTTTGGAAAGTTCACACCATCTGGAAACTCAGACGTGACACCTGTGCAAAAATCAGTGCAAATGGGTTCTGATTCAGCCAACCCCATATGCAGTACTGACACTAGCACTACAAACATGATTTCTTTCTAGCTACAATTGCTCTGACTGATGAGAATGGAACAATCCATTTATTTATTTATTTATCCAGGGACCCTTCCCTACTGAAATTAGATGCTCAGGGAAATTGATTTTTAGTTCTCTTAATAATGCAGGGAACAGTTTTGTGGAAAGCCAAGGTTATTCACAGTCCTGAAACTTGCCAAGAGGAATTCCAGCATGGAAACTGGACCACAGCACCAGCTGAAATAGCACAAGAGAAAATGCCATTTTGCAAGTGACAGCTGGAAGACATCCAGGATGCAGAGCCAACAGCTGTCTTTAGTTGTCCCAGTACTGTATTTCATCACTGGTTCAGAGTGAGACTTGTGATTTTTACTAGTCTCTCTTAGTTTGGGAGCAAATGGCTACTTGTAGGAATGCTATAGCTGGATGTTTTTAGGTCCTAGGGAAAATCATAGAGTGAGACTAGATTTCTGGCAAGATGTTTGATGCTGTCTCACACAACATTCTTGTGTGAGGTTTTTGTGGTCTGGTTTATGGTCTGGTGGATGAAAAGGTGGTTTGGATCACTGGGTCCGGAGAGCAAGGTTAGTGGGTCATACTTTGCCTGGAGGGTAGTAGCAAGTAGAGGACTCCAGGGGTCTATTCTGGTTGGGTTCAATATCTTCATCAGTGACTTGGAGAAGGGAACAAAGTGCTTGCCCATAAAGTTTGCACTAAATTGGACAGAGCAACCAGTCAATACAGTTAAGGACAGGGCTGCAATGCAGTGGAATCTGGGCGTGCTGGAGGGTTGGGCCAACAACAGCTTTATGAAATTCAGCTAGGACAAATGTAAAGCCTTGTTCCTGGGAAGGAAAAATGTAATAGTCAATGCTGGACTGCTTACCCTGTGACGAGAGGCCAGAGATGAGACATGTTCAGTCTGGAGAAGGGATGGCTTTGGGAAGACTTAACAACAATCCCTCAGCACCTACCAGGAAGTCATCAAGGAGATGGTATCAGGCTCTTTGTGTCTCATTTTCCTGCTGTGTTCAACAGGAGTAAATTAAGAAAATGTGCACTGATGCAATAAAAATATTTTTCACCATGAGGATCGTACAAGTACTGGGAGAGATGGCAACTGTGCAAGCTATGCAGGTAATCCTCGGAGATTTTCCAGACCCATGTGGAAACAGCTCTGAGCAACCTGATCAAAGCAGACCCTGCTTGAAGAAGGAGGTTGAACTAGAGCTCTCTTGAGGTCTCTTCCAGCCTGAACTATCCTGTGATTATCTGGAGGGGGAAATTTATGGAACAAATGGAACAGCCCCTGTTCTCACCATTTAAAAAAAAAAAAAAAAAACACCAAAACAAATAATAACAAAAAAAAAAACCAACAAAAAACCCGCACAAAACCAACCTTTCCTCCTAAAAAACATAAACACCACTCCCCACCCAGCACACCTCCCAAATACCCTATAGAAAGCCAGGGCCATGAATAGACCTATATGTTCCCAGGACGGAATGAAGAGCCCATTCCCCCTCAAGGGTAGTTCTTCATCCTGCTCCCAGCCATGCAAGATGAGAAACAAACATAGAAGAGCTCTACATACAGCATCTGAAGAATCTTCTGACAGAGCTTTCTCCCTCATCCCACTAACTATTCCACAGGCATACCCGTTGCTTTGCATGGAGGGTTTTTTTTCCCTTTGGTTTGGGCTCTTGTTTTATTTATTTATTTTTTAATAACTTTGATCACTACCATTTGATCTGACAGGAGCTCCCTCAGGGCCTTTTCCAGGACCATGATAATGTATTAATGTCAGCCCTAAGGAAGATGGAAATTAATGTGTGCGTGTATATGTACCTATTTCCTGATTAGGGCTCTGCCAGTGTGCGGACGAAGAACAGGATGTAGTTACTGCAGAGTCCTGTATCTGTGAAGAAAGCAGACAGAGAGTGCTAGGGAAGTCAGTCACAGGCACTAAGTGTGGATGTTCAGCCTCATCTCATCACAAAAGAATGTTAAATGAAAATGACCATACGAGAAGACAAGTGATGACAACAGAAACCAAGATCCAGCTCTTTGTGAAGTAGATTAGGAATGCTGATCTCATATGCAGTCATGTCCTACTGAACCAGAGCTCTCATGCCACCATCCCTGATATTCCTGCAACCCCTTGTGTAGCTTAAAATGTTGCCTCTGTTGGCAAGATCAGGGTCCCATCGTCTGTACTTGTGGAACAGTAAACGCAAACCTAGGAGTTCCATTTATTAGTGAATGGGGAAAAGAAATTTGTTTAGAAGCTAGCTGCGCGTGGTGAAGCTGGGGTGATAAAAGTGATGATGATCTTTCATTGCAGGGACTGAGTACCAGGTAAAGGGAGAGCAACATGTGCCATGATTTCTGCAGTGGGATTTTTAAGAGTTGTATCTTTGTTCTGGTGGTGACAGTTAAGAGACATATACATTAGTCACATGGAGGGGGCATGATCAGACTTTCCAAATTAAAACGCAGGCAATTCTTGATTGCCTTATCACAGTGCTTTGTTCATCAGCTGTTTGATGAACACAAGTACCTACATGTTGGATTGTCATGAAATCTGCACCTGGAATTTTCCTTATTTCATCATAAGTCATTTTTATAGTTTCTTGCCATATGACAATGTCAATAGAGTGCCTTGTGGCCTTCTTTAGCTATAGCACTGGGAACACAAATTGACTGATCATCTCTCATGATGCTGCTTTCAGGTTCTTCCTATTGCCGTATATGTTTTCTGCCTATGCGCATTTTCTACTGATCTCTAGCAGCACACAGAAGGTAGAGAGAATATAAATCATACTTTCAGACCTTTTCACAATATTGGGGAGAGCTGCTCTTGCCAAACACATTCAAAACAAAGTGACTACCACTTCACAAACCCAAAAAATTTAACCACTGAGTGTGGTGTTTTTTTCCTTGATTTGAAGCAATGTCTGACTTCCCCCAGGAAAGCTCTTGGTGTGAAAGCCAAAATGGTCATGTTTTTACAGTACAAATATTAAAATGATCAAAGAAGAAATACGCTGTTACCTGCCAGATGTTTCTGTAATGTTTACCCCAATTCCAGGTTTCCAGTCTCACAGAGAACAACCTTTGAACTTGTCTTATTGTTCTTCCTGCCTTATTCCAGAGACAGATTTGGTGACACTATTCATCTATTCCAGCTGCTCTCTGATAGCACCAGCTCCAGTCAGATGAGATTGTTCAACCGAGAATTTTGCCCAGGTTAGGTCCAATGTTATGCTATCAGTTCAACAAAGCAGATCTTAACCAGAGATGAAAGTTACTTCCCAGGACTAATTCAATGCATTTTTTTCTTTTTGTTAGGTATGAGTTCTCTTTCTAGAAGTACCGTTAGTATCAAAGTGAAAAGGTTACATGTCCTGAATGAGATCCTACTGACTGGTTTAGTCACTCATGTGAATTCATCAAGATCTCATATAGGTCCCCTGATACTGACCCATATGCACTGTTTGCTGCAGACACCCTTTCTGGTCCTTATTATTATTAGTGTGGGTACCTCATTTGGACTCTAATTTTTTTTTCCAATTAAGAAAAGCACAGCTATTCAAGTCCTATTGTAACAGTTCTCTAGTGCATAGCCTGCTAAATGGTGCACTGTATCTGAATTTACCTTTTTGAGTAGTAAAACCTATTGATCTGACCAACCCCTGTAACAAAATTTTTATTAAGAATAAGTACCCAAGTGATTAGTTTTTTTGGTGAAGCAGATTAGTTTTGTATTCTGTAGCAGAAGATTCTCTGAAATGGATTACTATGAACTAGAAACAACACAGATAACATCACAACAAATAGTGAAAATTCTTTCAACTGAAAGTTTTTATATACCTTGAGTCATTCCTACTTGCTATTGCCAAATTGATTGCTGTCGCCAAGGCTCAAGGAGACCAGTGAGTCCTCGGTAATTTATGCCTGGAGGTTGTAACTTGAGGAAAGAATTTTCAGGTATTCACATATACAGAGATAAGGGCAATATTTATATAAACCTCAAAAATCTCTAGTTTGATTTTAAAAACAAAACAAAACACAAACCCAACAAAAACATACAAAAAATTTGTTTTTACTGCTTTCAATTTTTTAAAATAAGTATTTTTCTGTTTATCTGAATAGCTGTGGTATTCAGTTTACAAACACATCATTATCCACAAATCCTTAATCAGAACATGAAAGAATCATTTTGTTGCCTGTACTACTTTTTGTGCTGTATTTCCCAAGGCTTCTATTTATATTATTTTTTTAAAATGCATATAACTTGAAAGGATTCATTGTAGTTGTTGCAAGTTTATTACCTTTAGTTTGAATGATTTTAATTATGATTTTTTAAATGCTATACTGAAATTTCTTCTAGTAGTTAATGATGTTTCTAAGTTTTAAACGAATGAATTGTGTGCTTAAAATAATAAAAGGTTTTTATTAGTTTTTTTAAAAAAATATTATTAGTGTTATACTAGGACTGTGTGATGATTCCCAAATTGTCAACTGCTTTTTGATGAAATTTTTAATAGATGTTTCAGATGTACTGATTTTTTTCATGATAGCCTTTCACAAACACTGTTGTGAATGAATTTATTAAGAATGATAGTAATTAGCATTAGATAGTCTGAGGATAAAGGCTATGAACATATGTTTAACAGTATGGGGATATGGGTTTTTAAGATTTTTTTTTTTTTAAATATATCAATTTTCATAGAATTCTGAAAAAAACTGGTCATGTCCTGCAGACATATGGAGAAGGTGGCCTGAATTGCAGGGTGATGTTTTATAACTATTAATGTAATTGGTTTTAATGGTATGAGTACATTTTAAAGTTATATGGAAAGCTTTTATTGCCTCTGTACAAGAATCACACTTTTTAACAAATTTATGTTTCGGTAACTATGCGATATTTTCACATGAGCGGTCCCCTTTGCCTTTTCAGCTAGATCTGATTTCTCTCAAATTATACTATAGTTTTCCAGAATCCTCATTCCTACAGGATAAGAAAGCATGGACTTCTTGTAGGACACCAAAGAATTTCAAAGCTGTTCACTTATGTTTACATAGTCTGAATATTATCAAATACAGCTCTACTACAGTTATAGGTATTTCAGATTTTTCTGACTGATTTACTTCTGAAATAAAGTATCACCTTATGGTAAATAATGTTATTGAAAAGTATTCTGCAATGCTGAGAAAAATACTTCTAAAGCTTGTTTCTTCTCCTGTACCCAGGTCATCAGTCAAACACCCTTTTCTACTGTTGAGGGGCTCTGTCTTGTACAGACTAATGGAACATGGTGGTTACCAAAAGCGGACGATGAAGCCACATGGCATGCAGACAGGGTGGCTATCATCTGCAAACAGCTAAAGGTGCAATTAAGGATGCTCCAGTAAATGGGCAGCAGGAGCAGAACACACAGCAACAATAGCCTGGTATCAGCTGCTGCAGTTGGCAGTCAGTGTGCCAGCTCCCCACAGAGCCTGTGCCACTGACTGCTGCGGTGGGGACCAGGCAGCCCGAGTGTGGACCCATGGGCTGTGCTCAGGTAGAAGGATGGTTATCTGTAGGAGAGGAGGGATAGCACTGATGCTGAAAGCTCTTGTGTCTGAGATGGTTTCAGGCATACCTGCTTCTTTTGGTGACCACTCAGTTGATATCAGTATCTCTGCCCCACATTCTGCCTTTCCCTGTGCCTCATCAAAGAAAGCTAACTGCAGGATGGAGCTACAGGGACTTGGGACTATACCCAGAGCCCATGAAACATGGCAATCTAGTTGCAATCTAGATGACTGGGGTGGGAGAAGAGCACCTAAAGTGGGACTAATATGGAATAGAAGCAAGCAACCTAGTCTTCTTCTGCCCCACATCCCCCTCGCCCTCCAAATCCAGAGGTTTTACCCATGTAGGAAAGTAAAGAGCTTTGTACCAACTCTCTTTGTTGCATCCTGTATCCATAATGCAATTGTGGATTAAAAGGAAAGTAACAGTGAAGTATCTAAGGTAATACAGTGCATGTCCTTCCTCTTCAGAAATACTGTTGTTCTCTAATGGCCACAGGTAACCGAGGCCTTATTTTATGGCTCACTGTGAAAAGAGCACACATGGGTACAGCGCTTTGTAATAACATTCTTGGGATGCTGGCTTATTCTGGATTTGCAATCAAGAGTATGACCTGCAGAGTTGCCAGTGTCAGCTCTGGGGCGCTTTAGATTTCACCCAGTGTCTTGCAGCCTGGTACTGCCTAAATTCTGTCTTGTTTTTTCCCCCAACTCTTTTTCCCAGACTCCCACAGCATCTCTGAGTGCCTGATACTTTCAAATGTCAGAAGTGATGCTAAGGCAGAGGGCAGCTGTATGGGATTATTGTATGAATGACAAAAATGCCTTGGTAAGGCTTCCTAGACTGGCCCAGGAGATCCCTGCTGCTGAATCAGACATGGACAGTGCAGAAATGCAGCTTTTCCAGCATTATCAATCAGGGAATCCTCTGTAAGGGAGGGGGAGTATTTCCAGTATGAAGATGCTGTTGCAGGCACAGGTGGTAGTGCTGCTCCCCCATTCTACTCCAGCAGCAAGGCAGCAGCTCAGGTGCTGAGTCAGAGCTCCAGGACAGACCCTCTCTACCCTAGTTGAAGGCTGCAGATCTAATGTACACTTTCTTTCTGCCTCCCCTGTTGTAGCAGTTGATTTGGGAGGAAGGTGTTGCTTTTGTACTACAGGTTTGTAGTCAAGGCTCCAGGGATCACAGTCTTTGTGCTCGGTCCTGTTTCTTTCAGTCCTCCCCTTTATAGTTTCTTACTCAGTCTTTTGCTCCTAAACATCCTTCTTTGAAACAAGGCTGAAAGATCCTGTGCTAAATGACACAGAGTCCTTTTGGGGAGCTATGTCCTGTGCTCTGTGTACATTCAGGGACAACTTTCTCAGAGCAAGGTGTTTAATCCCAACATTTGGCAGGAGGTGGGGAATGACAGGGGACTTTCTTTACGTAACAAAACTTTTGCAAATGTTTTATCTGAGTACTTGCATTCTTGGTGATTCAGCTGTCTCTCTTAAAAGCCACTTTTCCTTCAATGCTATGACTTTCATTTTTTGGGGAGCATTTTGTCTCACTTTGCCAGCCATTTCCATACTCCTGTGTTTAGAGGCTTTGACAGTATCAGTGGGCTCCCTGCTGTTTCAAAGGCAGCATATTGAGGCAAACAGCATCTTACTGTTTCTGAAGAGCAAGCTACTGTGCTATCCATAGCTAGTTTACTTTTCTGCTTAAATGCAGTTAGTCTCATTTTGAAATGACCCCCTGTTTTCATACAACAGTCTGCTTGACAAGAACAAAATGCATAACATGTATGGGATGTATAGATTCCTACAGAGCAGGACCGCATCCCTCAGACAAATAACCACCTTCTTCTCTGAATACAAACAAGGAATGGATGAAAATTCAACTATCGCTTCAGCTTGTTACTGCATTTGTCTTCTGCTTAGTGTACCACTGAGAAACTATAAGAGCTTAAATAGGTTTGCAGCTGACCTCTTGACACCAGAGAGGTGGTTTTTTTTTTTCTTTATACTTCTTATCCTTGATTATGGAAATGAAATGTAGGTATAGTAGGACAACCTCAAAACTTTCAGGAACCCTCTGCGATGCAGAGCATTAGTGCAGATGTTTGCTCCTACATTAGAAAAGCTATCATTTCTCTTTAGTTTGTTCATCACATTATTTGTGCTCTATGGAATATGGTATTTAGTGGATGTTTATTAAGTTGTGCGTATGTGTCAGCATCAGTAACTTACATTCCTGTTACACCTTGTGTTGCTTGTGAAGATAATGGTATCATGGAGAGAGGATGACAAGTTCTTTCCTTTACTGTAGGCTCATTGGCTGTAACACAGAGGTAGAAATCCTTTTTGCATCTTTTACTTTTCATTGTCTCCACTGATAGTATTTCACTTTTTCTTAGTGAGATGCAATTCATAGGATATGCACTTGCTGAAATACAGGTATATGGTGGGCATATGCTTGCCCTACGCATGTTTGTCTACCTGTGGCTCTGATAAACACCCTTACTTAAACTCATTGGGGTTTTCTTTGTTATGTGAATAAAAGCACACATGGGTGTGTAAGGGTCTCAACTGTGACCGCTACACACATCAAGTGTTGTGGCAAGGTAGTACGTGTATTTTGCCACAAAACTGTCCATGATGTTTAAGTAAAGCATGAGAGTCAGTGCATTTGGTGTTGCTCACATAGCAATTCCATTTCTTTTCCTCAGGATTCAACATATTCTATCATATGAACATGGGATTTGCAGAAGTGTTTACATTGGTGTAAAAGTTTACTCCTGTCAAAATACTAGCTATGCCTTTTAAAACTGTCCATGTTGCTCAGTGTTTTTTAATAGTTTAAACTTCAGTGAGAGAGAGAAGAAAACAGAAAGAAAGAAGGGGAAATTCAATGAAGTTTTCATTAGAAGGAAATAGATGTTTGTCCCTAGCACAAATACTAGCCATTTTCTGCAAAGGGAGAGACAGTTCTTTAGGAAGTAGGGTATGTTTCTGCTAACTTTTAAGCCTATTTGAATCAGATTAAAACTTGTCAATACAAATGTGTTTCCCACTGCGCTACCCCAAAGATCAAACCCCAGTTGTTACTGAATGGTGGTTCTTCCTCTGCTGCTCTTTCTGCTTTTGAATAGACACAGCATCTTTAGAGGTGTACACTTCCATTAGCCTAGAATAAATTTGAGGGGGTCTAGACACTTGTCAATGTGTCCTAATTTTGGGACTTGAGAAATTGAGGACTGAATGACCTTTGGTCTTGATGAAAAATGCCTGTTTTTAGCCAAGTGGCTTAAGTCAGCCCTGATTCAAGCCCTGTTGAGGTAAAATAAAAATAAAAAAAAATTATTTTTTTAGAACATCAGAACAGATAATCACATTAAAATATTTGATCCAGACATGAATAAATTAAAGAAAAAAACCTTTATGAATCCACAGTCATCAGTATATTCTGAGCTCACATAAAGATGGCAATATAGAATAGGCATGGGCATGCATTGCTTTTGTTTCAAATGAACATGAGAAGACAAAGTGGAAGCCATCTGATTTATACTAGTTATGAAAAGACAGACAGTAACTGGTTTGATGTAAACCCTGCTTGTAGAAAACTGTTAAGTCCTTACTGAGTTTTTATGAAGGTAATTGGCTATATCAAAAAGGGAATTTTGAGATTACACAGACACAATTTTTAGGGGTCTTTTTCCTCTTCCCTCCTCCTGTAAATGAAGTCCTGACCACCATGTGTCATTCTTTTTTCTTTCACAGTGCAACTTCTGTTCAAGGAAACAAAATTGTTCACAAGAATTTAGTTGAGACACTGACAGTAAATTTGGTCAGAATACTCTCAAGTGGCTGTTGATTAACAATTTTTATTCATAGCTATACCATCGTTTTCTAGGCAACTGTGCTCTTTAAAATGGAGTGTTTTTTAAAATAAAATCTTTAATGAAGATTTATGAAAAAAGTACGTTCTTAAATTGTTTGATCACAATTTATGAGCAGCAGAAAATGCAGTATAAAAAACTTCCCTTCTGTAAATATATATACTTATCTGTGTTTAGCAAGAAGACTTCTATCAGTGATTTTTTCTTTTAAAGTAAGTGTTTAGATAATTTATTTTATGCAGGCTGTCTGGCTTTGATAGATAGCAGCTGTATCATAATTTTGCAAAAGTGTAATAGAAAGTCTGTCCTAGGTAGGATGTTTGCTTTGGGAATAAGTTTTGGGAGTCACTATGAAGAAGGGTTTTATAAATCATGTGTGAGTAACTGTTTTCAGTGAAACTGGTAAATATTTGGACTTTCTCTGTGATTTAGTAAAATCGTTTATGTGGGAATAACATATGTGTGTGGAATTAGAGAAAAAACCTACCTCGGTATGCTCTACCACGGGTCATATGTTGGAGTGAGAAAAGCAAGACTATATAAGCTGGCAGCTAATTTAAGACCTTTGGTTTCAGAGCAGTACATCTGAATGCTGCCTCTCAAAAGATTAGGATATAATAATTTTGCTATTTTTCATAGAAATCCTGAGATAAAGCTATCTTCAGTTTTATGAGGGGAGTGAAGTTTAGAATATAGCTGTACTCTGAGAGATGATTACATTGAGGTAGAAACAGGGGACTTTACACCTTCATTTTAACTTATTTCTTGCTTGTTTACAACATGTTGCTTATGTTCTACATTAGAATTCAAGTCCTATCATCTGCCTTTCTGAGTGGCTATGGTTTAATCATTAAACACACAGAAGAACACCAACCTACTATTACAATTTGCCTGAGGAAGGAGTCTGCAAGGAAGAGTGTTTACAGCCAGAATCTGTGTCTCCACTGACATCATGGGAATTGCAGTCTAGGCTAGAAAATGCCACTGATCACAGGGTCATGTAATAGGGAATACTTATCTGAAATGTAGTCCTTAAATCTCCTTAACTCCCTAGCCAGCTTTAGAACTGCAAATTACACTATTTTGCTTTAAAATCTGAAGAAGAAGATTTCCTGCAAGCCTGCAGATAAAAATTTTGGGTGAGGAGAAAAGGGCAACTGCAGCTAAGCTCTACTTAAATAAACCCAACAAGTCCTGGTTAGATGGAAAATCATCTCTGGATACACAGATGTATATATACAGAACTCATCTTGACAAGGACATTTAGTAAACTGGATATTGGAGAAAGATGGAAAACATGTTAATCTCCGCCCCCCCCGCTTCCCGAAATATAGCCAATAAAACTAATTTCTCCTTCCCCCACAACGCACACATCTACACCTTATACTATATAGAAGCTTACTATTTTATGACAATATATGAAGAGTGTAATAGTGCACCAAAATCGGGTTGTTCATCAACTTTCTGTCACTGTTTTACAGTGCTGAACATAGCAGGTGATGTGTGCATCCATGGAGTCTTACTCATTTTGTGGTAGCTTCTTGCTCTCTTACTCCTTTTAATATTGCTTATCTCAGGCATTTTCCTTGTTTTTTCAGGCTTTCCTGAGCTTTACCTGTATTTTCTAGAATGCTGATGTTACTATGAGACAGGAATTCTCAATTCGGTCTCTTGGGGCTGTTTTAAGGGTTGGAGTCTGTAAAGTTAGAAAAACAATTCTATATACACTTCGTGGTCTATCACACCTGTGAGAGGCAGATCTGCTTGTTGGTATAGCAGTAAAAGCTATAAATAGCTAATAGTATTAATAGTAAAAGCTTTAATAGCAAATACAGTAAAAGCTATATACGGTATAACTGTAAAGTTAGGTCAGGACTGCACTAAGTTTCAACCCTAAGCTCCTGAAAAGGAAATTTAGGATATAATAATGTGGATTCATAATTTTAAAGACATGCTGTATGTTCAGGTTTTGAGTACTTTGATGATAGGCCCTTCAAAAGTTCTTTGAATAATCACACCTTAATTTTCTGTTGAGGCAGAAGACCAGTTGTACTGCTATACTTATTTAAACAGTAAGAAATACCATATGTTATTGGTCACTGGCAGTTTCAGTGGGCGGCAGTCTGTCTTTTTAGGCTACTTTAGATAAGACTGGAAGCTGCTGTACACAGCATCCATGAAAATAGGGACAGTTTCAAATTATTTGCTGACATGTTGAAAGTGGGTAAAAGAACAGGTCTCCAGGCTTCAGGAGTTTAAAGGGGAGTCAAATCAATGGTAGAAGGTAGAGAGTTTAAATGTGAACAGATTTTTTTTTTCTTAACATGTTAACTTAAATATTGCAGATTTTAAATTATGCATGGAATAAATAAGAATAAAAAATAAGAGATCATAAGATCATGACTCTCCTAATATTTAATTTCTGAATATCAGCCCAGCTGTATTCTGCTTGCATCTGTCCCTTTAAATACAAAAGACGTTAGGGCAGTCTGACCTTCTGAGAAGGGAAAGCAAGTGCACAAAGGATTTTGGCAATAACACTGACAGTGTATTTTGCTGAAATACAAAATATTATCTGTCACAACCCTAATGAGAAAGGTAGATGTTGTATGTCTTTATGACTGTTTGAGCTTCATGATGTGAAGGTAATCCTAATTTCAGACTGAAAGCAAAATTGGGAGACATGTTTTTTTCACCCTATGAACTGCATGTGATGCACCCTACTGTTGAACTCAGGACTGTAGTTTCCTGATGTCATTATAATCTTGTCAATGTCGCTTGCAAATAGCTAAGTCCTATGGGCTTTGCTAAGTGGTGTATTCTGACTCACTTTTAGTGTGAGAGCAGGTAATGCTCATTTTAGTGATTTTTGTTCCACCTCTGTAGAAAGTCACAAATCCATTCATTAGCTAAACTAAACACTGAAAAGATACCATATACAAAAGGCAAAAATACCATTTGCTTGGTGATAATTGCTAGTGTTCATTTTCTCACTTAAGTGATAGGGCACATCACACTGTTGCCATAGCAACCCCGATTCTATCCCATTAACTGCCTAATGTGAATTTATGAATGCAAGTTTCAACGTGTGGAAAGCGGCTCAAAATAGGGAGTGATTCATCATATACAGCACAGACAGCTGAGTTGCAGGCTAAGCCAGAGCTTTATGATTTGGTTTTCAGTGTTAAAGTGGTATGACGTGATGTAGGTATCCAATTAAAGATGTACCAATTTGATATTTATTGAGATCTAAAATGATAGTTGAATAGCTTTTTTAATTATTGAAATGTTCTGTGCTGCATTACAACATTAAAAAAAATATCTGGTCTCTTTTGTAATGAATACTTGGGAAGATACTTGCTCTTTCACAATGATTTGATTGAGATTTTAGACATTTCAGGGGCATACCCATTTCAAGTTAGGTTGCTAATGCTGACTATTGTCCTGGATCCAGTGCTGCAGTGGGTTTACTCTCATGCTTTAATTAGTATTTCTTTTGGTTTACACCTCTAGAAAACAAGCCTGTGACTAAGGAACTGGGAAGAGCTGTGGGCTCAAATCTGGGCTGTGCTGTTGACTTCCTGTGTGATTTTGGCGTAAATGTTTAAGTCTGATTCTGTGCATCCTTTTCTCCCATAGAATAAAAAAAAAACAACCCCCACACCTTTCCTATTTTTTCTTCTTTATGTCAAAGCTGTTTAGGCTTGATTCCTGTGCCTACTTGCAATTTTCACACTTGTGATGAGTCTTAGTAAATGCATCGGCAATTGTAGGAGTAGTCTTCTATCTAAAATTGAAAATGTTTCTCTACTTGCAGTCTGTCTGCTCTGTGGCCATACCATTCATTAGCTGAGTTCAGTTCTGAGGGCTGTTATGAAATAGACTATATTGGTGCAGAAATATTACATTAAGGAAATAGTATAATGAATATGATGCAAATTATTTAGAGATGGAATTAAGGTAGCCTATGCAATTTGATTTTGCATCTATGCATCTGCATGATGGTACAATCCTTTATTACATGATTATATACTATTTTTAGCAAGTTGTTTGGAGTTAAAGATGTGCTATAAGTCTTTCTCTGAAAAGCATGTTAGCCTATTCATTGGCGAGTATAAAGGGGTGAGGTTAAGCGTTTAAGTTTACTGGGCATAACAGAAGTACACTTCCTTTTACATTAGCTACCTTTCAGAATGAAATCTGTGCTATAGGACTATGTGCTCAATCTTTTTTGAATAGTACAGAAGAGGAGTCAGACTCCAGACTTCATTTTCACACTTTGCTTTTCTGTGTATTAATGCATTACACCGAATCATTCAGTTCCAGAGGAAGGTTTCTGCTTTATTCTAGTCAAGAAGTCTGCCTTTCAGGATTGTTCTGTATGGGAGTGAAAGACACATTATCTCTGCTGTCATATCACTAATACATTTGGTCAAACACAGCTTGTTCCCTTCCTTTTGCTGTTTTTCATGGCAAATTTCCATTGTTGTTGCACTGTTCCTGTGTGTAACTACTCAGCTCTTCCAAACACCACTGGCTACTGCTAACACCATCTAAAGAGGATGGTCCCTACCAACGTCATTAGTTTTCCAGCCAGAAAGGCCAATTTTGCTAATTAAATCCTATCCTTAAACACAAACTTTATTTTGAAGTTAACAGTATCTATACTGTTATATATAACAGGAATGAAGGATTAAAGACCTTTTGGGAGCCGATGATGACATGTGGTTTCATAAATATGAAGAGTGTTCCCATTAAAGAAAAATAAAACCAAACCAAAACCCAAACTGACCCTCTTAAATCAATCTCAAGTATTTACATGTAGATTAAAGACAACCAATGTAATAATTAAAAGTCTGATATAAAACATGCTTGTAAATTAGTAAGATCCCAGAAGCAGTGGATTTTTATCAGAACAGATCCTGTAAATATCTGTACATCCTGTAAATATTTCTTAAACACGGGGGAGGTAGTTGCAACTACAAAACTTAATCTGCTTACATTAAAAAAAACAGGGGTAAAGCAGGCTGGGGACAACTGTTGGCTGATATCCAGCTTTATGCAGAAAGGAATCTGGAAGAGATGAAAATCCATCTTTCTAGTGTTAACCTTGTCTACCAAAACTTCATGTTTTTTTTTTTTTTTTTAAATGCTAACTCAGGTCTCCAGCTGATCTTGTAATTATTTTTCTGTCTTGAAATATAATGATCTGTGGGTCTTTTGTACATTCAAGTGGGAATCTGTAAATTGAAAAGTAACATTTCTCTTTAAGGAATCATTTGACAAAGAGAAGGCAGAAGTACTTTGAAAACAAGAGTAGCAATAAACTGTTAGGAAAACCACCAAGCTGGTTCTCTTTGCCAGTTGACAGAGGCTACCAAAAGTTGTCCAGGTGTCAGAGGATATAAAATTGGACATAAGAAAATGATTGAATTGATAAAGGGAAGGAGAGCATGTTAATAACAAAAAGATACTACTCAACTAGTTTCTGTAGTAACAGTACCTTTTAACAGTGCAATTGAATGAGAGTCTTCCTGCTTCCATGTATGATACAGGATGAAGTCTCCCAAATCCCCCAGAAACACAGGGATGTTGGTCTGGATTCTGAGAACCAGGAAAGTTGCATGAAACAGGGAGATGCTTTGTATTTTTTGCAAATCACTTTCCAAGAGTGAAATGCTGCATTCTGGGATGGTCTGATAACTGACACCTTTACAGTGCTTATAGATGGAACTGGGAGACATTTCTTTTCAGTGCATAGTAAGTTAAGAGACAACTGAATTCCTAGATGGTGAAGCAACATATGTTTGGATTTTGGTCAAAAGTTTAAAGTTGATAAAGAGGATTTATTTTTAATTCACTCATTCTGAAAAAGTCAAAATAAAACATTTCGTATCAGAAATGTCAGAATAGTTCATACTAGTTTACTTTTAGCAAGGCTTTTAAAGCTGGTTTTGGAAGTACAGCTCTGCTAACAGTTAAGAGAATTAATTAGTTCCAAGTTATTCTAGATATAGACATCCCCCAGGTTTTTGGGTTTTCCATTTTGCAGCAAAATAAGCACAAATACATACTCATTTTGAAGTAACCCTAGCTGAAATGAGCTTGACAGAGCCAGTTTTAATCTCTTATTTACTGGTTCAACCACTTAATGCAAACAGGACCTGTATTTTGCTTTGCCATTTACATCAGTGTCCTGAATCATCCGGATCATAGACCTACAGTGAATGCCTAAAGGATGGGAAGAAAAGGCAGGTTTTAACAGAATATGAATCTGTAGCTTTTAGAATAGAGTTCAAAGTGAGTATGTCATAGAGTTGAAATGAAAACTAAACCCCCAAAATCTTGGTAAATTTGTTGTTCTAGGGTTCAACTTCCAACTTGTTTTCAGTTTACTTTCTGCCTTTTTGACATTTAGCAAACTCAGTCCAATTTTCTGTGGGTGCAAGAACTTTCTTACCTATCTCTGAAGCCTGCCTGGCTGTTCATGGCAGCTCTTACTCTTGCAGCTTCTCACTTCAGCTGTGAAATTTTTCTGCGTGTACACCAACTTCTTCCAGAAGTACATACCTTGGAGTACATCACAAGTAAACAATTTTCACAAATCACAAATAAACTATTATCTCACATATACAATTTAAAAATCTACAAATCTACAATTTCCATCTGTCATGTTGCCTTACACCTCCCAATCAGCTTTTGGGAGTATACAGTGGGCAGCATTGACAGAAAGGCTTTTTGAAGGATTTGTTCCCTGGTGATACAAAGGGTGGGAGGGTTGCTTGAGAAGAGAAGCAATTACGGCAAGTTCAGCTGATTTCAGTAGTGGTGTCTTGGGAAGCCTTTTTTCGGTTATGTAGGAAAGGTCTCATTTTCTTTCACTCCTGAACTAGGAATTGCAGCAAGTGCTTTGAAACCTCTTGCTGTCAGGATATGCAGTGAAAATGTGTCACTGCTTAAAGGATGAGAGAGTCACATAGTCTCAGGTGGCTGTTCAGCTCTCCAGATGATAGTTAAGAAGAGCTATTCATAACTTTGGTAACTTGTTGCACAAAAGCCATCGTTTTACTGGAACACAAACATGTATGGCATGTTTAGGCATATACATTTACATAGTAGTCATATATGTACATGATTGCTGATATAGGGGGTCTACGCTGATCACTTTTTAACAAAGAAAAAGCAATGAATTTATGTTAATTTATGAGCCTTTTTGGAGTGTGAAATGTTGGCATTTAACCACAGAACACAGATGGACATTCAAAATATTTCAAAGGTTAACAAAGAAATTAAAGGGAAGCCCACTATTTATACAAAGAAAACATAGTCCTTTGCTGCTAACTGGGTGGCCTTCTGCAATGTGTTGACCTCATAGCTAACATCTTGACTGCAGACAGTTCACAATGCAGCAACACAAGGAGTTGTTGAAAGTATATTTGAGTTGAAAAGCTGAGAGGGGAAGGAAGTAGGACAAGTTGTAAGAAATGCCAGAGAATTTCCTGCATTTCAGTTACTGGAAATTTTTTAGAGTTGGTTAACAAGAATGTCTGCTAAGAATATATGCTTTGATGTGGCTTTTATTTATTTTTAATTATTGGAATTGACAGTAGGAAAAAAACGTTTAAAAGCTTAAAGACTGGCAAATGCAAAGTTTTAAAGAGCACGTTTTCTGCTAAATGCTGCTGTATGTGTATATGCAATGTGAAAGCCATGAAAGGCATTGCAGTTGACTAACAAACATTTAGAAAATGATTTATGGCATATGAAAAACCTGACAGGAGGTTTTCTACACGAGTTGCATGATGAAGAATTTGAAGCTTGATGTTTGGGGCCCAGAATTAGTAATAATTTAAGTATACTTAAGCCTCAATTACTTAATGCAACCTAAAAATATTTTTACACTGGAAGATATATTAAATACAATCTGAGTACCTAAGTACTCTGCTTATCAAGACTGTAATAATTTTTCACTAATTGTTATCAAATTTATCTTAGAGACACACAATTTAAGAGGAAGAAAAAATGTTCTTTTTTCATGTGGGGAAACACATCTGTGTTTACAACTACTTGTACTAAAAAGATTAACTGAGGGAGCTGTCAGTTACAAATTCTTAGATTGAACTGGATTTTACAGTTGATTTAAATATATATATACACACATACACATATGATATATAATTCAGCATATATTTTACAAATCATTTTTCATCTGCTGCACGTGCTTGCTATAAGACTTTATAAGTGCTCCTATTTAATGCTATGATTTGAAATCAATGTTTAGTTCTGTGTCTTAAAAAAAGAATTAAGAAGTAAATGTGGACATACTTTGTTCCAAATACTTTTAATGATAGTGACACCTATTACTATATTCCTGTTAAATTATCTTACTGAAATCCAACAAATTCCTTACACTTGTAGAATTTTAATGAGAATTTATGAGAATTTTTATGACCATTCTTCTTGATAATATAGACTTTTTTTCAGTAGGAACTAAACAAGATTCTTCTACAAACAAGCACAGTAAAAACCATGACCAGGACTGTTCTGACCAGTCAGTGTGTTCAGTGGATTTAGGTCATCTTCAGAAACAGTATCAATATCTTTCCAAATGGCAGTTATTTTTGGTGAAAATTATTCTAAATTACCTTAATGTCCGTCAAGAACATTTGCAACTTTCAGCAATTTTAAATGGAATGTTTCTCTGTAATTTTTTCAATAGCACGTTATTTTTCTCTTGCTCTTGAGCAAGGTACTTTATTATCTATAAAAAAATGACTGAAAATACCTTACAATTAACTTTAAGCATTTCAAAACTATCTGTTGAAATTGGTGCCCTTGCTGGTATTCAGATGAATGAGGAGAGCAGGTGAGTGGAAGGAAGCAAGATAGGAGAATACAGACTGAGACGGAGAGGTGGGATAAGACAGCAAGGAACTGGATGTTTGGTCTTTGTGAAAGGTTCAAAAAGCCTTTTTCACTTAATCCAGTAAATTACATACTCAAAATTATTTTTAAGAACTAATTCTGAGGGGTTTTATATGAGACAGCAATACTGGCACCCCAACCAATACCTCCTCTGAGGAATGTTAAATCCAAAGTCTAAGACTTGGTGACCATGGGGCTGCAGAAGAGGAAAGTGCCTGGTGATTATTAGCACTAAAGCTGTGAAACTGAACACCTCCTCCATCAACCAGCTCTCACAGTTCTTCCCTGGCTGCCTTTTCCACTTGCATCTGGGTTTAGAGCTGCTTGGTTAAAGATAGTACTTGATTTTAAAACACTTATTTCTGAGCCTAGTTTACACTAAAAATATTTAGAAGTCATAGCATTGCTTGGGAGGTTATGCTAAAATACCTGAACGGATCTCAGGGCTTGCAGAGATCAGGAACATAGCTCAGCGTTAGACTTGCTCTCCAAGGAAGCTGAGTTCAAGTTACACTTAGGTAAGATGTGTTCAAAAGGGAGTGTATGTATGGGTCATCTCCATAGTCAGTGTTCGCTATAGGGCTGTACAGAGCATGTCCACAGCTGCTCAATTGTGTTCCTCTGTTTCAATGCCTTTTCTGTAAGCCTTTGATGCTAATAGGATGCTGTTACGAGAGATTTGTGGGACAACAGAAGTCCCTTATTTTCAAGTTCAAACTGCAACCTGAGAGGGGCCTGTACTTTTAAAAAAATCAGTGTACTAGGAAGTAGCCATGTGTTCTAGAAGTAATTATCTTTATTGAAAAGATTGTACAGCAATTTTAAATTACAATTAGTAAATAAAAGGTTTTCACAGATAATGGGTTTCCTTTGATAAACGAAGGCGAACCTTTGTCTTGCTGCTTTTTCAGCTTTTGCTGAGTTTATTTGTGTAGTATAGTGTATCATAGACTTAAGAACTCCTTAGGGGTTTATTCAGCTAGTGACCATTAATTGAAAAACTCATTTCAGATAATCCCTGTGAGTGAAATTAATCTCTTGGTTTCGATGAAGTCATACATGACAGATTTCATTAAGAAAATATATTTTACATTTATTTTTAAATGTCAGGTTTGGCTGCTTGTTTTTGCATTAGTTATGACATTACATTCTTGATACTTTAAAAAAATACTATTATTGCTTCTATAAAGTAACATAAGCATATAATTGTTTATGCTCTTACTGCATCACAACCTTTGCAAAAACTGTAACTGCCCTTGCTTATTTTCTGTCCCAGCAAAGCTCTTCTTAAACCTTATGGACGTAGCTCTCAATATGTTTTAATCTCAATGTAAATTATGTTTTTCCACTAATAAGTACTTAAGTTAAATCTAGAGAGGCATCTTTAACAATTCCAGCATAGGATAAAGTAGGGTACTTAGAAGGATCTTCTAAAATCTGTAGGGAGAGCTGGTATCTTTAAGCAGTTCAATGGCATGTAATTATTTTGTAAAAATGAGCAGTAGTGCTTTCTTCTTCTCCTGCCATGTTTTAAAATGTGTTAAATGCTGTACTGTATGCTTACTCCAGTAATGTATGCATGGATTTAGTATCCAGTGTAGTGTTAGATGACTGCTTTTTGATACCTTGCAGGTGAGACCAATAAAATTTGCTCTTTTAGGTCTATGTGTTAACATATAAACCAGTAGCATTCTAGCTGCCATACAATTTTTATATAAGATCTTATGTTTACACATGTCATATTAAAAGACCATTGCCAAAAGAGTTATCAAATAATCAGATGTTAGCAAAGATAACAGTTAACACTGCTGATTCCTCTGAAACTTACTGCTTAGGCTTCCATGCACCAGGCTGTGCTCTCTGAGAACTACACGGTTTTCCCCAGTGCACCTGTATCACCCAAGGCACAGAATTCAGTTACTACTTCTCTAGTGACTTATTCTCTATATTTATCATTACAGCATCTGAATATTTGCCCTTGAAACCTAACTTCCTAATAGTTTAGTGAGGGAATGTTTTTTTTTGTTTCTTTGTTTTTAACGTTGTATGGATTAGTACCTGAAGGACTCTAAGGTCAGTGTATGCTAACTATAGGAGTCCAGCTGGAGATGCTTAGGCCCTGATTTTTCTTCACATTTAGAGTTATATAGGACTTGTTACATTCAGAGTATAGGCTTCATTGTCTTCCACTGCAGCTGTTCCAGCTCAATACTTCTGCAGACCAGACCTTAGGGTGTGCGTCCAGAAAATGATGACCATGCAATTAGTAAACGTATGCAAAGGGTTTTGTTTATCTTACATGACTACCAATATACAGGAACTTTGAAGTACAAAGAGGAACAAAAGCCAGTTCTCCAGACAACACAACTTCTGTAACCATGACACTGTATTTTATTTTTTTCCTGCAACTCCTTGCTTTATTCTCTACCCGCTTCCAATTTAGTGATCACATGATGCCAGGGTGTGTGAAAATCAGTTTATCTCAGAGCACATGTGTGCTATGCATTTAATACCTGACCACACATTCAGCAATTTCCATCCTGTCTTGGTACTTGTTTTTTGGGGGGGCACCCATATACCCTCTGCACACTCCATTCACCATTAATTAGTTTGTATATAGCAGCTCATTAAGATATGAGAGCATAACACTTTTCCCCCTCATGTTTTTCACTATGTACCTAAGAGCTTTATTTCAATAAGACAGTCAGTTTTAACTTCTAGAGTCCTTGTACAGAGCATGCACTTTTTTAGTTGGTGATGTGTCATTTCCTCCTGTGCTGGTGTTAGGACGAAGCTCGGTAGAACCGATAGGGTGCAGAAAGACAGAGCTCAGGAGAATACTTTTGTATAGCATTTGGATCTCTCAAGGCATGAGGCTGCTCAGTGAAAATGGGATCTTGGAGAGTGGTTACCAGCAGTAGTCAAAATGGTTTCTAGTGTGCAAAACCTGATTTACCTCATTGACTCTGAACAAAAAATCTGGGCAAATTTTCATACAGAAAACAAAAAGAAAGTGCCAGCTTCCATATTAACGCTCAGAATTATGAATACTATGGAGATTTTTCCTCAATGAGACCTCAGATTGTTTTAATTATGGAAAACAAACCCTATCACCTAATGCAGAAACTAGTAAGGAAATTTTCAACACAAACAGCTGAATTGTGGGAAAAGTACATGCTATTAAGTACAGATTTTGTAACAAAATTCAGACAACATTAATACACTTTGCTGCTGTCCCCACGGTTTGTATCAAGTTCCATTTCAACCACAGACTCCCATCAGCAAGATTATATAAGAATAAAGACATTATTAACCCAGTTTGGGTAATTTTAACTAGACATTATATTGGCATAAACGTCTTGCTGCGCTCTTTGAATCAGAGGCAGAAAGATTGGTCTTAATCAGGTCCTTACTGGTGGGTGCTGCTGCCTGCACAGAAGCACTGGGACATCAGAATTTCCACCTGAGTTCAAGTATTAGTATGCATCAGTGTGGTCATGGGATATAGGGAAGATATGGTTTTATACTGTATGCTGTTGACATGATTTGTAGACAAAATTGTATAAAACCTGTCCTTTTAATTTTATTAAGCTCTCGGAGAGAAGAGGCAGAAATAGGAGTGGACACTATGATCCCTCTGGAGATATTTTATCAGTATGTATGTTGCAACAGGAGGCACTTTCACTTATGTATAAACACATTATGACCCAAAAAATTAGTAAAATATCAACTAGTTTACTGTTGTCAGTGGTATACATTTGACTTACCTAAGGCTTGCCTTCAATAACTCCAAAGCTTGTAAAAATGTTGAATTGAAGTAACTACACTTCATGAATAAATGGATGAAGTGACCAAGACACTCTTGATGCATAATTATTTTGGTTCTGTGGGGCATAAGGAAGACATCTCATTTCCTTTCACTGCAGAAGATTGTGGCATTCCCAGCTAGCTAGTGCTGAGAAGACAATATAGGCTCCTAGTCAGCAAACCTAATTAGAGAGCTGTTTTGCTCCCCTATCAACTACAACTGCAAGAGGCAATCTCATTAGTGTGTGGCCTGCTAAATGCAGACAATGTTTGTGCCTTTTCAAGCTGTAATGCATTTTTGCTGATAACTTACTCCTAGCAATTATCCATTTCTCCATTAATTTTCTGGGTGTCTAGAGCTTTGGAATATTACCTCTTCTTTACATCTGCCACTGTTAAAAACATTTTAAAGAAATACACCATGTCAGCCTTTGGCTCCTATGCAACTGATGGCAAATTCACTGTCACTATCTAGTCAGTCTGTGCTGGCAAAACAAATGCTCCTACATTGATAAATACAGTATAGGTGTGTGTAAAACTTTTTTTCACCACAGAGAGTTGAATTCAAATATTTTGGACTATCTCCTACAGTTAATTTTTGGATACCTGAGATAGAAGTATGTTCTTAGGTGCACCTGTGGCTGCTATTGAAAATTTTGACATTTATTTGTAATTTTAACTTCAGAAATAACAGGTAGCATTTACTAAATGCACCGGATTTCTTAAAAAAACCCACCGCCACCACAAAAATCCCCTCCAAACAAACAAGCAAAAAGCCAACAAAAAAGCATTAGAAAAATTAATTGGTTTTGTACAGGTTTTAACATTCATTTAGTGCTAACAACTATTTTGTTTACTTCTAAAACGTTGACACAGCAAGAATATATGCTTGCAAAATGAAAAAAAGGAGAAAATACAAATTTCTCTCCTACTAGTAGCTGTTGTAAGCTCTTCTCAATGTGAATAAGGAAGATTTTTGTAACTGAGATGATAAAATTCTTTTATTTCTATTATTTGATTTAATGTGTTCTTTACTGAAGTAATGAAAAGTGGTATTTACAGAGCTAATGCAATTAAATAATAAGTCCTTCTTAGTGGATTAAAGAAATGCAAAAAATCGAGGATTTCGGGGGAAAAAAAGAAAATAAAATGTTATTAGTGTCATAAGTCATGCATAAACCAAAGGCAATTTTATAATAAATTTTTATGTAATTATAACAACCATACGTAATTTCACTACAAGCAGCAAGAAAATCACAGTTTCTTCTTCTAAAGACTGTTTTCATAGAGGCAACGATAGTCCTTTCTCTGAGCTAATGGAGTACTAGCTTTGGTAATAGTGTCCCCAGAGGTTCCTCCCTTGCAGGATACAAGACTGCAGGTTGCTAAATTTGCTCTGGTTTTTCTCCGATGGTAGAAACATATTAGTAGCTTAAACTAGTTAGGCACTAAAATGTAAAATTAAAAATGTGAAAATTCAGAATTTATTTTACCTGTTAATGCTTCCCTCTGATCTGACAATTTCTTTTTAAACAAACACTTTTTGAGGCAAATACCCTTTACATTTCCCATCAAAACACAGATTATAATTTAAAATCTTGTTAATTTGAAAATATTGCTGTTGGTTGACAGAGATAACAAAAGAGATAATATCAATTGTTCTGATCTCCTTAATTAAACCTGATTCTTTTATAAAAATAATTTTGGTAGATGAATCAAGTTCATCAGTGGGCTTTTTATTTCATGGTGGAGAACAGTCCTCTAAAACCTTGAGTTGCTTCTGGTTTATTACATTAAGCTTTTTACTTACATGGAGACACAGCAAACCTAAACTTAGCTGTGTGAAAGTTAAGTTTCTAGTCTATATTTGCTATCTAGCTGCATAGCACACAGAAAGCTGGGAACCCTCAAGGGATGAATCACTCCACCTCCTTCTTTCCATTAATTGCCAGAAAAGCTGAAGTATAGATGCTAAAGTTTTGGTGGTTGAAATTTGATAAAATTATGCTGTCATTAATGCTGGGCTCGCCATATTGGTATTTTCTGCTTTTCCTACCTAGCCTGAATCAACACTGAGTAGAAGTAACACAATTTGCTTTATCTTTCCAGAACAGGCTGCTTCTCGTGATGATTTCAGGGCAGTCAAACAGAGCAGCTCCCGAGTTCCGTTATCAAGCTTTCTCGTGATGCTGAGAAAAACTTTCAAATTTTACCTGGTCTGTTTTGGCTTGTGTAGTGGAGCTGATGAGATATGCTGGGGTGGTTTAAAGGCTGAACTTTTCCTTTCTTTATGTATTTAGAATCAATGTGAATACCATAAAAAAAAAAAAAAAGAAGCTGCTGCAGGTTATTAAATTAATTTTAAACAACTCTGTTGACTCAAAAAAGAGCAAGAAGATAGTGCCTAAGGATTCTGACTTTTTCTCTAAATTTTTGATGGAAAAATAGTACTAGGTTCAGGCAGATTTGCTTGAAAGTGCTGTTTATAAAAAATAAGCTTTGCTGTTGTGTGTTGTGGTGGGTTGTAAAGCTGGTTTTATACTGCTTTACCCATCAAGAAGCTTGTTAACAAGATAACCACACAGGTTTTTAAGGAAATAAGTGATGACTGTATTACAATACAGGACCAAAATGATTTTTTAAGAAAATGAGCTCTACCTTTCTTTTCCTTCCATTCTTAGTTCAAAATGTTGCCCAGCAGTGTATGGCTGCTGCTGAATAGAGAACACACTCCACACTAGTGTCACTCAGACCCCAAAAGGGGGAAGCTTTAGGGTGGCCTAGTAATTAGCGTGAGAAGTTTTCTAAAGAGCATGTCTTCTGAAATATCCTTAGTGAGACCGAAATTGTTCCTGAGAAAATATTCCTCTTGCTCTATAGAAGAGACAAGTCAGCTCCTTGGAAAGGCGCCTTGTCTCAATCAGTTGGGCGTTTGCTGGGCCCTGCCCGGTGCTCCTGCTCCCTCTCTGGGATGCGGAGCAGTCTCCGAGGGTAACACTGCCACCTTGGGCTCCAGCGCTGCAAAAGCACAAGTGGGAAGTTCTGCCAAGAAAATTGTTTTCCAACATCGGAGAGCTGCTTGTTACCTTAGGGCAGGAAGACACAAACGCTGATGTTTCTTCTCCAGCATAGAGATGTATCCCTTCTCATAGACAGTTAAACTATGACTCATTACACTGAGATTTTCTTGCTCTTTCATTTATTTCTTCTGGATGCTTTGTGGTGCCTTTGAGAAATTGCTTCCCAGTGGATGCCTGCAAAAAAGTTCTAATAGCTGTTTCATTTCCAGTATCTTTGTAATTTAAGTGAGACTTTTTTTCCTACATGTTCTATAACCTCACGTTTTACTGTTTGAAAAACCATACTTTTTTTCTTCTTGTAGATAGCTTGTTTGCCTTCCATTTGCATGAATTATATTACAGCAAACGGTGTACGTACATAGGCAGAGATTTGTAAGGCTCTGCTTTCTCAAAGTTTCACCATAGAATTTCTTTTTTTTTTTGAGATGAATTGTCCAATGTATGCCTTGGGTGATATATATCTAAATTCATCCTATAGAGTATAAAGAAAGAAAAAACAATAAGCAAACACATCAAGATTCCAGTATTATGTTGTTAGGGCTTCTTTTTTTTTTTTTTTTTTTTTTTTTTTTTTTTTTGTAGGCTGTGAATTATGTCTCATGAAACTCCTCTAATAGCTAAGGGCACATCTACTATCTCTCTAATTATTGAGAAGATATGGGGAAAAGTAAGGATAAGCACCTCCCTCTTTCCCTGCCAAAACCCCCACACATGTATGACTAGGGTAGAAAGGGGTGCAGCACCTCAACTCCATGCTGAAGATGCTGAAGCTTCAAATCAATGTCACTAGCATAATTCCTCTAAATTTTGCATGCATGAATCTTACCACATGCTGGTTGCACTGTTCTGATTGTGATTTGTAGCTGTGAATGGTCAAGGACAAATGATGAGCTGTCTGCCGGGGAAAGTAATTGTGGGATAGGGGGGCACACCTGATGCAGTTGTGGAAAAGAAAGTTTTAGAAGTCAGGTATCTAATTAAAGATACTAATTGCCTCTAAAAAAGGGGGAAAACCCACCTTTCCTCTGCACAGTAAAGCATTCTCTTCAACTGCTCTGGGAAAAAGAGAACATAAATTAATTCCTTTCATAAAGTAAGTATGATTTTCATACAATGTACATAAATTATTTTTGGAATTGCCTTATCTAAGAGTATATGCATAGCTTCTGTATTTAGTTAAATTATACTCATAATCTATATTCATTACCTACATAAATAAAGTATACAATATAAATAGTATAAAAAGACTCCTGCACAAATCTTATGAAAGCTATTTGATGGGTTGATTATGCCTAATTGCATGCTTGTAAAGAAAGTGAGCTTCACCATTGTAGCTAGTGTGACACAATAAGAATGTTTCCAAAATGAGAGGTCTTAGATCTGTTTTAAAGAAATAATAAGTATTAACAATGGAATAAGAAAAAGGGAAGCGTTTGTTGTTCTATATTTTGGGACAACTACAAGAAAAATTCTGAACTAGTAGTGGAGAGTTTTGACTGATGACTTGCAAAGCACTCGCAAAGAAGATAATAAACCATTAACATGATATTATTTTTTCTTATGCTGGTCATCTTTTCACTTGAGTGCCTGAGCATTGCAGCACAGTCAAACTAGTAGACTGCAACAAGGCTTTACCATTGGTGAAATTCTACTGTCTGTACTGTATCTCCTTCCCCCAGAGGTCAGACCACACCCCTCCACCCTCTCCCAATCCTCAGGGCTATTTAACCACTTAGCAGGAAGGAGCTACAGCTGCACATCATCCATGTCAATCAACCCACTGCCGCTGAGGCAAGGCCACAGCTGCGTGTTATCAGTGCTGATCAACCCACTGCCTCCATCCCTCTACACCTGAGATAGTCTGTACTCACATTACTTAAATAAGCCACATGTTTTATTCATTCTCTGAAAGAACAGACATTATGGTTACTCCCATATGTAAAAAGAGTGGTGACATTTAAACAGTTTTCTATGATGATGGATATATTTAGTTACATTTACATGATTAGGCAGATACTGCGAGACATCCATCCTGTAGATTTTGAGATGTTATGTTCATGTGTGGAATAGCACGTTGCAGCTATCATTTTAGTTGGCTTCACTTACCATATTTATGGGAGATCATTGCAGAATTCTTATTTTTACTGTTTCAGAGGGGATTGATCTATGGTTATGGAAGTTGGCTTTGTTTACCAAATGGAAGAATTACCTTCCTGCCCAAACATCTCATTATAATCTAGTGCCTGCATGTTACCTCAAATTTGATCTTGTGCCCGCTGCTTCAAAAAATGATTAGCTATATTACAAATACAAGAACTAATCCTCTGTCCTTTGAAAAGCTGCTGTAAACTGGCTTTAATCACGGTTTTGCTTTGCAGATGAAGGGAAAATAGCACTCCCTAATGCTGTCTGTAGCAAGGAAATTGCTCTGTAGTTGGTGTTCTATTCCAGGAGCTTCTGCATCCCTTGCTGTGACCTCAGGTCAGCCAGGAATGCTTGTATCTAGTTTCAGCAAGGCATTTGATTGTGTGCTTAACATTAAATTCAGCAAGACTTATACACATACTTAGCTTCAACGCTTGCTTGTCATTATCAGGAAGAGTGGTTTGCTCGGTAGGGATTACTGGAAGGAAAGACAGATTATCCTGGTGAGGTAGATATATCCATGGATGCTTGCATCTATACCAACATCAGATATATTTTTTATATATATATATATAATTTTTTTTTCCAGCTCAGAAGCACTCAGATCAAACCCACAATGCTTCCTTTCCAATTATGTGGTTAATGGAGGAAATAAAGCAGCTCTTGCCTCTCTCTAAACACAGCCTTTATCACTCCACATCCTGGCTGTTTCATCAGGACAAGGCAGGGCACTTAGAAGTTGCCTTTCTACCCCTGTTTGTTTCCCTCAAGAGAGCGGCTGGCACTGAGAAATGATGTCCCATATTGCCACATACTTTCTTCCCCTTGATGCTGCCAAACACACGTGGGGAGGGAAAGGTTACAACTGTGGAAGGAAAGCTGTAGTGATCCACCAGTCCTGCTGCTGTAGGAATTAATGTATTTCTGTTCTTCTCTCAGAAAAGGTCAGGTCCTAACATTGTACCTGGCTCTTCTCACAAGCATCACAACTTCCCAGATGGTCACTCAGTACCTGTCCACTTCTATGCTTGACATTTATAGGATAGAGCCTACTGCTTCATTTATTAACATAAATTAGCAACAGCCAACTTGCATTCAATTCCAGTCTAATGCTGCTCCAGCTCAACTGCCTTGTTTTCCCTTGGGATCCACCTGAGATACTGCTTTAGTCAGCTCCCTGCAGAGCATGGGAGACCAAATCTCTCTGGTCATACAGATTTCTGACAAGGTATTTCATTAAAGGCTTCAAAAGAAGATCAGGTATAATGGACGTAGGACAGATTAACAATTGGGATGGAAGCATATGGTCATTTTTTATGATAGATATGGGCCTCCAGCAGATTCCTTTTAACGAACTATGCTGATCATGGATAAGGTAGGTCTGTGAAAGGTTACTGACATTCAGCTGACAAAAGCCTGTATGTGATATAGCATTATATACTGTGAGTCATTTCTGTGAACTTATTGTCGTCTTTTTATTTACCATTGGTGTAAGTGAAACATTTGAATGCATCAGGTGTATGCTTACTAGGCAATAATGTTAGCCTTTCTGACCTGTAAATGTCCTTTATCACTATTAATTTGACTGAAGCCTGGAAAAGCCTCATATTCTCTAATACAAGTTTATACATCACAATTCAAATGTAAGTTACAGTTTGTGCGTTGATGGCCAGTTGTTCAGAAACGATACCCAGCCTAACATCTTTCCCAGTGGATCACACTGCATTACTACACACAGAACTCAGGAGTAAATTGTTCTTTCATTTTGCAGTGTTGCAGGGGGTAGGTTTGAATCCTGGACAAGCTGGCACCAGAAGGTTGGAAGGAATTCAGGGAAATCCATCAGTGATGATTAAAGATTTAGATATGAAGACATATTAGAAACTAATTATATAGGATTTGTCTAAATGATGAAATAGCAATTTGCCAGTGTATTCTCACAGGAGAAAGCTGAGAATTGCTAATGAATAAGAGAGGATCGATTTCTATTCTGAAAAAAAAACCACCCAAACCCTGTGTACTAGATCATGCTTTGTTAGTCTACTGAAATTTCTTGCTAGAGGACAGTATGATTTATAGCAGGCAGTGCCCTTGTCTACATTACTTTGTATAATCAACTTAATGTTACTTAATTTATAGTTGTACTCTCATGCCAATTGCTGTTTCACACTTCTCTCACAAGTTCTGAGAGTGAAATTCATGGTAGATTAGCCAGTCGGTGCTCACTGTGGTTGCCCACTGCATACTTCGGAAGCGTCAAATTACCAGACATTCAATTTAGTATTTTAAAGCCATCAGTTGCGAAGTGGAAGCTGGAGTCCCTCAAACCTTGCAACTCTCAATCAGGACCGAAAAAAAAATAATATTAAAAAATCTGTGCAGTTGTTAAACACCTCCAGCGTAATAGGGCTTGATTCTGATTAAGTGCCTGAGCTCTTAGATAGAAGTATTGAGTGTTTGTGCTGCTTTTTTGGTGGATTAGCTCAAGTACATATAAGATCTTGAACATCATAGTGTAACCACAAGCTCAGTAAGTAAAAGAATGAAGTTTGGTTTTGACCAAAGGAGCCTACAGAGAACAGATGGAAGGTTCTATAGGTTTTGCTTTTACAAACCAAACTCCCCACTGATATCCTGTGCCCTCAATCTAGGGCTCTTCCAACCTGCAAATGAAGTGTATGATGGAGGGATTCTCCATCGGTATTGCAAGATATTCCTGCGGCCCCAGTCAGCACATAAGTAGTTTTTTTCTTCTATCCAACTTAATCAGAACTGAAGTCCTTGAGTTTATTTTAATTTCTAAGAAGTTTTTTGTTTTGTTTTCAGCATGGATGGGTCGTATTGTAATATCTCAGAAATGTGAAAAAAACTTGCACAATTCTGCCTGTGTGAAAGCTCATTCCATTTCCATACATATGCACATACACTTTCTAAAGGCTAACTGATTTTAATATTTGTATTACAGTGTTGGTCACAAGCCCTTGTCAGGATCCAGGACCTGTGTGTGTGTTTGTGGGTTTTTTGGTTGGTTGGTTGGTTTGGGGTTATTTTTTGTGTGTGTTTTGTTTTTTTCTTTTTAGGAGGATGGTCTCAAGGAAAGGAATGTAACAGATGGGTGATGAAAATGGATAATTAGCCTAGGTGTCTTTGCTGATGCAAGACTTGGCAAAAATAAAATGTCTTAGGTTTGGAAAGGTAGTGTCTTACACTAGTTATAGCAGCTGCCATTGAAAATGAAGGCAGCACATCTTTGTGTGCAGTAAGTTTTACAAGTATCCTCTCTGGGTTATATTCCATCCATCTATCATCTTCCAATGGTCATCTTAGGAATGTGTATCTTCATTTCTTCTTTTTAAACTTTTTAAATGTGAAGCACATTCCATAAGAAACTGGTGATCAAAGAGCGTGGGGAAGTGAAAAATCTAAACATTGAACAAAAAAATATTTAAAAAGGGAAAAGCGCAAGGAAGAAAGAACACAGTAGTAAGCTTCCTAGCTGTTTTACAGGCATTCTCAGAAGCATATTAGAATTAGCCTAACTCCTGCACACATATACCAAATTCCCTCTTGAGCACTGCATAGATGCCCATGAAAACAGGCATGACTGAAAAACAAAAGCCAATGAAGAGCTACAAAGGGAGCATGGAACAATCCAGTTTTTACTAGCTAAGTGAGTTAAAGCATGAAAGAGGGAGTTGGAACTGTAATAAGGTGAAAGACATGCATGAAATAGCAAAGAATATTTTAGAATGCTAGCAGTGATGAGTGGGCTAAAAGTTTTAATAGTTCAAGCAACAAAAGAAATAACCTTTAAAAATCCTCCTGTTTAACATGTTTTGCTGTAATTTTTTAATGTGACCAAGATAATCCACTCAGGAAGTGCTCACTAAAGTACAGTTAAAATAATGTCAAAGACTATTTAAATAAAAAAGCATGATTCATGATGGTTTTGACACTTTTTCCTACAGAAATGCAATGAGATACTTTGAATTTTGGATTTTCTGGCTGTCATGATAGTCACTCGTGCCACTTTGGAAATTCTTTTTTTTTTTTTTTTTTTTCACTCAAATTGTACAGTGCTTCAGAAAGAGGGTTTGTTGCAAGCTCTCAAAACTCTTTTGGCAATATGTAGTTGTATAAAGCCAGCATCCAGTGATTTGAAGTAGCATTGTTCAAGAAAGATGAATCAAAAATCATAAATCCCACTTTAAAACTTACTTCTTTTTGCCCTCTTATAGTTTTCCAAAGACAAAGGGTCATCCTCCACCAAGCCAAACAATCCGGTTGTACTGACTACATGCCTGATTAAAACCTCAATCTCTAATTCACTTTGTGAGAGACGGAGAAACTAACAAATAAGCCTGGTTTCTGAGTCTTTAGATCTCCAGATCAGTGCTTAGCTGTCAATGTGAGCTGCATCTTAAACTGACAGAGGACTTGATCTATCTACAGTGTCTATTTTGTATGATAAAAAAGATCACTTCACCTAGCTAGAATGTGTTCCTGAGACACAGCAAATGAATGTTGTTTTAATGGCCTTCAAATTTTGAAATGATATACAAGGGATGTGAAAAGTACTGTAGTCTTTGCTGTAAGTAAGCTCTCAGTATTGTTACGTTAGCTGGCTTTACTTAAAAACAGAAGAGAATACTGGGAAGCTAAGGTCACAGCACCACAAATGGGATTTACAAGTCCAACATCTGATCATGAAGATCATAACTAAACATTTGAAGGTTTAGTTGGCAGTGTAGGCTAATGAAAGCACTGTTCTTTAGAGACTTAAAACTATAAATAGCAGGAATGCCAAGTGGAAGTTTTTTGCAGTTCCTGTTGCCTGTTGTGTTCTCTGGAAAAGTCACTGTGTGTAGTTTAAAATAATATCATTTAGCTTTATATGTAATACATTAAAAAAAAAAAAAAGGAGATTTGCATAGCCTTTCCTCTGACCATCTCTATGGACAATAATCTCTCTTGTGTGGGAAAATGGGCACAGGGAAGTTCCTGACTTCCTCTGCATCATGTTCCTGCTGCCTTGTTCTAGGGAGATGCCTTCTCACCCTCCTTTCAGGATTGACAGTGGATTCTTTAAAGAAAGTTGTGCAGACGTGTTATGCCTCTCAGCCACGTTCAGCCCTCGTGGACCTTTAAGTATACCATCCTTGGGTCAGTCTTTCTCTTCTTGGCTCAAATTAATTTATCAAAGATATAGTCCCTAAACATGGCACCCCAACATAAACAGGTTTTGTTTGTTCAAGTTGGCATAGGTAATGACATGTGAGATGTCCTAATACTTTTATATTTGTGATTTTTAGCTCGAGTCTTATGTTAGCTGCTTCAGATTTGTTTGTATTTCACCACAGTATATAGTGGGTATTCTTGTGTACCTTGGTCATTAAAGAACTTGAGTGATAGGATGTGCTTGACAGACATGGAAACAATGCTTAGATCTGTTAGATTGAAGTAAGATGCAATTTACGGTTAATTTTAAATGCTTTCTCTCTCTGAAGAATTTGCTTTTTTTTACAATGTACCCACTGTATTCTACTTTCCAGTTGCTCCATTTTTCCACCTCTGCTGTATATTGGTAACTATATATTTGTATTTTCCTGCCCTTTATTTTCCCTGTTTGCTCATTCTGTCCCCTTATATCTAAAGAAGAAAAGAATTCCAGCAACTTCAAACATAACTGCAGGCACCGTATTTGGATGTTTAAAATGTGACAGAACTTCTGGGAACTGGCTTAATTTTAGATCCCTCCTGCATTCATTAATTTATATCAGAAAACTTAATTTGATAGTCTTGTCTTTTCCCTTTCTTATTCTTATATCCTGTCCTGACATCTGCCATGGTTTACCATCATGATAGGTCCTTCTCCTCTTCAGGCATGGACTAATGGTCAGTGGTCACCACATTCATTTTCTTCCACAGCAAAAGTTTGGGCAGTCTCTCACTGTTGCCTACTGCCTTAACATGAAAGATAAGAGATAATCTGTGTACTATTTTTATCAATACTGTTGATTATGCCTGATCTCAGACTACAAACCAATAGTGCTGAATGTTGTAGCAGCAAAAAACATTGTGGGATACCTGAAAAATCAGGGTAGTTAAGCCATTTTTGGGGATTATATATCTTCAGCTGTAATGTAGAAATTAAGTAGCAGATAGTTCTTTTCAGTCATGGCTTTTTAGATTTTTTGGATTATAGATCCATATACGTGGCTGTGGAGAAATTGTCCTTCCAAAACATGGATAATTGGGATAAAATGCTCTCCCTTTCCAAGCCCATTATTCTAACATAAAAAAATCTCACTGACACGGTGTTGCTGTAATGTCTTTCCTTTTATGAAGAGCACATTGATTAATCCATGAATGTGTAATTTAATTTTCAGGGTGCCAGCTGTATACGTCTTCCTAGCTTTACTTCTCTTCTATTTGAGTGACAATTTACACTTTAAGAGGTTGAGACATTTTTATTGAATTAAACTCATTTACAACATTACAGTGATGTAACATTGAAATACCAACCTCTGGGCAGAGAGGTGCTCTGCTTTTTGCCAGTGTCTGCATTTTTGTGTTCTAGAGTCAGTGCTCAGCCAGACTGCCTGCTTTCCATTTCCTACAAATAATTTAGTGTTTGTATTGCACAAAATATTTTTGACATGCCATCTAGAGTCAGTGTTAACCAATATGAATGAAAGACAGGAGGAGAAAAAAATAACAGATGGCTCTTCAGATCTTGCAGGTGTTAGAGGTATGGTTGCTTATATGACCTTTCCACATACTCCAAAGGTCACGTGCAGGTACACACTTAAGAACACAAGTAGGTGGCCAGGTGATAACAAAGCAGAGGCAAGAAAGAACTTTGTAGACCAGAAATATTTATTTTTCTCTGGAAGTATTTTTTTTCGTATTGAACCTGTCAAGACTGATGAATATCATTCTCCTAACAGTTCAGTGGGAACTGAGAGATATTTCTTGGGGTTATGGTAGAATTTATTTTTGCTGTACCCATAAAGTCAGCTGAAGAGAAGTTTTTTTATCTGCAGTTTTCAGTCTAATATGCAGAACAGTGCTTAGAGAAGTGCAGAACCACACAAAACCATGGAACAGCAAAGTTAGCTGATACAGTACTAATGAACAGACATTGGGCTAATGATTATCACTTAGAATACTTGTTGATTTTCTTGTCTAAGACCAATAAATGTCTGACATCTATGTTTTTGTAAGTATTTCTCATTAAAAAATAGTCATAACCTGAATCAATGTAGATACATATGTGTACATAAAGAAATTAGATTATACATACATACCTTGTGCTTTCACAGTTACTATGGTGAATGTGTATAAAACTAAAATAGAAAAATACTAACCTAGGTAATGTGACAATAAGATCTGTTGATACAGTGATCCACAAGTTCACATTCCAAGTTAAAGTTAAATTGAGATTTGCACGAGAGTTCAGACAGAAGGCAGAAATTGAATCTGAAAATGAGAGTTACGAGTTCCTTTGGAAGATCCATGATCAGAAGAAGTAGGTGGCAAGGCTCAAGACAAGCAGAGCCACGAGCAGGAATGGCATTTTACCCTACAGGTACTGTATAGGGCTTGTAAATGGATGAAGGATTTAGAGGGAACCATAGGACCAAAAAGTAGATAAAATTAATGTAATCTCCCAAGCTGCTTCCTTCATACAATCAATAAAGTTTGAGTCTGGTCGAGACTGAACATAAATCAACAGGCTTTTCTTCCAGCTCTAATTTAGCTAGCAAATCACTGTCTCACTCTTGTCAAAGCTTTTGCAGTTCTTGTTTTGTGTGCCCAGACTCTCACTGCATGATCTTGAATAGCTACCTACCCTTTCTGCAGGGCATCAGAAACAAAAATACAGGTGGAAAATTTCAAGGCTAAATATGAATTTTAACCCATTGTGTTCACTTTTTTTTTCCTCTTTATTTTTTTGATGGAATATGTGAGGATATATCTTCAAGATAGGTTAGGAACAGTTTACAGACAAACAAAAATGGCTATTTTTGTTCTAAAATGGCCCATTATTGTTCTTCACATTTCATTCCTGTTGTTGTTTTGAGTACAGTAAAATACAAAGTAATACACGTTTTCATTCTGAAATGTGTGGCAGTGCTAGAAACCTGTCATTTACTGTGTACAGGTCGCTAACTAGTAGTATTGACTGAAGTGGGGGGAATTATCAGTTTATAGATGCAAAAGTTGTAGTTTGACCTGATGACTATAAAATTTTGAGTCAAGTTTCAGACATATTACTAATGAGAGAAAATGCCCCACAGGAAGACTTTGATGATAGTCACAATTTATTATGCTTTAGCAAATGAATTCTTAGACTGTGGAGTAATTAACTTGTCAATGTTTAAGGCTTTACATTTACTGCTTAGAATAGTATCTGGAATTATGAAATAAAATACTGTTATTATAGGGCAGGAATTCTGCATATTGGAAGTATTGCCTAGATTTTACATCTTTGAAGCACAACATTATATGTTTATTATATACACACGAATTCAGCATCTCAAGAGTAACCTCAGATTTAAAAAAAGGAATAGAATGCTAAGGCTAAGAAATATAGTAGCATATAATTTCCTTTCTTCTTATTCTTATTTAAGATGTCTTAAGCAGTCAGATATGAAAAACTCAGAAACTATGCTGAATATTTTTCTTTCAGGGACATCTCCATTAAATAATGATAATTTCCCTGTATATTAAATATGTCAATAATATGCAATACTTCATTATATACTAAGATTAGAAAAAAACCTAAAGAGTTTGTAGTAGATTACATATGCTTGTACTGTATTATGGTCCCTGTAACGTAACGTGTATGTTTCTCCTTACATAAGTTTGAGAAACTCAGCTTCTACCTGAAGATGTCTTCATACTTAAATGAAATGTAATATATGTTTCCATACAGAGCTGAATTTCATTCTGGATTTCATTCTGTAAGCAATATTTAATTATGAAAATGTTCACCAGCTTACTAATGTCTCAATTTTCTCTTGCCTTCTTGGTTTGTTTTCCTCCCTCCCACCCCTCCTCCCCCAAAATGTAAAAATAAAGGATGAGCTTCTGGTGTTTTCGGTGTTTCCTATAGAAAGTTGAGCTTCACTGACATTGATTAATTTCATTTACAGCTCACATGCACTTTGAATTTAAAATTTAATATGTTCAAATCAGCTTGCATTACCAGGGAATTGTGCTTAGCATGTTCCATGAATGATTTAGTAGATTGTAATAGCTACCTTAGTAATTTCACATGAATCATTGAAAAAGATCACATTAGTAAACATTACTGGTAAGTACTAAGCACATTTTTCATGGAATTGTATTCCTTGAGTACTGTTGATTCCAAAACCAGTTGTTTAGGTGTCATATGAAGAATTGTATGTTGCATCCTAGATTTATTGTGTTTGAAGAAAAGGGTACTTCATTATTTTTTTTTTTTTTTGACTTTGCTACAACTGATATGAAAAGTGCACCAGCACAACTACCATTGCACAATCCAGTGTGGCTGCCAGCTCAGACAGAGTGCTATACTCCATGGGCCAATCATGGGTATAAATGTACTTCTGGCTTTCATATAAAGCTTTTTCTTACGTTGTACTCACCACATATGCAATTTTTGAATTTCTAGGAAGACAAATAGTATTATTAGTAATTGAAGGAATCAAAATAACTCATGGAATTAATAATTATTAAGGAAGGCTGATGTTTCATAAACTTTATTTCCCAAGGACTTTGAAGTAGTTCTTTGTTCAGCAGTAAGAAATGGAGTACATTTTCTTAATTATGGTTCCCTTGAATATTTAAATTATGAATGAAAAATGTCATTGTTCCTTGAAAGATGGTAATACTTCTTTAAATTCAGTTCCATTAATAATAATAAAAAAAGAATAAATATCTTCACATTCAAAATTTTTATTAAACTGTAGTTTGTTATACTTTATCATCTGTACTTATGATCTTCCCTTTGAATTTATAAAAATCCTAATACAGGAAACTTTTAGAAGTTGTTTTTATTTAAGGAAGGTATATGCTGCTAAGAAAGAATCTGTAGGCTTTAACATCATCTAGTGTTTTGATCTTTTTGGTGAACTGTTTCAACTGTGATAGTTATTTTAGCATTATTGTTACTGTAACTGAATGCATAGGTCATAGCTACAAGAGCAAAGAGTGGATAATTATAAAATTAAACTTACCAGTGTCGTTGTAACTACTTCATGATGTTTTGCACAATTTTTTGTTCAGAATGATTGCAATAAATTAAGTAAATAAACCAGGCATATTCATCTTTGAAATGTGAGGTGGAGAGACTGTAATCCCTAACCCCTCAGCTGAGGAAAGAGCTCAGTAGGGGAGCTGCTGGGCACTTGGAATTATGTGTGGTCAGCAGTGAGCAGGGTCAGAAGATTGCTATAGAACACATTGAACCTCTCTCTACTGTACTACATAAAACCAATATATATGAATATACATAGCTATTTTTGCAGTCGCGTAAATATCCATCATTCATATAAATCCTATTTTGCATTTTTATAGTTATTTTTATTTCATAGCATCCCAGAATGTGATGTGAACAAGGTGTGCAGAAATGGGTTCATAAATGATTCCAACACATATGCACCTCTGATATAAAACAACCTGCACAAATGCAAAGAGGAAAGAAAATCTGGCAAGCAGTTCTCCTACTATTCCAAAGAAACAGCAGAGAGAACATGCATATAAATTGTGAAGTGTGATTCCCTCCTGCTGTCTGTGTAAAGTTGTTCTGTGGGATAAAGACTGCACAGTTTTGTGGTTGTCCTGTTCCACATGACTTTCACTGAAGTTTTGCTTGTAAAAAAGTGCTGGTTTTGTCTTTGTGATAAAGTATGTGGTTTAGGGTTTGCTAGTGGGAATACATCCTGGTAATAAGTACTGTGCCTATCATTTATGGTTTGGAAGGTCTTGGTTTATTGCTTGATAACTCATTAACTCCTAAGACTACACATAAACAAGGTGAATTAAAGTAAGCCAGAAAGGCATAACTCTGATATTTCCTAAATTTTTTAGCTTTGCAATTACAATACTTAATAGTTTACCCTTTGGCATGTTATATTATGAATAACCTAAACAACAACAACAAAAATCTTCATTGAAAGTGTTTGGAAGCTGTTAAAAGACATTTCTGCATGTCATGTGCAAAATTTCCTTATGAATGGGAGCTCAAAGTAAATTGCAAGAACCAAATTTGGCTTTAATTTTGAGATGTAAATAGCAATTTGAGTAAAATGAACCATATTGCAGTTGACATTCAAGCAAGTCTGTCCTTTTCCAATACAGATCCATTATGTTTAGCTTGAGAACAGGTGTTACATTTTAATCTTTGTTCAGGAATTTCCTAGTTTTTTAGTTTCTATCGTAATTCCAGTATTAATAAAAATAGTGTGTTTTCAAGTAAAATTTACCATGTGCTATATAAACAGGTTTATATTTAATTTTTTCTTTGGAAGGCTTATGTTGGAGACCATTGATTTATATAAGCATAATAAAGGTTAATGTAAACAGCAACAAGATTTATCTCTGACCACAAGGATTCATCACTTTTTTAATAACACAATATACACCCATATTGTTGACATAGTAATAAATCAAGGACTTCAGTAAGGATTAGATTGGAAGGGAGAACTGTACTGCAGTGCAAAATCTGGTACTTTTGGAGGAAGACAGATGAAAGTATATAGTTCTGTATAGAAAAGTACAAATTATGACTGTTTTGTATGGAGGCTGTAATGATGAAAAAGTGTATCAGTTGTTCAATGATATTTCCTACAGCTTTTTTTTTATTTTAAATTGATCAATCCTGAAATGAAAATACCCTTTCAAAACAAAAGGTTGAAACAACTTGTTTAGAAAATTAGTTCTAAAAAGTCCAAAAAGCTATTTCAGGTTATTCATCCAGCCAGAATTCTTTGCCAAATCTGACTTGAAACTATGGGTAATTTGGCCATGTCCAAAAAGGGCATTTTTAGTCACTTACTCTATGCCAATAAATTGTTTCCAGCTCTGTTCTTGTGTCCTCATGTTGTCAGAACTTAGACCTTTAAGGCCAAGAAAAATGTGTCTTTCTGTATTTGTCTAGGACACTTAAAACGTGGGGCAACACAGGCTGCAAAAATGATTTAATAATGTTGTTCAAGGAACAGTTACAATTAGTTTTGATTACTGTGTATAAAACTAATCAGAAGTAGTGCCAAGTGAGAGCTTATACATACACAAACCTTTTCAGTGTTTCAAATATGCTGAAGTAGGCATGAGAAGCATGAAAGATAAAGGAAAATTTGGGGCATTTAAAAATCATATTAATTTTCAGAACAGATGCAGAGGCTTTCTGTTTGTTTTTATTGAAGATGTTACATCTACAATAAAAGAGCTGATTCTACAAATTACATTTTTGCAGGTAATTAGACTGTGGCATTTCTATATTTTTTTGTTGATATTCTGAAGATATTTTGAAATAATTCAGCATTTCTTGTTTTCAAAGTGCTAAGTGTAGGGCTTTTTTCCTGCATCTATTTCACTGTAATAATTTATACGTGTTACATTATCAGCATATAAATTCTGATTCATTTAATTGGGGTGATTACAAACAATGTAGAATTGAATGCACCTGCTAATTTTTTTCTCTTCCACACTCCATTGCACGTGAGCTCATAATTTACACATTTTTATCTTTCATTGTCCATGATATCAGGAGTAACCGACACTTTAAACTGCTCCTAAATTTTCAGTGCAGACTGCCATGGAGTATGCTATGAGAAGAGGGTAACAGTGCCTTCATATTGTGGTGATTGAAGTAGCGTAGTAATAGAAACTAAAGAGAAAGTCTATGTGTAATACTTGTTTCTTGTTACTGTGGCCTGTTACCCAAATATTTCATTACAGCCAGTGTGGCTCCTGCACTGCTCAGAGGCAAGTTGAAGCCATGCCCCACTGTGTGGGCTAAATACAGCACCTGCCTTTGGGGTATCTGTCAGACTGTAGGGTGTCAGAGAAGCATGAGGGACATCTAATTGTACAGAACACCAGAGCATTTCTGCATGTACTTGTTCTTTAAAATTGAGTAGAAGGAGAGCCTTTCTGTCCACTGATGCCTTGAGTCATAATCCCTTCATCTTTGAGCTCCTGGTGGTATGGGGAAGACCCCATGTTGCCCTGAGGAGCAGTGATGCAGGAGTAGCTCCTCTTTGTGGGGTCTGTGGTGCCGAGCCCCTTGGTGTGGAGCCCAGCTTTGGTGGTGGGTGTCTGAGTCACGTTTACTGGCAACGAGAATGTGTCTAATGTCTTTATCTTGCATTTTTATCATCTAGCTTGTATTTTGACTAGGCCTGTGCTTCCCCTTTTCAGTCAGCTTTAAGATTACTGTAGCAAGAGCAGCAGCACATGGTATTTCGATTAATTTCTTTCTTTTAGAAGGGAGCGTATGCAGCTACCAGCCTGAGCTGCAGTTTGGTAAAAAATGTTACAAAAAGTCTGACCTTGGGAAAGTATATTCTCACATATCATGCCTGAGATTGATGTTACTTAGGGGTAATGAGCTGTGTGCTGCATTTTCAAAGGAATAACTCTCATTGTAGACATTTACTTAAAAAACGTTACGTGTCATTCCTGTCCCAGCTCACAAGAGTTCAGAAATAGAAAGGAGGTGTAAAGCTCAAACTGTAATTTATTATGATTGTCACCTCTTCCTTTCTTGTGGGGAAGAATACCAAGCTGTTAGCAACCAAAATTAATTATTGTCATGCCAACTGTTTATCATGTATGAAACAAGTGCGCAGTTGTGCTTCAGTTCTCAGTGACCGGGTATCCCTATGACACATACCATGATGCCAATTAATACAAATTGTCAATATAGTTTGGACTTTTCAGAGAAGAGAAAACATGGGGAAAGAACTGACCTAGGCAGAAAATTATTTTTGTCATCTCTTTTCAGCACAGAAGCTACAAGACGGTGTTGAGGAGTACTAAGCCATTGTTCTTTTTGATGTCTTTGAAATGATCAGCAAAGAGCTGATTGGTTTTCATAATTTCTTAAACAATTTTGATTATATTCCTTGATTACTCCTACTTATTCAAAAAATGTTTTTACCTTGCAGTACTAGATGTTTATGAAATGTGAGTTCCCCAGAAAATGTTACGCTATTTTCTTGCCGGGCTAATTATTTACAGTCATGTTGAAAATAAGGAGTCTTACTTATTAAAAATAAATGAGATTTATCATTGACTTCTGTTTGCTGAGCAAAGAGATTATATTATTATATTTTTCACCAAGGAAAATACACGCTTTGTTCAAACTTGACTTTTATTAGCCTGTAGCAGCTAAGAAACATCAAAAGCTCTGTTTTTGAAACTGGAAAAGTTGTTTCTTTAAAAAATAGTTTCATATAGGTCTGAAAGAATATTTAGAAGCAGAAAGAATGAAAACCCCAAAAGATTCAGGCAATTATTTTTAGGCCTCCCTTTCAAAAACCCTTAGGCTTAAGCAAGTCTAATGTGTTTTGCTCTTTCGTCACCTGTACCCAAAACAGCTTTTCCATTTCATAAATAGATTCAGGGGTGAGCTTCTACAGAGTAGCACATAATTTCTGATTTCAAGCCCTGTTAATAGTTACAAATTTTGTATTCTGATAGATAAAAGTAGATCTTTGAAGAGCCTTGATGAAGATGGTATTAGAAACCGAACTTGTGATCTGATCTATGAAATTCATAGATTAAAGAGCAACTTTGCTCTGCTGAGTGACAGCAGGGTTAGTAGGCCACTTTAAGCTGGAATAATTGGATTAGTGTTAATAGAAGCCATAAACTATATTAGCTGAAAAAAGATTAAAAATGTTTTTGTTTTCTTAGTACTTAGATATTTTTTCCCCAAGAGTAATTTTGCTTAAGTTAATACAGGCTAAGAAACACTGGCAAATCAGTCCATTTATTAGAGAGTCTGACACTTAGATACAAAGCCAGAAGTTCAGGATTCAAAAGTGCTTTTGGAAGATTCTAACATAGAGAAAGAGGGGCTTCATCCTGACTTTCCAGTTGTGAATACGGACAGGTGGTATGGAGAGTCAGGTGGGATTTGAAAATTATGAAGCCTGATCACACAAGGGCATTCAAAACTCAATTAATGTCGTGAGTCATGGTTGGACAATTCAGTTACAGTCTGTCACCTTCTCCTCTTAATTCCATCAGTTAGTTCTTCCCACATGAGCAGAGTCTACATCTCCAGCTATTAAAGAACAGTTATGCTTCCATTTTAAATGAAAAAAATTTGTAACAGACATCCCAGTTTGGCACATTCCATAAGATTGTATGCCTATTTTTACAGAGTCAGCTGCATAAAATATTAACGATGATCTTTATATTTATATACTCTTGAAAGTAAGTGAATTTGTAATTTGAATGACATTTCAGGGTTTTTTCTTAATCTGTTTCATTATGCTCTTATAAATATTACAAAGTCCTGAAAATGAGTATCAGGTTTTATAAAAGCATTATAAAGTAAAATATTTTTTTTTACATAATTAAATACTTCTTTGATACCAAGAAGGCATATTAGGAATTATGACTTGTACTGAAAGCAGTCCTATTTTAAGAATGTACAAGAAAAAGGGTTTCAATTGTTTGAAACAACTTTTAGGCTTGTGTTTCATCTTTTCTTGATAATTACTTCGGGATTCTTACTTTAGTACTTTACATAATTAAGAAGAATACATAAGAACATGTTAACTTTTCTTAAAAATCAGTATTTTTCAGAGGGCCTTTTTGCATTTTTGTCATTTCACTGTATTGCAATGTGACACATGCCACCTTCTGGATGTTGTCAGAATTGCCAGTTGCTTAAATATAAAATAATTGGAAAGTAATTTCGTCCTACATATATCTGTTACAGAAATAAATATTGCTGATATCCATGCACAAGTTAACATATCAGAGGATATAGCCCACAATTCTCAGCCAGACACTTCAGCTGTGTATGATGGTTTTAGTCTGAGGTTAGGTCTTAAGCAGTGTTTCTGTGTCCTGCGTCATGCTAACAAATTGATTATTGCTCTAAAATGATGCGTTTTGACAAAGCAGTGAAAACCAACATTGGAAATAAAAACAGTAAGCTATTTAAAAAAACCCTGAAACAAACCCTCAACAAAAAGCCTAAACACAGAGCTGTTCAGGTGGAAGAAACACGCCCATGTTACGGAAGAACCACGGATGTGGGGAGAAATATTTTCAAAGTTAGGAGCAATTAAAGATTCTGGAAAGAATTCTCAGATTTTTTTGTGTAACTGGTGATAAGGGAAGTGGGGTTTGATTTATTGAGTATAAAAATGAGTTCGAGTGCCTTGTCAAGGTCCTATAATTTCAGTGCCCTTTAGTCCCTGTCACAATTCAGTCTCTCTTCTACGTGTATTAATTTGCAATAACCTTTTCCCAAATAGAAATATGTCGAGGCTTGCACACTGCCCTTCTCTTCACAGTCCTCTGTTGGCATTGGAGGAGACTTGTTGCTCTTGTTCTGCTCCTCAGTCTTGTGCATACAAAATGACCGCATGCTGCCTTGTTGGCGTAAAATGACAAACAGGAATGTTTTTTTATGTGCAAGAATACTTGGAACTGGTTTTGAAATTAAGCTGCTGCCTAATTATGGCTTGCAGTTTAGAAAATTAAAATTCCAGCTTTCCTAGTGCATTGGACTCCATCAATATTTCACTTGATGTAATTGACATATCTTGTTACTTCAGTTTCCTGCTTCTTTTCTTAATAACAGACTTAATTTTGTCTATTTGTTTTCCATTATGAGCTGTTCTCTGTAATAAAATCTGAGTTCTAAATAGGGTTTTAGATTTTATACATGAATTAGATACAAGCTTAATAATAATTGGAATATTGATAATTGGAAGATGAGCTTCCTCAGGTCTGATGGATAGTAAGGAGGCAGTCTGGACATCATAGCAAAGATTGCAGCTTGCCATGATACAGCAGAAATTTCAAGCAGAAATGCATGAAAATTATGTGAAATCTCAAAGCTGTCCCCTCAGATGTTCCTTCTCCAGCTGCTGTTTCTCTTCCAGAGATGCTCTGTGCAGACTGTCAAAGTCCTCATGGCAGCCAGCAATTACTTCCTTTAAATCTTTTCCAAAATATGTCTTCAGTGGGGAATTTCAGCTTCCAGTTCAGAAATGCAAAATGTCAGGTTTTTTTCTCAGTTCCCTATCAGTGGTGTGCTGGCTGATGAGCTGTAGGATTTTTACACCCTATTAAATGCAAAAGAAGGGAAAAAACTTCTGCCCTTGAGATTTGCCTAAGTGAACTCAGTTTAAATTTTTTTTTTAAATGCAAAATAGGAAGCTAATCAAAGAGCAAGTGCCTTAAAAGCCAAGTTATGTGTGTCTCTGTTAGTTTAACCTTTTAAAGCTTCTAGATGTACATTCTGAATGAAGCATGAGATAGAAGGAGAAAGATGAAAAAATGTATTATAAAGAATAGTGGCTTTAAAATGATTGGTGAAGCCATGCTTGATACTCAGCAGTTCATTTCAGGCCACACAGTCAGAGTTACTTGGAGAAATTCTAACCTGAGTCTACAAGCAAGTTAAGCACTGTTCTGTGAACATGGAATTGAAGTAAATATCATAAGGCAAAACAGTATTCAGGTTACAAAGCACACCCTAGACCAAATATTCCTGTAATTTTCTGCAGTACAACTTTAGGCGTGTGTTCCCCAGGGAATATCTTCCCTGCTCGTTCTTTGGGTAGAGTTCTTACACTTTAAGCTCAAGAGAAGGTAGAAGATTCTTATTCAACTGAATAGAGAAGTCTGCAGCACACCCCTGCTTTCCAACATGCAATTCATTTTTGTCGCAGCTTCTCAGAGAGTTGGTTTGAGTGTGTGTTTTCCAGGAGGCTTGGTTGCATTCTTCACTCAAATGCAAAACAGAATTAATTCCAAAACATTGTTAGTGAAGAGATGCACAACCATGAAATATAAACAGTTTAAAACACAGGAGTTTGGGAGAGAAACCATCAACATGTCAATTCCCAAACCACATAAATAGCCTTCCGATCTCAGGGGGGCAAAATGATCACTCAGAGTTGTGTTTTGAAATCCTCTGGAATAAAAAAGCAGCTTCAGAAAAACCAAAAACACACCCCAAAACCTGTTCTCAGAGGAGTAGTCAGTAAATATATTTTATATACAGTCGACTTACTTGCCATTAACACTTTTGATGTACCACATTAAAGCAAGCATATGGAATTAGGTTCACTTTCATGTTATATTTAACTGGTATTTGCTTTAATGGGAATGGTTTCCCTCTCACCCTGTCAAAGTTAAAGGAGTCTGTTCTTGTCTCCACTTTAACTCTTTTGCTGTGTTGCAAGCAGCAAATACTAGAAGAGGTTTGAGTCATGCTGCAATATCATAAAAGAAAGCATTTACAATTACCTTTTTTTGTAAACATTTGCTACGCTATATTTTTTTTTATTTAATGACTTGATGGAAGGGACTGTTGTGATTTTATCTGTGGAATTGGGCACTGGGAAAGAAATTAATGAAAAGGCGCAGAACTGTACAGCTAGTAGAGCGCAAGCATTGGTTGCTGAAACTTGCCATTTTGTTTTGCTTCATCCGAATTAGATGCTGGATTAGAAGAATAGATTACATCTAATGTAGCTCAGGTGAAAATGTCAAGGTGATGTCAATTGAAATTTGTTTATGTCATGGGCATGGTACATGTGCAATTACCAGTTATACAAGCTTAGATTACATTCACAGAAATAGATCCCTTCACTGTGGATTGACTAGAATACTAGCTTTGGTATGAATAATAATAAGAGCTTTACAGTAAAGTGAGGGGAAGAACTCTTGTAGTCTTTTTACCTATTTTTAGTAAGTAGAAAGGCGACAGATGAAAGAGAGAACAAAAGGATCATAATTAACATGACCTGGAACTGGCTGTGCTCCACAAATCACAGCTCAAAGGTTTGTGCCTAAATGTAAAAAAATGGGAATTTACACTTTGAAACTGGCTGTTATTGGTTTAAACAGAAATATGGTTGAGTAACTCATACAACTGGCACGGATACTGAAGGCTTCAGTGTATACTAATTATGTTACAGACATCAAGGAGTGTAGATAAAACGATTTTATTTGGAACAATTTTCACTTACATGAATACAGTTTCAAATGGGAAAATGTTGAGATACAGCTTTTAATTTAGAATGTAGTATCATTAAAGTTATTGGAGAGAAAAGTATTTCTGAAATGTGGGTCACTATGGAAGACCAGTCCCTAGTTAGAAATTTGAGAACAAATGTTACTAACAAAGGTAGAGACCAATTTTCTCAGATAAGAGCAGTGTTTTTTCACCACAGTTCCACTGAACCAGCAAGAAGAGATTTTTTATATTTGATTTTGCTAAGTTGTGAAGACGTTATATGAGAATTGTTAGCAGAAAAGATCCTTGGTTAATGTGGTCACACATTGATTCAGTTTATATGAAGTATAGATTTATAGCAACTTTCATTTTTAAAAGAGCAGATTCTGAGAAATTAATGAAGCTTCCTAGCGAGGTCAGCTAGACTTGAGAGTGGGAGACCTTGGGGTTTTTTTCTAAGTCAAAAGTGCAAAAGGATTTAGAACTTTTACCCCCAAAAAGGAAGAAGAAAAATCCTTTGTGTTTTAACTGGATAATTTGATCATTTAAAAGGGATATCTAGATATGCTGAGAACTTAGAATTGAGTAGGCAGTAATGAAAGTCCCTTTTAAAATGTCAGGAAGTACTGTGAAAAAGTGAGCTACCTGAAGTGAGGCTGGGTTAAGCATTTTTCAAGAACTTTATGAGAAATTGTGGTAGGTTCTTTAGTCACATGAAAAGAGAGAGGAGAAAGATGAGACATCATTATACCATGACTGTAACATCAAGATTAAAGGTAAAGTCAGGGTGACCTCACAACTAAACTCTTTGAGTCAGTTTTCATTGATGTTGCACATGGAGACAAAGGCTAGGTGACTAAATTGTTAGAATAAGGGCATAAAATGGAAATCACCATATTCAAGAGACAAGGAGTATTCTAGTAAATAGACTTGATTTTTTTGGTCGTAAGATACAGGATGGGATAAAACGAGTCTGGCATATATGCAACTATAGGCCATAAGTTTTACTATCAAACTAGGGATGGTACTGGATGAACAGAGAGTATAAAGTGTTTTAAAAATATTTAAAGAGAAAATTAATCCAAGGAGCTATAAAACTTTATAAAATGCTTTATGACATACTTCAGAAAAAAAATGTGGAGGTAAATGAATGAAGAGCTAGAAAATGACATGGATTTACCAAAGGTAGGTTATGCCTTCTTGTCTATTCAGCTGGGGAAGTATTTATTAAAGCAGAGAAAATAGGAATTAGTGTATGATTAGAAAGATGTATAAGGAACATGAATAAGGAAATCTCCAAATGGGATTGGAAACGAGTTGCTTGTAGACTTGCTCTAGGATAGGTTTGGGGGTGGATCTTTAACACTCATTAATGACTGTGGTACAACAAGGTTTTCGCCAATGGCATTTGCAGATCACAAAGCTGAGATGCATCCTTGAAGGAAGATGAAAACATGATGAAAGAGTATCTTTGAGTCCATGAAATAACATGAATTGGGGAAGAGATATATCTGCTTGCTTAGTGACTGTATTTATGAGATATGGGATACTTCATCTGAAAATAACAGAAGAGAAAATGATACCTATTTATCATAAGATGAATATGAGCTCTAAGTGGGATGAAAAACCAAATGGGATCCTAGAGTTCTTGAACAAATATATTCAGTGGAGTTAAGGGCATGAAAACTTCTCTGTCTGTGGTGTTGGTAAGGTGTCATCCAGAATATTGTTCTCAGTTCTGGCCTTCATAGTAGAGAAAGATGAATAGAAACATACTGGAATACAAATAGTGGGTTGATAGGATGGTCAGGAGAATGGTCAGTTTATCGTATGTGTTACAGGAGAGCTTCTCTAGCCAAGTGAGTCAGAAGTTGAGAAGGGATATAATTTCTCTTTATGAATGCATTGTGTATGATGGGGAGGAATGATCATTAGGGAAGAAGAAAACCTGAATGACTGTCACAAGAAAAAGGACTCCACATAAAATGATCCTGAAAACCATCAGGAATGGAATTAGAACCACCAGAGAAGTAAAGTTATGGAACGGCTTTAAAATTTAAGTGTTTGGGGAAAAATTTGACCTATTTCAAAATGGAGTATGGTAGAAATCTGTGAAAGGGATGATGTGAAGTGATTTACCTGTGATAGCAGAAGACTGAGTATCACGTCTAGTTTATGTACTAGTCTATGTACTAGACCATGTCTAGGTCAAATGTACTGTCATCCTAAAAAAACCCAAAACAAACCAAAACGAAACCCCACAAACAAACAAAAAAACCTCAACCAACAAAAAGATTGATTCTCTTGTCATTGTTGGATATACTTCCACAATATTTTCTCTTATTTACTTTTCTTTCAGTAGGACTCTATTTATACTAACACATGCAGTCTTTTTATTTTTGCTGCTACTGCTATAAACAAACTTCTGCTTGAAAGATTAAAATGTTGTCAGCTTTTCTGAAGAGCTCCAAAGTTGCTTTTTGTTTCAGTAATTCTACATATGTCCATAATTTGTTTTGGTTTGGTTTTTTTTTTTTTTCTGGACATTCCATTTATGTTGTTTGAGTGTATATAACTTCAGTTGTTATAAGTCAAGAACTGGGTTATCATAAACTCTGAGAAAAAGATACTAAACACCAAGAACAGAATGGAGTTATTTCATGCTGCCCTGGGAGAAAGCTGCTAATAATAGGATAAAACTAAGCAAAGCCAGAGAGGTGAATACTAGGAAGCTGAGAAATCCCTATCACAAAGCCTTATAAAACTCCACTAGAAAAATCCCTAACATAAAATTCAGAAAAGAAATATTTAGTCCAGTGGAAATGACAAATACCACCACCTGATTTTTCAGTCTAATATTGATCTTTTTCTCCATACTATTATCTTCCTTTCTCTTACCAATGCATTGTTATGGTATTACAGCATACATTGCCACATGGTGAGTATTCATAACAACGTAAGCACCAAGGTGACTAAACACAACTGACTCACAACAAAATGTGGCAGGAAAGGGGGAATCACAATGTAAGGTCATCAGTTAAAATACAAGCAGGCTTACTGTTGTGACCACCCTGTTGCTGCTGATACATATTTGAGGCATTAGGCCAAGTGATAAATGAAGCAGATATTTTCCCTTAAAGTCTTAGAGTAAATAGGTCCAATAAAAAGTCACCATTTGTTTGTTTTGCCCCTAAACCTTCATTACTTGTTTTTCTGATCCGTTATTACTGCATTCCAGTGCTACTGTATGTCACTGCACTTTGTTCCTGTCTACACACTATCCCATCCTTCCACTCTGCTTTATTTCCTTTCCTGGCCTAGTTCAGAATGAATGGATGAACCTAAGCTTAGTGGATTTTTGTGTTGTATTGATGTGGATTCTTCTGGCAGCTATTTCCATCTTATGTGAAATATCTTGGCTTCATTCTTATTTGGATTTTCTGTCTTGGCATGAATATTGTACTATTATACTGGTTAGCTGATTTCCAAATCAAATGGGTTATGAAACAACCAAAGTGCTCTTGTAATGCTGAAATACTTTGTACTGCACAATGAAATTTGAAATGAGTGCAAGTACAATTTCTGGAGACTCATTTGTTCTGGGAGTAATTGTTTTTTTCACTATAGTTATCATAAAGCAAAGTAAAATTATTGGAATACTGGACATTTTTAACTAAGCATTGGCTATGAAAAGAAACTTGTGTAGCACCAACCTCATCTTCCTGGGTTATGTTGGTTGGGAGCATAAGCTCTGGTATCCAGATTTCACGGGCATTCCCAATGAGACCATTTCTGAAGATCCTAGAAATAGTCAGTGTTCTTCCCACCTAAGTATGTTAGTAATATCTGAGTATTACTGCTTTTTAACAATTTAAGCACTAAGCTGAGGATAGCCAGCACTAGCTGTTCAGTTCCATTTTAGCACTCATATAAATCCCAGCAGGAGAAACTATAGAATAGACAGGAGTGAGCCTAACGAAGCCATGCAGACAGGGCACTTGGAAGGGAGGTGCGCGAAATACTCCGAGTGCTGGCCTTTGCTCTCTGGGCTTTTTTGGTGCTGTTATCTGGTGGAAGTCTCATTTAAAATACGTGCCCTTTCCAGGGATCTGGGTCTGTCTTTTCACAGCTGACTGTCCTAATCAAGGGGTCAGGTTTTATTTGATCTGCTTTTCAGCTGATCACACAGGTTGTGTCTGCACAGAAGCACAGGTGGGCTGGAAGAACAGAGTGCAGTCCGCTGGTACATCTACTGGTGGCCTATTAGTTTCAGATAGTCCTCTGTGTTACAGGAGATCTAATTTATTGCTGTGCAAACTGAGTGCATCTGAAGTCTAGACCTTTCCACTTCAGGGATGAGTTCTTTAGCCACAGTCTTGACCTTCTCTGTTTTAAAGGGATCTTTCTGAGTGACTGGAGTGCAGTGCATGTGCTTGCCTGGGTGAGCCTTGACGGGAAGGAAGGAGGGAGGGAGGGAGGCACTTGTCCTCCCAGGGCAGGTACTCTGCAGAATGAGCAGGCATACACAGGGGAGTATGGCTGTGGGATGGGGAGTTTCCACTCCAGTAAGCAGACCCTGGAAAACAGGAGGTTGCTGTGGGACTGTGTAGGTTGTAGGTCCCTAAACCATGAAGAAGGCCTTAGGTTCCACTTCTTGTGCCTATATCTGGCCTAAACGGCTGCTCTGATTCCTTCCTCCCCACCCAAGATGAGGAAATAATGTCGCCCTGCAGTGTAGGGCCTACATTCTCCACTAGTGAACAAAGATGTCCTGCCACTAAAATTCACTTCGACCATTTCCCTGCTGATGAAAGACAGACTGCCATGTAGTTTAATTGAAATTTAAACAATTCATATATAATTTTTTTCTTCTCCTTGTCCACAATTTAACAACCAAAGCAACACAGTATTTTATGCCTTTAGCATATGCATGCTTTGAAGATGCAGAAACTATTAGTATCTTTAATGTTAAGTAAATACTGCGCAGAAAGCATCCAGGCTGGCCAACATCTAACAAACTGAGGTCTGTATTCCTAAGGGTGTCTGGATTTGACACAAAATAAATTGCCCTTACTTAAAAAAGAAAAAGAAGTAAATCCTATTAATAGGTATTATGATACCATTTTGTACAACTTTAAAAAAGCCATTTTGCCTTAAGAATGCTGTATTTCAATACACAAAGCCATTTTACAGTATCATACGGCTTTCTAAAGAGCACTATGGGATTAGTGACAATGGAGGAGAAAAATAAAAGTTAAAATGTGACAACTATGATACAATTATTTTGTATGTTTGCATTTTACCTCTGTGCCATTTTTAAACAAGTGCAGGGTTCATCAAAACATAGTTCTTTTTAATGCCCGGTGCTGCAGGTGGTTGTGAGTTCATTGACATTTATGTTTTCATCAGATATTTTTCTGCTTCATGTTGCTTATGTTTCTCTGTGGGAATGACAAGAAATGTTTGGCAGAAAATTAGAGGAAATGTGCCCTGAAAGCTTCAGTAAGTGTGGTATTAGTTTAGATGTCTCAAATAACATATTTTTTTGGCTGAAAATATGGCACAAAATCAGATCTACTCTTCTCTTGTAGGACAGAACTCATGTGATTTTCCTGTAACCTGTTGACTGATGCTTTTGTTGCTGTCCTATGGGTTAGTATGCTCTTGAACAGATATAGAATGGTCACATCTCATGACTTGTTGCCTGCTTGCAACTCCCCATATTTACTGTGTATGAGTGTTAGTAAGAGAGGGTGTAAATTCAAGACAGCAACTATCATTTTATTAGTAATCAAAGGCAACAGAAGCAATTAGGCATCACAAAAGAATAATTAGCAACTTGAATTAGTTTTTACCACAGTACATCTGCAGTGAGCCAGGAAAAGAGCAAAAATATTAAAGCAGAGGTGCAGCCATTCTATACTGTTTCCCTTGATGTAAATAATCACATATGAAATAATGAACTTAAAAAAAAACAACAAACCAAACATGGCAAAGATTTATGTTAAAAGTAGCATGTCACAACAGCAAGCATGAAGGAAAATAGCATATGCTAAAAATAACCCAAACAAACCACCTCCCTTCCCCTCAAGCAAGACATCTTATGCCAAGGTGTGTATGAATGTATCAATGCATTATAAGTCTTGAGAAAAATCCTACTTCTCAGTTTAGCTTAGTTAAAACTCATGAGCACATTAACAAATATGACCTGTTGTCACGGCAGCATCACAGCCCTTGATCAAGAATTGAATAACTGAGTATAACGATCCATGACTTTTTTCCTTAATGAAAGAAAAAGGAATAGGACTATTACAGTGCAGCAAAATTAGAAACATTTTAATAAGTGAAATAAAACTTGCTATTGCCAGGAAAGTTGTTTTGTTTTGTTTTTTAAATGTACAAATTACTGATAAGCTTTGAGATAACATTCATTTTTCCATTAGCTTTTGTTAATATACCTCTGCATATATCATTAACTAAGCACAGAACATATGGTCTGAATATCCCATATTTGCTGACATGGTTATATTCAAGTATTTTTGTTAACAGCCATGTGCCAATTCTGCTAAAAGTGAAGAAGTGAATTATTATAAAGTTCAATTGTTGTTGCTGGAGGCCTCAGCTTGTTTACATCCTGACACTGTACAGTTATGCCGGACAACTTTTGTTTTACAGGGCCTATTTCAACACTATGAAGTAGAATATCAGTAAGAAAATAGTGCAAAGATTAGGAAGGGAGAATAAAGACATAAGCACAACAAGTATTTGTAGTGTTTTATAGTGCAGCTTTAGAAAGCTGGTTTAAAACTCTACATTTTGAAACAGTCGACACTTTTCAGTGGTGGTGCAAACCTCCGCATAATGTATTTATCTTACTTGTCTTTGTTGCCCCTTCAAGGCCCTTTAGAAGTAATGCAGAGTTCCTCTGAGTTTCATGGGCTTGCTGTTGAAAGCACTGCTTAGAAAACTAAGCCAAACTATTTAGAAAATAAAAGATGTCTATCAGGAACTAATGCCATTCTCTGTACTATAACAGTGGTAATGTTAGTATTTCTATAATTACAAAAGGAAGAGAAGGTTTTAGTCTTAGTTTCCCTGGTCACATCAAAATTTTGAGGCTTGTAAAACTGACTTTAAAATCACCTGCATTATTATGACCAGATCAAGTCTCAAACACTGATGAATTTAACACTTGTGGAAGTGAGACGATATGTTGAAAAAGTGTCAGTCTTAGGCTATAAATTCAGACAGGTAAGGCACAGAGTCACAGTGATTCCAAACTGACTGCAAGATCAAGCTATAGGTTAACTACAGATGAATAAGTAAGCAAGTATGGGAAAACCTGGTTGAAAACAGTATCACATCACAAAACATATTTTGTTCACATTGTTTGAAAAGTGTGATAAGTTATTCATTTATGTGAGGATTTCAAAACATGGTAGTGAACAACATATAGTCAGATGGGATGAAGTCTTTGTGGTATGACCTCTGTGTTCAAGTCTTGTGCTGAGAAATGTTTGACTGAGAAACTTGCATGAGTTTTGTGCTGAGTTTAATAATGGTGGGATTAACAAAATAATAACTATTTTTAAAATAGCTATAAAATCTATGGAGAAGATACTGCTTTTATGTTCTGTAGCTCCTGAGAGTTTCAGTGATGCCACTACAGTTTGGGAGGAGCTAGAGCATAAATTTCTCAGAAATAAGATATATTTCCCTGCAGATATGCTTTCCATTGCTCTTAAATACAAACCAGATGGACTCTCCATAAAGAAATTATTTCACAACTAATTCTTGACCTCACCTATATGAACATTATTGTGGTTTTGTTAATTACTCAGGTCAGTACAATGGGTATGTGACTGCATTATAAAGTACTAGAAACTTCTAATTAATGGAATTTACGTGAGGAGATGCAGGAATCTGATATGACAGTCTGTAACAAGCTTTTTGCTGATTATACTAAATAGATAAATATCTTATATATTCCTCATATTAATGATACATTGCATTAGGTTTTGATTAGGCTTAATGAGATCTACTTTATGTCTGCAACAGTGCTCAAATTACATCAAAGATTACAGAAATGGAATAAAATGAAAAAAATTCTCCTTCAATTTGGTTGAAATGGCCTTAATTTATATTACTGTGTAGCCCATTGAGTTCTTTGAAGAACATCCAAGCTGTTTCCACACTTATTTTTATAGGGATATGGTTTAAATAAAAGAACTATCAGAACTTTTCTTTTATTCAGCCACATACATTGTCATTACTGGCAGAATGTCATCCCATTCCTTTGAAACTAGAAATGTTTGTCAGATATCGCAGGTTTCAGCCACGTTTCTCTGTGAATTTTAATTAACATGCCATGTTTAATGAGCTGCCCTGAAGTTCTTGCCTCATTTTTATAATGAACGTTTCCAGTGCCTGATTTAGGATTCAAAGCCATCATACAAAGTTTTTGCTAAAAGCCTTCTGAGTTTTCTGCATCGATCCTCACCTTTTTACTGTTTTTATTACTTTGTATTGAAGTAACACATGAAGCTCCAGCAGATCAGTGACCCTTATGCCAGATACAGTATAGTCCAATGGGGAGAAAATTGTAGCCCAATCTTGTCTCTAGAATCAGAATCAAAATGGAAAAAGCATGTCCAAAAAATCCCCCAAAAGCCAGCATGCAAGCAGTAGGAGAACATTAATGCCTGGAGTCCCATGGCAGCCTAACCACAAAATCAGCAAGAGGTTCTGGTCTCCTGGCTTGTAGGTTGGATCCAGCACACTGGGATATGTTTTCAAAGAGGCCCTGCAGGCACTGGCAGGGGTCAGGCTCTGAGCAGGCTGGTCAATGCTTTGGTACCCCAACTTCTTTTCCTGTTACCTTGCCTTTTCATGTCCCACAATTAAATCCTGCCCCACCCCCCCCACCCCTCCCCACCCCCCCCACCCCTCCCCACCCCCCGATTCTTGTCTGGGGTGTCTGTTTTGGTACTGTAACAGGATATAAAGCAATCTCAGGTCCCTGGCTCTTTTCTCAGAGGGAGGGGAGTTTGTGCTGGGTTGCCTGACAGATGCACACCTGAAGTGTGATGGTGAAAGGACTGTGATACCTTAGAACTGGGTCTGGGAGACATTGAGTCTGAGAAAGTCTGGTGGGTCATGGGCCAAGAAACAGTCCTTTTAAGGACTCCTCCAGGTGGCAACATTAAGGTTGCTTTAATATATAGATCAGTCTGGGAGGGTCATTTAAATTCTTTTCTCACCTCAGTTAGTCACACAGTGCTCTTTATAATTTATACACTCTTGATATTTAATTGGGAGGTGAATTTGTCTAAGAGAAATTACTTGAAAAGATCTCTTCCATTCCAATTAATTTGGAATTTGTTTTATTTCTTCAAAACACAGCTTAACACATTTTCAGTAAAAGTAATTATTTTTAATATACTTTTGATATAGTTATATTGTATTTTAATGAAAAAGCTGAACTAGAACTACATTTCACATAGTAAAATCAAATGTTTTCAGCAACAATCACATTCTCCTTAGAATTCTGCCTTAAATTAAACCATATTTTTAGCCTTGAAAGCTTTTGTAGAGAAAATGTTTTTGTCAGCTTTCCCTACACACACAAATTTCTGAAGAACAGCGTGTGGTTTACTCTGAAAGGAACATCTGCATCCATATGGAGTATGGCAACCTGTGAGTCCATGTTGGCACTGATTTAGCCAGCACACTGGGGAAGATGACAGATGTGCCAAGTTGTTAACAGGAATACATTGATCCAAATTGTCTGCTAAGAGGCAACCACCACTATTTCAGTCCACAGCCAGCAAGAGACTGAACTGAACCTGTGGCCTTCTAATTGTAGACTAATTGCTTTGTCTTTGGATTGAGGGGTGAATTTTGGCCACAATATATTCCTTGGAGGCTAACAAAACACCAGCCTCTTGTTTTATTTGTATACAGCATTCAGCTAAAATTCACTTCCTATGCTAGATTCACAAAATATTCTTTTTTAAAATTCACAGTTTTGTAGATTTTGATGCTATGGAGTGCACTAAATTTGCTGCTATAAAGACTGGAAGCGCACTGGGCTGTTAAAGCAAATCTCATAGTGGAGAGGGAACTATTGCCAGTGTGGAACTACTGGATTTTTGCTGCTAAACCTCGAAATCCTAGTTCATTAAACACAATAAAATTTATCCAGGAATTCTTTATTCTCACAGGTATTATTCAAATCTGAAAGATTACGTGCTGTAATAGCACTGTCTGTGTACACCTATGCTACCTTAAGATATGACTACTGTATTTTTTTACATTGTCCAATAATTATCTGCAATTTTGCTGTTTTAAATATTTTATTGTAGATATGAAACACACATTGACCAAAATATAATCAATAATCACTACAACTTTCATCATTTAGGTATCTTTTAATTCTGTTTAAATATAAGATAACATTTTATATTGTAAGGGTGGTCACGTAGTGGCACAGATCATCCAGAGACGTCATGGATCACCATCCTTGGAGATACTCAAATCTTGGCTATACATGGGCCCTCAGAAACCTGCTCTAGGTTACCCTGCTTTGGGAAGGGTGTTGGACTAGATGATCTCTAGACATCCCTTCCTACCTCAATCATTCAGTGATTCTCCAAAATTTTAGAATTGTAGACCATTACTTCTTTTGTTTCCCTTTATACACCAATGTGTTTCTTCATTGTGAAAGCTCTACGAAATTTGATAAGCATCAGAATAAAATCCATGCATTTCTTAGCTCAGTAGTTTTATGCGCTGTCTCCTCCTCATAGCTGTATCAGCATGTTTAGTCAGCTTGATTTAATTTTTGAATAGTTTGATTTATTATCTAGTGCTAAAACACAACACCTTTCTGTTCCCTGTTTTCTATTTGTCTATCTAGATATTCATCCCAAAGTGCTTCTTCACATAAATATTTGGAAGAATGGAACTGTTTTTAAATGCCTTTTACAGATACTGAATTATTAGCGATTCGGTAAACCAGTATGGTCAAATGTGAAGTCCTTTGGGAATCAACAAAATTCAGATGTCCTTAGTCTGTGATTTGCTTTTTTTTGGTAGAGTATCTCCCTTGACCTATTTGTTACCAATAATCTGAAAGATGCATATATATTTTATATAAAGCAATAGTCGAGGCCTTAATTTCCAAGTTTTGTTAATGCAAATGATTTTTTTTAAAATAGTAAGATTTCTGCTTTTAAATAGGTGATGGTGTTTTTCCCTTGCAGCTACCACTGCAAGACAGATAGCGATAAATGAATGTGTGAAACTAGCGTAACATCTTTACATTCCTACTTAGAATATAATAGCTGGTTCTACATGTTTCCTGCTGATGACAGCATATCTTCCCTTTTGAACTTTTAACAAGCAGAACAGGGAAAAAGAAGAAAAAGTAACAGATACTAAAGGCAGAATGTTGTTCATTAGAGCAGTAAGGGAGGCAGCAGTACATGTTTTCAAGCCACCAGTCAGTCATCCAGATATCCAGGGAACACTGAAGTACTGTTGAGGTAGGATTTAGCCAAATTCTGCTTTATTTGAATTAAATTTTGCCTGCCGATCTTCTGTCTGAAGCTGTTTTTGAAAGTTTCAGTCAAGCCAGTCTTTTGTACTGTTGAAATTATTTCCATGATGTTTCATTTTAAGTAATATAAAATATGGTAGCCATGTGACCTCTGTGTCAAACACATGACATTTTTGTCCTTGTGAAAACCTGTCCAGGTCTGGGAGATTAATAAGTCTTTGAAGATTGTCATCCATCAGGCTTGTTCAGCAAAGACTTCTGTGGCCTATTCTTTGCTGGTACGTGTTCTCTAAAAGACATGCATGTGTCCAGGCTGCCTATGAACTGTTTGCCAGAGTGACACTGTATTTTTCAGTCTAGGCAGGTAAAGCAGGATTTTCCAGTAATTTCAGTGTTTCTTGGAGGCCAGGAAGGACTATCCAAGACCAGGCACACATTATTCCTGAATTCTCAGCAATGGTCCCATTCCTCCCTCTGCTAAAGGAAGAGTTTGCTTTAGGTAGAAGGCTGAATTGGGGATAAGATGGGAGAGCAGCCTTGGGTTGGGAACATGAAGAGACTGGGACTGAGTGACTGGGCAGTGGGAAGAAAAAAAACTGCTGGGAAATTATATGGGGGAGGTTTGGAAATCAGCAAAAAGATTAGTAGAGTTTGAACAGGTTATGAGTGGGAAGGAGGGAGCTGTGAGCCAGCCACTGGTGAGAGATGTGGAGACCAGACAAGCCTAGAAGAAGGGGAAGCAGACGTGGTCTAGACAAACAAACAGAGGTAATGAAGTCAGCTATACTTGAAATACTCCTTTACAGAAATAACGTGTTGTTTCTTACTCTCTAGTTCCCTATATATATTGCATATGTACACCCCCAAAGTAAATTATAGGTACCAAGGATGCCTTTTCCTTCCTTTGCATTCCACATATGCATTTATAGTGTCTTGTTTTCAGAATTGCAGCATGCTTTTGTTCTCATTGTTTTCTTAATAGAGAGCAGTTTTAGATTCAAAATATATTAATACTGGATATCCGGAGAAATCATTAAAAATGAAGCAAAAAAGAAAATACTAAGTCTCGCACCATTTACAGCTTTTTCAGGTCTGTCTATATTCTTACCTCTAGAGAAAACTCTGGCAATATTTCTGCAAGATGAGATTTGTGTGTTTGCTGTGATTTTTATGGATACTCACTTTCCTGATGCATCTTTGAAATGTCATTACTTTGCAGAGGCAATCACTGCCCTTTTAAATGGTTCTATTAAAATATGTTTTAGGTCCCCTGCAGCTTTCTGAAACAAATCCCAGCAACAACAAATTAAGCTCCCTTAGTGAATGATCAACTTGGTAGACCTACCATTGAAAATAACAGATTTTTCTCTGTTTTTCTTTCTGTATACACAAGTAAATACATGTCTTGTTTTTTTATTGGTTTTCTTTTTATGCCAGAGGACTAAATTCTAAAAAAAAATTAAATAGGTCATGTAATCAAAAGGTTGCCTTAGTACTAGCTTTATGTAAAGGAACCTTTTTGTTTCTAGTAAGTTATGGTAATAGCAATGAGAGTTGGAATCTGATTTGATTGAAAAATGGAGCCTTAGTAATTCGTTGTTCTACATCATTAGTATGCAGGTTTACTTGTAATTACTTATATTACTTCTCTTTCTACTTCATGAACACTAGGTAGTCTAAGAAAATTCATAGGGAAGCTATCCTTCTGTAAAGTCAGGGAATTTTAAGAGCTGACAAAGGTCACCAAGACATTCTGATCTCTTAGAAGATCTGCTCCCCCCCCCTTTTTTTTTATATATATATATACTGATTCAAACATGGGAAAACAAATGGAATTCAGTTGGCTTCCTACCATATGAAAATCAATGCAAGTGAATACAAAATCAGTATTTTTTAATAACTGTTGACATTAATAGAAGCATAGAGTGTTGGGGTTTTTGGGGGTTTTGTTTTTGTTTTTTTTTCAGAAAAGCTGCATTCAATATCCTTTCCCTTATCTATATATATAAAAAAATAGTTTTCAGGTGGTTGATGATGCCCAGTTATGATCAGAAAGTATAACATACTTAATATCAGACCATTAATTAAAGTAGTCAGATTTAGTCTGCTATTTTTCATGTAAACTTCAGTTTAGTAAGGTATTTAACTCTGTAGCTTTAAACAAATCAACAAACTAATTTCATTGCTTAAGCATTTAACTAACATCTTCATTGGGGCAAGTACCGATATGTGCCTCGTATGTGATCTGAATACAAAATTCCATGCTTTTCTTGACTCAAATGGTAACTGTGGAAAGGAAATTCAGCATGAAATTTCAATAGTTTTACAAAAAATATTGTTGGAAGAAATGTCATGGCACCAAACAGCCCACATTTTACTTACTTACAAGTGAAACTCACACAAGCCATCAAGCAAAAATTTTTTGTTCTGCAAAATGATTGCTAATTGCTTTTTATGTTTGAGAACCTATTAATTTTGGATTGACTTTAGGGAAAAGCATTCCAGAAAAATGTGTAGAGAATTGTAAGTCTTCTGGTGTTCTCTTTTTTCCCTTTTTTCTTTGCAACACTAAGGTTTGAGCAGAAGTAGTGGCTAATTGCAGTCACGGTTTGAAGGTGATTACAAAGCTAGTCATTCACCTGCTAAAACCATCACTTCTTTCATCTTTGTTACAACAGCTTTTTGATGTCAATTACAGACTTTCAATTTTTTTTTTTTAATATTACAAATCACTTTATATCCCCTTGCACATAAGAAAGATTTAACAGTGTTGCGTGGCTGCAGAGAAGATTCAGATTTCTCTTTTTAGTTCATGCTTGTATTTACTTAAAATGAAGGTGTTAATGCCAATATTTTGAAAGGAAAAATATTGGCTTAGCTAAAGCCTGCCTCTGCTTATGTGTGTGCATGAGACAAATCTGACTCCATCTGGTAAACGTCAAGGCTGTCATGGAGCAGTGACAATTCAAAGGAGAATGAAAGAAGCAGCCATGCTCCCTCTCCCTGCAATTCTAATAGCATGTCTGTGTGTCCTTGTATTTTTAAGCATCTCCCTCTAGGCTGACATGACAAGAATGTTGTTTCCACCTTATCCACCTCCATAAAAATATATTGTTGGCTTTTTCTTTTTTAAAAGAGCATTCCTGTCACTGGAAGGATATAAACACTTTTAAATCAGCTGCATCTGTTAACTCTTACTGCACTGCCTAGATCCCAGTGGGAGGAGCTGATGAAAAACAGAGAGAAAATTGGCAATGAGTTTACAAGCCAAATGTGATGAAGGATATATATGCATACTGTATTACAGGAGATGACTTGGGCATGGCAGACTGCCGATTATACTGTTGCTCCTCTTCACTTCTGCCACCTCTGTTTTAATGATAAGTGGAGGCTTGAGAGTGAACTTTTGAATCTGTGAAAAAGGCTGTCTGCAGACCAAAGTTCCTTCTTTCTGTACATCTTGAAACCCAAAAACATCTATACAAAGGTAGAAAAATATTGCTGGAGAGAGTCACAACTTGGTTTGTTAGACTGCATAGGAGTGGTAAGAATGACTTCTTCCCTATCTATTTTTACTAGAGTCCTTTATTCCTTTGTTGCATATGAACCCAGCTGTGTGTTCTGAAAGAGCTTGCTGCAAGAAGGTGCACAGGCCTTTGAGACCTTAAATGGTAACAGCCATTTTGATGACCGCCTGCTGCTACGGTTGCTGGAGCATGTCTGTGTAGGCACCTTTTTCCTTTCTGTACAATAACTCAGAAAAATATTTCAGTACACTGTCTTGAACGAGGGGATTCAGTGACTGATGCTGCATGGCTCATGGCTGCTTTACTCTCACAGGACTTCACTGTTTGGGTACTACACTCATTGCTAAAAGTACTGGTCTTATCACATCTGCTTTCAACGGTAAGATTGAGAGAGATCTGTAACTCCAAGATGCAGTCATTGTTGTTTGTATATAGGACATTTACTTTTCCTCAGTTAACTTAAACTTGGCATAGTTCTGCATGGTGATAAACTGACCCAGCCTCTAGTGTGCAGCAAGTTAAAGATAGTCCATAAACAAGCGTAGAGAGTGATACTTAGCAGTAAAAAAAAAAAAAGAAATTAATACATTCAAGAGCTCCTCTTTTTATCTGTGTGTTATTCTCTCCATACACATGCTGTTAGCATGGATGAAGTGGAATGATTTTCACCAAAAGTATATTTTTCTACTGATAGCAAAACACATTTCTTTCTGTCGATATTATTGACAGCAGCCTTGTGAGATTTAGCTCAAGAGTATCATCTCTACTCTTGGTGAAATTGTAAAAGATTGCATAAAATAAATTCTTGAATTCCAATTCAGAGAGAAATACAATGGTGTGATACATACAGTGGAGCTGATGCCCACCAGGTATTGCTGGTGCTGGCAGAAAGGTTAAAAATATAAGGGTACATGGCAAAACAGATGAGCCTTCTTTCTAGGCTATTGCCCTTAGTAGGAGCAAACCTTACTCCCAGTTTACACTTCTGCAACGCATGAGCAAGTATGTAAGCAGAAAATGCTCACAAGAGTATTTAAGCTAACTGGAAATGAAATTCAGTAGAGAAGAGGGCAAAATGTGAGGTTCCTCCTGCCTGATGTCTTCTTCTGGCATTAAACACCCATATTCTTCTCTCAGAATATAAAAGAAAATGCCCCCAGGATAGTCAGCAGCCCTGAGGAAGACAACTGAGTTTAAGGTTGCACCACTTTGCCTAACTATGATTGTTAAACCATCTACTAACAGATAAGTAGGCCTCTTCCTTCTGCTAGCGCTTTCCTGCTTTGTAGCCATAATTCAATATTCACAGGGCCTGGAACATGAGCAGAGTGACTGTCATCCAGAAATACATATGAAATGATTTCTTCAAACTGAATCAAATCATGAGAAAGAGAAAGCAGGAAAGTTCCCACAAGTATTTGGATGCATATTTTGTGATCTCTACGTGAGTTACCTAACAGAAACTGTGTTATCTGCCTTTTGTCTTAGATGTGTTCCGGATTTGCCTATGGAATAGACCCATCTGTAGTGTGGAGAAGAGAGTAGAGAGAGATCTTGTCCCTTGGTTATTGGCTTGACTAATAACTCTCTGATTATACTTTTTTTGTGCAAATATGTTGGAGATGAGATAATTTTCTACATATCCCTGGGTAAAACACAAAGTTAGCTGTCTCAGAAGGAACTGGGCTTGGATGCTTAATCACCTGTCAGAAGCTCAGTTTTTTATATACCTAGTGTAAAACCTTGAGCCATTTTTACAATAAATATTAACTTTAGAGCTCTGACAGAGGGTAACTGAGTGGTCTCTACTATGTGCTGCAGCTTCGATCCAGCTGTGCACTGACATTTTGCTCAGCAGTAAATGGATACCTTTGGGCACAAATGTGCAAAATGAGTTACCATAAGCACAGCCATTTGATGGGCCATTGGGGCTTGAACAGACCTCTGACTGCTCTTTTCATAGCCATAAGCTGCCCATTTAAAGCCAAATTACGTCAGTGCACATCATAAAGCCAATATTTGACTATGAAAATAAGAGTTACAGTGTGCTTGTACTGTGAGATCTGCATTTGTCCTAGTTCAGGTTGCCTTCAAGGAACTTGCCTTTGACTATACTGACACTTAAAGATGTGGTATTTCCGTTCTTTGTATGTTTACTAAAAGAAATTTGACAAAATACTTTACATACAAGTGCTCATAAATACAATGCCATCTAAATGCTTGGCATGATTCTTAAATATAACCTTAAAGAAACCCAGCAAAATGGCTCCACAAATACATCAAATAGGAGCAAACTTTAAACTGAGAATAAATTAATGCAGATGACTATGGTAAATTTGTATCTCCAAAAATGATTTTTGGCTTATAATATAGATGGGCATAATGGAATATAATCTTCAAAATACATTTAGTAGTCTGTATTTTGTCAGCTTATTTTGTTTACTAACATCTTCTGATTGGGGAGGTGGTTGTATGTTTATTTCATTGGGAGATATTCATACTTATGTTTCTTCTTCACCGGTGTGTGAACTGGTGGTGGCTCTGCAACCTGGCAAGCTGCTGGACCAAGTGATATGAGAAGGGAGGTAACAAAGTGGACGGATGGGGCAAAGTGGGGCTCTGGAGGTCAGCACCCCAGCAGGTGGCATGTCTCAAGGGAAATCGCAGCGCTCCCTCAGTTCCTCATGTGGCTCAGCAGATCAATGGTGCCCCAGATCAGCAGGGCAGTCCACAAACCAGAGTGCGGCCATGATTCCAACATGGCACTTCTGATTGGATTTAGAAAATGAAAAGCAAACAATGCATATTTTTCTCTCTCTTTTTCTTTCCCCGCTCCCCAGGTTCTGGAAATGAAGATGTCCATGTCAAGGCTTTTCAAAAAACCTTTTTGGCTCTTTTTTCCTTCTAAACTATTCCAAACTATTTAGGAGTTGTAACTTACTTTTTCTGTCCTGCTTTGTTGCTACCGCAGTGAGAGAGAACTTTGATGTATGAATGCTCACTGCACTGTACAAAAATGTTATGAATCATTGCATTTATTTCTGCTTCCTAGAGTGCAAATATCTTAGCCTAGTTCATTCCAAGATATAATATTACTCACATGTTCAGCTGAAACCTACAGTCTCAGCTAATATGAGTTATAGTTTCCTTACTAAAAGGTGACAGAACTTCTGTCACAAGCAGGTTTTAAAGAGCTTTGTAAAGTTATCTCTATTTCATTTGATAGCTGTGTCCGTTATTTACTTACACTTCTCTCAACAATAAGGTACATTTAGTAAGTGTTATCTCTGTGTGTGATGGTGGATGAGAATATGTGTTTTGTTTGTGCCTCGGAGAACATGGTGATGAATTGACTTTGGCCATGTATGTGCTATTTACAGATAAATCCTACCTAGTTTTGTTTATACCTTTGCAGAATCACCATGGCTTTTCAGCATTTCTAGCATATCACTAGATGAGGAGGCATTAAAGAGAGTCCTAACTTAAATATGCAGGAATACGTTTCACAGCACTTTGTAATTCAGCTCTAAATTTAGTCTAGTGAGAAGATTCATCCAAATTACTAGACTGTTGTAGGTAGCCTTGAGTTAACTGAGGTTGAAGAGAGCACATGCGTTGTAAATAAGGATCAGACATCAGCTTGCATTCATTGAAACAGAAACAGCAGCTATGTCTTTAAAGTGTTTATTTTTCCATCAGAACACATCCAGCATGCACTTTAAAGTATCATTAACCTTGAACAATTAATCACAAAATTAATAAGTAGCCCGCTTTGGTTTTCTTTTATTCCTATGCAGGAAAGGAAGGATTTGGAGCCATCACCTCAAAGGAAAAGTGACATGTAGGGGCCTGATTCATGAGGAATCAGTTGCAGAAGTATATTTATCACCCTCTTGCAATTCAAATTGACATAGTATTGTTCTTTCCCTAAAGGTATTACTGTGCTCATAACAGAGCTGTGAAAAAATGTTGTGTTTCTGCCCACAAGGCATTGCAATTCATTGCCCCCCTTTCACTTATGATTCAACTCCTGCACCTACCTGTGAACTGGGGTAGCTGATATGCAGGTGCACGTTTGCTTCTGCTAGCTCTTCTACAGGTGTGGTTGTCTCTGGCAAAGAGATGAGGAAGACAACAGTGAGAGAATGGGGATTATTGATTTGAGAATACATAAAAATAAATTTCTAAAAGATCTGCTAGGGCTTTCAGAGATATAAAACTGTCAGAGATGTGAGGCAGGATGTGTTGGTGCTTGACTGTTTTACTTCTCCTCACCCCGTTTATAGTGCTGACTTTCTTCTTCTTAGTATTGAATTTGATGTGATTACACTCCTTTCAGACAAATGAGTAATGGTGTTGATAAATGGCACCTTATATGTGAAACAAACCAGGAACAAAATCTTCCAGGACAAAAATAAGAAAAGTGACAGCAGACACAGATTTTTAAAATTCTTCTGAAAAAGGATTTTGTGTTAGAATTTCTGTTACCCCCCCTAAGAAGAAACTCAGTATCAAATATACTTAGAGTTTATTACATATTTTCCCTTTTTCTTTCTTTCTCTTTCTCTTTTTTCTTTCTCCTTTGTTCTTTCTTTCTTTCTCTTCCTTCCTATTTCCTCTTTTCTTCTCTTTTTTCTCCACTCTTCCCCTGCCCCTTTCTTGCTCACTTACTCATTTTTTATGTATATATTCTAATCATTCAATCTAAAATCATATTGCAGCTCAAGGCCTGCCATCTTCCTACCATTCACAAAGCAGTCAGTTATTCCATTACTTCAACTGTTTTAAATGATCCTTCTTCTTGATTATTTGTGTGGTTATTTAGGGGTAATATTGGAAATATTAGACTTCTCTGAGAATATAAATCATATACTGCCAGATAGATGGAAGTTTGCCTTGTCCAAAAATATAAAATATATGACTCATTTTTATCTTTGGTTTTCCACTGTAAAGAATGGGTGTCGGCTTCCTGTGTAATTTTGATTTGTTTATCCAGCAGTTTTGTTTGTCCATGGACTTTTCTCTTTGTCAGTTGTGGTCTATATTTGGTTTCCATAAAAGGTATGTTTTCTTTGAGGCTATCTTTTCTTTTACCACTGCCAAACCCACAAGTGATGCACCATTACTTGGACTTTTGTTCTTAATTTAAACTTGGCATAGTGTCTCCCTTTGGTGTAAAACATGAAATAAAATCCATTTTGACTTTAAAACTAGGAGGTAGCTCCTTCATTTGAGATTGAGTGTGGGTTCTGTTGTATGGAGTGAGCTTTTCAACTTTCCTTGTATTGGGAAGGAGGGAGACAAGGGATGAGGCTAGAATATTTTCCTGATGGTTGAATATTTACTGAGGTCAGTCATCTTATGGAGTATACTGGGAAGTCTGTCATCAGGAATATAAAAGTTAAAAGTTGGGAAAACAACAGTTTATTTTGAAGATCACTTCCCATCAGAGACCATACCAACCTTTTCTTAAATGTTTTTCTTAATCTGAATGACTTTTGTGTCTTTCATCAAGCTGGAAATATGTGAAAGTGGAAAAATTCAGTTCCAGTTCCTAATATATAATGACATGTGGGTCTGCCTGGTAGCAATGGTAATAACAAGTTCTGATGTAAAGTAGTCTACTAGACTGACAGCAGTTGAGGAGGTTTCTTCCCTCTTCCCTCTTCTCTCTTCCCTCTTCTCCCCTCCCCCCCCCCCCCCCCCCCCCGACCCCTCTCCGCCTCTTTCCCCCTTCCCTTCCTTCTTTCCTTTACTTTCTTACTTCTAAGCACAAACCTGAGATACCTAATCAGTGTGAAGCACTGAAGATTTGGAAGTGTGGATCACAGGGAACTGATAGACTCACAAGCAAAAAACCTCACTATGTTTCAGTGTGTATTGTAAATATATTTTATTTATTCACCCCGGAGAAAGAAGAAATTACAGTACAATGTTATACCTAATGCAGCCTTAGCCAATGATATTCAAAGCAGTCTGTGAAGAAAATTTACAAAATTTCTGTGGATGAAACTGTGAGTTTACTTACCTCCACTGGGCCATGGGAATCTGTTTTCTGGTCATGGTTGTCTGTTTGGGTAGGTGTCACTGCAATCTCAGACAGCATCTACTAAAGTTCCTCTGACAACAGGCTGAGAAAGCAGCATCCTTTGGCTGTTCACAGCCCTTCACCACTACTGAATCAGTATGAATTCACTGACGGTTCATCACATTGTAGAGTATCACAAGGTAGTCTTTAATCACCTACCTTTCTCTTTCTTCCCTTTATTTAATATTTTTTGTCCTGGGGGGAGTAGCGGCAAGTTATAGGCAGAACAAGGCTGTTGTTTTATCTGGTATTGTCTTAGCCGCAGGTTGCTGTGTTTGAGCTCTAGTGGCATCTGTATCTCAGCACGGGTGAGAGAAGTAGGATGTGGAGAACAGAGAAGGTTAGAGTTCTGCAGGCTGCGCTACTTTGTCACAGACTCTCTTCCTCTTTCTTTCCTTGCCTGGTTCTGAATTGGAAAATGTTGCTATTTCTGCTTTTAGACAGGGAGGAAAAGCACAGAGAACACACCTTTCTATCTGTTAGAGCAGCTCAGTTCAGATGATAATGTATGGTGTTGGCTTGGGATTTAAGGCAGATGGTTCTATATTTTGTAAATAAAAAAAGGTATTTCAATCAAACAATTTGAACAGCTAACTTAAACCCGTATAAGAGGTAGATCAAGTACTCTGCTATTTGGCCTTGCCATGTAAGTGTGGGTCTCCAGGTATCTCTGTATCCTTGCTGTCGTGGTGTTTGATGATGACAGTCATTCCAACTTCATTCCTACCAACACTTTGAACTAGTGCTTTTCTGAATGTTTTAAAGCAAAACACCCAAGAGCTCCTAGTACTAGTTGTACCAGATTCAATACCTGGGCCTGAATATAACAGCAGGATTGGATCTGTTGGAAAGGCAAAACTTCATTTTGTAGTGTACCATTTATTTCCTATTTTTATCAAAAATTTCAGTCCACTATAGCTTGCACTACAAATAAAGGAAAGGCATCTCCCATTTAAGTAAGAGCACAGCTAAATAGTGCTTTTGACATGCAGGGTATAATTTTTCATTGTTTGAATTGGGGTGATAAAGAATACAGGCATACAGGTCAAAATCCTCGTTTCTCTGCACTGCAACAGAGAGGAGCATGCCAGAAAAGCCTGAAGAAAGAGACTCAGAAAGCAGCACTCTATTAATTATAACTGGTTGTGGAAGTCTCACGTTTGGCATCAGTAATTTCTGTTGCTTTGGGGTTTTCAACTGTAAAAGTAGTGGTTTGTTGCCTGTATCACAAAATACTGAAATGGCTAATTTTTGTAATGATACCCAGCAGTAAAAGGATACTAATACAAAATGGTATTATTTTAATGTTGGTGTGACATAGATGAAATAGTATTTTAGATATTTTTTTTTCCAACAAAAAGGCCAATAAATGCTTTGCCACTTCAGTTTATTCAGGATTACCATGTATATTTCATTGCAAAAATCACATATAAACCACAGTTGCATAGTGTAATTTATTAAAGCATTTCCTTTTTTGACATATCTGTTTCTATAAGGTTTCCATATATGACCTAGATAGCAGAATTATGATAGCCATATTATATCACTAGGCATTTCCATCAACAGAAGAAAATTTAATTTTGCTTAACAAGGATAAATTAAAAAAATAAAAAGGATAAGACTTTAAGCACAAGTCAGATGATGCTGAAGTTAAGTGAACTCCTTGATGTATTAGGCTTCTGCTTTGTTGCTCTCAAGTTCCTTGATTATTTTTTTTTTTCCTTAATCACATCCAGGATGTTCTTCAGCTGTATAAAATGAACTTTTGTTTTTATGCCGTTCTCAGAGTTTAGTTAAGAAACAGGAGTGCAGCTGTGATGGCCTTGGCCATAGACTTTTTTTCACTGAGACACATTCCTTTCTCCTTGCCTGCATCACTGGGCTCTCATCCAAAACCAACTAGATTGTGTTTATATTGTGTCCTCCTTTGCTTTAGCCTTCATTAGGATCCTGTCATGCTCAGCCCTCACACTATGTCACATTCATTATGGTGACTCCTTTATTCCCCTTTCCCCAGACTTTGTCATGAGAACTGTGTCACATTACTTTGTGCTGAGCACATTTAACATTTTTTTGTTAGAAAAAAGGACAGACAAATGGTTCCAGGGATACCACGAGATCAAAATGTTTTCATCAGCCAAAATTCCTAATATTCTTGGTAATTTTAGCCTCAGCTTGATTTTCTAAGAATGCTCAACTTCTGTCAATCAGAATTTCTAAAAGATCTAAAGCATCAAATGCGAGACTGTCATCCGAGACTTCTCTTTCTGATTACTCCATGCCATTCTCCACCTTTTTGCATTTGATGTTGCAGTCCCTAGGTTCAGTGTTCTTCATATGAAGCCATTTATTTCTTGCTCTTAGGAAGAAGTATATGGTCTAATGCAAAGGCTTTTTACAGACCGAACAGATTAGTGAATACAAATCTATAGGTAATTCCATTGCCAGGTGCCCTTGAAAACATTATTAGACACTTTATTCTTACAATGAGAGATCATTTCTGAAAGAATTGTACAATCAGTTTGGATATGGAATTTGTTCTGATGTCTTGATACAAAAAATGAAGTTAGTCTCATTTTCGTAAAAAACAGACTCTCTTGGACAATTCTCTTCTGAATGAATATTGCAGTTCAGTTTTTCAGTACTGTGAAATTAAATGTTTTCTACATGGAAAACTGGAGAAAACAAGATTGCTGAAAGTTATCGGAAGAAATGTATAGAATTTGCACAGGCCTACCATTTAAAAAGGGAATGGTTATGTGCAGGGGATTGAATTAAGAGTTTGATCCTTTCCTTCCCTTTCTGGTCCTCTTTCCTTATTTCCATTCCCTTTCCTTTTGATCAAATAAAACCTACTGAAATTTGTTAAAATCTGTCTCCCTAGAGTATTGGGTCACATTTTGCCATGAAACCATGAAAGCCAATGATATGATGGAGAAATCCAAGGATCTCCCTGAGGCCCCACATTACAATTTTGTATTCAGTGTTTGTCAGAGTGATTTGTCTGTTATGCAGTTCTCCATCTCTAGAAGCTGCAAGTATCCTTTCCACAGATGAAATTGAGTTGGCTCATAAAATTTTCTCTAAATGAAAAATATTGCAGATCTAGCCACAATAAATAGCAGGAAAAGAATTTAGCAGTGGAGGTTATCCATAAACAAGTTATCCACCACATCTTCCATCAAGTAACACAAACTGAGCAGTGCATTATCCTATCTACATATTCTGTATGTTTTGTCAGCAGCATATAAACATAGCCAAATGCAACTTAACAAACTATCTTTTTATTTTTAGTTAGGAAAGAAAAATATTTCTTCCAGTCTCTTGCCAATGATAAATCACAAAACACGGGAGAATTTATTTTCTTTTTTTTTTTTTTTTAGTGGAGGACAAGAAGAGCATCTAGTGTTGAAATTTCAGTGGCATGATGGCAAGTTTATTTACTAGAGGTTTTTATAATATATGTGTCTCTAGACATGTATCTCTTAAAAAAAAAAAAAAAAAAGAAAAAAGAAAAAGCTTGACATACTTTTTAAGTTCCAACATTTGTATCAGGCTATAATCTTTTGAAGTGTAAAGCAAGCTGAGTTCACCTGAAGGTTTTTGCAACTAGGGGGGAAGATTTTTAAAGGCACAAATAGCAGGTAGGTGCACATAATTGTTTAAAAGCCCCTTGTGGAAATTGTCTACAATGTACTATGTCTAAATGATCCAGCCACTTCAATGCAGTTGTGCGGCTGTATCTGTGCAAAGCCAACTACATGATTTAGACAAATGGGATTAATCCAAACTCAATCTGTGTATCAACACCCAGGGAAATTGAATGGAGGGTTCACATGTTTTAAAATCAGAATTAGACAAAATAATATACCATTTAGTGAAGAACCTGATCTGGTAGGCAGTACTGTTCCTGGTCCTTTGATGTTCTCCAGGGTGATGAATCTCATGTTGTCCGGGGTATAATTCTATCTTTCCTGTTTGTGTGACTTCTGCTTCCCATTCCAGCTGTACATGATGATACAGTCATCATTAAAGAAGGATTTTAGCACTTCTAAACTGACATCTTTCTGGGGGTTTGCAAGATGGAAATTAAAGAGGGAGGCAATGGAGAGGGTAAAACTTGAATGAGGTATTGTGGAAAACGGCATCTCAAGTCCCTGAAAAACTATCCTGGGCACCAACTTACACAAGTTGCTATAAAACATTCTGTTGGGAAGCACCTGGCTGTAAGAGGCTTACCTTATTAAATACAGAATTATATAAAATATTGCACTTTATTATTTTCTTGATAATTGCATGGAAATCACAAAGCTAGACCATCCTTCCTATCTTCCCATTGAAGTACTCCTACTGGACCTACAGACCATCACAGCATGTGTTCACAGGGGGAAACATCAGTCACAGAGCCAGGAAGGTTCAGACCTGGGGTAGGAAATAACAGGAATTTCCTATCTCCTAGACTTAAACTTGAGCCATGGGATTATAGCTACCTGTAGAGGTCAGTTTGTAATAGGTGTTATTTGATTTAAACTTAAGTGATACTCAGGAGTTTGTGTAACTCCCTTTTGCACGTAAATAGTTCTCAGAGCCCTCTGCATCCATCCACACACATATACACACGTTTTTTGTTATTTTCATGTCCATGAAGTAGCACAGTTTTCCAGGAAATTCCCAGCTGAGAAATGACTTCAGGCTGCAGATCGTTCTTCTGATCTCTCTTCTTCTAATGAATTTTAAACCTGCAGGAGATTCATTGTGATACAGCTGAGGGCACAGACATAATTACAGGTTTTCTTTGCTTTGGATACACATTATTTCTCTGGGGGTTGCTTTCCTAAATATGGAGTGTAAGAGCTGCCTAAATAAACCAGGTGTTGCAAGTTGATTCACACAATTGTTTTTATAGTGAACTGAGCAGCTGAGCCTTCTAGACTCCTGAACACTGCTAAAGCCATAAGGATTCTCCTGTGTAAAATTAGGACATAAGGCATTTAACATTTAATTTTTTTTTTTCATGAAGTTAGACCCAAGTATTGCAGAGTAAGTTCATGTGTGGTAGGAAAATTTTTGTTTTGACTTGCTGTGATTATGTAGATGAATAAAACATTTATTTTTCATTTTACTTACTGTGTTGAAAGACATTAAGTAGATATTCAGGTGTTGGTTTTTTTTTTTTTTTTTTTTTTTTTTTCATTAATGAGCATTTGCTGAAGTTCTGCCCAAAACCTATATCAGTTTTTGGCATCATAATTATGAAAAAAACTTCTTTCAAAAAAAATAATCTCTGGGCCATGCCAGAAAACACTCCATCATTCTTATTCCATGAGATAGCTACTGTCTTATCAAAACCCAGTATATTGCTTTTTACACATAAATGGCTATATTTTATTAAACAAGGACTAAGATGACATTTTGGACAATGCTCTATGTACATACATATGCGACTTACCCTACTGCTTTTGAGAGCAGTAGGACCATCAGTTGGACTTGGAAAAGTAATTTAGGGTCCTTTTGACTCTTTCATGGATATTATTTCCATTATTACCCATAAAAGAAAGAACCTTGATGTAAAATGCTTCACTGAGGTGATGTTTCAGGTTGAAATAAATAGCTAGAAAATGCTAAAAAGCATACAAAACTATTTTCACTTGTTTTATCATTTGAATGGGAGTTTTAGAGGAGAGGACTTTCTTGCCCAAAGCAGTCTGCTGGGAACAGAGTTAACAGGGTGAGTGGGTGGGCAGGGCAGGAACTGTTTTTTGGTATACGTTTCTTAATTTCCAGTCTGGTCCTCTGAAAGAAGGCTCTGATCCTTCAAGTGCATCACGTTTTTCCCACTACAGGCTAGCAACAATCACCCTGAAACATATAACATCAAACTGCTGGGTGATACTTGCTGCTTTTCAAGAGGAATAATGTAGCAGCACCCAATTACAGTACAATTAAAAGCATTTTCATTTCTTGGTTATTAAAATCTACATATGACTCCTACACTTGCCAGCAAAAGGTGGCAAAAATTTCCCTGTGTTCTTAGTATCAGTTCAGGTTTCTTGGTAGAAAGAGCACTGAACCCCAGTGTAGACCTGGTGTGGTACCACATTGATGGAGCCTGTGCTGGCTGTGTGCTTATAACATCTGTTGATGAAAAGGTACTGAAATTCCCAGGAGTAAAAGTGCATATGCATCGAAACGGTTCAGAACACTTTACTGTTGCTCTAGGAACAGTGGTGGCATTGGCAATTCTATTTTTCTTAAGGGCTTTGCTTCTTAAGCAGGATGCAATGTTAAATTAAGTAGTAGACTTTAAAATCACCTAATGAAATAGTTTAATGTAAAATTAGTCGTGGGTAATAGATTCTTCTCTCCATGTTGAACAGTGCTGGTACTAGACTTAGAGATACTGTAAGAACTGTAAAAGGATGCTGATTTTCTGAAATCTTACTTTCTACTAAAAGCTCCAATGAGTCCACAATGCTGCTGCTTATTAAAAAAGTCATTGTGTAGTGCATTCAGCAAGGTTTAATCTCAGAGGCAGGACTACTCTATTAATAGAAACTTTTTTTATTATTTAAGAAGCAGGAGTAGCACGTTCTTATTGTAAATTATGCATGGGATTAAAAAATTCCTAGGTGACCGGGAGTACAAATCCAATTAAAAGTCCAAACTGTCAAGGTGGTTTGAACATCTCATCTTAATTGAAGTACAGAAAACAGCAAGGATCTTCTGGTAAAGATAATGATGTAAGCTGCAGGGCTTTGAAATTTCTGATTCTGCTGTAAGGTGTCATGTTTGATTTCAGAGAAACAGTTTTCTCTGTGTCCAAGTTCCACACTTCTAAAGTGGGAATAGCCCTGCAGAGACAAGCAATGATGAGAAATCAGTTGGATTTTGAAAACAGTTCCTGTGATGAATGCAATATAGCAAAAATATTTAAAGTCCTATCAAAAAATTACAGTACAATAGTATCTTATTGTCTCCCTTTTTAAAATCAGTCTTGACATAATGCTTCTGTATGTTGGCTTTAATTTGTAATTTGTTTTTTGTTTTTTTGGGTTTTTTGTTTGTTTGTTTTGTTTTGTTTTTAATACTTCTCCTTGGCACATACAGAATGCTTGATTGCCAAGAACAATCAGTTTATGGAGAAGCAAATAGCTTCCAAAACTGTGAATATTAAATGACGTCATAAACATTTTCTGTAAAAACATATTCGTGGTTATGTTTGAATGTGTGAATTCTGACTGCTGCAACCGTTCCTTCTAATAGTTGTTTAGCAATGTAAAACTCCTCTTCCTCAGTTCTTTCACTCTCAAATCCAGTTCTCATTAGTGGCAGCATTGGTGCAACTACTTTCAACAACTTGTGGAGGTCAGTGAGGACCCTAAGTAAACTAAACTGCAAATATGAATTCACAGGTTGTACTTAACTATTTGGTAAAAATCAATGTAATGTGTGAAACTTTCAGCAATCTCTAACAAGCAAGATCCTCACAATTGTCAGGGCCTTCTGCTTCCCTCTTTCTTTAACAGTTACACACCTTAATTTTTTGAGAATTTGGGTTTAATTAATATCTCTAAACTCCCAATTTACAAATCAAAGGTAGGTTTCCAAGGTGCCTTATCTTGCAAACAGGAATTCATGCAGTTTTTCTTTAAAAGTCAGTACGCAAATGCTTTTGAAAATACCCTTAAGCACTTACTGGCATATGGGTCAAGGCATGCCTTTAAAAACTAGACACAAGTGACTTCAAAACTAGGATTAAACACAGATGTTCAAAATTACTGACTTGATTCACCCCTGTTTATGTCAGTGGGAGTTAGGTGCTGAAGTACCTTAGCAGGGTTGGTCATTGGGACAGTGAGGGTGCTTTATAATTCTGAGTCTGAACCAGTGTCCTTGTACACAGCCATCTAATTATCCACCCCCAAAGATGGATTCATGCTTCATCCTGTCTGAATTCAGTGGATTCCTATGGGTTAAATTTTAAACTGCATTTAAATTGCAAGCTTCCAGAACTTTTTGTAGGAATTAGATGCCTAAATACATTTGAAGCCTTTAACTCTTCTTGTCTTCTCTGCTTCAAGCTGGATTGCAGCTTTACCTATGCAGGTAACTGAGTGATGTAGTTAAGGTACTGGGAGTAGACAAGCTGTGGCAACACCAAGTTCTACATGAGTTAGTTTGAGCCATACTGCCCTGGATAACTTAAAGGTGCTGCAGACTCTTTTGAAAGAAAGATTTCAGTGCTTTCAAATGCTTTCTTTGTTTCTTGTATTTGCTTATGCAGCACAGTGATGAATAGGATGTAAATATTGAAGTATTAGACTTGTAGTAGAATGACTCCAGTTTTACACCACTGTAAATGGAAATTATTTGTCATTCCTGTAGCTAAATGATAGGCTGATCAATATTCTGGCTAAAGGGAAAAGTAGTGGGCATTCAGCATCTGTAACTGTATCACTGAGGGTATACTAACAAGTGAAAATGGTCCACATTCCTCCTGAAAAGCAAAAAAATGTGAAGAGTAAACGATTACTATGCCATTAAAGGAAAATATTAGGTGTTCTGAACAAAGATCCTTCTATTTCAGGAACCAAAAAGCCCCTCAACAACACAGGAAGGACCTAAAATCAAAAGTAATACCAAAAAATAAGGAACTGCTATTTCTCCGGAATTCTTACTAGGGGAAAAATTGATATAAAAGAAAAATTGACATAAAACATGAAATCCTGAATTACTTAAGACAATATAAATCTGTTAGTGGGTCCTGATTCTGCATACATTTATGCATAAGCTTAACTTAATGCAAGTGAAGAGTCCCTTAGGGTTTAATGGATTTGCAAGTGGGTTTTAGGCTGCTAGAGCATACACACTTGAGCTATGGGGCAGAAGAAATTCCAGTTCTTGGAAAAGAGCTAATGAAAGCAGTATCAAGAAGTACTCTAGAGAATCACTGAGGCTATGTATGTGAGTGAGTATACAAAGACTTGTAGGATAAGGACATGGAAAAGTAAATGATGTGGTTCTCCAGTATCTTTATGTAAACTCAATTTTTACATGAAGTTTTTTGTTTTTCTTGGCCCTTCACAAATCCTTGCCTTGTTTTTGCTAGGTTTTTGCATGTATTTATTTTGGTTTTAGGGGCAGTAGTTGAAAGTGGGGAAAAATGTAATTGTCTTTTCTTTTTTGCTTAACATTTTAAGTATACAAAATAAAACCCATAATTACTCAGTTGGCTAATTGTGTATTTTTTCTGGCTCATTGTTATCAGTGGACAATAATTTGTTGTCATAGATGGTCTGTTGAGAAAGAGATTTAGTCTAGTCCAGTGGTGATAGAACAGATAGGAAACTCTGAATTACTGAATTATTTACCGAGCACATTTCTTGACTGGCTTTCAAGCTTCCATGCTTGTTTCCCCACTCTGTGGACTGGCAAATAATACTCCCTGGGTAAAAAGTTGTCCTTCAGTAGAGACAGTTTTTACTGCTGTGGTTTATCTCACAATGGATCTGTGGCAACAAATTTAATATGGTTAAACCCCCTTATTTTTAAATAGAAAGTGTGATGTAGTTTTTGTATATTAATTAGAATATATGTTGTTCAGAGAACTTTATACTTTGAACATTTTATGTGACAGTATGTAATTGTTGCAGATGAGGGATTTTCATTCTGTGTTTTCTTGAGATGGCCTCCAATATACAACACAAAGATTGAAGAAGTACTTCCAGGTGGTTCATACAGAGGCCTTCCCTGATAGCAAAGTAACAATGCTCAAATCTCTTGTGGCTCCATTTATAATGTTTTACATTTCAAACCATTTGGAGAAATTACATTTTAAAATATGAATATTTCTTTGCCCCCAGTTCAAATTCTTCATTATTAAGACTACTGCAGTAAAGTTAACTGTAGTCACACTTTTTTGAAGAGTCAGGAGAGGGCAAGCATAAAAGTGGTGGGTCTGTAAACAATTATGTGAGTGCTAAAGTAAAATCCCATAACCAGGGAAGTAAAAGTAAACATGGATACATGAAAGAAAGACAGGTCATAACCAAGAAGTGTCACCACACATTAGTACAAGCCTGTTGCATCTAGCTCCCTTCACGCCATTCTAATACTATCTTTGATGCCACCAAGCATGCAATTTTCCAAAGGAAAATGTGTGTTGGGATTGGGTGGCTCCAGAATAGGTGGCTGTAGGATATCTCTTTCTTAAAAAATGGTCTGCAATGTGACCACAGTTGAAAAGCTGTGTTACGTGTTATATTTGGCTAGACACTGAGTTCAATTTAAATAAAAAAGAAAAAAAAAAAAAAAACAACACCACCCTGAGTTAAAAATATGGGGAAAGGATGGAGTTTTGGCTAGGTTCCAGGCAGTCAGCGGTCTCAGGTGATCCTATAATGCAAGAGCATGAAAACTGTGGATCTACTCCATCCCTTGAAAGCCAACAAGGGATTCTTCATCTTGCTTAATTTTTGAGTCTAAGCATGGGAGGGCTAACCCAAGGGTTTCTGTGCCTCTTATTTCATGTTTTGAGGGCTTAAGTGGGACCTAAGTAGAGACTACATTTTCCACTGACTTTCTGTGCTAGAGTGAATTTCACCCTAAATGTCTGTTTTGGAATGAAAAGCTTTTATTTCCTTAAGTAAAAACAAAATTGCTTCTGATTTGTTGAAACCCAATAAAAGCATTCAAATCCATTCAGTTCTGTTTGGTTTGGGTTCTGAAGAAAGCCTTCTTCCCAGCTGGGTTCATACTGCCATTTATTTTATGAGAACTTTTCACATTAGGGAGAAGAAAGGGGATGTGGAAGGGGGAGATAACTATGTTAATTCAGAAGCAGCTCTTTTTAGAAAAATAGTCAAGAGTTCCTTTTTCCATAATTAGCACAGTTTTTAAGCTGCTGACAGAGCTGTGCTGCTGCTTATTATGAATAAAAGCTGGACATGGGCAAAGTTGGGCTGAAATCTTGCCAGGAAGGTTTTGAAAGCAGAGCTATATTTTATGTTCAAATGTTATATTTTTATCTTAATTTTCTGTCCCTTTTGACTACTATTATGAGATTAAAGTTAGATGGGTAAAGTCATTTGAGAAGCTGCGTTGAAGTTAAATTGCTTGAGTCAGTTCAAACAACCAGAAACAAAGCTGCATTCTTCCTGGGTTTTAAGGATTACTGTTGATGGCTAAAATAGTCTTTTGTGACACTGAGGTTAAGTAACATTATGTGATAGTGCTCAGTCTTGATTCTCCTTGTTTGACTGGAGGAGTACTCTTTCCTACCAGCTGCTACTATCATCAATTCATTGTTTTCAGGTTGGCTTAAAGAATCTCCTCTCACGGAAGAAATCTCATATCGATCCTTCTGGGCATTTCAGTGGTATCAAGATTTCATATCGGTGTCACAGCAGAGAATGTTTTTCTGTAGTCTGACTAAACATGATAATAAACAGAAGGGCTGTAACCACCATATGACAGCCCTGCTGTCAGTCAGGCTTGGCATATGGTGGCATGGGGATGACGTGTGTATGATTTTTATCTGACTTAGTGGTAGCAGGAGCAAAAAAAATCTGGCAATCTTTAAAGCTTGGGTCTGCTCTTTACTCTGTGTCTTCATGTCACTTACCTGCAATTTGGGGACTGAGGTAATTCAATTTTTGTCCTGTAAAGGCATGTTTCTATTTAATCAAGAATTGTTACTATTGGTGTACAGTCAATATTGTGTTTTTTTGTTCCTATTCAAATCATAAAGGTAGAAAATTTTATTGTTGTGTCATGAACAAAACACATGGGAGATGTGGAAGGCTTGACTGAGTATCTAAGCTAATACTGCAGTACTTCACACAGGAGTGTCCTTTAGTCTTCCCATCAGTTGAGCAGATGTCTGTCTAGTGAGTGAAGGTATAATAAAAAGTTCACTTGCAAGAGACACTTTTTCTCTCTGTGTCATGTCTACAGACACTTCCTAGGAGTGGGAAATCTGGGAGAGATGCAAGCAAGAGGAATCCTTTCATCAGTGCCAAGCCAAGGAGAAAGTGGGTGTCCACGAGGAAACCAAGATACTCTTAGTGACCAGAAAGTGAACACTGAGAAACAACTTTCTCAGCTAGAATAAAAAGAATATTAGGACAACATGGGCACGATAGCAGTACTTCAGCGGTCAGGATTTCAGTCCTTTTGAAATTAATGGGGATGTTGTCACTGACTCATCTAGTGCCAGGATTTCAACCCAAAGGTAGGGAGGCCTGGTTGCTCACATAAAGTTTTTTTAGCAGCAGGAGCTAGTGGAGAGCCATCTTCCTCATGAGTGGCCATGAACAGCCTAGTGGGAAGGTGCAGAAAGGGGAGCAGGTGGGCAGTGATGTGTGCTACCTTTGAGGGTGTCCCAGAGAGAGTGGGCACCACGCAAGGTTGCCCACTGGGCTGCTTTTCTGCCCGTGCCGTGCTGCTGGGCCTGGGGAAGGTGCATCCCAAGCCCCGGGCTCAGCTCACAGCAGTACACTGCAGCTCACTTCACTGTTGAGAAGTCAAGCCCTGGAAAATACAGCTAACATTTGAGGCAGCATAGTTTCATATGTAAAACACCAGGCTGTGGCAGAGGAGGACGTAATGTGTTTAAAATCATGGCTGGGATGTTGGAGCTTTAGCAGGAATCTGGACCTGTCTCACAGCGCAGCACTCATTGCTGACCTCCCCTGCAGTGGAAGCATGGACTTCTGGCATTTCTGTTTGCTGTTTTGCTCTTTTTGGCCCATGCCGTAAGTTCTTCCAGGTCAACACGGGACATTGCTGATGAGGGTTGAAATCCTGAACTTCTTGAAGTCAATACAAGTGTTATGGGTGTCACTGATTCTGGGATTTCTGTCCAAAAGTTGTTGTGATCACTCATGCAGAGATAGCATAGAAATGCACTGAGAAAAAAAAAACCCAGCTGAGAAATGAAAGTGCAGGAAATTAAGTGTTTTAAGGTTTCTTTTATTATTTTTTTTCTTTCTATAGCTATATTTTAACTCCATCTGTGTTGCTATTTTTGGGGTCTGTGTTTTCTTTCCCTCCTCATTGCTCTTGATAACCTTTTTTCTAACTCTCTCATTTTGTGTATATAGGAGCAATACTGTTTCATTGCCAATTGCATATTTTAGTCCAGATGACATACGTTTTCTTCCTGTACATTTTCTGAGATGCTGAGGACAGATGTCACAAGCAGTTACTTGCAATGGTTAGCTTAGGCAAGTCCTTAGAGCTATGTCCCCTATGTGTTATGCACAGCAGTGCTTCAGTGTATGCTCTTAATTGCCCTTTAGTAGATCATCTGTCTAAAACCTGGGAGAACTGTATTCTTGGCTATCTTTGGAACGAAAGAATTTATTTTGTCTGTGTAACACAGAGACAATTTAAAGGGAATGCTCTTTGAAATGGTTTTATTTCATTGTAAATCTTGCCAAATGAAATACAGTTTTGTAGAGTTGTGTAGTGCATGAAAAGCAACATAGTTCAAACAATGAAGATAATTTCTTTAATATTTCGAGGTTGCCTATACTGAGCAGCATTCTGGGTGAAGGGTAAACATCTTAATGGGAACAATTTATTCGCATGAATCCCAAATCTTTGATGCAACTGTTGCTAAGCATTCCATACTGCCATCTTTCATCCTCTCCCAGTTCATAAAATACTTTTTTTCTGTATTAGTTGTTCAGTATCTCAGAAATTTCAGTGGGGATATCATGAAATGGAAACACTTTCAGGGATTAATGTGTAATTTATACTTCCTTATGTCTAGCAGCTGTTAGTCTGAGGAAAACCCCCAAATATAACATCTTCTTTACCATTTGATGGGAATGCTTTTCTCAGTGGCATTTATACTCCTAAGCAGGAAAATTTCATGAAAATATTTTTTGTTTGTTTGTTGTTTTTTTGTTGTTGTTGTTGGTTTACTTGGTTTGGGTGGGTTTTTTTGTTTTGTTTTGTGTTTTTTTTTTTTTTTTTTTTTTCTTTGTAGGGGGTTTTTTTGGTTGGTTTCATTTTTGTCTTAAATTATATAGCTTTTCAGGTGCAACTGGCAGTGTTCAGGAACCACAAAACAGATTTCTGCTTCAAAGAAAATGGTTAGATGTGATGCAGTAGGAAAACAATACTATTGCAGATTAGCTTGTGCATTTTTTAACTATCTTCTCCTACAGGCACTGAGCAGTCAGTAACAACCATCAGTTGGAATAGGCTGGAAAACTGGAGTTAGAGGATGCCATCCAGTGTGGCAGGTTATCAAGCTTTGCTAAGTCTGCTTCTAGTAGTGTATGGCATGTCAATTTTAATGGCAGATGTTGGGGGATTCTGTTTTTGTCTCTTACAATAGTTAGCATACAGTCTTACGGGTAAGATTTAGTTTTTGTGGTATTTCTACACAGAATCTGTGATGCTTTGCTCAGTGTTGGTCCGTTAATAATGAAAATTACTTTACTAGACCTAATGAGTTAGGCATGGATGGCCTATAATAAATATTCAGAAGTATATTTTAATGCTAAAGTGAGATGAAAAAAATTGAAATTTTGGGCTTGTCTGTATGTGTAGATGTGAAATTTGTAGATTTGGCAATGTGCATTCTGATTTTTATAATGGAAACATCATATATCACTGTAAAGACAGCAAAATGTTCCCTGATGTTTTCTTAATTCAAGACTTACTTTCAGCTCTGTGCTGTAACGCTCTTAGTTGTAAGGGAGCATTGTCAGGGAGCAAAACACTTGTCTTTCAAGCCAGAAGGAATACAGTTTCCACAGTGTGATCAGAAGTGTAGGCAAAATTTAATTTTCTGCACCTACGGTAAGACACTCTTTTCTTGCTAGTAACCACTTGCTATGGCCAACCTTTACAGCAGTTGTTTTGCTGCTTCCCTCCAGCTTCCAAATCACTTGATCTTACCAGCTGCCTCTTCTGCCCATGCATGAGTATGGTGCTGATGCATGTGGATCTGTGTGCTGCGTCGCAGGAGATGCAGCACCAAAGCAGGCCAGGCCTAGTGCGAAAGTAGCAGTTTGACCAATTTGCTGCATAAAGGGCTTGGGAAGTTCACCTTAATGGGATTTATGGAGTGATTTGAAGCATGAAGTTGAGGTCTCATTTTAATGCACTAGAGCTGAACCAGAGAGAAAAACAACAATATTTTCTTTCCATTTCATTGCAGCATACTTTTCTAAACCATCAAAGCTGCGCTGTTCCATGGAAAGTTGAAAATTTGGGGAACATACCTTCCAGAAGGCATTTGGACAGAGTGCTTCCAACTGGAAAAAAATTTGGTTTTGTCTCTAAATTCTGCATCTTAATAGGAAAATTGTGGAAAAATAAGTATTTTTGTAACACATGAGTAAACCCCTGCATGTATTCGGAAATAGAAACTTTTATTTTATTTTCATTTTACCATGCTGCAATTGATCTAATTTGTCTTCCTAGAAGAATAGAAGGCTAAAGGGAAAGGGAAAAAAAAAATTGGAAGTTCTTCAGTATTCCATTAATAGTCTCTGATTAGGAGGAAATTAAAGAACAATACAGTAGTGATAAATTATTCCAAGAGTGGCTGAAACTTGTGCACATACTCATGGAAAATCAGGGACATAGCTATGGTAGTTCAGATTAAAAAGATTTAATTATTTACTGGTTTTCCATCAGGGTCAGGGTATTGCGGGAAAGACAGAAATTCATATGCTTGGAGGGAGAAAAGATAGTTTATAGAGTCTAAGAAATATTTGTGACAGCATGAATTTATGCACTCTTATTCCTAAAATGGGACTTAAGTGAGACATAAGAAGTTTGCAAGTCTTGCGCCAGCACTCTGCACAGGGGTGAATTTAGTCCAGAATGAGTAAGGGCCTTTTACTTACTTTGTTTATTTTCTGCAGTCACTCTGCCCGATTCCTAACTGTGTTTTTCAGACAGTGTTTTTGGACAGTAATGCACCACCTTTAAGTCAAATACTGAGAGCAGTTTTTATAGGAAAGTTAATATATTGCTTGAATTTAAATCAACATGTTGCTTTTACAGATTACTCAAATGTTAAGAAATCCACTGATAATTTTTAGATGCTATAGTTTAGAACAAGTGCTTAAAATTCATAAGCTAAACCACATGAAAAAAGAAATATTTGGTAATTGGAACAGAACCAGATTTTTTTCACCGTGTAGTTTATGGTGCAGCACCTGATAATTACTGGCATTATTTGTTTTATGAGAGCATTTTGTAAGTGTGATATCCTGTTCAGTGCGACTTGTGGCTGCAGATTTTGCCACTGTTTCACCATTAACTTTATTCGTGAGCTGTGATTTCAGCATGCTGAACTGTCAATTCAACAATTTAAACACTTTAAGTATCAGATTTCTAAATGTTAATGGGAGTAATGTGGTTTCTTTTCAATACAGTTGCTATAAATAGTGTTAACATGGCTAAATTTTCTTTTCTTTCTTTTTTTTTTTTCTTTTTTTTAAAAAACCATAATTCCTAACTAATTTAGAACCTGTGAAAAACATTTGTGTTGTTTGAAGGTAATTTACCTTTCATCAACAATTTTTTTAGGTCTAATGTGAGTAAAGTAGTTTTCTCTAAGGACCGAGGAGGCAATTTTGGATTTGTATTTGAAATAATTTATTCATTATTATTATCAAGAGAAATAGAATGGCCTTCAGTAATAGAGTCAGATCACAATATATTTGTTTTCACATGTTTTTCTTTTTGGATGTTTCTTGTGTTAAGCTGAACAATTACTTTTTAAAATTAATTATCTTTGTATGTCTGTGTGTGTTTCTATATATATGCACAGATATGTGCATTTGTAATTTCTCTTTTAAAATATAATTTATTGGTAGGTAAACTTCTATAAAGATAGATGATAAATAAAATTTTGTTTTGTCCAAAGGTACCTGGGAGTGGCATTCTTTCCAATGTACTAGTAGGTGCATACACCACAAATCTTTGTAATGTAGGACTTGTTTGCATTTTGGCACCAGACATTTATTAATAATTTAGTCAATATTAACTCAGGTTAATTCTTTGTTAGATACTTAAAGCCAGATTCAGAGACTGTTTCAATATATGCAATTCATACAGACTGCAGGGGGAAAAATTATAGCAATGTTACAACAATCTTATTCTGTACATATGCAAACAGTCTTACTGGTGCACTGAAGATCAGGTCTGTAATTTTACAAGGGAACTCTCATACAGGAGTTGGAGTTACGCATTTACTTCTTTTTTTTTCCACATATCAAAAAGCATCTTGACTTTATGGAAGTTAGAAATCTTACTGTAAACATTTATCAAAGCAATGGTAAACTTTGCCTCAAGTGTTTTTTCAAAGAAAGTTATTTTCATCCTACAAGGATATCATATGTCAAAAAAATGCATACAGCTGTTTGTCAAGGAATTCAGGAAGACAGTTTTGTGGCATTAAGAAACTCAGCTTTGGGGTTACTTTCAACTCACCTCAATGCAAAAAGTAGGATAAATCTTTTGCTTTCTTTCTGTACTTTACAAACAATACATAACTGTTTGGTATGTGGGTATGTCCTTAGGCTCCTTCAAGGAAATTGAAATGGCCCTGAAAAAGCCGTGAACTTTGGGCATTAGACTATCATGTGTTGGTAATAAGAAGGTACAACTGCAGTCTTGTAATGGATGCTTTTTGCAATTCCTTATGCTTTTGAAGAAAAGTGTGCAATGCCTATTATTGTAACTTTGCATCTGAGACAATGTGATACATGTGATGCAACCCCTTACACTTTAAACTGAGGGTCTTTTAAACCATATTATCTTGAAACAGTAGTGTATTTTTCAGGGTTATGTAACGGCCAGTTTAATGAAACAGCCAGATTAATGTTTCAGAAGATGTTACTTTGCTCAACCATAGTAATCAGTCTGCCAGAGTTCATGGACAAGTTAGAAACCTCTGGATGTAGGAATTTAAAACAAAAGCACTGGTAAGTCCTTAATTCCAGTGGTCTCAGTGCCATGGAGCAGCTGTGCCATGATGGTGCTCAGCAGCGTGTTTTACAAATTAGGGTAGTTAGTCATCAGTGACCCTTTGATAATCTGTTCTTCCATGTGTTCACACATGGCACCATTTTCCTTTGGTGATCCTACGTTAAAGTTAGTGTTAGGACTAAACTTCTTAGATAAATACAAGTTAAAGGGTAATACGTGTGTTACCCTTTGGAGTAGAACAAAATTCTGTTGCTGAAATGCTACTAGGTCAAAGAAAGTTGTATAATTACATAAACTCGTGAGCAATCGTAGAGTGTCAATTCTCTGTCCTTCCTCCTCTCACCACTCCCATCTCCCTCATGTCTTAAAAAACCTGTTAATTATTTTTCATCAGACTGTGCAAATGCACAACTTCTTTCTCCTTTCAGAAAACAACCTGCCAGATTTGATGGGACTAGCAGGAACCTGGAGCAGTGACAGGGAACATTTATTCAGCTAGTGACCCACTTAGTACCATAATGGTGATGCTTCTCAGCCCCAGTATTTCACAGGAAATTCAAAGGTCTTTCAATAGCCTAGTACATTTTTTCTAGTAAACTCCATAGGATGTAGGGGAATGCTTTCCTCTCCATGTTATTATACTCCCTCTCTAGGGGAAAACCTATGGAGACAGGTGTGAAACTGTAATGGTGTTCCTGGTGTCCATGTCCTCTTCCTTCAATTGCACAGGGTAACCTGAGAGTCCTTTGGAGGTGGCGGGGTGGTGTTTTTCTACTAGGAATTGACCTCATACCATTAACAAGGGGGAGCAAGGCAGACTCATACCAGATGGGAATTGAGTTCCTCCCTGTACAGCCTGCAGGAAGATGAATTGGCCACAGAATCACACTGATTACACATCATATTTTTCACACATTTTAATATGCGTGTGGCTTGGGTCCAAGTAAAGCATCTGAAACAGTGCTGTTAATATGCAATATTTCCTGGTGTTGCTGGATTAACAGGCCTTTGTGGCCTGGTGTATCACTCTAAATTAAGAGTACTTTGCCCTTCAAATGCTGTTGCATTTGGAGGGGGAGAAGGTATGGCTGAGAGGCCTTCATTCCTCCAGCAGCATGCTGCCACCCTCAGCTCGCCTGGGGCCAGACTGCAATGAGCTCAAAACATACAGAAACTGGGGACAGACAGATCAAAGCAGACAGTCAAGTGTCAGCCTGGCTTCCTTTATAACATATTTTTATTTGTTACAGCTTTCGTTTTTTTCTTTTGCTTCCACTTTAATTGACATCTGCAGTCTTGGTGCTTTTTAGCTTTCTTTTCCATGAGATATCATCAAGATATTGAATGCCCAGCACTTGGTTCTTTTCAGCCTTCTGAATTCAACATTTGCCTTTATCAGAGGGAAAATAGTGTTTTCAGCCATAGATATTTCAGCTTCCATTAATGAAAGCAGAGCTTATGGTTTGTAGGGAGATGTGGTTATCTTTTATTATAACAGCTGATACAGCTGAAGGAAAAGGCAAAATTTTGGGCACACAGCCCTAATCAAGGATAAGCTTGTGAGAAAAACTTCTACTCACTGTCTGATCCATTAAATAAAAAGTAGATGAGTGCAAGCTAGGAAAATCTCTAAGCAATAGCAGCTGCTCCGTGTTTTGCAGTAGTTCAATACAGAAATGTTATTTCAGTTCAAACTCCCCCCTTCTAACACATGACATGGTAATCTTGCTGTGTTCACTTGGAAAACAAGTCATCTCCGTTCCACTTTCTTCTACAAACACACCAGCAAAACTCTATGTAAAAACATTAAAATGTGTTAAGATTATTTGTGTTGTTTTAGATTCTCGGAGAGAGGTATGTATATACTGATGTGCAGATGCCATGTTTATGGTGGCCATCTTCGACATTTAGAAAAACTGGCCACCAGCAAATATCTGCTCTACATGAGCACATTAGTCTCACCATCAGTTAATAAAACTACCACTGTGTCCTGGGATGGAAGTTAGCCCTGTGGGAGCTGTAGCCATGCTAGAAATACTCAAAAATCTCTTTAAAGGAAAAGTAGTCCTTCCATGAATCAGTCCAGTTCTCCTCCGAAGTTAAAGATGAAGATAGGAATTATTCCTTTCCTGTGTACCTCCAGTCGTCCAGGACAATGAGGAACCAGATGGGGTATTCCCTACCATGATCAGAGGACTAAGAAGAGAAAATCCTCCCTTCTGAGGGAGGAACTCCTGTCTTTATTTCCATTAGTGTGCAAAAGTATTTAAATAGCTTGTGGCTACGTGTGTTACATCAACCACCTTTTCCTGTTACTGTTAGAAAACAGAGGCTATATTTGAGCTCAGAAAGATCTGCACTGTCAGAAAAATGTGCTGCATACACACCTAGCTCTCAATCTCTCTACGTTTAGATTTACTATTTGGTTTTATAGTAATTTCATTTTCAAAACTGAGGTTAAATGACTCAATAGATGATGTACATACTTGGTGAATATCTGGTCTGGATTTCTGAGTCAAACAGTCTCCAATAATTGTACCTGAACTATGGTCTGCCTTTTAGGGAAAGATTTAGCGTTACCTAAAAAATGTCCAGTGATGGAAAAAACACCACAACCTTTGTTTGTTACCCTGTTTTATTGGTTAATTATCCTGACAATTAACAAATGTACATTTAATTTCTAATCTTTTGTGGGGCTTCAGCTTTCAGCCCTCCTGCACCTTCTTTCTATTTTGCAGTACAACTGTCTACAGAAAAGCTTGTGTGGTATTTGCAGTAGCCCACTTATCTGAGTTATGTTGTGGTAAGTCTGGCCTAGGGAAAAGGATTTTTCTCCTCTATGTGGATTAATCTGATTACAGCATTCATATAATATCTTGAGAAGCCCCCTTCCTTTTTTTTTTTTTTTCATGTTGAAAGAAGGAAATAAATCAATCTACTCAAACTATTTATTACTTCAGGGGTTATAAAAATCATGACATTAAGAAAAAAATAAGTAGTTTGCTTAGGTTCATTGTATGTTGGAAATGGCACTTCCAGTGATCTAGATTTTAATATTGGGGAAAATTGGCCTATTTTTGAGATTTGGTTTGCTTTGATCTCTTATTTCCTAGGGATTTTCCACAGCTTCTGTGTCATAAAGCTGCTTTGACTGTCTGACCTCAGCAGAAGTCATACAGCAGGCTATTTCCTTGTGTTTGCATAGCCTGAAATTTCTATTGCTTTCCTTCACTTTTTATTAGGTAATCCTTGACTACTTTTATTCTTAAATAAAAAATTCCCAAGCATCCATCCTAAATGTCTCCTTCAAAGGAATAAGACTTGCTTTGTCTTCATTCTTCTTCACTAGAATGGCAGTCTCAGTTCTATACACTGCCAATGGACTAAGATTTTTTGCCAGAGGACAGAAGACAGTGAATGGTATTAGGCAAAATTCTGGCCTTTTTAAACCTAGCTGGAACATACTAAAGCACCAAGTCCATGGTATTTGTTATGGATTAATTCCTCAAGTTTTAAACAGTACATTTCAGGCTATGCTATTTCAGACACTTCATTGCTTTGCTTCTCTAAATCTTGCTGGAGATAATGTACGTGCCCTTTCTATGTTTTATTATGGCATATGGTGATTCTGTTTTCTTGAAATAAATTTCTCATTATTTCTTCTTCTGTATATTTTAGAGTAGTAAGTTCTAGTGTTCTTCCCTTATCCTAATTAGAAGGAAAGAGGTTCTTATAGTTCCTACTTCCCTTCCTGTGTAAATAACACAAATACAGAAAAGAAAAATCTCAATAATTCGGAAGCAGGTGACCTCACATTACTCTTTGTTTTAATAATCATTCTGAACATATGCCAAATAGTCTTTAGCAATGTTTGACACATGAAAGAGAGAGAGAGAAAGAGAGAAAATTTGACATGCATGGACATGCACAGGCTTTTGGAAAAATACAGACATCCTGGATGAGATAACCAAGGAGGTCATTTTGTATTCTGCTAGAAACTTTTTAATTGAAACACAGCAGTTTTGACCCTGCTGCTGCCATGTTTATAGTGACAAAACATTCCCCTGGAAAGAAGGTGCTAGGGTAGTCCGAAAGTGTGTTTTCTGTTTGGGGCTTCTGTGCACACACTTTAACAAAGCTCTCAGGCACCAAGTTATTCCTTTGCCCAGGTAGCATTTTGAAAACAGTGCTAGGTAATACAAGGGCTGTGTAGGAATTTACAGTTCAAGGAAGGGGTGCAATTTCTTCTCCTGAGCCTGAGTGTGTTACACTCTTTTGCTTATGAAATAAACTAAATCCAAATCAAACAAAATTTCTTTGCTCTAAGTTCTTTTCTTTTTTTTTTTTTTTCCCCCTTTTTCTTTCTTTTTTCTTTTTGGACTCTATTGCCCAAATTGTGTTGAAATGTTCAGTCCCATTTTATAGAAAAAACACAGTATTGTAGTTTTTTCCATGGTGAATTACAGATCAGTTTTGCTTTCAAGGATGACAGACATGGGCTTGGTTAGATTGTTGTATCTGTCTTAACTTGGGTTCCTTATGTTCCACTCTAGCAAAAACTGACTTGCCAAATATTTTTATTGGCTTGTCACCTTTACTGTTATAGAAACATTAAATTGAGAATCTATTGAAACCAGATTTTAAAATGCCTGGAAAACTTAAGTATATATTGCAGTGGTGTGTATGGGGTCATTTTAGTGAGTGTCTAATTTTTCATTAATTTTTTTAAATTGTCAAAATCAGCTTGCTAATTTAAGAGTTCCTTAGGCACTACAAATGTTGTCTTTTACTGTTTCATGAGGGAATGGATAATTAGTCTGAAATCTGTGTAAAGTTTCGGCTAAATTTTCTCTTTGGAAAGGACATGGGGGGAAGAACTGCCCTTGTAGCAAGGTGATCAACAGTGTTACATGGAAGGCGATGCGTCTGGCAAGAAGTCTCCAGGAGATGCTAGCTCAAATTTCCAGAATAGGAATAAAAATTGTAGGGAGCAGCAAAATCCAACTTATTTGAACTGAAATAGAAGTTAATGAGGTAAAAATAGAATGAAGTGCAAAATTACAAGGCCTCTTTGTATTTTGCATGGCATATGGTCCTGGATACTTCCTAAAATTGTGGTGGACTTATCCCCATTTATACAACTTGCCAAAATGCAAGATGCATACAGTTTATTAAAACTAAGCCTTTGTATAATATAAGTGAATTTCTATTTGCAATACTCTCCTGAAAAGCATTTTGTGAAGAGGGATATGATTAAGTGGGAAATCCTGTTATGATAACAGAGGTGGTAGTAGCATTTTTTCTTCCTTCCTGTAACAGAACTCTCTCTAGGCCTCCAATGCCTTTTCTACATGTCTTTGCTATAAAGGGACTGACCATCTTTGACCTGCAGTTATCCTTTATTATTGCTTCATACAAGTCTTTGATTTTATTTTCTTCTTTTAAAATGACTTTATACAGTTTTTGAGTGAAACGGAATGAGATGCCCTGATAATCATTTCATGACACCAAATGCATGGACTTCTGTTTGTAATGTATTTGATATCCAATAGTTATATATGGAAAAATAATAAAATGTAGAGTTTAAAAAAACATTCGTTCTTGGACTTGACTATAAACTGCACCTCTGGCCCTTCATTGCTTCTTCAGAGTACTTTCTTTGCATCTACAAATCAGTTGAACAGATTCTTGCACCATGGTTATCCAGCTTTTTCTACTGTTCTCACATGTCAAAAAAAAAAGAAAATAAAAATAAATGCATATGCATTGGAGTTTTTGGACATGTAGCAGAACAAAACCAAGAAGCTGTATAAAGCTATTGAAAATTAGTGCAAACTATGTGTTTTTTACCTTGAAAGACTGGTGCTCATGCATAATTATCTTATTTACACTTTAAAATTAAGAACATTTTTTGGTTGTTTTTTATGTGTTTTGAAATAATGCAAAGACACAGAACTATGAACCATTTTGTTGTAGAAATGTTGAAACCAGGGTTGACTTTGTTTTTAGATTTAAAGCATCGGTCTTCATGGATTTCACACGTAGCTTTGAACTGACACATAGTAGATTAAAGCTATTATGCTTATATTCTTATTTTTCTCTGAGGGAACTTTCCACTGCTGAGCCTAAAAATACACTTTCTGTCAAGTGTCCTTTCTAACTCATGCTGATTTTTACATTGGTTCAATTCTAATCACTGTTCAAATGTGTGAACATTTGACTCTGGAGTTCCTGGTTATAACTGCATGGGCAAAATCAAGATTAAATTGCCCAATAATTAGATAAGAGGAAAACCAAAACTGAGTAAATGTTGGAGGAAATTTTTTAAAGGTGGAAATGAAACCAGTCTACATACACGTGCATACATATGTTGAAATACAGATTAAAGAAACACAACCATCTTCTTGCCTGTAAACCAAATTCACTTATTTTTATAATTATGGAAACCCAGACACAACTGAAAAAAATAGTAGACCTGACTGCAGAGGAAGCTGGTGCAAATTGACTTTGGTGCACATTAGAACAGACTGAGGAATTATGTATTACTGAATGATCCGCAGATTGACCGTCGGTGTGCCAGCTGTATTATTGCATCTCTACTTGATGTGAAGATAAGCCCAACAGGGCACTGCTCCTTGGTTATGTGCAACTGGAATGACACTCTCTGTGGTCCCTGAGCAGTACAGGGGGTGTAAAGATAATTCCAGCGCCACAATCTACCTTTTAGGTACCAACCTAACCTACCTGTGAGTATGTGGCAAGCTATTTCCCAGGATTCTGCTTCCGTGGTTGTCTGGAGATGGGAGTTGATTGAAGTGCATCTGAGGTAGGAAGGTGAAGAAAGAAGCAGAAAGCTGATGAGAGCCTGGGACAGTATGGAGTTGTGTGTGGCATGCTAGTGGGCATGGGAGCACGGAGGTCCTCCCGCAGGCCCCTTGTTTAGATGTAGCCTCTGTTCACAGATCCGTGTTTGGAAATATCTGCCTCTTCAGAGTAGGGAATGGGAAAGGATCTTGGTGTCCTTTTATTTTAAAAATAAGTTGTTATAAACTAACAGTTCCACCTGTGCTCCCGTCTGTCAAGACCTGCAGAGTACAATGAGAGCCAGCCCTGCCTTGTGTGAAACCAATGATGGATATATTGGTGCTTCTAAGCCAGGGGTCCTCAAACTTTTTAACCAGGGGGCCGGCGCGCGGATGCAGTGGCAGGCAGCCATCTGCGGCTGCTTGGTTCCCCCCTCCCCCACAACCCGCGGGGGGGTCTGTAAGTACTGGGGGCCGGATTGAGTACCCTGGGGGGCCGTATCCAGCCCGCGGGCCGTAGTTTGAGGACCCCTGTTCTAAGACATGCAAATGTTTGGCAGTATTAAGCTGCCAGGTCTGTAGATAAAGTAATTATATTTCCTTAACTGATTTTTAAAGTTTTAATGAAGGCTCTGAAGTATTTTAAAATAATCAGCAAATTATAAGCACTGTTATTTAGTAATCATGGCAGTTTACTTTTTTATTGAAGACCCTACATCACTATATAAAACTGATGCAGTTATATCTCAGAATAGTAGCCTCATCAAATTATTCTTTTTTCTTTGACATGATCCCGTAGGAGAAATTCAAAGGGAGTTTTAAGACCCCTCAAACATATTTAGTTGCACAATTCAGATTAATTAATTTATTTTGCTAAAATTTGCCACTTAAATCATAAAAGACTTAAATATGCAAATAAATGTTTACAGAATCAGGGGCTTTGTTTATAAATTTATGCATATTTAAAAGTGTTCCTCTTTCTATTTGGACCATCTTTTGCTTTATTACTTTACAAACGTTTTTGTTTGTTTTCTCTGTATATTGGTAAATGTTGAAGGAAAGACTGTAGTAACATTGAATGAAAAGGAAAGCTATTAATAGTAATGGATTTTTTTCCACATTCTGGCCGGAAATCCTGTGAAAAAAATGCAGTGTGTGATGTGATAAAGTCAGTAGCAAAGGGTTTAGACTTTTAAAAAGTATGTCAGTGACAGAATGAAGTTTGACTAAACTTACTGAGGTGTTGCCCACAAGGAAGATATGAGGGTGACTTCCCAAGTTACAAGAGCAACAACCACAATACTTCTTGCCACCAAAAGCCACCCCTGTACACTGACTCCTTTGTCACCTAGACCTCTCCTAAGCCAGAACACATGCTGGTACCAAAACACCAGGTGCCAGGAAAATCTTTTAAAGTGCTTTGAAGGTGAAGTACTTCTTAGCAAAGTCATATAATCCCCTTCATGGGAGATGGTGAATAAATGCTCGGGCAGTGATCTGATGTGTGGGCCATGTACTTAATCTCCCTCCATGCCTGGAGCTTGATCACTTACCCTCTGGAGAGTCCTTCTTGGGCACATTTCTAGGATTTTTGTGATGGTAAGCAGACTAGTATTTAATCAGCATTGATTCCTTATATTATTAGTGTCAGTGGGGCTGAACTAGTACTTGGGTTACCTGGGAAATTTCCCTAAAGCCCTTAGCATAGACCCAGTTTGACTTGTAAATCAATAAACATTTTGGTTAAGACTATACATAGTCCTGTGGTCCTTAAATACATGGAGTGACAGGAAGTGGAGCGGTCCTAGCTAGAGAAAGTAATTTCAGTCCTTTGGCTAGACAAAAATGCATATATCCTATCAGCAGGTTTTGCCACCAGTCATGTTAAGCTAGTTGAGTTCATATGAATTGCAGTCATAGCGTAACAAATGTTCCAGATATCTCTGTGCTACTTCTGGGCTGATATTCTTGGATCTCATGTATCCTGAGGGCAAAAAATAAATCAAAGAGAGGAGTATTTATAAAGTAATGAAATAAGAGTGAGTTTGCACCTTTAAGCCCATAAGGGCCATCGATAAGCAACAAAGCTGAAGTATAAATGTGTGGTAAGAGATTTTGTAGTATCATCCTATATGCCTGCATAAGCAACCATTTTTAAGGAATGGGATGTGGGCAGAAAGAATTAAAAGACACAACCGCAAGTGGAAAAACAGTCGATTGACCTTTTTTGGTTTTGGGCTTTTTTTTAGATTTTTCCTGCTAAATACACAGAATCTATTCCCAAGATAAAATAATGTTTCTGTTTTTTATATATAATTACCGTTTGAAGTGCTTTAATGAAGTTTTCTTATAACCTGGTGTCCTTCAACCACATAACTATAAAATATGTTGATGTCATTCTGCTCTAATACTCTGGAGCTGAAGTACCCTGAAAGAATCTTAAAAGGTTTGACAGATTGTTTTTGTACAAATAGCTGTTGTAAGGTTTGCCCAAGTACAGATACTCCTTTTGCTACCTTATTGCTTCTTGAAATTCTGGAAAGGAAATTTGGATGTGCATACTTTGTTACTATGTGGATAGCAGTAGATGGTCAAAGGCATTGTGTTGGATTGGAAGCACTTGGGAAACTTTTTCATATGAAGGAAGACAAAACTGGAGACAATTTTCTGATCTTCAATTCATGTACGGGTGTCTTGTGTTGCACACAAAATTGTTAGTCACCAATGAAAAGTGGGAGTTTGTTGCACATCTATGACTTTGAGCTGCGTTGGGACCAATTATTTACTTGCCAAAGACTATGTTTAAATTCGTGGTTATGCACAAAAGTTTTTGAGACTTGAGGCTGATTTTACACTCTCTGAGGCTAATTCCCCACCCCCCCACCCCCCCGGAATTTTGCAGTAGGGCTATTCTTTTATCCCACTACTGTTATTTCTACTGGTATTCATCACTTGAATGGTCACATATGTATGGTGAAGAATAAAATAATAGTATTGCCCTTTTATTCCTGTTGGGGCTTAGTATTGTGCTTAAGCAAAACAGGTCTCATTGTGCTACCTGAGGCAGAACCATAGTTCTCAGATTATCACAGAGGTTATGGCAAAGCCAGGGGTTTGTTCAGTGCCAGTCTTTAATATATATATCATGTTCTGATTCTTAGTTTCATAATTAGGGTGCATGGAAGTCTGCAGCAGTATTGTAGGCTAAGAATTGTCCAGAAGGTTTGGGGTCTGTCAATTTAAAGATATATGGGGGGCAGTGAAAAAAAAGATGGTTTTATCTTCTAGAAATGCTCAGTCCTGGGAGTACAAAACAATTGGTTTCAACATGGATCGTTAAAACCAACAAAGAAAAGAACTTATTAGATTCACCCAACTGCCAGCAGCATGGGGACTTTTTTTAGACAGCACAGTGCTTGGGCTGTTTGTCTTGGTTCTGGCTGGTCCAAGCTTAATTCTGTCTTCTATAAGACATGTTCTGAAGCCACATCTTCACAAAAAGTTGTGGGCTATGCTGGATTCAGATTAGACAATGTATTCTATCTATCTATCTATATATTTGGGGAAAAAAAGCTTGGTTTTGTTTAAAAATGGATCCATTAAATTAATAAACATGATTGGCACTGCCAAAGGGCAGAAGGCTGTGATGTGGAAGTGGGAAAGGATGTCGGGGGCAGGAGGACAAAGGTATGAATAGTTTAATTCAATGTTTCTGTCACATTTTCTGTGACTTGAAACTGTAACCTTGAATGTCTGGAATCTGGTCATATCAAAGGGAGACTCACAGTATGATCAGTCGAAGGAAGTAGGCACCTCAGAAGGCTGATTAGTCTTATCCTCAAACCAGCCTCTAGTTTCTGTCTGTTGAGCATAATTACAGCTGGGTCTGGCTTGCTCAGACTTAGATCTATAAAGACGCATGAGATGAATCCCTGCTTTTGTGTGTACTAGAATAAGCAAAAACCCTTCTAGTCCTTTAATTGTTTTACTCCCCGGAGTGATTCCTTTCTCTCAGTACAGACTAGGTCTTAACTAGGACTTCTGCTGGTCCTCTCAAAGGCTCCTTTGCCACAGTCAGTAGTCTCCCCAGGCCTACTGTGTCCTTGCCTAAAATTAAACAACTTTGTAATGGGCTAATATTGGTCAAATAGTTGAAAAAGTAGGCTTCAAACTGCAGCCTCGGTGGTTTTTTGATGTTATTCTTCCACTAAGATGTCAAGCGTCTTTTGGAGGAAGGGCAGTTGTCTGGGATGTAATTTGATAGGTTTCCTTTGGGCAAGTTTAGACATGTGTTCTAACATAATACAAAATGTAGTTCATAATTTGATAGAGACATACTCGTCTCTGTAACGGATACAATAGACAGATGGGGGAGCACACGTTTCAAGAGAGACAATTATGATTCCTTTGTGAAACATGCATGTTGCACAATAGCTGCTCGCCAACATCAGCTATTTGTTTGCCCTACAGCTGTGCACATCTATTTTAAAATCTTTAAATTATTTTAGAGAGAAAATACTTTGTTTGATCTAGTGTGTTTTCAATGCCTTTTTTTACATCCTGAAGTAAAAACATCTGGAATGTTTTGAAATGAAATACTTTCAAAATTAAGAGTTAACTATTTGGAAGAAATGTAGTGGAGACATAAGTTTTTCAATACTTTTTTGCATGTAATTGATCACTGACGTTGATCACTGCATGATTTAAAATGTAATTTAAACAGGTCAGTTAAAAGAATTTTGAAAGAGAACAAAGTAATTTACAGAAAAGAAGGAGCGAAAATACTTTTAAAAGTAAAGAAGGAATAATTTGCTCTTAATGTTTTCAGGCTGAAATGTAGATTTTCTAAGTATACTTTATCTAGTTTTTATTGAAACATGTCATTTGTTGCCATCTTTCTCCTCATATTTTACAAATTCTCTTTGTCAAGTCCCACTCCAAATTTAAAACTATAATGATTGTATGGCTTCAAAGTTGGAGGGATATCTAAAGCAATTTCCCAATGAAATTTCCATTGCTAAAATATGACAGCCCATGCTTTTGCAGTTATTTGTTAAGTGCTTAGTATATCTTCTATCGTCCAGCGGATAGCAACCAAACATACTCTGGTGTTACACTTGCAACTAGAAAGTTTATTACTTCTATGACAGTTTTTCAGGCTTTCTTGGAGTACCAACTATCATACATAAATTATAGGACCCATTTTTAATTGTTTCAGAACCTTCCTGGGAATGTGGGATGATTTAATATTTCATGCAGTTTTCTTATCCTGCTTCTGTGCTTCAAAGGATGATGAACAAATTAGCAAAAACCTCAGAGCAAGCTACTGTCCTATATCTGCACAACTCCCACCAGCTTCGGCTTGCAAGCTCTGACTAATGGCTTGAAATGGATGTCTTTATAGTCTGCAACTGATGATTGAACTCTTGATGGCAACGAGAAATGAGCGTGCACTAGAGCTGCAGGATCAAACCCTTAGGAAGTACGTTAATGCTAGTGTACAGCTGAGGGCTACTTGTATGCCTTAGCTTATTTCACTATAATTGGACTTGTGTATTGCAGTCTATACCTCATCATCTTTGACTTAATTTGAGAGAGAAAATTAAAAATAGCTTTTTAAGTACAATAATCTATGCATACATCTAACAAATTCTATAGACACACTGTTTGTTTCAAGACAAGTTATGCTGCAAGCAGAGGAAATAATCTGGTGACTTTCAGTTCTCTTTAAGAGCTGATGGTTAATAAAACTTTGGATTTAGTATAGAATCTTTAAAGTAAAAAAAATGATGTCAAGTAAGGAACTTTTTAAAAGGGGAAAGAAAACTAAGTATTAATTTCAATCCGAGCACATAATAGTTATAGGGTACATTTTCAAATCTATATAATTAAGGGCTCTAGAAGGATTAGAAGGCAGCTTAAGTCATAGGATTTTTAACTGAAATGCAGTCATGGGCTATGCGTAATAATCTGGATTTTTTCCTACACTGATCAGTGTAGACAGTCGGCAGAAGGACAGTGGAATGGGTAATGATGAAACTATCATAGAATGCAAGTCATAAATGTCCCTTACTGTAAGCGTAAGAATACAGTAGCACTGTTTGCTTGTTCAGTACATAGGTATGTGAACAAAATGATCATGAAAATAATGAATGGCCAGGCTCTCGTATAATTTTTGACATAGATGGATGGATGGATGGACAGATAATTTACCTTACTTTTTTGGAGTATCTGCTCTATTCCATCTGCATTCTACTGGCTCAAAGATCATAATCACAGTAATTTTCTTTGCATCATAGCTGTGATGGACGACTAGTCATCTCCTGTTTTACAGTTCAGATCTTGTCTAACAGAAGACTGGCATATTAGTGATGGTGAGGTATCACCAGCAAAATCTGAATGATGTCTGTCACCTCTGCTATTTCATAGAGGAAAACAGGTTGTTTTTTGTTCTTTATACAGCTGTTTGTGTAGTGGTCTGTGGCTATGAGCCTTTATCTACTACAGAAACACATAGCAAAAGAGTATCGAGGTTTGCTGCTGCTTTCCATTGCTATTATAGCACAGTCTCACCTGTACAAAATCAATAGCTATATAAAGTTTCTAATAGATTTCAAAAAGACTCTAGGAGCTCTGACCTTTAAAGGTCAAAACTTGGGCATGGGAGTTAGAAGACATTTGGGAATAGTTGTTTTGCTGATATAGCTGGTGTCATGGCAAAAACCCAATGGCTTCTCTCAGCAACATTCAGAAAAGGAGAAAACCAACATGTTTATATGTATTCAAATTAACTTTAAAAGCATCTGAGGCTTTCAAGTTCCAAATCCTTTTCCAACTTCTCAAACTAGTACTTTCAGTGTAATGTTCACAGATTTCATTCTGGGCAACAAGTCTCAACCTTTACATAATCCACTGCCATTCAAATGATCTTTTTCCATTCACAGATGAGTTTTGACTTCAACTTGGCAGCCAGTAGCAAAAAGGAATTTAAATAAATATTTTAAACCAGCCTTGATAATTTTTTTAATTAGTTCGGAAGAGCTTCTGCTTAAGCCAAATTTGTTTCAAAGAGTGCATAGGAGGGATGCCGAATAGTTTGGCCTGCCAATTTAAGCAAATCTCATTATGGTCCTAAAGTTTCTACCATCCCCACTAATTTCTAAATTGTCTCTGAGCTGATTTACATAAATGAATAATATGATCCCAGTCTCAGAGTCCTTGAGTGAGAACTATTAAGCACATGTAGGCATTGAAGTCTATGGAAAGATTTCTGTATGTGGAAAGATTTTTGTGGAAATTGGGCTTGGTTCTTGAGTTCCCTAACCATTGCAATTATGGATGGATATTTTCCCCTCCCTTTCATTGAAATCAGTGAGAACTGATTACTCAGAGGCCTTTCAAATTCTAGCCTTTCAACAGCCTATCTTTATGCCTTCTTAAGGAATAGTTCATCTGTAAGATTTTGCGTTCATCTTGTACTGTGTAAGTCCAGATATAACTAGTAAGAACTTGAGGTGGCCTAAGCTGATGTCTGAAATGACTGAGAATATTCACACTTGAGCGAAGGGTATGATCCAAAAGGTATTGTGCTAAGGTTTGACTCACTTTAACTGTGTTTCCTGTTGGGAAAGTGTCCTGTTGAGTATTCATAATTTTTTTTAATTGAAACCAACTGTCTTTCATCAAAGAAGAGACGGTGTGGGATTCATGAATCCCCAGATCAAAGAAAAGCAATTCTCTAGTCCCAGCTGGACAGTGTCAAAATTTCTCCAGGTACTTTGGTGTTATGTGGACAAACAGGGTGAGCTGAAGCCACTAGCATGCACAAGCATAGTTCTGTGACCCTGTTGGCTTCTGTGGACAGCAAACAAAGGGTGGCTGTATCAGCAAAATTGTTTCAACAAAAAACTACTGTGATGAATTTTAAAACAGAAGTTATAACATAAGGAGTATCCATATTTTGTTAAATCTAAACAAATTGTTGGCATATAATATAAACAATAAATTCTTTCCTGCTGGAAGAAAACTCACTGGAATTAATTAAACTTATACCAGGGATAAAGTTTACCCAAAGTGTAGAAAGTATGCTTTATTGAAATGAGTTTTATTTGTAATGAGTTGAATGAATAGAAACTAGTTGTGTAACAATTTTAGAAATAAGATTTAGAGATTTATTTTTTTTTCAGCTGCCTGTTAATTGAACTTACAGTGGTCTAGAAATTAATAAAATAATAACTCTTCAGTAGACTTGAAAAAGCTGGACAGTCATGCATGCTACCTGTGTCAGCACTCCAAAATGCTTCTTTGGTATTATTGAAGTTTTTCTCTGGAAAAAAGGGTTTGCTTGATATATACATTCTCGGTAGTTACATTTTCCCTTGATTTGGAAGTAAAGTATTTCCAAATATGATTTGTGTCGAAAATTCCAAATATTTATTGTGTCAACTTGTAGAATAGCCTGAAGGAAAAAAGAGGGTTAGGGTAAAGAACTGGAAAGTTCACAAGTGTGTTGGAGGATAGAAATTTTAAACAGTGTAATATTTATGAGCAACCAAGAGGCTACATTCTGCTCTCAATTACTCTGGCATAAATCTAGAATTACTCATTGGAAGTTCAAAGTTTTTGCTGCAGATTTACACCCATATAACGAGGAACAGAGTTCAATTCTGTGAGGGTGGGAAAATCAATTTGGCCAGAATTTAACTAGCCTGGAACTCAAACTCTAATCACAGAAAGAAACCTTTTCCAGGTCAGATAGCAGACTGCACATGTTTTGTCTCACCCTTTTTCACTCTCCCCAATATACTGAAGCAAACATAGAATCCTATTTCTTGCCATCTTGCAGTAGTATCTCATGGTATTTGGTATTGGACTGCTTCAGCTTTATCATGTTATGCAGAATGAAAGCGCTCAGATCTGGTAGAGTCAAGAAGCTCCATAGAAGGCCAAAAGGAAGCAGGGCAATATAAGCAAAGGTTGCTAATTATAGTTTGAGGGAGTAAGGTGTAGAGATTTGCAAAAGGCAGTGAGAGGGCTCAGGAGCCACAGGAGAACAGTGAGAGGGAAAAGACAGTTAAAACCAAAATAAATCCCATATTGTGGAATATTGGGAAAATTTCTAAATTAAAGTAGTTTCACGGGGGGAAAAAAAAAAGACTCTTTTGACAGGTTGACAGAGTGGATTTTTGAATACTCTGCTAGCTGCAGATCCCATTGTTGCTCAGGTAGTTTGTACTGCAGAAATTGTGATGCTGTGCTATGCTATAATAGTTTCTGAAAAGAAAATAAAAATACTGCCTGCACATCTTGTTCTTATTCTGGAGAAGATTCTCTCACTGGGTGCAGGGAAGGGAATGGAATGAAAAATAAAAGACTTTCAGAGAGAGTAAAGTAAACAATAAAGGAATAAAAAGAAATAATATATATAAGCTAATACCTTTTCTGAATGTAGAAAGAGAAGCTATATTAAGTCTCAGAATTGGCTGACAGAAGCAGCTGGAATTATGCAGTTTTCTACCAGCTGAAATCTTCCTGGGTCTATCAAGAAAATTACTGAGCTGTTGGCTGTGGCGCTACATGAATTTGTAATCAAGACATTTTCTGTAGATAATGGTCTCTGTCACCACTGAAGGTGTGTGTGCCACTGCTGACATTTTCATTAGTGACTGTTAATTTAGCATTTGCTGATTTTTAGCTAACAGCATCTATTTAGCTAGATGCTCCAGCTAAGTAACCAGTTTAGTCTCCCTTCTGGTTTTGATAAAACTATGTTTTCTTCATAGCTCATCCTAGGGTTATGGTAGGTGGAACAAAATTATTTTGGCTTTCTATTTTATTTTTTAATTTGTGAATGCTGCTGTTGCTTTTATGGGTGCCATATGCCTGTTACATATGTCAGTTCTAAAAGCCCCACTGATGGATAAAAGCTGGGAGAGGAGTTTTATCATTTGTCTCCCATCTAGCACTTTTCTTGCACTTGAAGGTAAGTCCGATATAATAAATAACCATAGCCTCTCTCTCTTTTTTTTTTTTTTTTTTTTTTTTTTTTTTTTTAACATGCCACATCTGTAAGGTAATATTTCTTCCCAGTATGCTGAGAAGCAGGAAGGAAGCATCTAACATCTGCAGGATTTGAAGTTATTTTTGACATATGTGTGCTATTGAGTGGGTTGGGGTTTTTGGTGAAAGATAAAACAACCCAGGTGAATTGCTCAAAGGGCATTAATGACTGTCAGACATGTTAAATGTGTACTCATATATACATAAATATAGACACAAAAGATAAAATCATGCATCTACAGGCAGAGTGGCAGTGAGAAAATATATTTTGTTGACCTGAAAAGCTGCTGGTTTAATGTACTATTAGATTTCTGTTAAGATGGCACAAGGTATAGATACGGTGTAGTATAGATGGAAGGTGTTTGGTAATGACAAACAGAAGTTCATCCTTGACACCTATTGATCAAAAAACTGTAAGGTTTTGTTTAGTGACATACAGAAACCATTTCAGCAGCTGGCCTGGAGCATGCTCTGATCACAGCAGAATGGAGCAAGGCACAAGCTTTCAAGGCTAACTGTAGGCAATGTTCGCATATGGCCAACAGGAGATAGAGGCAGATGGTGGAGATTTGTAGTACGTGCATTAGGCTGATTTTTTTCTGAAAGAGCAGAGTACCCACTTACAGCTAAATCATACGTGGTCAAGGTTTTTAATTTATTGACACACCAGGCCTGCCTGCTTAATATTTTGCAGGTAAAGATGGGTGACCATATCTGCCAGAGATCCAAGCTGGCCAAGCACTAGACAAGGGCAGGAAACCACAGTGAGTGTGGTGATAAGCCATGGTGAGGAAACACTGCTAAAAATGTGGATGCTGTATAGTGTCATCATAACTCCTCAATCAGAACAGGCATATAGCACAAAGACATGGGCAGAAAGAGCATGTCTGCTTATCAAAGCAAAAAAATCCTAGTGTGACTTCAAGGTACTTTACAATATCTGTCTTCACCTAAGAACTTTGAGATCCACTATGGCAATACTGGTCAGAGCAGGGATCCATCACTCAGTATCCTGCTTCTGGCCATTGGCAGTAGAAGATGTGCAAGGAAAGTGTATGGAAATGGGTCATATAGAATCATTGAATCATTTAGGTTGGAAAAGACCCTTAAGATCATTGAATCCAGCTATAAACCTAACACTGCCATGGGGCCTAATGTTCCACCTGGTACACCCACCCAGCATCAGAGTAAAGTAAATGCCCACTTTTCCAATGGGAATTGTGGCAGTAAAAGTGGTACAATTGTGGTCTTGTAAGTTTTCCCCAAGAACTACAATGTTGGTCCCTATTTTACGCGGAGATGTTAAGTTTGCCTTAGGAAATCTTGTCTTTTAAATGTCTGTTAGTATCTCCTGAATTAGTGCAAACCACACCAAATGTAGGATAAATATGAGATATTTATATGGTTAAAGAAAATTAAATAATGTGAGTATTGTAGGAAGGCTGGCTTGATAACAAAATTATTTACAATGGCATCTGCAAAGACCACCAGGAAACCAAAAACATGGCTTGGATCATTCACCTATACTGATAAGCAGTGAGGAATAATAGACAATATTACACAATAGTTGTGATTTAGATCAAGGTACAGAGAAGCAGATGGGTAGAGGTGGTATAGCTAGCACAGTAGGTATTATAAATTGTGGGTGATGCAAGCTAGCATTAAATGACTACAGCCTCAAAGCAAGAAGGAAGCAGACAGTAGATTGTGAGTCAGAAGTGTTCTTCCAGCTGCAGTGCAGCTCACACTTGTTTAAGGTCAAATATCAAAGCTAGTTGCTGAAAATCTACCCATGTTTGTTTTCATGAAGTATTCTTTAAGTATTAATGTAATCTTATTTCTTTTTTTTTTTTTTAAACACCTATTGCTAACCTTTTACTCCTAGCCATTTTCATGATTATTAAAAAAATAGTGTTTTTCTTCACTGCTGTCTATATACACTTTTGGCAGAGCAAGTTTTCTTCATATCTCCCAAACTCTCTGTGCAGTAATTTCCATTGACTGCAGGGGTATCTGCTGGTGATAGCAAAGCTGATTGACTTCAAAGTCTCTCACTGTTATTGCCGCACTTGGCCAAAAGTCTGCTCATGACTGCAGCAGATGTTTCCAAGTGTTTTTTTTTTTTTTTTTTTAAGTTGATTTTTTTTTTTATTAGACCAATGGGAACCTTATGGAGCGGCTTTTCTCTACAATCCTCAAGTGAATGGCAGCATAGCTAGGATTTTGAAACCCTCTATCAGATCCACAGTGCTCATAAGAAGAACTGTTCCCTTACCAGCAAATAAAAGCATAGGTTTGCCACTCTGCCAGCTACCTGATGGCAGTTAATTAGTAGATTCTTGTTTAGTCTCAGTTTTTTTATCTTAATTGGTTACTTTTTACAGTTAGAAAATTTCATGGTAAGTTTACTCTGAAGAAATTTTGTATTAAATTTCTGAACAGTTCACACTTAGTATCAAGAGTCAGAACAGCTTTGATTAACCCCCCACCACCACCCCCAACTCCCCACCCCCCAAAAAAACCCCCAAGCTCTTTCTCGTCTAATTAGAACTTATAAAAGTCTCCTTAGCATCATAAAACATTGTATTAGGGTGTATGTGTATTGGGAGAACTTTGTTCTAGAGGGATCTGTGTTGAGAGCAGTAGTGGCTGGAGAGAATTTATGAGGACCATTTTTTGGGGGGAATAAAAGATAATTTAAACCTTGGTCAAAATTTCAAATGGAGCAAAGCTGCTTCCATTAATAACATTAATAAAATCAGGCCAGGAATTCTGTTCCTTAACACTTCCACTGAAAGTAATTTTATCACTTAAGAACTTAATCATACATTGTAGAAATGTCTGTTTGTGGTGTCTACCTTAGACATTTCTCCAGCAACCAGAGAGAGCTGGAACACTCTTAAATGCCCTGAGAAGTGAGGGAAATGCTCCTTTGGCAATGCAGCACTGAAGTCATATACCTGTAATGTATTCTAAGACAGAGAGATATAGGGCAATCAGGAGTTGAAATCAGTAATTCACCATAGCCCACCAAAGGTGATCCAAAGCCAGATATCCTTTGAGAGACAGAAAGCCAGATGGGGAAGAGAGCAGAAATGCAAGAGGGACAAGGTACATGCCAGTGCCCGGAAGAATGCTGGAGAAGCCAGTGTGCCTGCTATGGCACACTGCACCCTGGAGAGGGTTTGTAAATGAGAAACCGAGGAAACAAGGAAGAAAGGAAAGAAAAGCTGGCAATTCGATTCTTAGGATGAGTATAATCTTTCAGACCAGTTTATGAAGATTGAAATAACTGTGTTTTTTTCTTTGTTAACAGGAGCTTTAAGAGTCTTCAGCATTTGTTGTTTGTTTCATTTACTTAGAAAGGAACAAATGGATTATCCAGGTTTGGGGTTGTTTTTTTTTCCTTTTCCTTTTCCACCTCCCAAAGAGGAAAGCTGATGCTTTCATTAAGCTTTACCAGCTGGCTGGATAGTCTAGTCAGTAGGTCAGTATGTAAATACTTACATAGTGTGTTCAGTTGCTATTAGTCCTTTCTTATCCCTAAAAAATTTGTGTTTACATTTCCCAATCCTATAGTATTTAAGCTTGATTCCTTTAAGCCAAATACTTCATGATTAAATACAGTGTGTAACAAACAGAAATAATGATAATTTTTAACCCACACAGATGTTTCAACCCGAAAAATCCCTACTTGAGAAACAGAATACTGAGGCCCTATATAGACTTTGGAAGATCATTTAGCCTCATGGTTCTGCTTGACTATGTTTTAATACATCTTGCACGCTTCACAAAGAGGTATGGTACTAAACTGTGCATAAAGGTTTGAAACCATCAGATGGAAAATGCTGCAAATGTACAGCATGAATAAAAATTATAAAAGATCGGGTCATTTCTAAGAGTTAATGCATTCAAACCCATAAACTCCTGGCTGAGCTTCGAAGGGCCAAATTGTTCAGAGGATAAAACGATATCCTTATTTAAAAGTTGTCCTCTTTGAAAAACTTCCCCAAACATTCAGCCAAAACAGAAGGATTTCCTTTAGGAAGCCGGATGCACCTTTTTCTGAGACTGTAACTGGGCTTTGGATTATATATGTTTGCAAATTCCAAACTGTTAAGAAAAACAATAGCAGCTTACTTAGTAGCATTACATAGTTGCAGATAGGATGAAATACTTGTTACATGTCTTACCTTGAGACTAATGGATTCACCTGACTTTTGTAATAACAAAGATAATGTCAGTAGAACTATGCTGTGAACATGAGTCAGAGCTGAACAGTTTGTCTCATCATTATCTGATAGATTGAATTTATTTTGTTACACCAAACAGACATGAGAAGAGCTTCTTACTTGTATTATAAAAGTTTAAACGTGCCTTACCTGGGTTTATTAAATAAAACATAAAATCCATTTCAGGTACATTCAGTATTTTAGTAATGGTGGTTGCTTTTTCAAGAGTTCTTTCTGGGGGAAAAAAAATCTGCTCAACCCTCAAATTGTGTGATTGTATCAGCACATTGAAGCTCATTCAGAAGTTGGCCCCACTCACATAAGCTATAGGCACAGCTGTTACACCAGTGGGGTGAAGTAGGGAAGCAGCTCAGAACAGACCGCTGCAGTCTCTGGACCCCTGACATTTCCTGTTTGACCCTGGACACATGCAACAGCTTCCTTGTCGAAGATCATAGACCAGAAGGAGCAAACAAATCTCTTGGCTCCACTTTTGAGGCAGGTGTCCCCTCTCTTGATATTTCCTGTGGTCTGGGAGACACTGCCAGCTGTCTGCTCGGTTCATACAAGCAGTTTGTCTCGGGGCTGGGGGTGCAGAAGGGGAGCAGCCTTCAAGGAGCTTGATCTGGTATCAGATGCGATGAAGGAAAGGAAATTTATGCTAGGGTGTTGTGCTGTGAATAGTTAGTTATTCCTGTTAAGTCTTAAGAACAAAAATTCACCTTAATATTACTACTGACATATACCATCTTTTGGATTTTAGATGTGTTTGCTCGTGTTATATGAAATAAATATTACAGCTTTTTCTGGGATGTGGGGTTTATTATACAATGCATACATACCACCTATGAGTTAAAGATTATTCATCTAACTCATAATTTCTGTAAAAACATTGATTGCTTGATGCTTTCGAAGTCATACTTTATAGTCAGATTGTCATCATTTTTAATTGTAATTAGCTAAAGAAACGGTCCTGCCTTCAACATTTCACTGGAATTGCCACTACTGTTGACAAGACTACTAAGGATTGTGTTTTGACCGTTGCTCTGTTTCCCTATTTTTTGATCTCTCCTTTTTCCAGTTTTATCTCCTTATCTAACACCCCACTGGAAATGTTGCCCTCTGTTTTTTTCCACAGCTCGGTTGTCTTCTAGCTTCCTCATAACTCTCTCCTTTCCTGCACAACTTCATCATTTCCCTTGTGTCAGGGCTTCAGTCGTGATCTGTGTTAATCCTCCTGCATCCTGAATCCAGATGATGTCCCCTACGTGCCTGGCTTGAGGATGTCTAAGCTGATAAATGTCCAAGCAGGTAAATTAGAAACTTACTGGTCCTCTCTCTGTACCATGTTTAGCCTGACCTGTTTCTTTTCAGTCCCTTTCTAGATATGTGTCTATCAGCTTCACGTAACCAAGTGAAGATACGTGTCCCTTGTTTGTCAGCCATATTTTTTTATCCACTACTTTCTCTATCCTGCCAACAATACTTTTGTCCCTTAAGCCAGGCTGTCTGATGTTGCTTTGATTTAATTTAACCTCAGGTTATAGCCACTGCTTGCAACTTCCCCACCCCTGGTTTCTCACAGATATGCCTTCTTTCTATTTGATTGCTATTCACGCTTCTGTAAATCATCCTCATTCCTTCTTTGGATTCTCCCTGGCAGCCCTGCTTCATGGTCAATTAGCTCCCCACCCCAGAGCTGCTGAGGACAATCCCACCAAACTCACATTACCAGCACGCTGCCTACAAGGCGCCCTTCTTTGCAGTTTCCAGCTTTGTCCTTTCCTCACAGTTATACTCTGTCCCTCCTTTCACAGAATCCTTGTGGGCCCAGACACCTTCTGCCAGCAGTGCCATCCCCTGCCTGTCAGCTCCACCACTAGCACCTGTGTCTGGTGCCTCTTTGTGCAGTTTGTGCATGTTGTCCACAGATGCTTTATCCTGTGCTTTCCTGTTTGCATGGAAAACACTACTGAAGCCTAGGTCTTAAATATTCTTTTCCCCTGATATCCTTCATAAACCCCATATTTATCATGAGGTACACAAAAACTTTTCAAGTGAAACATGTAGCTAAGTGATTTCTATGGGTAGCAGAAATGTGTTTATTTATCTTTTACTTAGAGTTAGGGAAAACAAAAACAGGAAGACAAGACTTGCAACCAGGCTTGTGACCACATTCTTACCTATGGAGCATTATTATTGCTTTCCACCATCATCTTTCTCAATGCAAATACTGCAAATACTCTTGTAGATTCTTCTTTGTATCTTCGGTAGACCGGAAGCACTTCTGGGTTTTATCATTGTAAAAACTCTGTCTAAATTCTGAAGTTGATGACCCTGACCTTATACTAGCTTGAAAGTCGTAATATAATTAACAACTATTTTGAAAGGGTAATAATAATTTTGAAAGAGTAACACCAGCTTCACATCACAACACACATTTCTAAACCCTGTTGGTTATGTATTACAGATGACTCTCTCCCAGTAAGCTTGCTTACTTATTACTTTTAAGGTTTCTGTGCTGGGAAAATGGGTTGCAAAAGAGACTGTGGGTATCATGACCTCATCATTCATATTCAAAAGAAGAACAGCAAGATTACCATAATGCATTACTTCGTAAAATTATAACCCTGAGTAGTAATAAGATTCAATTACATCTTTTTGGCAAAGTTCTTTTTAAGAAAGTATCTGTTTCATGACTCTAGTTTATTCTTTGTCTTGATCATTGGTTAACAGTCCTCATGAGGATTTTTCATCTTCTCAAACACTGCAAGAGATAAATCCCTCTTTTCCTGTGGTCCGCTTCAGCCTTTGCATATGTGCACTTTCTAAAGCTTTAACTATTAACAGTTGTGTCTAAGAAACCTAAATTCTTTACACAGCCACAGTGCTTTATGGTGCTGGAGAACAAATGCGGACCGCACAAGGAGCTTTCTTCCCCTTTGCTCTGCACAAGACCTTTAATGTCACACTGAACAAGAATATCCCACTTGTTGGAACAGAGTGGTGGGTGCTGTGGGCCAAACTTGTCTGAAATGCAGCGCAGATACTTCTGTGCAATCTTACATAGAGTCCATTGCAGCTACTGTTAATGATGGCAAAAGCAAAGGTAAGATAAGCAAAGGATGCTGAAACAGGTTTGCTAATCCTCCATACACACACTTCAAAATTCAGAAGATTCCTAAACCAGGTCAGATTTACCCTACAAATAAGAATGGAATAGTTTATAAGTCAATAGAGAGAGTTGAATTTTTAACTACTGTGTCAGTGTGATCTATGTTAAGGATAATACTGTGTATTACAGTTTTATTCCGCAAAATAATTTCAAAGGGTGATGTAAGAGTATCCTTTTATTCTGCTTCTCATTTACTCTGTTTTCTTTTTTTGTGTTTTTTCTAACTCTTGCCATGCTTAACTTGAGAAATAAAAGTCCATGAGGCTCTTATTTTCTCTTGGGCTTACATCTGTAGTGTTAATAGCACATACTATTCAAGGAAGGGATAGTTAATACCATGTAGGATATTAGTGGCAGAATAGGATCTAGGTAATCCTATCTCTCTATGTATTATTTTGGAAGAGATAACGATAAAACCAAATGTGGAATATTATTGTTTGTAATGTTAGGTGATAAAATCTCATAAGAGTTTAATGGTGTGGCATTTCTGCACGTTTGTTTCCTTATATCACAGTTTAAAATGAGTTCCCCTGCTATAGACTCTCAAAGGAATTTACAGTTCTCCTTTTAAGTAAGCGTTTATGCTGCTCAGCAAATTGGTCTGTCCATTGTGACTCATTCTGTAGCCTGCTCTGCTTGCCTATCTGTCCTGTATTTCCATGTACAAGCACTTGAGGTTGCCAGCATGAATATTTCTATGAACAACAAGCAGAAATGATGCGTTGGACATGGACTTCATGGAGCTTTAAATGTTTTTAGAAAGGGAAGTGTTAACATTAAATAGATGACGTTAGCACCACCACCAAGAAAGAAAGAAAAAAAAAACACCACCACAAACTCTGAAAAGCTGTATTGACTAAATCTTCTAACAATGCTCCTGATTTTCCTATATCCTGCTCTGTGTTTTTGTATGGATTTTTCATAGCACAGACATTACCCACACTGTGATTCAGCGTCTGTTCCTAGCCACGCTCTTGCATGATTTTTTAACCTGATTTCACGGGAGGAACGGGGAATGAAACACCGTAGCTCATGGTTGTCAGCAGTGAAAAATAGCCAGGAATCAGACAAACAGCTTCATTGCTGAGATTATTTCCGGGATATAAACTCTTCCAACAGCTGTTTGCTTTGGCCACTACTCAGGTCTTTTTTTTTTTTTTTAATCAGAAAAAAAAAAGAGGTTTGTGTTTTTTTTTTTAAGATGTGGGCTGGTTATTTATGTAGTCAGGAAGAGGTCTCTGCTTACAGTGTTGTGGTCTCAGAGCTGTTTTGACAGTTGGAGTACGGGGAGGTTTCATCTCTTCTCTCCCTCCTTTTCTCCCGTCCTTCATTCACTTAATGCACAGACTTGGAATGCTGTAGGAAGAAGAGAAAGTAAATTTATGAGTACTTTAATCTCAGACAGGCAGCTCTGTGGTAGTTACCTTCAAGAAAAGTTCACGCCCCAAAGGAGTGTTTACTCTTTACAGAGCCACTGAGCAGCGCGTGTGAGTGGCTGCGAGGGAGAAGGGAAGAGATGAAGGAAAAGTTTTGCTTCCTTATGAAACTCGTAATATTATTGTTTTAAGACATTTTTGAGAAGATGACTGCTACTTTTGTTTAAAGTATTTGTTCTGGAATTGCTGAAGCTGGAGTCTACCAGACTGAGGTCAGGAGCATTTTCTTTGGCAGAAAGAAGATACTTTTATAGAAGCCATGCCTGTACTTGGGGTTGCCTCCAAGCTAAGACAGCCAGCTGTAGGGTCAAAGCCTGTTCACACTGCCCTCCCGATACCCAACCTCGGTCCCGCCAGCTCGCAGCAGTACTCAGCAAAGTCTTTGGAGCTTACTGGGGCAGAGAGCTCGATGCTTTCATGTCAGCTTACATTAAAGTCAACCTGCGATTTTGGAGAGAGGAGAGTGCTTCAAGGAAAAACCCAGGAGATCGAAGACAGCAAGGTTAGTTGTAAACTTTACCTGTGGATCTCAATTCTCAGAAAATGTTGGTTTGCTCAGACAAAAAATTGATACAAACCTACTGCATGCAGAACTCCAGGGTAACTGGATAAATAGACTTTTTTCTGTCATCAGGGAACCTGCATAGCAGCCCTGGAAATTTGTTTTGCTCAGTGTTGCTGTCTGAATAAATATTCTGTTTTTAAATGTTAGTATTAAATGCTTCACAGATGCATTTTCATAAGTCTCAGAAGAATCATAAGTAGAGAAAAATCATTCTGGCACCCAGTAAGCAGAGCAATGACATGACAGTACTTAAAAAAAAAAAATAAAAAATCTTGTCTGCTTCATGTTATTTTATGAAGTTGAAAAAGAGCTCTCACACCCACACCTATTCTCACAGTGAGGGTCCTTTAAAATAAAAACAAGTAGTTAATTTTCTTTTCACTTTTCAAATGATCTGGCTACTCTTGCTGCAGATCTGCTGAACCAGAACAGCTTCCCAGTGAAAAAGTACCTGTGTGTTTCTCTTCTACAAAATAGCTTCTTCCTAGTCCCTATCTAACTCTGGTTCACTGTGATTTCTTTAAAAAAGATTTGTCTGAAGTAGGATGCTACAGTGTTTTTTAGACTCCTTAGGGTTTGTTGTTTTTTTTTTTTCTACAGGAGTTCTTTTTGAGTCTTAATTAACAATTTAAAACCTTCTGCTGGATTTTCTACTAGTCTTTCTGCTGTAGTCGAAAACATTTTCCATGCTTTGAACATAAGTATTAAGTCCCTTCTTGCCAGTAGTATATATTCCTGTAGATCTTTCAATCACTATGTTATGGCTGCATGTGTGGTTTAACAGCTTCAGCAAGCAGTGTTATGTGAGGTTGCTTTCCCTTGCTTTTCTACTGCTTTTGGTTTGTGGAACCGATTACCACACTGGGGTTAAACATATATTTGTAGTTGTTTCCTATTTAGTTTGAGGACACTTGAGTGTCATCAGAGTTGTTAAAGTGGCAAGATACACATAATATATGTACTTGGTTTTCCTTTGTTTTTAGTTACTGGGTTAATTCAGTATTAGTGAAGAAAGTTGGTTTTGTGGTTAAAGCATAGGGTTGGGATTTTGAACATTTGGTTTCCTCTTTAATCCCTGCCACATATTTCCCCATGAGATTTTGGTCATGTCACTTACTTTTTTCCCTTGGAGTTTTTTATGTCACGTTTTCTGTATCACCTCTCCCTGCCTTACAAAGATGATGCATTGGTGGTCTCAGACATGCTATACAGAAATATAAAGAAGGAGCAGACTGGTTATCTTTTGATTACCAGAAATGATAAACAGCCTTTTTCTATGACATGAGTGTGACATGAAGATAATAATATAACTTTGCAACACAATGCAATTCCTCCTTGCTTGCTTATTTTTAATATAAAATATTCTTTATGTTTCCTCTTTAATGTTGTTCTTTAGTGGATATTGCGTGAAAAGTAAATTAGATTTGCAAGTACTATTTTCAAAAAAAAATAATACAGTTACATTGTCTACTGAAACACGTTTCTTCATTAAGTAAGTGTGGAGAAAGATATGAAGCATCTTGCCTTCAGTGGGGAAGTATTAGTAGTTCACTTGGGAACTACTAGTGATTAGCATGAGACCTAATGGGAGTCATATCCTTGCAAGGCATCTGGTCCTGAGCCCTGCTGCAGTGCTAGTGAGTAAAGTAACAAGCTAAATGGATACAAATGGTGATCCCAGTTTCCAATTTCATGTTTCATGGGCTTGAAATTATTTGTAAACTTAGAGACTGTTTTTTAAAGAAAAAAAAAAAAAAAACACAAAACAAACCAACCTCCAAAAAGCATCCTATCAGCCATTATAGAGGCAGCTGTGCACTTTTAAAGATGACCCTTAAAGAGTAAGGCCAGTTTGTGCACATGATGGTCTGAAAACCTCCCCTGGCCACCTGGATTTGCAGAAGTGCTGAGCATTCAAGAAGTTAGTAATTTCTGCAACTTTTCTGTTTTCCTGCCTTACAAATCCAACATTCCCAGTAAAGCTAGCCCTTTGCCCAATTTTCTTCCAGGCACGCTTTTCTGAAAGATACACTTTTGTTTACCTTTTAAGCAAGTTTCATGAATTCATTTTGTCAAAGTAGTTTGGGCTATAAGATGGGTGGTTATGATGAAGAAATTATCTTTAGCTCTTTCTTACTAGTCAACTTCCAAGTATCAGCCTGAAAATATTGAATGTTCTTTTTCTTCATCAGTGATGGAGATCCATGTCACCCTGTTTCTCAGTGCCTTGTAGCCTCAGCAGTATGTCCAGGTCATTTAAGCAGTAGTTCTAAGCACAAATTTGAGGGAGTTGCTAGAGTTAATGTCTCTTCAGGTTTGCTGAGCAGATGCAAGTTCTGCATTACAGATTGTGTTGTCCCAAAACTCGACCATTTGTGACTGCTGTTTCCAGTAGAATTTTGGTTGATTTCTTTGGTTAGCAAACATATTAATCAAACATGGTATTCCTATGTGACTCTGTGGTATACAGTGCTGTGCATTGGGAATGTTTCATTATAGCAGTGATCAGATGAAAGGTCTTTCAATCAAAATGTAATTAATACCTAGTCTGAGTTTCCAACTGAGAGTAAAATCTGCCAATATAACATGCCATTGTATGCTTGTGTTATATCATTGGATATAAGGCAGCACTGGGTTTTGAGGGAAAAATGATGGCTATCTATCTGCATAAGACAATGGAACATAGAAATCAATCATCTGGTTAACTTTTTCCCTTGGCTGCTGGATTGCAGCCTTTAGCATTGCTGTATTTGGTATTTTACATACGCTGTGCTGTGGGTCACCAGCCCTCTCATCCTGTCTGGAAGGCACTTTGATTGACACATGTAGTCACTGTGACATACATATCCTGTTGCTATCTATAAGTGCTAAGGATTCCAAGATAAGTTTGGGTTACACTTGTCAATACAGTAGGTCATTGCCACCCAGCTGTTTCCTGTATGGCCTTCAGTCTCCCCACACCTGATTGTTTGAGACTTTTGACTCGTGTGTTGGCTTTCTCACACAACTGCCTTGCCAAGGCTGGTTAGGAATACAGCTGCAAACATCAGCTCTTTTTTCCCTGAGTGCCTCTTCCATCTCACCTGATTTTGCTGCACTTGCCCATGTAGTCTTGGTTATTTCCTTTTTTTTTTGTGGACATGATGCAGTTTGAAATTTAATAAAAAAGATATTACTATTGTAATAGAAACTGTAGTAGAAAAATTTTGAGGTGATTATTTTCAATTTTTTCCTCATTGGATAGAACATAGTTAGGCCTAAGCAAATAGTAAGTTGCTAATGATTTAAATTATTCTGTGTGTAGTTTATTCAACTACACTTTTGTTCAAAATTTTTGTAATTTGTGCTTTGGTACCTAAGTCACATACAGGTCCATCTGCTTTCTTGCTAAACCCACTAATGTTTAAACTGACTGCATGAACACTTATGATGTGAATAGTCATGCAAAATATTTGGACACAAGCATTCAGAGCACATTCTTTTTCCCTGAGTATCATATAGACAAAAGTTTATTCCTATATGTATACACAGGAAAGGAATCCAGCTGCTGGATTCATGAGGTGAAATGCTGGCTGTCTTTGAAGCAGATGGAGTTTTGCTGTTCAGTTGGACCACAGAGTGTTTTTGTGCAAATCTGTGTCTGAAAACACCAATACCTTTTGTAATATTTTTCTGACTGTGGGTACAGTATTATATATATTTCTGTGCTGCCACTTTTATACTGCTTGCTAAATCAATGAAAACAAAATTATTAGATCATGTTAAGCTGGCTTGTGATACTGTTCTAGTTATACAATGGGCTATTAAACAGTAACAAAATGAAAAAAATATGAAGTGAAAGTGATACTGTAGAAAGGTAAATGAAGCAATGGCTTAAAACTAAGGAACTAAGAAAGAACTTTGCAAAACCAACTTATTTTGGTCACTCAATGATAACTCTGTACTATAGTGACCTTAGCAAAATGGCAATAGCATTTTACTCCAGGTCACCATGATTGATTTCAGCTGCCCTCACACATTTGATGGTGCAGTTGCAAAGGCACTGCCACTAAACTCTGTTACAAAGCTGAGGAGCTGCTAGGAGTCAGCACCCCTGCTAGACATGCTGGTCTTCTGGCCTGGCATCCTGGGGCTGCTCCTCGCAGTGCTCTGCTTTATGCTCCCAGGGTTTTCCTCCCATCGTCAAACTTCCTTCTTTCAAGAACTCTGCACCATCATTTATGCTTGCAAACTGAATTTTCTCTGAGCTGAATCTGATATATTAATTGTACTGTTTTGGTTATATGACTTGGACGATAAGATTTTAGCCTTCTTTCCTGAGTTAATTCATTCCTTTACTGTCATATTATCTTATTTCTTTTTTTCTCTTTCTTGTTTTCAGTTTCTCTCTGTCCATGTTATCTGTCTGCTGCTGTCTGCTTTATCTGCTTCTTCCTTCCTGTTGGCAGACATCTTTACGGGCTTCTGCATATGACTTATTTTTCTTTGTATCCACTAATCAAGCCTTCATGTCATGACTGCAACATTTTTCATATCACTGTTCATTATTGGAAAGTGCTAGTCAGGCTCCATGAGTGATCCTGTACACATATGTAAACCTAAAACTTTTCTAGATACTTGTTTTGGGAGTTTGTATGAAGATTCTTGTAGTATGGAGATACTAGAATTTAGAGGATGAATAGATGGTAATTTGTGATCTCCCTTAGAGGGGTCCAGCCCCACCAAATTCATAATTAAACAATTTAACTTGGATACAGAAAAGTCTCAGGGGAACTTAGGAAATGGGTTTGCTGCAAGGTCTTCTAGAAAAGATGACAAAGAATATGATGTGTCTCTAGAATATGAAGAAATCTCTAAATCGGCAGAACAGGCAAGAATAGATGTGCTTTACCTGGGGAGCATAGCCAACAAAGAATGGGGTCTGAAGCAGTTGTATCAGGTGAACATCATTAGAGTAACTCAAAATGAATGTCAGTGTCACAAAACAAAGTTTAATACTTTGATGTGATTAGGAAAAAACACATACTGCTGCTGTTAAAGTGACTTTTGAGGTCCATTTCTTTTACTATCATACTATTTCATCTCAGTCTTGGTCTGAGGTCTTCCAGTGTCATTCAGTCAGCCCTTTTGCAGTAGGACATTGGAATGAGCATGGAAACTTCCCATTCTTTCTTCATCAATTATAGCAGTTTGTTGGTGTTGTAGTAACTTCTGTCCATCACCAGACACCAGACTTGGAGGACAGCTAGGCTCCTCTGTCCAGATAGATCTCAAGACAAATATTTTTGCTTTCAGTACTTGGGTGGGGCTCCTAATCACGCCAATGGGAGTACTGTGCACATTGAAAAACCAGATGTGTGCCATGAACGACTTCCATATCTTAATCTTTCCTTAGCTAACCCTTACACATCATTCACTTTGGTTCTGTGTGATCTCTCCCAAGCAGAGCATCTGTTGCAATCCCACATCTCTTTGACCTTTCAATTTTTTTGGATATCTTTTTGTTCGGTCTCTCAGGGCCAAGCTCCACCAAGTTGCTTGACATACCAAATCTAGGGAACATAAATAAATGTGGTTTTTTTCCCATTTTGTCATACCCTTCCTTTTCTCAGTGCTAGTGCATTGTAGATGTCTGCCTTGTGGGTTGGCAAGAAAGGAGGCTGCTCATTGTGCCAAGCACTACGGCCAAGGCAACAAAAAGGGCAGCAGAAGCAGCCAGAGATGCCTGTTTTCTCCCCATAGTGACCGCTAGTGATGGGAAGCAAGCATCATTTCAATAGCACTGAACTAGCTGCCAGAAATTTCAGTCTGCACTGCTGACACCTGGGACTATGTGTGTTTCAAATTCACATAGCCCCAGTGAAGCCAGGACAGTTGGCAGAAGTTCAGATTGTCAGCAATTTCAGCTTCTTGCCTTGTGCTCTGAATTATTTCTTTATCAAACAGATAACAGTGTCTTCAATCTGCTTTATGTATCCAGCACCAATGTCTATGCTACAACTGATTTAAGAGCCTCATGCTGTATGAACTTGGAGTCAACTTTACTGTTACATGTTTATTTTCTAATCATCTGTACCAAGCACTTTTTTATATAGTTGAGATCAATGTATAGTAACACAACATGCAACTCAAAACTTTTGTATTTATGAGCAAATTGTATTGAGTGTAGGTTGAAAGATGCTTTTTGTTTGTAATTTGTAATTGGGATCAATTACCAACCTGAGCTTAAGACTTCTGCCTACCTTTCTACTCCATCGTTTTATTTCTCTCACAAAATAAGAATGTAGAACTCAAAATATTTCATATTAATCTGTGTTGTGACCTGGTTTTAGGCATCAGTGGAGAACAATTACTCTTTACTCTTTTTGCATTGCATCTATGCCTAGGGAAGCTGCTCAGGGTTTTCCTGACCAAACAACTTTTCATTAAAAAATTCCTTTCCTTGAAAATGGGAGTGTGTCTGAGTGTTGATGCATCAGCAGAGCTCCAGAACCTGAAGCAACCCAGCAACATTTGCTTGGTATAATACCCTTGCAGCCCCTTGGGCTAATCTGTTCTCCATGATCATAAGTGGAGATAAGTGGTCTACATCTCTTGATAGAAATAATGGTCTTACATTATTCCTCAGGAGGTTTTAGTTAGGCTGTAGTAAAACTTCCCAGCAGTAACAATAGTTAAACAGAGGAATGTTTTGCATGCAGAAGGTATAGTACCTCCATCACTGGAGATTTTAAAAAACACATGCATGTACACCTGCCATTCATAGCATTACTAGCACTGATCCTGCCCCATGCAAAGGACTCGATAGCCATCCTGATGGTCTTCTCTTTTTCTTTTCTTGTTCCTTGGTTCAGCTGAGTGCAAGTCTGTGTTAATGAAACCATGCTGCTCTGAGAAACTGAGCCCTGTGGCCCACAGTGCCATAAAGATACAAGGACTCCCTTTGGAGACAGCTTTGCTACCTTAGAAAAAATGCCATTGTATGGTACTGGTGTTTCCAGAGGCATTTCACTGAAGTATTGCAGTTCCAGTTAAGTTTCCTGAAAGCACAGGTAGGGTGTCATTGGAAACCAGGCAGCTAGTTCCTTGCTAGGAAACACTCATTTCCCTGGCATACAGGATATCAGTATTGGAGTGCCCTCATGACTCAAGATCCTGTGAGGTCTGGCAGTGGAATGACTCTCAGGGACTCAGTTCTTTGCTCTGTAACAAAGAACACAGAAGTCCTATGAACCGTATTCAGTTCAGGGCTCTGAGATCCTTGAAAAATCCTTTCAGGAGCACTGCAGTGAATATTTCAGCTGGCTGCATTTTGTAGGGGCAGTACAGACTGCTCCCTAGAATATGGGAGCATCCCAATGCACCCAGCAGTGAGGAGTACCACTAAGATTATGAGGTTTGGTTCAGCTGAAAAACATTTCTTCCCTCAAGTAAAAACATATGAGAATGTCCTTTCTGTTGATTTTTTTCTGAGTTTCAACCAGACCTTGATCCTAGAAAATTTTACTAGGTTGATGCCTTATCGTGACAGGTAGTGTGCACACACACAGAACTTAGTTACAGCCTGACAGAAGGTATGGCTGTGTTACACGGACTGTAGGAGAAAGGAAAAATAATAGCCCTGCTGTGTAGAGAGAAAGGAGAGATTAAAGGGGAAACGGATGATTTTCCCACAGTCAGGCTGGGACTTTGTGGCAGGACTAGAAATTTCAAGTCATATATATCTTGAGTCCCAGTTTCCACATCATAACCACAAGCCTATCCTTTGCCTTTTCTAAAGGATCATTTAAGAATAAAACATCCAGATAATGAGTTATTTTTCCTGCTTGCTTCATAAGGACACTTTTGAATGATGGCTAACACCAGTGTGGGCCCAGCTCTGAGCTGGAGGTGGAATTTTACTCCAGGAGCCACATTCTTTGGTTTTGATGTGTCCAATCAACACAGATTGATTTTTGTGGAACAGTATAGGTTATCAAAAGTCCTGTGTGCAATGCTATTGATAGGCTTTTAACTTATTAAATATGATGTGGTAATCATTAATAGTTATGGAATAAAAGCAGGCCTCTTTTAAGGAGACATTATGTGTTTTGGTCCTAATTTCTGCCTTCGAACACACTGCCCAGCTTCTTTGTAGCTGAAACTCTTGTATTTAGTGAATAGTAAGGGCATCAATTGCAAATGAGAACTGCTAATTTTTTTTAACTATGTGTTCATTTTGGTCTAGGTCCACTGTCCCTTTTTCTCGAGTACACTAATTTTTTGTTACACAGTTTTTCTTGCACTTGCATACAGGGCACGCAAAGAGTAGTTCATTTAAAGCAGCTCTGTGTTTCACTTTGACCTGATTCACAGGATGTGGTCTTGGAGGAAGCTCATGCCTTAAACAATAGCCTTTTGACAGCAAGAGTGTTTGGGGATTAAGCTGAAAAAGGAGGAAACATCTATCTACTCTCAAACTTACTAGTGGAATATTTTGTGTGAATCTTCACTTGCCGTGATGTTTTTAAGGTCACAAACCAGGTTTTTTTTGTTTTTTTGGTTTTCTTTTTTTTGTTTTTACTGGCAAGAGGACATTGGCTGAAAGATAGTGTAACTTATTTAAAATTCAGAAAAGGAATGCAGAGTGTTTTGTCTGGTAAATGCAAAAGGATAATTCCCCTGTGTAAGATGTGCAGATTTCTGATGGCTTTTGGTGTATGTTCTGTGTAAACCAAGTTGAAAGAACTTTGAAAATAAGCAAATCAAAGGGAAGCATAATTTTAAAGTGGTTAGGGCTGGATTGTAGTATTTCTGGATATATAAACTGAGAAGGTGCCAGCCACTAAACGTCTGTACTAACTCTGCATAAAACATGAGAGAATTTAACCAAGTATAATATTAGTATTGTCCTAACCTACTTCCAGCATGACATTTGGTCTGACTTATCTTTGTAGTTATGTTTATTTTCCTGTAAACCCTCTTTTACTGCTCTGCCCCTCTTAATACACCTAAAAGCATTTCATCCTTCTATGTTATCTATCAACAGTAGTTCAAAATATTTTATTCAGGTGAAAGTCTCCAATTAGTGAATTGCAGCAAATTTGAAAAGCTAGAACAAAAATAGATGTTGAGCTCTCTCTTCTATTTTCCATTTCAAAATATCTCCCTTTGACAATTTTAACACCTGGCTTTGTATCATGTTGATGCTGTGTTAAACTCCAAAAGATTTGGCAGTGAAAACTTCCTGTTGTGCGTTAGGATTTGATTTACAGGGCATGTGTAAAACCATCACAGCTTAGTAATCAGAGCGGTCATGCACAGAACGATGACTTCCTAGCAAGTGTTGTAAAGCTTTTGACCACTTGCATTAATCAGGAAAGGCTGCATGGATCATACATATTTAGGGTGAGTAAGACATAAGTCAGGGTGCAGGACTTTTACTCACCACTACAATGATGGGATTTCCTGGCAACACATCTATGGAGTAAACAAGCTGTTTTCTTTCTTTTGCTTTTTGTTGTTGTTTTAGGATTGGGTTGGGTGGGGTTGGTGTTTGGTGTTTTTTTTTTGTTTGTTTGTTTTGGTTTGGTTTTTGGTGGTGGTGGGGTTTTTTTTGTTTTTTTTTGTTTTTTTTTTTTTTTTGTAAGCTGTCTCTGTAGTGGAAATAAATAGGCATTAAATAAGAATGTGAAATAACAAATAAAAGTTCAAAAGGAGTTTAGAAATTTCCTCAGCTGATCAGTCTGCCTGCTTTAGTCATTGCTGGCCAGCTCACCAGCCAGAGACAGTGCTGGAAGAGCTGAAGGAATCTGTTTCTTACGAAGGAGCGGCACAAATCTGAAAGCTTGAGAGCTACAGGTTCAGATTTGCTTTTGAAATGCTTTGAGAGGGAGTAGGGCCTAGCGATTCACATGGGAAGCCACAACCTTGTTTTACTTCTGGCTTCTATCAAGTACCTCCTTGAATTCAGCTCATATCTGAAATGGTAATAATGCCGTTATTTGAAAAGTTGCTTGGCAGCTAAGTAGTATTTCATTTTATTTTTTTAATACTCAAGATATAATCTAATTAGCTACTTTTTAAAATGTCACTGAAGTTACTCTGAATGGCCTGAGAAAAAGCGATCTTTTTTACCCAATCATTTACTGCTGTTAACAGCTTTTTATCTATCAATTTAATAGTGCACCCATTTTTTGTTCTTGCTTGTAATGAGAAGACACAGTAGAAGGCATTTTATATACAATGTGCATTTTTTCCTGTGTAAATTTGTGATCCTGGAAGGTAAGGAGAGAATAACAGCATCTTCACTCTTTTCTTTACCTCACTGCAGTATCACACTGAAGACTGGTATGGTTCTGCATTATTAGCTGAAACCTAAGAAGTAGGTTCTGTTCTCTAAGATGAGAAACTATGTGTAGTGATTGACACTCAAATGTTCTGTTCATAGGTGATGCCATCTCCAAATGCGTTTTTTTGAACACAGTCTAATTTGCAAAACTTTTAGATACAGACCACTCTCAAGCAAGACCAAGGTTTCTTTAGCTAGGTGTCTGCAACGGGTTGGTGGTTGTGTCACTGATGAATGAGGGCAAAGAAGCCCTCCCAATCTGGGACAGCTATATCAGCCACAGCCTTAAAGAGTTTTGGTGTATAAGACAAGCTATTAGCACAAGGGAATGGGGAATAAAAGAAAAATGTGTGGAAATGAAAACAAGGCTTTCTTCCCAGGGCCCCACTGTGTCAGTGCAGGATTTTTCGAGTTACTCTGCCTCATTTGTGGACATGATGCAAGGAAGATGTAGAGTTGTGGGGGAAGCTAAGAAAGCAAATCAGATTAAATTCCAGAGAAGGGAACACACAAAACTGAGCATATTGGGAACTGGTGTATTGGACTAAAGATTGTCATTCAAAAAAAATTACTTAGAGGGGATTTGGCAACAGAAAAAGAATATATTACAGGAGATTCAGATCAGCAAAAGAGATACTGGAGAAGTCAGACTCCCTAAAAGCAAGAGGATTAGGGACATATTTGCATCTATGGAAAATTTGATCCTTTTTCTCCTGAACATTGGAGGTGATCTCATTTAATGTGAGAGAAGTTGTAAGACCTCATCATGAAATACTGAGATAAATGCCAGCAAAGGCAGAGTGATAGTGGTCACATTTCAGTCTGAAGAGACAAGTTTCCTTCACTTCCCATTAAACATTTCAGCTTGGATGACAGTAAAGTCCGCGTAATTTTTACTCAGATGTATACATGTCTTTAAGGGTCTGAGCAGCCTTTGCAGGGTAACCTGGGATTCACAACACAGTTCTGACATAAACAAGTTCTTGTGTCCTGATTGATTAGACAGAAATATTGTGTGTTTTGATCAAGCCCTAAATTGGTGGCATTTCCAAGAGTTGGACTTTTGGAAGGTGAATATCGGTTCCTATTGTATCAGCAAACCTGTACTTGTAATTTCATGCAAAACTCCCTGTAGATGCAGTAGTTAACCTGAACTGAAGGCTGAGTGGAGGCTTTTTGCAATGTGTGCATATTGCCACCATTTCAGAGCAACAGAAGATTTTGGATCTTTTGGAAAAGCTTGGGGTATTGCTTCATGTAGTTCCACTATGTGGAAAAGTATAAGAAACAGGTAATTCCTGAGATGACACCCTTGTCTTGGTATGACTTGCCTGGTTCTATCACTGGCTGTGTGATAATACAATGATTTTTTTAGCACTGAATCATTTTAACAACAATATGCAAGCAGACACTTTGTTACAAAATAAGAAACACTAAGTGCAACAGCTCTCTTCTACAACTACCTTTGATTATCTTCATTAGACTTTAGGAATTATGATATTTTAACTAATACTTGATACAATTGCAAGTGGAGATTTAAGGGCTGTGTAAGGCAGCATGATTTCACACTGCTTTTTCATTTGTCAGATCAACCTGATGTCTTCATTTGAGTCAATCTGGGGGGTTTGTCCTTAACAGTTAGTTAAACTCTTTAGAAGAGCTATTTAACTAATAATTTTTGTGCTCATCTAGTTCAGTTCTTTCTGCAGTTGCTTTTAGAATACTTTCAGCTGTGTTACAGTGGAGAAGCATTGGTGTGCCCTAACTTTTCCAGAGCAGCAGGACACAGATTGGAGTGGAGATGACTGAAAAGGTTAAGACAGCAAAAGCTAATAATTGTCTGAGTAGATTACTATGGCTTCTCTGGCTTCTCTAAAGCCACTGTGAGATTTCATTTTTATAGCACAAAGATAATAAATGTAGGTTTAGCATTTTGGCACCAGTGTTGCATCCTACGGTGACTGAAACCACTGTACATACTTAGTTTATGGTACATAATAAAGATATAGGTGGCTAGGTATGCTCATATAAAGGTACCTGTTGGCATTTGTCTATTTATTTACAAAAGTTTACAGTGTACTCAATAATGTATTCTTTAAATATTGTGGAAGGTGATTAGGAGATATATTTAAATGAGCTACACACTTTAGTATTTTTTATTGATACACATGTACCATAGGTCACATACTTTACATAACTGTATTAATACATATTATATATGTATACATATATACACATGTATGTCACATATGTATGTTAACTTTTTGGTGAAGACTTAGGTTGGAATTACTGCCCATAGTAGTAAAAGTGAGATGTACAACATATCTTTTTGGGTTTTGTTACTTGTAGAATTGATTTATATGTTCAATACTGAAACAGGCAAAACCAGCAGAAGCACTGATCGCTGTGCTGTTTATATGGTGCATCTCAGTCAGTGCATCCACAGCACTCTTAACAGCAGCTCAGCAGCCAAATTCCCAGTGGCAGGCCAGGGACTGCATTGCCTCCCCCAGTTCCTCTGGGGTGTGAGGGTGCCTCAGCAATGTTGAGGAGACCAATGCAGAGATGGTAAATAAAGTGTTTAAGTTATTGAAGAGTCAGTTTCCAAACAGATTAGAATTTGTTACCCTGTATTTTTATGCTTCTGCAGTTCTCTGCTTTTATCACCTTTCTGATGTCCTTAAGGAGTTGTCCGTTGTTTGCTCCATCACTTTAAATACTTCATTTTAGAAACATGGCAAAACCAGCCTTCTGAATCAGAACTCACTATACTCTTGTTGAAATCGGTAGGGGTTTCTCCATTTACTCACTGGAATAAGAATATTATCCCATTTCATTGTGGTTAGACAATCTGTAACCTCTTACATTCTCACAAGATAGATTTTTCAAGCCATACAAGCCATTACTTCTTCCACAAATCGGCATGGTGTTCTTTAAACAAACATCATCCTGTCTTGGAGGGTGTTATGTCTGTAACTTGTTCTCATTACTCTGCTGTATTGAAGTGAATCTAATGTCATGATTAGGTAGGCAAGTAAAATAAAATAGCAAATAAACATATTCTGTTATCATGAAAAATAAGAAATGTCTTGCTTTAAATTTTTACATTTGTTCCTTTTGAAATGCTTCATAGACATGTATTTGTTCTTTAAGTATTCCAGCCTCAATCAAAGCCTAAACTCCAATAAGATACACACTTTAAAATCTGTATACTCAGGTTTCTTCTAAACTCAAGAAATCCATCCAGTAGTTCATTAGTAACCATCAGGCATTGCCACAGAGTGAAGTTTTTTTGAGAAATTGGGTTAACATCTCTGCCAGACTTTCTGTAACAAGCTTTTACAAGCAAGCTTGAACAGAAACTGCCACTGCAAGTGCTGCTTCTTGGGGAGATCAGTTTATCTGTCGGTGGATGTATTGATGTACTATTCCCTATTTGCTTGGGTCACACAGATGGTATATCCATTACTTTGTGTGCACCTTGCTGCTGCTCATGTGCACAGCTACAGCCTGTGTTACGGCCCCTAGCACTGCATGGGGAGACAGATTCTCAAAATAAAATGCAGTGCATTGTAGGTCCAGGACAAAGGCCTCATACTTGGGAATGTTAGGTTATATTGGTAACCTGAGCTGGTTTATGCCAGATTACTGGTATTTTCTGATAATCTGGTAATATGAGTTTTTTATTCATGGAAATTATGGTTTTAAAGGGGAAAAAACCCACCTTTTTTTGCATGGAAAACACTCAGAAAGAATTGTTTTATGAAAGCCAAGCTTGTTACAGAAAAAATAAAACTCTTCCCATCTCTTTCTTTTCTTGTATTCTGTCTGTCTAGATGGCCTATAGAATTTGGCTAATTAAAAAATCCCCAAATATTTATGTTATGCTTGTTGCTGAAGTATTTGGAAATACAGATTTTTATTATGTGATATCATATTGTGGTTTTGAACAAAAAATTAATAACCATGATTGGCATGTCACTGCCTTTTATTTCCTTGTATGGTACAGTATGCAGTTCATGTCCATTTTATGCGCTGTATAGCAAAACTTTAGTATGCACAAACAGTATGAGGAAAGGGTAATCAATCTGACTGCGTGAAAACTCTGAGGAAATACTGATAAGAAAAGCAGCTCATAAATTCTGCATAGAGAATTGTTCACATTCATGGCTCCAAAGATTAAAATTGAGGCTCCTTCTGTCCCACCCGTAAATTACTTTTGGCAGTAGAAATGTACTCAGTACAAACCCACTCACAATCCTTATTGCCAGTCCATATTTGCCTTCTCTGTCTTATTCTGCACAGCAAACAAGTCCAGTCTGTATAGACCATTGTTCTGAAGGGCTCTATTTCTTTAATGAAATCTTTCTTTTAGAGTTTAGTAATATTAGATCCTGATAGCTGAATGCTGTTAAGTCAGGATTAAGTGCATATGATAGTCAGCATGACTAGAAGATGTGGAGCACAGGGGACAAGCTGTTTGGGACTGCTTTTTCCTGTCTGCAAATAACTTGGAACCAATGGAAAATATCGAGGAAGTCTGAGAGAGTCCTAGCTCTTCTTCCTGTGTCATAGATTGGTGAAGGCCAGTGTCAACGTAGAGTGGGGACCACAGAACAAAAACTGTTTGAGGAAAAGTTGTTAATTCTGTCTTATATAATTTTTGCATTTATTGAAGACTGAGGCCATATTAGTTTCATCTGTCAGACTAGGAAAGGGTGGAGGACTGTGCTGGAGGTTGAGACCAAACAACACATAAGCAAGAAATTAATGTCCCAGTATTTTCAGACTATATGGAGGCTCTGATCACAGTGGCATTCATCTTACCTCATTATAGCCAGTTAAAAGGTTGGTGTCTAGTCTGAACTAGTTGCTTGGGCTTCTACTATAGCCAGATGGTAGAGATAAACACTTCTTGAGGGCAATTCCTTTCACTTTTGTGAGATGTTTATGTAAAGGTAGAATGACTCACTGTCTGGAGGTATGTGCATCTAGAGCTTAATTAAGGGGAGATGAACCATCTAGTTTAAGTTAAACACCTAGTTTTCAGTGTCTAGAATTAGTTAAGATGAATCTTGTAGTACAGAACTCTGTTTGGGAAGGTATTATCTTTTCATGTACTTTTTACTAATGTTATCATTACTATCACAGATTGTACATCTGTGTTCCAAAGTACGTTATTTAAATCTTTTGAGGCTACTTGGAAAGCTAGCGCAGACATAGCCCTGATTAGGGTGATGGATCTGAGCCTGCTTTTATCAGAGGGGCATTCTTTTTTTTTTGATGCTTTAAACAGATAGGTGATATAAAGTTATGGAAAGTCCCTGAGAAGTGGTGAAGAGGAGTGATGGGCAAGCAAAGATAATACTTTTTGAAATGAGCTAGTTGCATAGGAAATGGAGATAACTCTGTGAAGGAGACATGTTTCACTTTGATGTATTCTCACAGGTTTCAGCTTAGTGCTACAGAGATAGTAGAGATAGTGAAATGGATCGTTACCCAGAATGACTCTAATGAATTAGTTACTAGATATGTGGCAATGCAGCTGTATATATACACACATAGGCCTTCTATGTAGACACAGGGAGAAATATTTAATGAGTTGATGGGCAATTGGTGTACTTGCACATATATGAAAAGTTCTCTACCTTCTCAGCAGCATCTCGCTACAGATTTACACAGCATTTGCATTCAGCTGCCAGCATGAAACTCCTCCCTCCTTATTCACTTGCTGTCACAGCATTTCTGAAGAGTGACATTAATCTAGAAACTACTTATAAAGATCTGAAAACAAGTAATTCAGCCAGTATAAAACCTGAAATGTTCTTTAAAGCATTCACATACTTTTGCAGAGTATTGCATACATCATTTTAGGAGAGTTTTTCTTGAGGATTACCATCTCCCTTACATGAGTTATTTTTCTTGTTAGGGGCTGGTGACATTGCTGTAACAGCTACAGCCATTGCTTATGGGAAAGGATATCATTAAGGAATTACGATTGCTGCTTAACAACTTGAAATAAGGAGGAAGGCTTATAGAAAGTGACAGGTCTACATGCAGCCTTAATCAAGTTGGACACGTACTCTGCAAAGGGTGCTGCTCGTTGGCTGTAGTCACTGTAATCTCTGTGGTAAATCCCCTCTTGAGCTGTAAGCTACTTTGCTTGGCAAACTGTCCTGAAGTAGAAATGCTCGGAAAGCACTGAAGCTGTCACCTGTCTAACCAGTCTGCTTATTTTCACTTTGGATGTTGTACTTGCTGTCTTTGCTCACAGGGATCTGCAGATTGTTCTGAGTATGTCCCACAGACGTGTGCTGGCACTGACAATTTGTTTGCCACCATTAGTATTCCAAACCAGGCAGCACCAAGAACACAGATGTACAGCCTTATTCCAGAGTAAGAAATAGAAGGCTTCAGGCAAATTACAACAATATCCTGCAAAACAGAGGGCAAAAGGTAGCTAAATGCCTGCCATCCAAAAATATGATATATTGGTGTTAACAGGCGTATGGGAAATAGGCCTATTAAATTGGTGACTGATTTGTGCATCTGAGTGTTTAAGGTCTTTACAAGGTACCACCTTTTTCACATAAATTAATTTCCTTTTGAAACTTTCAAGTTGGACAACCTAAAATTTAGGGCAGTGAAATTCACTAGATATATCTAAAAATCTAAATTCCAATCTTTTTTCTGTTTGTGTATGTTTCTTTCAGAGGTGTGCTTGGTTGTTTTTTTCTTTTCATTCTCGTAGCTTGTTCATTTTCTCTGAAACAGCCACTTTCTAGGTCTGAACATAATGTGTAATAACTTGTTTTACACCAAGGGGATAGACAAGACTTTTTCTGCTGAACTTTATGCAATATCTGTCACTTCAAGCTTTTTCACAGACAGCAGAAAGAGACACCTACAGAGATGCCCCTAAACGTGAATTACCGTCAGGAGGTGCTTTTCTCCAAATCACATATTGAGACAACCTGTGGTAATTTAGTTCCCCAGCTGGCACCTACAGTTAGGTGCAGTGAATATCGGGCTTTGTTCTTAAACATGGGATTTGCTTTAAGCAGCTCACTCAGCTCGCCTTATCAATCTTTTTTTTGGTAAGGATAATTTACACTTCAATTCAGTACAATCAAACTGTTTCTGAGGAGTCCATTCTGAAATATCTTACAAAAATCAGTTAATTTAGAGTAGTTTGAATGCCCAAAGAATGTGTGATATTTCCAAAAGAATAATCTGTAAGGATTTTAATATCAATAGTTTTAACAATTTATCCAGCCTGTCGGTCAGTGGAGGTTGGTCACCATTTGTGCCTGACATGTTCCTCTTGTAGCTTCTTAATCACACAAAACGCTATTGATCGTCCTGAAAAAAGTGCATAATGCTCTGTTAATTTTCTCGTCTCTCCCGTTACATTAGAAGTAAGAATAAACCAGTTTAACTCAGACAAAAGCAAATCACCAAGTTGTTAATATTTTCATCTTCTTTGGAAATGGTTTAAGTAGCAGGCTGAACTCAGTCCTTTTTGCAGTTCTGCTGAAATTTCTTGGTTGCTTACGTGAAACCAGTGGTGGTTTTGACTTCCTCTCTGCTGTGGCAGCTGTGGTATAGCTATTGTACTGCATGGCTTATTCTTAAAGGACTCCGCTTGTTGTATTTTACCTGTTTTCAGTGTTTGTCTTAAGTTCTTCCAGACCAACTTTTTTAAGGCTAAAGAACCTAAATTTTTAGCTTCATGATAATAAATTTGACAGTGTCTCAGATAAAAATGTAGCATACTGTAGGCAAGGGTTTGATTAAAAATAAACTTAGAAGTTCTACCATCTTATGACTTACCAACTATTAAATCCAAGTACTCAAATGAGGATCAGTGATGCTAGAGGCTGTGCAAGTGGGACAGTGATCTAGATTCCATTCTAAAACATTTGTGATGTAAAACCAGCTTCAGTTAAGTGAGGAGAGAGGGAAGCAGCTCACAAATAAATAGAATTTTTTATCTATGTTTATGTTAGAACATAAATGTTTATATGTTGAACTTCTCTTGGCCTTGCTGTAACATGCTAACTTATTTCTTGTCAGATACCGCTGCAGAAATCACTCTTCGGAAGGAGCAATGAGAGCCTTATAGGTTTTCAGTGACCTAAGGATGGGGTGAAGAAAGTGTGTGTTTGTGAGAGGAGTGGATGAGTGAGGAGCGAGGCCCTGCTATTTCTCTGTGGACAGTGGAGCAGTGTTAGCAGATGATAGATATGCAAGGGCTGTGTCTGTTTGAAAGAGCTTGAAGTTAATTTGAACTCAACTCCAGTGAATCAAAGGAAGGATGTTCAGAGAAGTGGAGAAAAAAAACTTCTTCACAGCTGTCTCTTCTATTTGGCATGCCCTAATTGCTGTGATTGTTTTTTATGCAGTGCTTTGATGATTAGGGGAATCTTTTCCAAACAAAGTACACATTGAGGCTGATACTGCAAAGTTATCTGGAACTGTTTGTATGAAAATGGCTGCAACACAAATGACACAGTCACTGCATTCACTTGCTTGACCAGGCAGGCAGCAATTGTACTTTCCCACTGAAAGAGCTTTTCTTCCTAACTCCACAGGAGGCAAGAAGCAGAGAAAGCAGAAAATTAGTACAAATTCTCTTACCTTATTCTGTGCTGTGTCTGCAAGCCACTGTGCTTAACAACTAGCGCGTCCCTTCCAAAGATTTCACTGACAACTTGTAAGGCTCAAACAAATAAAAAGGGATGCTAAGGAGGAGTGTGCAGGGGGGGGAGGATGAGGACCCTGAGGAGACAGGAGAGGATCACAGCTACAGAGGATAGGTCTGTGCATCCCAGTGCTCAATGGAAAAAGTTCACTGACACAGTCTGTGCCATGACAGTGTTCATAGACACAGTCTAACAACTTTTCTAGTGATTCCATGTGCAGGTAAGATCCCACACTTTCTGTATTAGTACTCACAGACCTTATGATTTTAATACTGTAAAATGCAGTCTAGGTATTTTAAAAGGAAGTTAGAGCTTGACTCTTATCTGATTGTGTACAAGGGTAATTCCACTCATTTACTGGAGTGTTTCACACTTGTGTAACTGACCTAATCAGAGTCACAATCTAACTAAACAAAGGGGTAAATATATTTTCTGTAAATATATTTTCTTTTGTTGATTCTGCTCCTCCTCTGATTCTTAAAAAACTATTATCAAAGGTTGTTTCAGAAATACACTATGAACTGTCTATCCAAATTTACCACCAAAAGAAAGGAAAAAGAACCTTTTTCTTTTACCTTTCCATTGGCTGTTGTTTATATGAAAAGGTGAAAACTTAGGAAATGCTTGGCAGGTTATGGAAAGGTGGTATAACATTCAGAGTGATGAAAACTTAGCTTATGGTCTGTGTAACACCACTGGAACCAGCCACTCTGTTCTTTGTAGGGGGATGTCCTTTCTGACTCTTCATTTATCCTTGCACAAAAGACCCAGATTGTGATCCCGCCTCTGCTGCTCTGGAATAGCTAGATGGGGTGATTTCTGAAGCACATCAGTGAGCTGTTGGTTTGGTTGGCAAGAATGACTTGGGAACAGCACCAGATGAGTCATCATCCCACCCTGCCTTCAGGGACTGAACATTTTCCTTACGCTGCACTTCCAGTCCTTGTTAGGCTGCTCCTGACAAGTAGGGCTGTGGGAAGCATTGCTGGCATGGGCTTCTCCATGGGAGGCTCTGGCTCTGGACTTTCTGGAGGAATAGGGATGTTGTCAGTTAGAGCAGATTTCTTTTCCTGAGGCTAGTGAAAATTTCTCCACTGTTTCTGTGGGGTCCTTAACATATGGGAAGATAGCTGACTCCAGCCTTTGCAGATTGGGTCATACCTGACTGGTACGCAAGCACTTACTGGTGCTCTGCTATGGATATTGCGGTAACAGCATCAGTGGCATGCTATTTTCAAAACAGTTAGAAGAAAATATGCTTTCCATGTACATTTTTAAAATACAGTTTTCAACTGTGGACTTACCTGAGGATAGTTACACCAGTAGGAATTTGAGTTTCTACAAAGCTCATGAAGTATGTATGACGCTTATAAAGCTAGTTAGCACCTTTTCCCCATTACTTATTCCTATTATTTCAAATTTTCATAGTCCCTCTAATAGTGATACATTTTAATATTTTAATATAGTCTGTTGCCCATGAAAATAGTTGGAGGAGTCTGTTTTCTCTGTGTTTTGTGCCTTTTGGTGATCACTTGCTCAGATCTGAAGTCTAGCCAGGGTAAGCTCACACTGCCATCTTCATTGAGAGTCTTTTTTTGCCTGGCTGCCTCTTTCCATTTGTTGGGGCGGGGGTGGGGGGTGGGGGGTGGGGGGTGGGGTGGGGAGGGAAGAAAAGAAAAGAAAGAAAGAATCTAAAATCTTTGAGAATTCTTACTTTCACTCAGTTTTTGTTCAAATTAGCCATCATGTTCAAAAGCTGTTAGGTATGTGCATGAATGGAATACAGTACCATAATCTTATTAAGAAATCAATTTACAAACCTAGTTTCAGAGTAGTATATGTGTAAGGAAAAAAACCACCACTCTTTTCCGTCTCCCTCATCATAGGCCATCTTGTCTGTATAGAATATCCACAGGATCTATGGAGATGTATCTGTATCCATATAAACATATGCATATATACTGTATATATATATATATATATATTCTCTACAGCTATTACAGTTACTTTCTATCTTCCTTTCAGCTGCTTTGCTATTTATTGAATTTCCTGAAAATGTCTTTCAAAGTCTTTGTGCATTTTCATATTTATATGCTTGATTGGAGTGATTTGTGTGTGTGTGAGAGAGAAAGAGAATCTTGAAGATCTTAGACTTTGTTGAGGGAAAACTCACACTCTACATTTAGCTACACTTCATCAAAGTTAAGTAAGTATCTGGCTTATGGAAAGTCACATATTTTCCAGAGCAGTAACAAGAGAAAACTGTTATCTGCAAAGTTTATATCATTAACCTACAACCTTCATTCTTTCTGTTATATTTGTCCAAATCAATAGAAATTCCTTAAGCAGTCTGAAACCCAGACAGGACAAGTGAGACAAAAAAAAAGACTAGGCAAACCTGTTTGATTTCTCTTTCCTGTTACTTATAGGAAACTTATATATAACTTCCTGTTATTTAAGGGTTAAACCTTAAAAAAAAAAACACAAACTTAAATACCAAATAGGCATTTTATTTTTGGCTTTTCAAACCCACAAACATATATATATATAAAATATATATATATAAAATTAAGTATTCATTATTTTGCCTATACGTGCTAAAAACTGTACACAATATGCCAACATGAACAATGCTTAGCAAAATAGGCAAACAACAGCTTTTAGGGACAACTATTCAATTTTGAATCTAGAAATACAAGTTTTAGTTGTTCAGTCACACAGTTCCTGTGTTTGAATACGGCAGCATTATGCAAGAAGCCAAAAAAACAAAACAACATTAACTATTTGGCATACTTCATAGCAATTCAGTTGGAGAGGAAGAAGAGAATTTAACGGTCAAAATATTAGAAGCAGCTGTGAATACCTCAAGCAGGTTTAAAACTTTAAGAAAAGTTCATATGGCTTTAAAAGTGAACAGGGAGGAGTGCTGGCATTGGCTCATACAATTTTTGAATGGCAAGGAACATAATATTTCAGTAAGTCTTAGTCAAGCTGTTTTAATTAGCCTACAAAAGAAGAAAGATCTTATGAACTGAAAACATCTTGCACTGAGTGGGTAAACTTGATCAGTTTAGTCTGAATTATTTGGCTTGGGTCTACATGTCTCATTTGATGTTTGTTGGCCTTTGTACAACTGCAGAAGAGTCATGTAGGAGAGAGAGAGGTTGGAAGCGCTGTAGACTGTTCTTTTCAGAGACATTTGTCCCTCAAATTTGTGTACATGAGCCAGAGTTCAGGGTAATGCTTTGAAAAATAGTGCTTCTTGAAGCATAGCCATATTTATCTGGCATGAATTCATATACAGTGGATACAACACTGGCACAATTACAAAAAAGGAACTGATTACAAAAGTGTATGGAGTGGTGGTTTGAATAGGGTCACAGTTTATTAAAATCATAGCAAGCAGAAAAGGAAAACTGTTTAGAAATTTTGCCTTATTTCTCCTTCCTCCAGCCTTCCTCCTATTTATCTATTAATCCATCTCTTCTTTTTTTTTTCTTTTTTCCCCCAATATTAAATCCAAAGAGGAAAAAATATACAAGATCTTTAAATGTTTCACCTTCATCAGGCTCTTCAGACATCAAAAAATCAAAAGGTCACTTGGGCAAACAACTGTTCTTATTTGTGCCACAGTGGGGAAGGCAAGTTCTGGAAGATTAAAATTAACAATCTGTGAAATGCTATCAGGTGTCCTCCCTCAGAACAGCGTACCTTAGAAGCCATTCACTGCATATGTAAAAACTGGAGATACACTGACCGTTACCTAGTAGATCGATTTTTTGGAGCTTTTTAGGGCCTAGTTTAAATTATTGGTGAACTGAGGCCAAAAGTCTAATATATGTATATATACAGATAAACGTATGCATCTCTGAGTTAGAAAAGACTTTGGATGTCTGCAAGTGCACAGAGACTGTCTGACTTGAACTCTTCCAACATTAGCCACCTGCTGCATAAGCTATAGGACTAGTAAAATACAGTTGCAGAAGCATCCTGTTCTTTTTGCTTTCCAGACAGAAAACCATTGCAGCCAATTTTTGAAAACTGAGCGGGAAACAGAAAGGAGGCAATAAGAAAAAACCTCTAGAGATCTGAAGTGTTTTTCCTTGTGGTTGTTTATGGTACTGTCAAGAGGTATAATTGTGCTCTTACAAAATAGAGTAAAATTACATTCCCCCAAGCCATTAGAAAAATTGTTACTTGGACTTGGTCCAAAAATCAATTGCAAATTATGGGTGGACCAGTTTTATCAGATATTTAAAGGAGTCTGGGTCTGAAATTATTTTAAAGTAAGTCTGTCATACTCCAAATCATAAAGTAATTAATGCTTAATTTCCAAATATATTTATATGAATTGAAGATTTTTTTTGTCTTTTTTTCTTTTTCCCTCTTTTCTCTTCTTTCTGGTATTTTCTCAGTAGAGATTTGGTATTCTTGCAGGTTTTTTTAAACTTGGCTTTCTGTAACTCTTAAGGGGCTTCTCCAGATGTTGGATGCTCATTAAAATGAATTCTGTTCTAGTTCAAAAGTCTTTGGAGAAGCACCGAGTAAGGCAACAGTCCATTGATTCTCTCATATTAGACTCAGTGTTGGGTTCATTTCACGGACTTAAGTTCAGAAAGTAAAATGTGCAGCTATTAGCTCATTTCTCAACAGTGCTTTTGGCCAAATAAGACTTTAATGGACTATTGCAATTACTTATGGTTTTCTTGTGGTAAAGATAAAGGATGCTGTTTGCTTCCTTCAGTCATTGTTGTTTGAATCTGATGCACTAACGATGAATTGCTTTTAAATCCACATTGACAAAATTGAGTTTTCTGCCATTGGTGAAAGAGGTTTGAAACAACAACATGACCAGACTTAGCTGAGTCTGCTGAGTAATTCCAGCATGTTTAGATTGGCTTGTTTGGGAGAAGGAAAAAAGAGAACAAGAGTCAACTTTAAAATTAATTTTAAGAGCAGGGTAATCCCACATAAAGTAAGAACATGTTACAATGGAAGGAAGTAAATTCAAGAACACAGAGGTTATATCCTACTTCCTTTGCTTTTTACACCGGCACATAGCAATTTAATAGAGTGTACTAAAGAAGTGAATAGAGGAAATGTCGTCTTTTTTTTCCTAGGGAAGACAATTATTTTTCAGATTTCATTGCTAACTGCAACCTTATTTTTTACCTAATACTTGCATAGTTAATCAGATGTGTAATTATTGGGTTAATAGATTGTTTACTCCAGTAAACTATTTTTAACCTAAATGCTTTTTCCACCTATTAAAACAAAGCAATTTCTATTATTTTGGTGAGACTACGATAGTGCCAAGGGAATTGTCCCTTTTAAAACACTGCATGTTAAACAAACTTTTACAGCGTGGAGCTACACATGACAGATTTATAATTAATACTCAGCAAATTTTAGTACCAATTTTAACTATCTCCCTGCAAAAATTACAGATTGTTTACTTGTATATGAATTTTATTTTAATCTTGCTCTTTCATGACCTTCAAAAGAAAACCCAGTTCATGTTAGAGCTATTTCCATCAAATCGAAATAGTCATGAAGGAAGGTTTCCTTTTTTCCTAATTAGCTGAATTTTACCAGGACTGCTTATGTGTCTTTACTCACTAACGCATCCATTATTGTAACCATTGTAAATTGGGTAGTGTGATAATCAGCATATCTTATTTCTGAAACCTTTTAGTATGCTAAATCTTATTGCATTAAATATTCTTTATTTTTGGCCTGCTTTCATTGAAATGGGAACCTTTGGGTTTTGATATTGGGAAAGAATACAAATTCCCTTAACTTAAAATATACAAGATGCTTCTGGCTGGCTTACTACAGGCAGCATTTGAGGATACTTTTAAAGGCCTTTGGCACAAAGAAATTTGGAATGTGTACAGCAGGAAAATAAATTATTGAACCAAAAAAATGTATGCTTAAAACAACATACAAACACAGTATGACAAAGCCACCTAAAATAAAGACATTTAGCTTTATGGTTAAAAATGTGGCTTGAAAATCACTTTCCTGTAGCTTATCCCATTTTCATGGTTTACTGTGAAAAGTATTTGATTGCTCAGTGAAATCTATGGCAAATTCTTAAAGCATTCCTACAAATAAGGCCAGTATTCATTAACCCTGAAAGACGCTAAACATTTATCTATATGAATAAATCACCACATTACTAATTACCACTAATCCAAGGGTTTAGATTTATACTTCTTTGCTATCCTGTAGCCACTCCATGTGTACATCTTTCATTCTAACATAAATAAATGCAAGGAATATTAACCACCAGCTTACTTCATAGTTACTGGCTCTTGTTTCCAACCTTAATTACAAATATTAGTTTGTTTTTACCAGGGCACACAGAATGGATGGGAACCACTGTTAGTGTATGTAACAGTCACTGATATCAAAGGTCTTTTTTGTAGTGACTTCAGGGGAGGGCCTGTATTAAAGCAGATGTGAGATGAGGAAAAATTCACACCTCACCTGACATCTCTTTGCGCTGAGTATTTTATCTGTGAGTACATCTGGGAGCCATGCATGTCCAAGGACAGAATGTGGTCCTTTAACTCTTTGCCAGAAGGCAAGGATTTGAAAGGCCCAGTGGCCTCATGGATGTTATTCATTCTAATGAAACTATCCTAGCACTTAGAGAATTTATTTATAACATATATTAGGAGTTGTCTTTTTTCCTCAGAAGGCTGCACATGTGCACAGCAGCAGTCTTATGGTGGTTGGCAGGTATCCTTGCCTCACTCAAGCATAAACTGTTGCTTTTTTGCCTGAAATTCCTGCACAGGGAAAGATTATACTCATGGTTGCCGTCTGGTTGGCCACGATCTTTTGTTTTCAGACAGCAGGGAAAATCTGTATCAACTGGATAAGGAAAGGTTTTGAAACCTGATTTGTCTGTACTGCTTCTTGTGTATAGTACTATGTTTCAAATTATTATCTTTTTTTTTTAGAAAAAAAGTACAATACTTAAGTATACTACTATTTGTATTTCAAAACATGTAACATCTTAACATAAAAGACTTGGCCATGAGGATAGTTTATATAGATCTGTTTAGAAGATGTAACTGCCTTGCAGCATAATTTTCTTGGAAAACACTTCCCTGCTTTGGGCAAGGAATTTTTTTCTGATAAATATTAGGATATAATCTTCATATTGTTCCTCCACACCTCTTGTGCTGACTCCTTTGGTGAAACCTGTACTTTTATGCACTTCACCAGGGCCTAACACTGACATTTTTCCTCCTTGGATGTTCTTCATCAACAGTAAGGGCATGATCTTTGAATCAGCACACAATTTCCATTAGTCACACGTGTTCTTTATGGCATCTATTATTCTTCAGCAAATAATAGTATTGAAACGAGTTATGTCATGTCTTGCTTTTCTTTTTTCAAGTTTCTTGCTGCAATTTTACCAGTCAGATTGACTTCAATTTATCAAAAAGATATTTTCATTTCCTTTCCTGTCAAGGTGTGGCATCTACTTTGAGGAAAGGATACGATTCAACTTACTGCGGTGCCACGGATGTCTGTACATCTTTGTAACTGTCTGCTTTCAGTATGTGGGAGACAGTGTTCGAACACATCTTTGCATGCCTTACTCCTGTGTGTACGTCAGGATGCGGGGATATGCAGGTCTCCATGCATTGAATGGTACTATGTAAAAGCTGAGCAGCTGTATGAGGCCTTGGTGTATATGATCAAGGTGCTGCAAATTCTGTAAGCTTAATAGCTCATAGTCCTGCTTAAAATACTTTGGAGCCAAGGCTTTTCCCATTCCTGAGACAAAGAATAAAACTTTATTCCTAACAATTTTTGCATGTCTTCCTCTTGAACAGAAGGAAAACTGCAACTTTCACAGAGGTTGCCATTGCAGCAAATTAGAAGGGCTGATGGTCTTTGATCCCTATGGTAGCCTTGGGATGGAGCAGTAATTCAGACTCTCATTACTCTGGGCCAAGTTAAAAGATAGTCTACCTCACCTTGCTGCAGGTGGGAATATGGATGACCTTAGCAGGCATCAGCCCTTTCAGAGTTCCTGTGCGCTTATGACATGATTCCCTCTTCTCTACCACCCACTCACATCTGTTTAAAGATTTGGTATAATTTCATATATTGGCACAACTCCTGAGACAGCTCAGAGCTTCCCTTCGTGGTGTCTTGCAAGCTAGACGGAGTTGCTTTGGTACCTCCTATACTGGCTCCCCACTCAACAGGAAATAAAACAGGACTCAATAAAGGTGTTGGCTGCTTGTCAGGTTTCTGTCTGTCCCCTACTGAGAGCCTCTGGGGAAGCTGGTGCTGGTCTTGGAGGAGAAGCTAGGTGTTTGGGTCACTAACCCTAATTTAGGCTTTCTAAAGCAGACTTCCTGAAAGGCAGCATGAGGCACCATTATGTATTCTAAACCCTAGGGATGCTGTCTAAAACAAGCAAGCTGGTATGCTTTGGGTCGAGTCTAGGTGTCTCTCCATGTTGTGTTTCCTCTTAGATCAATAAATTAGTGTTTCAGTTTCATACATTTTTATTTTAACTCTTTTTTTTTTTTCCTTCCTTTACATGGGAGAGGATATAACACTGACCTTTGCAGAAACCCACTACAAACACTCAGTGCTGATTTTTAAAGTGTCATTTAGCTAAATCATAATCCATTTCAAGTGTAGCAGAGAAGAAACAGAGCTCAGGTATTAAATGGGACAAAGAAAAGCATTATTATTAATTCTGAATTCTAAGTTCTGTTGTTCCACTTTTCTTTTTTACCACAATCGTACTGAATTATGAATAGTCCTAATCTTCTTGAATGATTATGGTCTTCATTCTCCTGAGTGGGCAGGTGAAAAAGATGTTGTAATAGACACCAACTGGTTATGCTAAATCTTCCATTACTATCTATCATTATAGTATTTGTTCAGATGTAACAGCTGAGGAATGTATGGGTTTGACCATTTTGGTCAACTGGCATTTTCTTGTCTCATGCTGCTCTTAGATATAGGAAAAGGATGCTTATAGATTTGCCTCATCTATTCATTTAAGAACATTACTGCTAGTTCCAGTTATAGGGTTTTATGCAGAAAACCACTCAGGCATGATCTTATTTTTAAAACTGAAAGGCCCATTTGATTTTAACAAGACTGGTGATGCCCAAGAAATTTTGTCAAGAATTTCCCCAAACCTTTTTTATCCCCATAGGTGTTTTATACCATACAAGTCTCGCTGAAGTCAATGGCAGGTTCTCTTCAGCACACAGGAAAACTGGGAAGGCATGTACTGAAGATTAAAACTTTGGATTAAGAGCTACCCTTGACAACACATCCATTCCTTTAAACAGCCTGAAGTGTCTGCCTCTTTAAGAAAACTGCCTGACATTAAGCAAAATGGTTTTATAAATGTAAGTTTAGGAAATTGCCTGACAATCACTGAAATTGTGTAGCTCATTATGGCTTTAAACTACCAGATTCTATGGATATATAGTGTGTGTAGTCAAAATTACCAAGAGAGCTACATGTTTTTTGTTTCTAAATTTCAGACAGTGCTATCTTGAGTAACATTTATTTCCAATGTACACGTTGGCCAAATTGTTTCATGATCAGCCTAAGAGCTAGATGTCTCTCAAAGACTACCTAGCATCTACATGTTACTTTGAATGTTTGCTGAAGTCCTGTGCAGTGCGTAAGGCACTAGTGCTGTTCCACCTCTGTTTTCCGGATAATGATTAGCCTCCAGTCCTGCTTTTGAAAACACTTAAGACTGATGACTGTTATTCCGTCTTTGACTCCTTTTACCCTCAGTCTTGAGCTAGCACAAGTATTTGAGTAGTCATGTAAATAAACAGATCAGAATTCAGAGACTTATACCAGAAGCTAAATAAAAAACTATGACTTAATCTGGATCTGTTTTCTGGTACTGTCCACAGAGTCTTGTAACAGGAGATGAGGGGAGGAGTAAGCGGTGGCTGTAGGAAATGGATGGGACTTTCAAACCAATTGTCAGTTTGTATCAATTTAAAGCATTCCTTAGGCTAAGACTCAATGGCCTCAGATTAAAAATAAAACCACCAAAGATAAACAGGGGAGGCTTTTTATGACTGTATTTATGTCTCTGATGGATAGGAAACTACTTTTTGAGAATCCTGTGGGTAGACTTTAAATCAGTCTAGTATTTTTCCCTAGATGTATCTAGAATCTTTGGAAGATCGTCTGCTAATCAATGAGTCTGAATATCTGATTTGAAAATTAAACATTAGACTTATACAAAATTAATCCATGGAAGAGGGAAATCATATGTAAGAATTAAATAAGAAAGGAATTATAATCATGATGCAGGATACTGAACATTGCAAGCCTTTCATAAAATGCCAGATGAAATTATAGCTCTAATGGGTCAGGAGTTAATTCTATCTGTGCTGGTTTACCTATCAGCATAACTAAATGACCAAAGCTACCTTTGTATACCTTTTCATGTGATGGCATATGTATATCTATATGCCAATATATATGCACCACACGTATTTCATACATATGTATTTGTGACTGGGCCTGACAAAGGAAGTAGTAAATAGACTGACAGACTTTTTAGTAGGGTCTGCAGCAATAGGACAAGGGGTAATTGTTTTAAACTAAAAGAGGGTAGATTCATACTAGATACAAGAAAGAAATTTTTCACAATGAGGGTGGTGAAACACAGGAACAAGTTGCCCAGAGAAGTGGTAAATGTCCCATCCCTGGAAACATTCATGATCAGGTTGGACAGGACTGAACAACCGGATCTGGTTGAAGGTGTCCCTGCTTGTTGCAGGGGGATTGGACTAGATGATCTTAAAGATCCCTTCCAATCCAAACTATTGTATGATTCTATGATTCCATGATGATTCCATAACTTTCTCCCACGTGCAGGCCCTATGTTGTCAGCTGTGTGAAAAGACAGAGCTGTTGCCACCAACAAATGCCAGAATTTATGCCTAAGGTTGTAAATGGATGTGATGTATACACATAAAACTGAAAGAAGAAAATCGTACAGATGAGAATTACAGAATTTAGGATTACCTCTGTAGCAGAACTACCGTTCTGTTCTTTTGTGCAGACATTCATGGTCGTGGGAGCACCTTAAGATGAATAACTAAATGGCGTAGATGATCAATATACATTGTATTTGAAGAACAGCATTTATTCCCTCATTTCAAGCAATGCATTTCATTTGTCTCATAGAATGTATTTCTAGGGTTTTTTGTTTGTTTGTTTGTTTGTTTTAAATGGCATTTATAATTGCTGTATGAGCATATCTGGCACAAATGAATGTAAAAACGTTCTGAAAGAGTAGGTTGGTATTATACCCTTCATTTACTGAATTCTTACCTTGTGTCAGTACCCACAGAACTGTCATTCCTTTTCTTTGTTTCACCAAAGAGGCATCCTCTCTGATAACTAATTGATTCCACTTCCAGCAGCCTCTTAAGTTTCCTCTGTCTTTTATCCCTGTAGTCAGTTTCAAACCCACTTTTGTCTAAGGTCCAATGACACGACAGACTTTAAGACTGCATAACTTTAAAAGAATTTTTTTCACAAAACAGCCAACGAAAAAGACGGAGGAAATGCAGCTTCCTGAAGATTTTCTTCCTGCACCATGCAAATTGTTTAAGTGCCTGCAGTCCATCTTTTTTAAGATCAGGACTTTAAAAGGTAACCATGAGAGCTAGAATAAGTAGAGCTGATGAACATGAGATTCATAACGTGTCAAATATTAGGCACAAAGATTAAGAAGGTATTTACAGTGTGCTAATACAGATTACTTATAGGGTATGTTTAGGTGTATAATGAGTGAAAGCTGATGACAATTTGGTTGGGATTTTTTTTAGAGTTGATCTTATGGTAGGTCTCAGAAATTAAGGATAATTTTTTCTGTGGAGCTGACATTGAAACTAGCAGTATTACATTCATACAGTTTTGTACGAAGCTATGTAAAGAAAGGAGGAATGTTAAATCCTGCTTTAAATAAGAAACATAATGATGCTTCAAAACATAATGATGCTTCAAAGTAAGAACACACAGATTTGGAAGGAAGGAAATATTTCAGCTGACTGACAATCTCTTTTAAATTAGTCTCAGAATGAAAAGCAGGTATGTGCTTTTGTTTGGGAAACATGATGGGAATTATTTCTGATCATTAAGAACAAGTCAGAATTTTCCTCGGCTAATCAAATTTCTCTCTTTTATTATTATTAATTTTTTGAAAGCTATTAAGCAGATTTATGAAATGAATAATTCTTTTGAGCTTTTATTGCTAAATTATCTCCCAAAAATGTCATCACCATCATCATCATCATCATCATCATCATCATCATCATCATCATCATTATTTTTATTATTATTATTGTTATTGTTATTATTGTTATTATTGTTAATATTAGTTTTTAGTATCATCTGACCAGAGATCAGCTCATTTTCTGCTGCTCACCCCCACTTTTTTTATTGTCCATAGAACAATTTGCTCAAAGAATTCTCACCTTTTTCAGTTCACTTAATTTTCATTCACTCAGTACCTCTCTTTCTTCCCTCTTGAGATCCTCTGTTGCTTCTGAAATATTCTTTGGCTACATTCTTTTATCACATCTCTTCCACTATTTACAATGTCCCTTTTGTTTGCTCTGTCACACCTTTCACCTTCTCCAGCTTCATGGTGTGCCTGCATGAGGAAGAAAGATTGAGGTGTGTTTAAGGATGTGCTTTTGAGAAGGAAAGAGTATTTCTCATTCTGTAAGAGCTTTAGTATTTTCCTAGTGTGTCAGTTATAAGGGGATAACTATACAATCTTGAAGTAATGTTAAAAATACAAGACAGAAAGACAGAATATTGCGGACTTGGCTTGTTCACATTTTTTCCCACTGAGTTTGTTTAGAGGCTTCTGGACCTGTCAGTTGGCATGTGCTACCTTATCATCCAGCTAACTGAAATATTCTATTCCACTGTCCATTACAGACAGACACTGTGTGGCAACCTTATACTTTACAAACCAGAACAGTTTTCACTTAAAAATGCTTGGGAAAAAAAAACCACCCTCTTAATGAGCATATAATATCTATAGTCTGTAAAGTTCATACAAATATAAGGAAAATGCACTTTGAAGAGGAAAGATCATTAAATTATGTATCAACATATTTTTTTGAATGCATATATTTGTTCAGACTATGATAAAAGTAATGCACAAGCCCTGTGTGAGTTTTGGGCACAGAATGTAGTAACTTTATTTTGTTAGAGGTATGATTAGAAATCATGGAAGGGCAAGAAGAAAAGACTTGGGGAGGAACTGAATAAATTAAAGAGTCCATCAAATGCAGATTTTTTTTAACAGGAGGTGGAGGAGACACTATGGAAGGGGAATTAATCCCATTCAGTGGCAAGAGAAAGAGAGGTACTGGAAAAAGAAGACATCTGTTGGTTAAGTAGAACGTAGATTGGCAGGAGATGAAGTGGGACAACTGAAGGAAAACTTTTTAACATCTCAGAAGAACATATTTTAAATAATATTTTGGAATGGAACATAGGATTGCAATGCATTTTGATCTGAATATGGAAAGATGATGCCAAATTAGGAAAAAAATTAACTTTCTGGAGTGGAATTTAATATTAAGGAATGAATATATTCTAGATGAACAGTGGAAAAGAGTATATAGTGTTTTCAAGAGCTAAGCACATGGTTGTGAAAGTGAAAACTGAGTGAGATTCTGGATTTAAGATAAAGATCCATGTTCTGAGCCCCAAGTGTAGAATTTCAATGTGATTCAAGCAATCTCCTTAATTAAGGTGTTTAACAGTGGCCTGATTTCTAGCTGGTGGGACAATATTTTTTGAAACATTAAGCAAATGTGAGGTGATCCATCGTGACATGAGGGAAGTGGAAACACTCATAAGTTAAAGGAGTGTGTTTCCTACCTGTTTGAGACGATAACCCTTTAAATAGAGGACTTCATAAAGACAGTCTCGAAAAGGGTCTAGAGGGAGAAACAAAGTAGTTAAAGCTGAAAGGTACTATACTAACAGTGAGATCACAAATTGGGTCACTCCCCAGGGATTTAAGAAAACAATCCAAAAAAATTACCGTACTTTTTAGCCAGTGGCGGGAAGACATAAGGTTTTTTTCCTCAATGATTTACTTAAGTGGAAGGTTCTGTAACTCTGGATGCCTTGAAGTGGTTCCTCCTGATTGAACCACATAGCTATGTCCCTGTTTTCTTCTTGGGGCTTTCAGGGATTTGCTAGTTCCCAGAAGGTTTTAGTTCTTTGACTAAGGTAAAAAAAATCTCACAGCACACTGACCACAGTGACTTCAACATGCAGGTATAATTTCTTTCAAGGTATGGCAAAAGGAACACATGTCTACTTTTCACTTAATAGAATATTATGCTTATGTTTTTTACTTACACCAAGAAACAGCAGACATGAGTTTTAGGTTTTTCTCAATCTTAATACACAGACCCCCATTTACTGTAAGCCTGCCCTAGCTGTGCTGCTTTGACTGGGAATATCCACCAGTCTGTTAAAATACAGCGGAGCCAGGAGCATAGAGCACTGGGAACATCCTTCTGACAGCATTCAGAAAAAGATCTTTGTTTCTATTCTGTGAGTGAATAATTTTTTATATTTTTTTTTGTGTGTATGGTCAGCCTGTAGGAGCAAGCGTGAGGTAAATTGGATTTTATTAAATTGCTGGATCAGAAAAAATTAACAAAGCCAAGAGACAAGTTACCCACTAGCCTGCATCTGCTGGCCTGGGCAAATAGAGTGAGATGGCTGCTGCGACTTGCAGAGCATGGACTGTGCAGCTCATAGCTCCTTCTCACTACAGGTGACTACTCAATGCACAGTTTAGGTAGAGAGGGGTTGGCAACTGATTAAAAGGAAAAGAAAACCCATTCCCTTTGTATATGCTCTCAACAATATGGGGAGGGGAAATCAGTTTGAATTTCAGTGTGATAGGATCCCCAAGTTCCTATGTACTTTTATTAGATACTTCTACAGAGGATGGAACATGTACCTATTGACTGAATATATTAAGAAAGTCCTCAGTATAACAAATGTGTCTATGGAGCAAAAGGAGCCTGAAAGCCAAATATATGAAATAACAGGGTAAGGGCCCTTAAATGCTCCTTCTGCAAGTTGGTTTTGCACAGTAAAAGTGAAGAGGTAGACCACCAATGAACAACTTGAGAAGATTTATAGCAAACATTACTTCAGCAGGATTAGATGACGTGATGGTTTTTATAATGCTCTGAACTTTGTAAGGAAGGATAGAAAGAGACAACTTGCTTTGTGAGAACAGAAATTTCCACAACCAATCTCTCATTTTTCTCTTTTGTTTTCCAATAGGGCAAAATGGATTTAATATTAGAAATATGTTCTCTCTGGATCCAATTTCAATCTCGTCCACACTCTTTAAATAAGAATCTGTAATCCAACTGACCACTCTTGCAAAGTTCCCTCTAGTACATCTGTAAATGAAAATATGTGTGTGAGCACAGGCTGCATAAATTTAACTAAATTGGCTTGAAACACACATATTTTAGCTAAGCGAGTGCAGGATTTTGTGCAGACAATGTCTATATCACCTGCCTATGTGTCCTGTTTTAGTTAGGAAATATCAGAATGGAATGTCTGTGAGAGGAGGAGAAAATTCACTTATAATCAGTTATTAGAGGGTTTTTAATGCAAACCACATTATGAAGGGAATAACCACTGTTCTTCAACTGGTTAGCATGAAGGCTACTAAAATTCTGGGACTTTTGGAAAAACAAAACAAAACCCCTTCCTGCTGGGAAATATTTTCCCATATTAATAGGGGAAAAACAAGAAATATCCACAGAGATAAAGAGAAAATAATCTTTGAATGTTTACTGCTAGAATTTAAGGCACTTCAAGAAAAAAGAACCAAAATCTGCTCTTGATTATACATGACTCTCAATGAGTGGAAAGGGGGTAGCACATAACATCCAAAGGATAGAATTTGGCTCATGGACATAAGGAAGAGAAGAGACTTGAGAAATGCAAACTCCATATAAGCATCATCATCATTATTATAATAACCCATGTGGTTAAATTTTAGAAAGTGTTTGCAAATGTGACAAATGATAAATAATTTAGAACAAGTGACAGAAAATAGAACTGAAGATTATTGCTGTTCAGTAAAGAGGCACAGTGCAGGGTCATCTGCAAATTTATGATGCACACATATTTTGGATTACATTTTTCCAAAATATGTGTCATTTGCTGTTGAGGTGTTGATGAAGTTTTTATAAATTATGGTTATAAATATATTTAACTAACATGTTTTACAATGAAATGTTATTTAAAGTTTCAAACTTCAAAATCATTTAAAAGCATGAATTTGTACATGAAGAATTGTCATTGTATAATCAAAAGAACTGAAATCCTTTAAATACCATATCTTTGCAGTTCATACTGCTCCTGTGTAATTTCTGATTCAAGAAGACACTGCTGAGTCTGTGTCTGGTTGTGCTTATGACACCTTAAATGACCAAGTGTCCATGTTGATAATTACCAAGCTATAGTGAACTGGTCTAAAAGCTGTTGGCAGAACTGTTCTACTTACTTCCACCACCTGCAAATGCAGAACACAAGAGAGAGCTAAGATGAAATAAATTGCAGCTGTTCTCTTCCCTGCGTGATAAGTTGGTCTTTTACCAGAAATCTCCATGAGAGTTCAAAGTATTTGAGACAGGAAGATAGGAAGGCGTCATAAGCTGTGTTAACTTGAAATAGTTCATGGAAAGGGTCATGTGAACAGAAGGACTGCTGATCACTAAAATCTTGCAATCTGGTTTTGTGGCCCTGAGGGGAAATTATGGTGGTTCATCTTCCTAGAATCAGGTTGGATGCTTTATAGTAAAGTTTGGTAACCAAATACTCTGTGTGGCTGTTACTAACTTTTAGATAACAAAAAAAAGATCAGATAGATTATAAACAATTACATTCTGCAATTCTTATGGAAAGCAATACTGTCTTACTTTAAAAACACAGATGCATCTGTTTAAAGGAATTTCCCATAGAAATGCAAAGCTAGACTGTTCTATGAGGCTAAGGTGAAGTTTTGTAATCTTTTGTTTTTCCCAGTGTAATGCAAAAGTTATTCCTCCTCCTTAATAAATCCTGGATATTTTTTAAAGTGTAAATATATGTGAAAATTGTCTGCATATGCATATTTAGAATTTCAGACTTGCCAAGCAACATTAAAATAATCTTATTCTGAAAACACCAGAAAATGAATTTAATACTTAAAAGACATGATCAAGATTCACTAGCCAACTTATCTTCCAGCACACTGTGTTTTATGCTACTCAGCTTACGCACTTTATAAACCAAAGACAAGATCTGAATTATAAATATTTTATAGTCCTCCAATGCAAGCATGGTAATTGATTCTGAGGGTTCTAACCTATATATCAGACTAATTTCTTACTGGGGAAAAAAATTACAGCAGAGAGAGCTTCTCCAGAGGCTGATTGTATGTCCAACTCAGTGCCCAATGGTTCTCAAGAACAATCCTCATCTTGGCTGCGTTCACTGAAATCCTGAATAATTTTATTTTAGAAATCAGGCGTATAGAGCTGGCAAAACCCAGCATTTCTTTATAATCCTATTCATCAGATTAACCTTTATTTATTTTCTGATATTTGAGTCATACGTCTCCCTTCACATTTTAAGTCAAAGTTGAGAGTTGTGGAAAGGAGAAGGGAGCAGGTTTCTGCTGATGATTCAGAATTAAAAAAAAATGGATGGGCCGGTGAATAATCCTATATGATTCATACTGTTCTCTCACGATATCAGGAGTGCTTGCTACACTTGAAAGGAAGATCAGAGGCTTGGAACAGAAAAGACTCTGAATATTCATTTCAAACATACTGAAATACATATAGCAAGTAATAACTACACCATCATTAACTGCAGTCTTCATTTCACAGAGCTCTCTACTTGCTAATAATCCCATATTTTTACAGTGTGTTTGATCTTTGGATGCCTAATGGAATGCCCCAACTTGGATCATGTCTGTTGTTGCTATTTTGCTTGAAATGTGAAATTAATATCAAAACAAAACCCATGTATATTCTTCAAAAATATTGGTTGTTGTTTTTACAAAGACTCATTTGTAAAGTGTTCAAAGAGTAAGCCTCCTGCTCATTGTGCTTACTCTCTTTCCTTATCAGTGCCAGGGTAAATGCTGGTGAGCTTTGCTGGCATGGCTGCAGGAAATACAAAGCGCAACTGAAACAGCAATGCACATCACTGCTATTTCTCCCTTTTTTTGAGTCTGACTTGCATGTGCTATTCACCAAGGCCAAGGTTTGCATCGTTGTGTGAATGTACCATGGCTGTTTGAAATGCCCATTATAGCTGGGGATATAGTTTTAGACTTCGGTTGGTTTGTACAGTTAAAATGCATTGGTTTGGCCTTGCCTAGAGTCAAGCATACTTTTTTTCATTCAGTACGACAGCACAATGTTGCAAATAAGATAGTTAAAAATAATTGATCCAATAAAATTCAGAGCAAAAATTCTGGAGGATGTTTCTATTAATAGACTTTTCAAAATCTCTTTCTTTAAGGAAGCAGAAATGTTGAGTCCAAGCCAAAATATCTGGTATTATGCTTATATGGATAAAAGCACTATATTCTTTTCCCCCAAAATAATAATTTGATTTATTGTGGTAATTTAATAATATGTAAGAAATTTGGAAAGCTCTTTGCCATTTGCTGTCTTTTTGCACTTTGAGCTGTAGTTCATTCTCATGCAGAGGATGTGTGTATGACAATAAAGATAAGCCCTAGCAAGGCATTCTAAGGACAGTTCATAAAACTTTGGCTAAGCTGCTGCACAGAGGTGAAGTTGATCCTAGGCGAAATTTATAGGTCTTATTCACACTGAAAATTGCTTGATTATTTGTAGAATCCTGCTAGATAATGATTCAAATGAGCCAACATTCCTAAGTGCTAACAGCTGAGAGAAATAAATCTGTAGTTCAAATAGCAGCCATGACTGCTCTTTCATAATCAGGAAGTAATGCTGAAGTTCGCTTCAGTTTATCAAGTGGGTTTGCATTTGCCTTCCTGAGAAGGCACGTGAATACCTTATTTGCACGCAGTGTCACAGACATGTACACTATTTTAAGTAAAATTAAAATAATTGCAAGTAAAATTAGAGTTCTAGTAATGTTGCTGATAATAGTTCCATTTGTCTGTAAAGCCAACAGGTGGTCAAGGTATAAATGTTCAGAGAAAATAATATAGCAGAAAAGCTACACTGATTCTTCTGATTTGTGTACTGTGGAAAATGCTAGGTGATACTTTGACTAGAGCCCTTCTCTATGAGGAACTCATAAGAACTTCTGTATGAACCTGGCGTGACTCTAGAAACCATTAATGTGAACACAATGCACAATATTTTTTGAACAGTAGTGACTTGACAAGTTCAGATATTCTCCAGAGTTCTAAAGAATCACCTGTAATGGTGTATAATGTCTTGCTTAAACATGTTTGGGAACCAGAGGACTGCATGACACCAAGTTTGCAGCGAGAACTGGGGCTCCAAGATCGTAGCAAATACGTGATGCATTTGGGCTGACTCAGCAGGAAGACCAGCCTCCTAAACCTTCTGGAATTCTTCGAAGGGATCCAAAAGCATGAGAAGGTAGATCTAGCTGATACAGTCCACCTCAATTTCCAAAATGTTTCCAACATGCTTCCTAAACAAAATCTTCTGAAGAAACTGAGCAGCCATAGGGTGAAAGCTAAGAACTCTTACATTTTTTGACATGTGTTTGGTTAAAACATGGTCACCTCCTGTGGTGAATAGGCACAGGCATTATCAGTGAAGTTCTGCAGGGATTTGTGCTAGAATCATGTGCATAAAAAGACTCCAAGAAGGGATGAGAAGTTAACCGACAAATTTATGTATGTTGTGAAGCTATTCAGGCTAGGGGTGACTGAAGAAATTGCAGAATATTATGAGATTGAGCAGCTGAGCAAAGAAATGTGGACGAAATTCTTTACAGACAAATTTTTTAACAAAGGCACATGTGAAGAACCACCTCAACTTCACATATTAAATGATAGGGTCTGTCATTACTGCTCAGGAGTAAGACCTTCAGGTTATGATCAATAATACTACAAAAATGTCAGCTCAGTATTCAATATAGTAAGAAAGGCAGGCTAAATATTAGGAATTATTGGGAAAGCAGTAGAGAAGGAAGTAGCAAATGTAATTTCACCATCCATGCCATTGTGCCAATTCATGCTGTCTTAAATACAGATCTTGGATACTTCTTGCATGTCTGGTCTTTCCATCTAAAAAGGATGAAGTAGAAATGGAAAAGTTGTTGAGAACAGAGCAAAAATGATCAAAATATGGAATGATTGCTGTAGAAGGAATGACTAAGTGGACTTGAGTCTGTAAAATACTGACTGAAAAAAGCCTATGAAATCAAGTGAGATCAAGAATGGTGTGGAGGGAATGCCAATGTCTTAGGGAGGTAGAACAGATATTCCCTTTCTCTTCCAATAGAATAACTAGAAGGCCACAAGTGAACATATAGAAACCAAGCTCACAAACAAACAAGGTCTGTTTGCAACCTGTATTTCAGCTGTTGAATCACTTGCCACAGGGTGATGTGGATGCTGAAAGTTTACATGAGGTCAAGAGTAGACCAAACAAGTTTATAAAAGAAAAAATCACTGAAGTATACCACCTACCTAATAAGTACATGTGGCTACAGTTCTTCAGCTGAGAATGTTTGTCAGCTGCAGATATGAGGAAGGGGCATTATGTATACTTGCTTTTTTGTTCACGTGTTTTCTTGAGCATCCTCTTTTTAGCTTCTGCTAGGGACTGGTTAGTGGGCTAGACAATCTTTTGCTCTTACCAAATATGGCCATTCTTAAATTCATACCAAGTTTTAAAGTTCTTTTTTTTTTTTTTTTTTTTTTTTTTTTGGGGGGGGGGGAAGAGATTTCAAGTGCAAGCATAGTTTCTTTCTCTCATTATTTTTTATACCATGTTTTCTGTCTAACAGTCTGTCTAGGCATCTCCTGTGTTGGTTAGTGATCCTGATTAAAATAAATATTAGTTTTAGCTTAAGGAAGTTAAATTTTAGATGTGCTTTTCAGTCACTTTCCCAGACACTGTGGAAAACTGAACAAAGTTACTGTATTCAACCAAAAAGGGAAGAGACTTATTTGTCTTTGCAGTCAGTAACTTAGATAAAGACAAACTTTCTGAAGTCTGCTTTACAGATTCGTGTCTGCAAGTGATGAGAAAAGTTCACAGTGTTCTAAAAAAAAAAAAAAAAAAGAATTATTAATATGGTAAGGTTCTTTTTTTTGGGGGGGGGTGTTTGTTTTTTTTTTTTTTCCATTTGAGTAAAAGTTTGGTTTGAATTAAAAGGCTAAGTGGAATTGGAGTAAAGTGAAGAAATTATGTTGATTAATTTTGTGTCATTAGTGCATTGTGGATTACAGATGAGTTCTTCTCTGAACAAGGTGAATTTAAAAGTTCCAAAAAATTGTTTTTTATATGTCATAAATGAAAAAAAAAAAAACCCGTGGGTTAGCAGAGTTAAACATTGAAATATTCTCTTAATCTCTCCCTTACTGAGGTAAAACTTTAATTCCTTGCTGAAATTGCGCGTAGGATCAAGACTCATAAGTGTCTTCCCAGGCTGACCTGGCTTGAAAAATCAACAGAGAGAAGTGAAGGTGTGCACATAAATGAGAGAGCAGGAAAGTCAGATCCTTAGTGAACACAAGGAAACAGCCTTCAGTTTGTTCTTAGTGAAACATCATGATGGGTGGATTTTTCAGGCAAGGAATTTTTTCCACAGAAAATGGAAAGGCATGCCAGGCTAAATCAAATAAAGAATTTAAGTGTCTACAGCAGGATGATTGAAGTCTTTCAGCCCAACATATCCTGACACCTTAGCCTTCAGTACCTTAAATATACCAGATGTCTCTCAGTGTAACTTTAGAGCCCAGCTAGGAACACGGCTTTTGGCTCAGGAACATGCCCAAACTCTCCTATTTTTCTGCCTTAGACTGGTCAGAGATTAAAACCTGGGCAGAAGAGTGTGTGATTTCTGATGGACCAGAAGGTATTTCCACCAATTAGAAGCTCTTAACAATGCATTTTGCATTTTTTTTAATGCAAATGCATTGACCACCTTTGAGGGGCTTTGTTTTAAATTAAAAATGTGTGAAAATGAGCGTGAAACTTTTTATAAGAGTCTGATGATTACACCTGAGAGGAAAAGTCTGAAGTTCTGAATCCTACTTGGAGAGTCAAACCTGCCTTTCCAACTTAATGCAGGAGAGCTGAAATTACCAGTCTGTGGGCAAATGTAGAGTGACGTTACACTTATTCTGTTGATTTTGAGTCACTTCACTGTCAATACTGGAAGATCTGGAGATGAACACAGGTTAGTACATTTTACTGAGTTCATCCCTCATTTGAGAAAAGTAGGCCTTGACTTCCAGTCTTGCTTTAAGGTCTGTTTACTTAGTGTCTGTTTAATGTACAAGGTCAAAAAATCCTGGGAGAAGAAACATGCAATTCCTTTCAATATACTGAATACAGATGTAGGCACCATCTTTTCTTCACCACCTCAGCTGTGACAGGAAAGTGTAAACCTTTCTTAGTTCATAAATCCTACAAGGATCTCAAGAAAACGGAGGCTTCTTTGAGCCATTTACCCAAGTCTCAGTCTTTAGACATGCTCCTCTGAAGTATTTCTTTAGGCAAGCCCTAGGCAGTTGTAAGTCTGATATATGGATCACTTAGACTGCTTTTTGATGATGCCCTATTTTTTTTTTTTTTTGCAAGCAATATATAAGTAGCCTAGATGCCTCAAAAAGGCTTGTGGATTCTACTTTGTAGCAAAAGGTTTAGGCAATTTAATACCCAATTTCATATACTTTGTCTCTTACTGAAACTGCTCTGTTCCCATGTTTTTTGGGGACTCTGTATCTCAGCCTGATCATTTAAAATATACTCTTTTACAAGAATTCTGGGAGATGGTTCACACCTGTGAATAAGATCATAGGTGCTGTTCAACAAAACTGACAGTGGAAAATTCAGCAACTAGCTTAGTATTTTTTTTTTTATTCCATTCCCAGATTTTGTTTGTAGATATCAGATTTCCTTGATGTGTAGATGGCAAATAATTAAACTTCCCTGTACAAATCAGTAGATGTTGCCTATTCTGTGATGATGGCTTAGAAGACCAGGACACATGATGCTTCAGCTTAATCCAGAAAAACTGTATCACTGAGGCACATAAAATATTTGCAGTTGGATATGGTGTGGAAAGAGAGATACAGCAGATGTCTGTAGTGGAACATGATGTGGAAAAAGAGGTGCAGCAGATTTCCCCTCTGTAAGTGTTATGGTGGTTCCTGGAAACTGCATCAGTTTCAGGTAGAAGCCACCCAGCTGCCCTAATGAGTCAAAATCTTGTGAAGTGAACAGCCCAGGCTGTTCTAATAGGGTATTTTATTTCCTAATGAGTCTTTATTATCACGTTCTCTTTTCTCCTCACTCCAGTTTATCAGGGTTGAATTTAATTGCTGTGATCACTTGAGGGAAGAAAAAGATAATTTGATGCATGGAGTTCAAGGTTATATCAGCTAATGCATATTAATAACTTCATGCTTTTGTAATCAAGCTAATAGTGACCTTAAACCCTTCTAAATATGGCAAAAGCCAACTAAAGCAGAGCTCTAATAATTTTGCAGACAAAGTAGAGATTGTCACATAATGTAGAAATTCCATTTGGGGCCTATTCATTTTGGTGAATTGTGCTGAAGATAGAGGAAGAACATATTTATATTAAATAAGAATGTTTGGGTTTGTTTTTTTTTTCAACATAATCTTTTTTTAAAATATCAATGATTCATACGTGGTTTAAAGACAATGATAAGCTCTTGAAAAATACAGTCTTCTTAATTCTAACAACCTCAAACAAACAAAAAGCACATCATGCTAGATTCTTACTTACCAAATAATTTAATCCATTGTTTCAAGTTATAACCTCTATGCTAGCGAAACTTAATTTTGTATTTTTGGAATGAAATTCAGCTCTCCATAAATACATTCATTATTAAAAACCTTCACTGAAACAGGATTTGCAAGAGAATTCAGTTGGAGCAGTCCACTTATTCCTAACTCAGGAGGTCTGTGCCCCTGCAGAAGCTTCCAAATCACCCCTTCAGGCACTCCTCTGCTACTGGGTCCTTACAATCATATTTCTGAAGACAGCATTTGTTTGTATAGCTACTGTACATACATCCATTCATTTCTGTCTGCAGATCAGAGCACTTAAACAGTACAAAAAGGCATACAGTTGGATTTCTACAGACCCTTAGTTGCCAGTCAGAATGCTCTGAGGAAAAGCTCTTTTAAACATATTAGCTTCCAAATAAGGTTTAAAATCATACACCATTTATCAGTGACAATTACATTGTTTTTGAACATTCCTGACTTAGCTCAGTTTAATGTTTTCTTATGTGTCTGGTGCCTTAATTATCTATCTAACTGTGTTTAAAAACTTTCTCAGAGAATGGGTTAAGAAAAATCCCTCCAAAAACACATTTCAAGAAAAAAAAACAACCCACAAAAAAGTTTAAAGAAAGAAAATTAGAAATGAAGAATAAGAATTTAAATGGAATTCATGGGAAACAGCAATTAATGGAAAGTCAAACTAACAAGAACTGCACAGAGCCTTTCACTCCTAGGAGCCTGTGATTCAGTTTAAGGCCAGGTCAGTTCAAACTAGCTATACGATGGCCTATGTAGGATAAGTGTGTGGTCTTGCACGTGAACTGATGTTGATATTTCAGAAGTTGACACTACAACTGGAACCAATTAATACCATGCTGGAGCTCACAGCAAGGAGGCCATTGACTGAGATAAGGTTGAAGACTAAACTGTCCTCTGACCCAAGACATGGCTTTGTCTGTGGAAACTGACATAGTCGTCATTAAGAAACTTGCTGTCCTCCATGTCATATGCATACTTTGGGTAAACAGAGAACTTCCATGTTGTCAGATTTCAGAGGCCTTTGATGCCTTTTAGAGTCATTTAAAAATAGGATATATAAAAATGGTAAACTCCAGTGTCCTTGTCTTGTTTTCATGCAGCAGCATTGAAGTTCATGACTTGCATCTTTATAGTAGTGTTGCCAGAATTTGCCAACACAATTACTTATAAATGTTTATTTGTAATGATGGTGATAAAAATCCCACAGATACTTTACCTGTCTTTACATTTGTTACTTTTTCAAACCCTGTATCTGTACAGAGAGATGTAAACTGCAGCATCTTAACAGAGATCACTTTGTACCAAGAGACATGAAAATCTGAAATTAATGTGTCTGGAATACCCACTCTTTTAGGGAGAAGCTTACAGTGTTGTGAAAGATTCCAATGTGAAGAAAATAAGGTGCTTGACTGAATAATTTTTATACAGTTCCATTCAGCGACTTCCAAATTTTGGACCTACTTCAAAAAGCAATAGATGTATAGGATACCATACAAATAGCAGTTTGTTGTTCTTGCCAGCATGTTAAATTTCAGCTTGCTCATTGAAAGCTGAGGTAATTTCTAACATTTTCAGGATGGTGAAGAGGTCTTCACCCGTCTCAATTTTATATTTGCGCAGTGAGATGCAAGTCTGCTAGTGGAAAGCAGATGCATGATAGAAGAGGGGATGAGTTTCTGTGTTAGATTAGGAGTGATGGGCTTCTCCCCACCTAGAGCGTTGACTGTTTTAAGTAAAGGTAATTACTAATTGTCTGTCTCAGAGCTGCAATATCGCAGAGGCAGGGGGTGACAGCTAAGTGCACTTGCACAGACTGTCAGAAGAAGTTATGCAGTTCTAAATGCTGTGAGACAACAGTTATATACACGTATAAAGTAAATGCAGACAATATTAAAAAAGTAGTTAGGAGTATGACAAAGTGCCTTTCTGAAATATCCTTGAACAATCTTGGTTTTGGCAATGGGATTCTGAAACCAGTTTGGGAAATACTGGCCATTGTATGTAAATTATGCTAAAACCTGTATATATAGTTCATATATATATATATATATATAATTTTATTTATATTAATTTGTTTATTTATTTATAATTACAAAAATATACATTTTATAAAATATGAAGTTTATATATATAGTAATAGTATATATTACTATCATTGTCATTATTTGATTTCAACTATAAAACTCCAAAACATTTTTTCCTTCTACTCTGAAACATTTCTTCAGTCATGAGATTCATCACAAGGTTATAGCTTTAAAGAGATACATTAAGTCCTCAATCCCCTCTTTTTGTCCATGGGAGAGTGTTTCTTAGCGTATACTTTATCTTTTGTTATTTGAACAGTTTGAGGGGGACTTTAATTACTTGTGTGTGAACATGCTTTGACCTTTCACATAGATAGTGACTAAAGAGGCATGTGAACACTGAAATGTGATAGGTGTATCCTGCTAACACTGAGGCATGAGTATGGTGCCTCCATTGGTGAACCACCCCAGGGATCCTTGTGTAAAGCCCTGATGATTTGTGCAGCTCTGGCTGATCATCAGCAGTGCCCTTGGTTTCTGTGTCAAAGTACTTATAGTGAAACCATTGTACATTTAACCTTTTTAATTCTCTGTAAGTGGGAAAAGAGAAAGTTCTCAGGCAGCTAATTTCTTTGTTAAGACCTGAACCACATTTATTGTGCAGATCCCTTTTTGAAATACTGTTGGAATTACATTTCTCTGTATTGCCAAACATTTCTCCTGTGCAGGAGGAACTGGGATAGCATCTGATGCACAATTGTACCTTTAAACCTTGCCTTCCTAGCACCAGTTTCTTTGTTGGTTTGAGTTTTCAGATACAGCAGGGAACCATAACCACCAGACTCCTCAAGCAATTCTTTGACAGACATCATGACAGTAAAAGTATTTTAAGAATTATTAGGCAGAAAAGCATTACTTTTTGTGTTTAAAGGTTCAACCAGTTTTTAAAATGTATTTAGATATCCAGTGCAGGTGAGTGCTTTCAGCTGTTGTTTCTATTGCAAACTGTCAGGAAGTCTCACAGAAGCCTAAAGCTCCTTTTTATGAGTGTGTGTATAAAGATGAAGTTTGGTAGATCTGTGACCCTGAAGGCTCATCAAATGATAAGTCATGGGTGAATTCAGTGCTATGATAAAAATATAGTCAGAATATGGTATCACATGTAACAGTGCAAAAATAATACTTCATTTCACATGGCAATGGTATGCTTTACCAAAAACTGATAGCAATGGACATAATGGTACAAGAATGCTGTTTTTTACGGTAGGTCCATCTGTAAAACCATCTAATGGAAAAAATTATTAATTTCAAAACCCTGCAAAGTACATTTTAGTTGTTGAAGATTGCCATTACCACTTCTCATATCAAATTTTATAACCTTGTTATAAAATACATGCTGGGCTGTTTTACTGAAGTTAGATCTGACACTGTAAGTCTGGGTCAGTGCCATATATATATACACCTGGCTTTTGCATTACTATAAACTTCTGAGCTTTGAGATGGAAACCAGCTGAGTATTGTGTTTTAAGGTACATCACTGTTTACATGGTATATGATTATTAAGTAACACTTAGTATTTCTAAGTACCAAACGAAGCCCGTAGAAGTCAGTAACCTAAACCAGTTGTGTCTTACCCTAGGCTCATTAAAATCCTTGAAATTATTATTACTGACTTCAGCAGGCTTTGAAAGAGTGACTTTTAACTAAACATGGAAAAAACCCCTCTGCTATCATGTTTAGGAGATAGATTGTTGCAGAGAGTTATATATCGAAGGTGGTTTTTACTGTCTTTCACGGGAAATTGTCGTTTGTCTCAAGTAAAGAGAGGGCAAAGAGTTTTTTGGGATTTTTTAATACTCTTGGTCACCACAGCAAGATAGCTAAAGGGGAGGGTTCTTAGGATTCAGAAACAACATATGGCAGTTGCTGGGGTTAAGCAACAAAATGAGTTTGTTTGTACACAGTCGTCTGTTGGGTTACATCCCGTCCTTTCTAACAGATGAGACAGAGAGCGGACAATTGGGTGGAAAAGATACAAACAAAGGAGTTAGAGATAGCCCTGAGGCTTCCTCATTTAGTTGATGTGTGCATTTTGGAGACCCATAGATGCTGTTCCCTCTTGCCCATGTGCATTCATAATGCTGCGCTTCACGTTTACTCAGGTTTGTTGACTAGATGTTACAGTCCAAGGATCAGAATGGGAAAGGTAACATTTTTGTCACTTCCAGGTACTAATCTGTTTACAGAAGTTACATTAACTGGTACTGTTGGCTATTTTTCATTATATTTCATTTCATTTTTCTCTCATTTAAAAAAAATATTTTTAATATCCGAGCAAAGGAGGTGTTCTATATCTTCATCCAGTTTAACTGGAAAAATGGTGTGGGCTTTAAGGTTACAAACAAGTAAGTAATAGTAATAGTCATTCTGTATTCTGAAAGCCTGTATTTAAATATATGGCAGTAAAGAGAGAGCATACATATAACCCCAAAATTTTAAATCTTATTCACAGGATTCTTTGCTATTTGCAATGTTTTACGCTGATTACTGTGTTCTCATTTTCATTGCTAATACATTCTGCACTACAGCTTTTCTGAAAATTGAGGACAAGCTTTTACTTGCCAGTACTTTATACTCTGTTGCCTTGACCTTTAACCTTGCTTCAGGGGGAGCCTGAAGTTAGGAAGAAGAATAGCAAATGCATAATATTATCCCCAAGTAGTGTTTGATGATAAAGCTAAGCAGAAATAATGCTTCTGCATGGAGAAGACATTTTCTTGCTCCCTCCTCACCTGCTGCCTCCATTCCTGCTCCAGGCCACATGCTCTCTTCTCCTGCACGGTGGGGCCAGCACTGGTGCTTGCCAGGCTCTGCTGAATTGATTCACCTTGTCCAGCTTTTCACTATTTTCCCTCTGGTTGTCAGGCTTTGTTTCTGCTGCATTGAATTATGTTTGTCCAGCAAAGTGAGTGACGACTATCCAAGTTTGGGGAATGCTAGTAGTGGCAAACATAGTTTGTAGGAGCAGGTGATAGGAGATGAATAGAACAAGACATCATTTTGTGCCATATCTTGTAACTTAAGTCTTGATATTTCTTCATGCATCCATGTGGCTTAAAAGCCACAATTTCATTTCCTACATGTGATGTTCATTATTTGCTATACAATCTGAAGAAAATGGAGAATTCTCACATGCACAGATTTACGATGTATTTAACTACCCTGCCTCTATAATAATTCTTATTTTCATTTGCTGTTTGTATGTGCATAAATATAGAAATTTAATATTAATTTACCATGGTGTTATTGAACCTAATAGTGCTTCCAAGGGAATACAAAGAAAGAGAAACTGGAAAATATCAGTATTTTTAATGACTTAAAGTAAACTTTCAGCTTGATTGAACAAAGTGAACAGAAGAGTGTGCTGGCAGTAAATTTCACTTATTGGGGAATCAGAGAAGGTACAATGAGCTTTAATGAGATGTTTTAAACTTCTTTAAACTCACTGATCTCGCTGTAGCACTTCTGTCAAAACATACACACTCTTTAGAGCAGGGACTCCCGACTGTAGTATGCACGCTGCAGTGGCACACATGTGCCTTAGTTCCCAAGAAGACCTGGGTTTCTGTAAAGATGTTTTTCTCTTCCCAAAGGGATTTTAACTGTGTCCTAACTGCTAGTCAAAGTCTTACAGGAATTCTTTTCACAAAACTGACATCAGGGATATCTTGATAGTGAGGACTTACGTAGCAGCTTTTGTCAGTTACTACAAAAGTCAGGATCTGAGTTATCCAGCATAATCTCATGCAGGTAGCTTATAGTACTGGGTCTGCTGTAGTATTTTTTCCTAGGTAGATTTGGTTAGCAGCTAAAAAGTTCATGCATATTAAAAGAGTGTTTCTAACATCCAGCTGAGAAGCAGCTACAGTAAGAATATCCGTCAGAAAGGCATTTTCTGCTGTGGTAGATTTAGCTAACTACTTGGAGGGGATACAAAGGGAACTTGTGGCTGGAACTACCGATACTGCTGAAAGCTTAATGTCAGCAAGGAGCCCAGAAGTGCTCCTAAATAAAGTCTCATTTGACCAGTTTCACTATGGCCATAAATTCTTCTAAATGTGCTCCTTTTTCCAGCAGTATCTCATCCTTCTTGCTCAGCTGATCTTCCCATGCAATGGAGCAGGTTTGAAACAGCGGTGTGAGTCATAGGTAATGAGTGTGTCCTAGTGCTGTTATTTGAGTTCATAGTACGTGATCAGCACACCCAAATATTGCAAATGTATAGTACCTGTAAGTATCTGTCTCCTTGTGATGCCTTAAGATAAGCCCTTTAAGTTGGTAAATAGTTCAGTTTGGATTTTTGTTTATTTTAGAACTGATGCTTCACCCACCTTTCAGAAAACTTTAGAACATTTCAATTTTCAGATTCTTCCACTTATAAAGTAAATTGTATTCCTTGTCTAAAATTCCCAGCTTTGTATTCTACTCTTCTAACTTTTCTTGAAGAGCCTATTACATGTGTTTGTGTGATTGCATCCAAAGAGAGACAATGTGAAGGAAGAAGTTATCAGTTTATACAGCTTGAAAATAATGACAGTGAATTCAATGTCACAAGGTGAATTTTTTCTTTATTTTTTCTCAGTTTTTTAATCTTCTTTTAATGTTTATAATTAACTTGTTTGGGTTGGGATGTTGTGGATTTTGGGATGTTAACACAATATGCTGATGATTTTGTACTTTGACATTTCTTTCAACATTGTATATGAAAAATGGAGCAATGCACAAGTCTTACATCTGAGTTCACTTGGATACTGTGTTAATTTAATGGCTAAGGAATCCAACTTTGGAAATTACTAATAAACAGTTGTTTCTGAATTTTAGAAACATGCCAGAGTATGTTAAAAAAAATAATCAAGCACAGATATATTTTTTAATTATTATGCAGAACAAAAAGCTATGTCCTTTGAGCTCTTCAGATCTATATAAAAAGCTGACTTTCTAATCCAAAGGAGTATTCCTTATGTTATCACTTCCTCCAGCTTTCCATCCACTATAGTGCTATGTTGTTATGTCCCTCTCTTGCTCTTACGTACTGTCTATAGCTGTGTTCATCCAAATACCAATTTAATTCCATACAGGTAAATTAAAATGGCATGCAAAAACTTCCAGGCTACCTCTTCTCCTTCCTCTTTTGTGGTTTCCTTGGTATAAACATTTGCCATTCTTCCTTTCCTCCAAGATACTTACAGACAGTAAGATATAATTACAGTATATATCGCACTTTCTAAGGTATACATTAATTTTTGAGAGAAGTTTCTAATGATCATCTAAACATCAGCACGTATCAAATTATGTAAATATGAAGTTACCTTTCATATTATTGATCAATTAACAACGTGCTAGGTAACTATGTAAAATTTTATTGTTTGAACCCCAAAGGACTCATAGCTTATCATGCATGCAATTCTGACAATGCTAAGGAGCAGCAGAAAGTGTAAAGGTTAAGAAAGGTCAAGGCTAAAACAATGACAAAAAGCTATTTTGGTGACTCATTTCTCCCTTAAATCACCTTATAATTAAAAATAATATTTAATACAAACCTGCATGTCCAGCATCCAGTGAACAAAAATTATAGGAAGGAATTAGGACATTGAAATTTGTGCAATTTTCATAACAGCATCACCTGTGATTTGCAATAATAGATCAGGCTAAAAGTAATGTTTTCTTAACAGTTTTTCTTCATCAGGGCCCTGTATCTGATGCTGTCCAAAACTGTCCACTTATGCATATTGTATTTGTGGATATTAAAAAAAAAAAAAAGGTCTATTTTTTCCCTTTCCTTTAAGGATTACTTTTTAGTAACTAAAAGAAATTACACACCTATTATTATCTTTATTATATGACTATTAAGAATTATGTAGGAGCTGCATTGCTGAAGTTGTAAAAGGACATAGTGTGCTTCCAGTTACATCTCTGTAAACATGAAGCAAATATTTTAAGGACGTAGCCTCAGTTGTAAAACCATGTACCTGCAGAATACAGTCTTTTATTTTGAAAAGTCATGAATGAGAACTGACATTGTATATGATCTCCCTAAAACAGTTGACCACAGAAGGACAATGAAAACAAATTTAATTCAGGAAATACATAGTCCCTTTTTTTTGCTGAACAAATAAAGCATTTAATTGACTTCCATATGGTTTTGTGGTTCCCCCTTCCCCCTTACTTTCATATAAAAGAAGACAGGTTTTATGGAATTTCCGTTTTTATTGCTGTAGTTTAAAAAAAAGCAAAGCAGTTATTACGAAGGAAAAGCGTAACAGGAAAACAGATCCAAATATTCTGAGTCTAAGTGCTGCTGCCTCTATTTGAATAAAAACAAACCCCAAACCTTCCTGTGGCTGCAGTCTCATGCCTGCTTTTGCTTGAGCGTTGTTTAAACTCCGAGGTTACTGTGAGTACTGTAAAACAAATGATACCAATAAAATGAGAGCACATTTTTTCTCTGAAAAAAATCACTCCCTGTTGTTAGAATGCCTCAATCCCTTGACAGTCAGTTAATGGCACAGAGTAGCCAACAGTGTGTTAGGATCCTAGCAGGCACCATGTGAGCTGACAAATGTCTTCAGTGACTTCTCCAGTAATAAGCAAATTCCTCTAATGCATTTATTGGGCTTTTGCTAACTGTTATTTTTCCCCTCTTGTGCTTTCAAAAGAGAGTTCAAAATGTGTGCTTGCCCAAGCTCTGCTGCCATTTCCAATCTTCGTTCATCTTCCTTAAGGGTGACTTTGTTTCCTCCAGCCCAATTTGTTCATTTGCAGTTCCCACACCACCCAATACAACAGTTTACTTGCCCATAACATGTTTTTTGACTCTAGGTAGTTTTGGATGATGCAGGTAATCTACATTCACAGGCAAATCAGAACTTGCAGTGCCTTTCATATCCTGGTACAGGCCTGGAGAACTCCTTTTCTGCGGATGTTTTCCTTATGAATAGACATACAATAAATACTTTTAAGAAAGGGCCTTTCTGAGAAGGCCACTTTACTTAGGCAATCGTTTCATTTATAGGCCTATTTTATAGTTGTTTGGGAAACTTGAAGGAATCCTATTTTTAGAATATGGGTTGTGGTCTGCTGGGACTGAGAGAAAATTACAACTTGTATTTTGGATGGAAAAAACCAACCCACCCTACATGCTATATGCTTAAAACATAATGAACAAAATACTCCTGCTGAACTATGGATTATACTTTGGGACTGCACCACTCCATTTCTGAGTGCCACGGTGCCAGCGCCAGAGACCCCAAAGCAAAGCGGGGTGCAGTCATGCCCTGCTGGGGAGCCTGGGCTGGGGGTTCCCCTGGGCCTGCCTGGCAACTGCAGGGTGCTTCTGCCACAACTGGCCTCTGACTAAAGGGCTTATTTATTATTGTTCCCCCTTCCAGCCAGCTAATTAGCACACTGGGCTGTTAATATGTTGTAGTTTTTAGCTGTGATTCTTTTTCAGGCAGAGGTTTGGTAACTGCAGAAAATTGATGTATAGGCTGCAGTTAATAGGTCCTGGAGCTGAGACATCTGGTCACATAGGCTTATTGGGGGTCTGCACACAACCGTTCTAGGGTGGGATGAGTGGTCTCTGACACACCAGTTTCTGTCACTGACCTTGAAGTTTAGAGATATCCACCCCGTAAAGTAGACTGCAGAAAGGAGACAACCCCCCCATAATCCATCCCTTTTTTTCTAGTGAGGAGATAGTTACACCCCCCATACAGGCCATAAAATCTCCAAAGAGAAATAAAGCTTGGCTAAAGCTTGTGAGCAAATTTTCAAAGTGATTTAAGGACCTAGTATCTAGAGCTCAATGAAATTCAGTGCCAATCTCCCAGATATATTGAAATATGTAAGGATGCTGAATCATCTCGGTTCACCACAAGGCCTTGTTTTCAGATGTTTATATGTTTCTCAACTTTAAATATACGGGCTAACACTATTAATGCAAGTGTTGGATTTAAGCAGAAGTCTTAGAAAAATATCAATAAAATTATGTTTCATTCATCCCAAGAATCAAGATGAAATGGAGACAAGCACTACTGTGCTGGATAAAACAAGAAGAGTCTTATATGACTGTTTCACTACAAAGCTATGACAACTCTGTTTTGGAGCAGAGTCTTCAAATTTGGCAAGGGAATGCTGGAGGGTCAGGAAAGTGCTTTTCACTCCTTCCCTGTGAAAAATCTTCTGAAGTTTGAACAGGATGTGAGCATTGGAAAGTCTCCGTTCACACAGGCTTCCTAAACTCAGAGTTTAGAAAAGAAACCACCCATAATTACACTTGTACTGAACGTGGTCCAGTCCTTGGGCTTTCCCAGAAATCAGAAATTCCTGTGATACTGGACATGGGCATTGAGAAAACGAAAGCTCTGCCTTGAGCAACAGGATTTATCTTCCACAGACCTGGGTGACATATAGAGGAAACAGCATCAATGAAATAATGAAGGGATTGTAGTTTAGAGCTGTGCTGAGGAGGGAAACCAAGGGAAAACCGAGGCTGGAAGAAAGCTGGGGCTAAAGAAATGGGTGAGAAAAGGAACAGGCAGGTTCTGGAAACTTTGACGCGAAGACGGAGAAAGTGCCACAGGTGAGAATTAGGATATGGTGTTGATCTTAGCCCTTTACAGTAGGGCCACACCAGGGGTGGAAAAGGAAGCAGTCAGAGCTAAGCTTTGGGGACCCTAGTTTGGTAGAATAAACATCCTCTGAGCCCATGATACTTGGGTAAGTTAAGGCATTGCTAAGAATCCTTATTATTGAACTAGAGAAGGATTGCTGAGGTGCAGAAGATTGGGGTGGCCTTACTCATGGCTCCCCTTGGTGCCTGGCCACTGTCGTCTGAGCTCCAAATCCTCTTGGCACCACAGGACTTGGAAGCCTTCCAGTTTGCTGAACTGTCACTGCTGCTCTGGGAAGTGCCTTTGTCCCTGCTCCTGGGGGTTGCTCCTCTTCATCCGTTCAGCACCGTACCCTTCCTTATACAGGCAGGAGAGTTCCTCTGCTCAGGTGATAAGAAGAGTCTGCAATCAAAGAGAAAGGGCCAGTATATTTTTCTGAACATCTGATTAAAGTCCTTGCTAGGCTCTGTAGGATACTTCTCAGTCATGTCACTTTTAAAATTTGTTACGGAAAAGTCTGGAAATCAAAGTGCAATTTAAACAAAACTCATTGTACAGTTAATTTTTCAGTGGCTTCAGGCACAGAGTCTTGACACTGTTTCCTAATTAAATATGAATCTGTTTTACTAAGTGTTCTCTCTGATAGCACACTAAATAGCCCAGTGCTTCATTAAGTTTGGTCACACATCCATAGAGCTCAAAACATGATAAAACTTTTCCCCTTTGTAGAGTAACTGCCTTCACTTGTGAATGGTCAGCACATCCAAGACCAACCTCTAATGCCAGATACTGAGAGCAAAGCACACACACACTTTACTACCTGGCGGTATTGCAGACCAGTTTTATTTTCTCCTCAGAAAAGATGTGTTGATTTTACACAGCAGTGTATTTTGACTATTGCATTAATTTTGTGACTGAGTCATGAATAATTTGCCTTTCAGTTAACCTCATTCACTGTGTGAGTATTGCAAACATTTTCTTTTGTAAACTGTGCATTTGCAAAAGGATCTTGAGGCCCCTATTGGGATTCATTTGGATCTGCATGTAGAAAGTAGTGATTCAGAAGAGTAAAAATAGGGTAACTAACACAGCTCTCTGCACAAAACACCACTGGGATTATATCTTGTAAACGAAGGGGAGGAGTTGCAGAAAAATAAAAGCTCCCTTATGGCTATTTAAATCACAGGTTTTTGCCCTATTCTCACTTTGTTCCCTGAATGCCCTTTTCTGCTGTCTGGTGCCTAACAGTTGCTGAAGAGTGAATGGGATTGATTTTCCTCATTGTTTTACATTTTTCTTAGTCCTCTGCTGTTCATACACATTTATCTCACTTGGTTACCCAAAGGCCTCACCCCCACTTCTGGCCTCAGTAGAGCTCCTTTACCTGCTAGAGGAAAAGAGGATTCAGCTTGTTGCTATCTCACAGTTTTCTGGCTATTGGCAGAAAGTCAAAATAACAGTCACAGCATGTCTTTGCTTAATTCAGAAGTATGGAAGAGCTACAAGGATGAACAGCTGCATTGGTGGGAGAAAAGGGACATGCATTAAAAGACAAACTGGTGGAAGAATTTAGCTCTTTCTGAGGCAGTTCACTTCAGGCAGCCGTTCTCGTAGAAATTTGAGCTTTCTCCTTCTCAGAAAAAATCATCCCAGTAATTCATTTGAGAAAGAAAGAGTTTATGAGCTGCTTTTTTGTTTGTTTGTTTGTTTTATGCTGTTAAACAACTTCAGTGGTGATTTCTCAGATGGTTTATCACCTGGTGTTTCAGATCTAGGATAGGCAACCAGTGGTCTGGAAGAGGAGGATTTTCTCAGAGTGCAACACCTTCAGAAATTTCTTTTTCAGGATGTTTACTGCTTAAGAAGGAGTGTAGTTGTTTTCTGCATGCCTTCCCCCCCCTTGCCTTTGTGTCATTGGCTCAGCAGACTATTCAGCAGGATTCCAGCATGTTAATTTTTGGTGACAGCTTGTAAAATAAGATATATATTTAATTAGATGACATAGTGATGTTAATCAATTCCCTTTCTGGCTTCAATTGCCAATATTTTAAAATAATAATTAAACCACGCTCAGTGCCAAGCCACTCATGATGTGAGGGTTTGAATGAGTGAAATTTCAAAAGATGATGAGCATGGTTGGAAAAAATCTCGACAGCCGTTCTCAAGAGGGCAAAGTAGCATTTAAAAATAGTTTAAAATTAATCCAAAAGAAGTGAGAGTAAACATGAGTGAGATTGGGCAGATCAGCTGACATTATTAATGTGCTAAAAAATACATGGCAATTATTCCTGTGAGAAATATATAAAAAAATAAGTAGAAGACTCTTAGCTAGAAATATATTATGAATATAAGTTCTAACAAAATAGGTATTAATTAACTTCCAATCTCAACATGGAACAAGAGGAGGACTTTTTTTTTGATAGTGTAAGAAATAAGATGTAACTCATTTGGAGTTCTCTTATATTTATCAGATTAGCCGTGAAAACTGCCTTCTAAGCAGGCCAAATAAGCTATACGTCTTGATTAAGCCTGTATGACTTGAGTGTTAAAACATGTTGAATATAATGCCTAAAAAAAATTTGACGTTCACTGTGCTGGTGACGCGTGGGAAATATCTATGGTAGTGACCTACGTTACTGCCATGTGCATGCCCGCATGATGCTGCCTTTGGCAAGGTAGAAACCCTGTTCCAGTGATGGGACTCAGACTCAGTACTCTCACATTGTGTTGCACTTTGCCATGTGGATTAGTAATTAAACACCAGACAAGCATTAAACCGCCACAACTGGAGACTAGGATCCATTCCCTGAGGGACAGGGTGTGTACCACTCAGGCGTATTTGCAGGGAAATACAGTTTGAGTGTACCTGCACTTTACAGTGTAGTCATGTCTGCTGTTGTCCTGAATATGTCTTGTAGCTAGATCTTAAATATCTAAAGCAGGAAATACTTTGTATTCCCCATTTATATAGCTGCATGGGGGATCCTGGAGTATTGTAGGGCTCCTTGATGCTTTTGTACTTTAATTAGTAACATACATGGTACTTTGTTTAGCTGCTTCTAGAATATTTTTGGATCTCTGGGTTGGGGGAATGCTATAGTTTAAATCATTACAGCTGCTGCTGTTTCTGAAATGCATTTCAGAGGCAGTGTGGAAGTTGAAACCCTCTAGCTGTTTCTCCTCATTAGTGGTGCTGCACTGGCTCTAAGAGCCATTTGGGGAATGTAACAGGTGCCAAAAGGAAAGGACTTGTTGGTGGAATTGCAGATATTGGGCAGGCTACTGGGAAACAGAGGTAATTTTTTTTTTTTTCCTGCAAATTCCAGTTGTTAAAATAGCATTAAATGTCATGAACTATTTTCCTTCTGCTTGCTAAGCCAAGGTGCTTCAGACTATCCCTTATTCTTCTTCAGGAGATGCAATACTGAACTTTTATTGTTGTCAGCGTTTTAGAAACCTTGATTGGCCCTACAGTATGTTGAGAAAGGGATCTGAAGCTCATATAAGACTGTATAAGCTTCCATGCAATTAAAATGAAATGATAGACCTCAAGGATAAAAAAGGTGCGGGCTGTTCTTGGGAAAGCATGGATGAGCTGAGTACATTCAGATGCTTCCACAGGTTCCCAAGCACAGGACACAGGTCCTGCCCTTAAATTCAAGCTGTTGTGCTGCCAAGGAAAAGTGCTTTATAGTGGTGGATGAGAAGGGCTCAGGAGCTTTTGTAGCAGCAGCAGCTTAAGGACCCGTGTTGTTCGGCTGCATGAGGAGCCCCTTCCAGCCAGGAGCTGACTGGCGCAGTGTGGAGCCTTTAGGGGAAAATGGCCGATACAATGAGAGGCAGAATGGACTAAAAGCACATACAGCACGTTGTTAATTTGCTCCAACTAACATCTGGCCTGCTTTGAGAGGTGTTTGAACATTTGGATGAAACAGGACTAATTTTTTCATCAAAAACATATTCCTGGCTCAGCGGCCTAGTTTCCTCCCCCTGTTCTGATTTGTTTTCTTACTGCACTGTGAAGTTGGTAGCGTGGGTGGGACAAGATTCATGGCTTTACTTTTCCCTGGCTCACTTCTTTCTAGCTGTTGCTTTTCTTACCCACGTAGTCATGTTAGTTTTATTTTTTTTTTCACTTTTGGTTAATGCATTTTGTAAAAGGTGGTTTTTTCCCCCTAAATTGATGGGTATTTTGATGGTATTGCAGTTTCTTGAGTTTAAGGTGAGTGTTAAAATTATAATATATTCCTGGTATTTCTAGAGCAGGATTTTCAGCTCAGCCTTTGCTACAGTTCTTTGGATTTCCATCATATATCAGAATAAAAGCAACCTGTCATATTTGTGCAGCAGATATTTCCTCATACCAAATAAAAATAAAACTATAATTTTAATGTATTTGACTACGCTATGATATTTGGGCCTCTCAACTGCCATGCCCTGTCTACTTTGGCTGAAAATTAAACAGGCAGAGCTGTGACCAAGTTCAAAGACTGAGAATGGATTTTTAGTTGATAGACCAGCTAGCTAGTCGGTAGGTTTTTCCTCTATTTTTTTGCCAGAATTTTGCTTTGGAAAACATTTCACAATATTTATGCCTCTCCATCACTCTTCCCACAAGTGTATCTTGCTTGTTTGTTTCATTGTTGACATTAATATTTTTGTTTGGTTAGTTTACATCTCTCTGTCTGCAGTGCTTCCTTTTAAGAGTTGGAAATTTTCATCATTTCCTAATATCGTGCCACTTGCATGATCAGTGTAAAAGTCCATGTATAAAGTACTCAATACGTAGGAACGCAGAACTGAATTTCAGTCCTCTATGTAATTGTTAGTAGATTATGCATTCCAGTGTATTAAACACTAAGTTTCAGTCTACCATTAATGATGATTTCTGGCATAGGGGAAGATTAATTTAAAATTAATTTGTAAAAGATCACTGGCTGGCAGAACAGTGTTGACACATCTGCAGGGACTTGCTGCTTTTCATATTACCAAACTGAACAGCATCACAGTAACAAGCACTATAGAAAAGACAAAGTAGATGAGGCTATGCCTCCGCCTAATGGCAAAACATCATTCCCTGTTAGCACAGTAGGTCGAGAGAAACTGCATATGTAAGTCAGTAAAGCTTTTGAAAGAGAAAACTTTAAAAACTTCTACTGATTATCATAGTGGGTTTACTTGATTTGCTGTTACAAATATAACGACCCAAGACAGTCAAATTCCTATTATCAATATGAAAATGTGAAATGTTTCTTATTACATAGGCTCTACGTAATACTTCAGAATCAGAGATAAATCTCTTTATTTTACAGTGGTCCTTTCATGGTGCAATACTGATTTCTTGCTTCACGTTCAAAAGGCAGGAGCTGAGAAAGTAGTTCTGACCTGATCTGGAGAAGGTTTTCTTTTCTCTGGCTGATCTGTATTCATATCGACTTTTTCCAAGCAGAGAAGAAGGTGCTCGCTTTGCTAAATTTTAATGTCATCTTTAATGAGATTCTGGCTTACGGTATGTCCTAGGAGGTTTGTCAATAGATTTATTCATATGCCATTTGGGTACTTTTATTAATGCTTTTAGCCTTGTGGAACAAAGTTGTGGATCTCATTTTATACTTAATTGTGGTAGGATGCAAAAAGTAATGTTGAACATATTGAAAATTTAAGTTCCTTTTTTTTAAGAGGATGGCATGGGTAATACTCTGGATGGTTTAAGTTGCAGTCGCAAATACATGCTGTTAGCTAAAGGTACCCACTTAGAATATGCTATGGCTCTGAGCTGGTTATGGATGATACACATTTTGTTTACAGAAAGCTTCTCTTGAAAGGGTCTCATTAGAGTTAATAGTGTTTTGTAACCATCTGTGGCTTTGAAGTACAAAATGACTTGACCAAAATTGCTCTTGAAGCAATAGTGAATGGGAGCGTGGAGACATTCAGGAGAACAAGAGTCCAGCAGCAAGTGAAATTGTTGCTGTACAGAGGATGCCACTGTTTTGAAAAGGAAATTGAGAGTAGGAAAAGGGTTACAGCTGCACGTCAACAGAAGTTGGCTTATGTCAGTAGGTTACCTCTTTGGTATGTCTTGGGATAATAGTACCATTCTTTCCCGCAATCTGAAACACTTCAGTTGTCAGTGTAAGTGGATATCGACATAGCGTACTTCTCCTTGGCTGTGAGCAATCTGATGTAGTTCTTACCCCATGTGAAACACTCTGCAATTGAAAATGTATACGGGGTCCAGATTTTACCAAATAAACCTTTCCAGTTTCTTTCTGCCAAAAGTTCAAGCCAAGAAAATGCACCACTCCCATAATAATCTAAGGTGCTATTTAATATACTTTTATCATACTCCTTCCAGTTTTCACACTCATTTAGGCATTTGAGTGACTCCTTCAAGAAGCACCACAGATTGTACACAGTTTCCTTGTACACAGCGTGACAAACAAACACACAGCAAGAACCCTACAGTTCCTGTTTGTCTACAAAGGTACTAATTTTTATATGCTCGTAGTTTTCCCTTGTGTAAATAAAATGCGTGCCTGGAAACAAATGTCCTAGGAAACCAGGCTGGGAACATTTATTTCAGTAAATTATTGATTTCCTCAAAAAGTTGGCATTGATATTTGAATGGACCACAGCTAATTGCACTGATAATTTCCTTCCTTTTCTCTCATCAAGGATTTACATTGAAATAAAGCTTACCAGCAACTTTAGTTAAGTATGTATTTACTGTTTAAATGGAGCTGAAAGCACTACATCAGAGTATGACCCTTTCCCTGAATATGTTCCCCCAGTGCCAGACTCTGAAGTTTGCGTTATTGTATAATCAGATGGGTAATGATAGGTCAGACTTGGTGGGACCCAGAGCAACACTAGCACCAGATAAGATGGTTATGACTCGGTGGGGGCCCTGGGGAGGCTGTTGACCATGGAGAACCATGCCTGCTGGTAGACGAGGTAGATTCGGTGTAATGGGATTGCTTGCAGTCCCATCATTTGTGAGAACTACAGGATGCTTTAAACAGTTGGCACAAGGTGAAGCAGTTTTAAGGCTACATTAATTTACACCAAAATATTGGACTGATACAGAGCTGGCTCAGGATCAGAGGAGAATGAAAGCAATTTATTGTGTTCATCTGTATGTGCTCCGTGTATGACATATATATGTATTAATACTGCTTGACATTTTTATATTTTTATATTGAAAGGATGAATAGCTCTAGAGTATTTTACTGCTATTACTTTATTTCTCATATTTAGTTTTTTATTTCCATAGATGGAATAAACTGATCTTGATAGCAGTTGACTGCATTTCTGTGCTCTATCAGGTTAACGCTGTTGACAGTGTGCTATTTGACTTTTGCTGCAATGTGGTGGTGTTTTGTCTGTAATATTTAATCTCAGTGTTTCCCAAAAAGCGGTCTAAGTTTAATGCATGCCTATAATAATATATATAGAGAAAAGGAATAGCTTGGTTGTGTTTGTCTAGAACTGAAAGCAAAAAAAAACCTTTTTTTTAGAGTTGCCAAAAAACCTAAGATAGAAATGGCAAACTAGGCCTTTGCAGTGAAATCTGGAAACTTGAATAGGATGTTTTAGTTTCCATAAAGCTATGGTATAAAGACATATTTTAAACTGTAGAATGGGACCTAGATAATGGAAAACCACCTAATTGTTCCTTATTATGAATAAGATGTTTTAATATCTTCAAAATGGTAAGGGTTTTTATCCTCAATATTTAAATAATTTTAAGTATTGGAGTCAAATTGCATGATAAAGATGTATTTAAATTCTATTCCAGTGCCTTTGTTAATCGTAAAAGAAGAAAAACATTAACAAAAGAGCTGAATTGACACATAGGCAAACTGAGAACTTTCAGATATTCAGCATAGATGAGTGCGTGCATTGCATCTTTGTTTTCTTGCCTTTCTGGTAAGATACAGTAATACCTAATGGGGTTAGGTAGCTGGCAAGAAAGATGTTAGCAGCAACGTACTTGAGGCCACAGTGCTAGGGTGGTGGAATAACAAGGAGCTACTGCCATGTGGGAAGGAAAGGATTACTTAAGCATCGAATTATTAGGCATCTAGCTAGATGTGTATGCATTCTTACTTTGTTAATCTCCATATCACCTCCTTCAGTGGGATAAGCCCCCAAACAGAGGTCTTGCCACATTGTGAAATCCTATTCTCAACAACTCTTCCTGTATTTTTATTCCTAGCCTACAGTTCCTGCTAAATATGCATATACTTATTTGAATGTGTGACCAGCTTGTTTATATCAATGTATGTGCCAGGCCTAAGATGCTTTTTGATTTTTTTTGTGCAGCTAGAAAAACAGAAAGAAGACAGTGAGATATGGATGTTTAAGGAATCGGTGTGCCCTTCCTGGAATAGCTGCTTCTCTACAAGCTCCTGCTTTGCAAATTCCTGCTGTCCCTCTGCAGGAACAATTCAGTCCATAACAGATGTGCTCCGTTCAGTCTTGCCCCAGTAGAAATCAACAGATAAATTCACACAGTTTTCACGAACAGTAAAAACATGAGGAGCAGGATCTGCTGTGCACTGTTTCTTTCGATAGATCCTCCTATTCCGCTTACAAATACTTAGCCAGATGCCTCCAGAGCCAACTGGAGTCAAAGTTTGAGTTTAAAGATAGCTGTGCACTACAGATGGGAGTAGTCTCACTAATTTGTCATCTAAAAATTAGGAAACTAATTTAAACTAGTCCTCTAGGTTGCTTTTGTCATTCTTGAAAGGCACCTTCAGAGATGAATTAATTTTTCCTGTATTAGGCTCCTGCATGAGTTAAACTGCTTCATAGTTTTGTGTTTCTCTGGGTGTGGATTGTTGATGAAGCCTAGAATGTCACCTGAGGCTAGATGCCTGCATTTTGGATGAAATTATCTTGTACCTGAATATTACTGACTTGAAATGATCAGACATTTATTTCCATGCCAGACAAACTTGTTATGATGCATATATAAATGGAACATGCATAAATAGATATGCAAAACCCAGAAATATTGAAGCATAGCTTTGCGAAGTATGTATTCTTTGATATATTCCATTGCAATAAGTTGGTGTGTTGATCTGAGCTGCTCAGGTATGGGAGCAGTGGGAGGGCACAAGAGGACTGAGCTGGGAGTGCGTGCCATTCCCCACTGTTCCAGAGGTTCCTTCCTGTGTAAACGCCCACTGCTATTGCTCCCCTTCATCCTCCGAGTCATTAAGCTCTGGCTGACTGACTCGCATGATGTGCCTGTGGGTGGTGACATTCCTTCCCCACCATGGTTAGTCACCTCAAGTCCTGTACCTCAGTGCTTCCCCTGAGTCACCCTGTGGCCTCAGTGCTACCCCTGTCCCGAGAGATCTCTTCCCAGCTTTTGCATGCTTCTGGAATGCTGGGCTTTGTCTGCATGCCTTGAACTGATTTTGATGCCTGGCAAAGGTGACAGTGTTAGGGAAAGTAGGTCATACCACCTAATTCCAAACGAAAAAGGATTAGAGCAGCACAAGGTTTTGAATGGCATTAGCAAAGCAGTTGATCCAATGTAGAAACAACTCAGCTTTTTAAGTACCTGCAGACAAGACATGGCATCAGATACTCATTAGTACCATAAGCTTACAATGAGCTGTGATGAACACTTCCATTTGTGCAGCAGTGCCAAAGGGAGATTTGGTTGGTTGGTTGGTTGGTTTAGCTCCAGGCCCTAGTTCTTACCCTAAATACAAAAATCCTTCTGTTTATATGTTGCCTTCAGTGAAGCTATTTCTGATTTCTTGTGGTATAGGTAGGAGGAGGCCAAACCCCAGAAATTTTAGTGAAAGATCCAAATGAAAACAGATGAATGCATTTTAATTCCTTTGTGAGGAGAGGGATGTTACTTATTTTTTGCATCAGTATATGCTGTAGTTGGATATTCTTGATGGAAGTGAAGAGGATGTTGCTTGTGCTTGGTGTGATGACAGTGGGTGTTCTGGTAAATGGTTTTGCTGAAGTACATTGGTAACTCTTTGATGTGAACACCTAGTAAAAATTTCAAATCTTACTCCCAGAAGAAGGAAAAAAAGGAGAATTTTTTAAATGCTATTTTCTGCCTTACATTGAACTTACAACACCCTTCTATCTTAAAAGGAAAAAAAACAACAACCAACCAACAAATAATCTGGGGCAATCTCCTTGCCCATATCCTGAGATTGTTTCAGCCATAACCTTAACATGAAATGTTTATTTATTCTGCACATTGATACCACTCTAGTTATTCTGTGATTTTTTAATTTATTTTATTTTTTATTGCTGCAGTGGTTTTTCTCTTCTTGAGTTTTGTCTCTGCTTCTTCTAGTCCGCTCTTTTTTGTTTTTCTTTGTCTATCATCGCATCCAAAACAATTTTAAGAAAGTCGTTCTGCCAAACTTATTTGAATCTCTGAGAGGCCTTCCATTTGCCTTTGCTCCAAGCAAAACTATGCTTAGCTGTCTTTTAGAGATATACCTTATCTCTTAATTTAGAGATATCTTCAGAGAGACATTGTAAGAGATGTCAGCCTTATCTCAAGGGAAAAAAACAGTGATGAAACCTTTGATATAAGGATCTTTGATGAAAGTATATCTTCTTTCCTAATTGTTTTCTTTCTTAGTTCTCAATATTTGGTACCGTATGGAACACTCCCTCCTTGTGTATTAATACTTACAACACATCATACATGAGCCAGTGGACTGCTTTTTAAGGTCTGTGAAAAATAGTTTAAAAATGCTTACTGTAAGTATGCCTACATTACTATACAGAATACAGGATGATGTTTTGAGGTCAGCAAAGTTTTTGAGAGCCACTTTTTTTCTGGCTTAAGAGCAAGACCATATACAAGTTCTGTTCTTACCGCAGTGTCATAACTCCTGAACTTTCTCATCAGAGAAGGGTATGATGAGAAGTGCTGTTAGTTCTTTTCTTTTTTCTTATCTCTTAGGTGCTTTCTGTATTTATGTGCAGCTACTGCTTTTGATGTGAATAGGTTGTTCTATCTGCTTCCAGGTAATTATGGCTGTATGGTTTTTTTAGAAGTATTTGTCCCTCAGATTACCTTATTGAATGTGTTAAAGGAACTAAGTGACAAAGGCAAAGTCATAGCAAAAATAATCTTTCACGCAAAACAAGGAGAAGTAATTATTAGAAAATATTTTCTATCTTGGTTCTGTCCAGGCTGAGGGCAATTTATTCTTCCCAAAGCTGAGGGAAGAGAGTAAGACAAAAGGGCATCCTGAAGCTTAAAGATGATGTTAAGGAGAAGCACCACTAAGAGCTGTTAGGTACAGGAGGGCACAAATATAATAAATACTATTTTTAAAGGTTGTTGAGGCTTTTTACAAAAGCCACTGTGGTGTTCAAAGGGGCAGAGTGCTTCCAATCCACCTTCCTCAGGAGAGTTGAATACAGAGGTCCTGCAGTTTCAGAATCCCCATGGACTGCTTCAGGGTTTAAGAGGCTATTTCTCGTGCAAAGCGCACATGGGCAGGTTTAGAGTGGACCTGGCCATGTTGTGTCTGGCATAGGTCTCTAAAAACTCCACAGTCACAGTGACAGGAGGCCAAGAGCCAGCACCATCCAGCCAGGAATAAAGAACAGCCTGAAGTGACTTTACAAATGCTTTCAAGGAACATTGAAAACTTAGGCAATGGAAAAAAGAAAACTGTTTGTTGCTTTAAGCTTTTGTTCTGCCTCCTGACTTTGAGTGAATAAATACATGATGCTTGTTTAGAAGTGTTTGGGTTACCCTGCAAACTGAGATTCTGACAGATTTCCACAAAAAGGGCTTGCTTGTGCCAAATTCAGATGGTCCAGTCAGTTGAATAAATGGCATAAGAAACTGGGAAAGGCATAACTAGTCTGGGGTGTTTGAACTGCATGTTCCCATGAAGGGCACTGAGGGGTGTGCACACAGCAGAGGACTTGCACAACCCTACAAGTTCTGCTCCAACATCACCTTCCCTAATTTTTTTAGTCTCTGTGCACATGGCCTTGGTATTCGTTCAGTTGTTAGATTTGTCATGACCTCTGCTTATATAGTATGTATTCAATGATTGGAATATATGTAGCTAAAACAATTAAATAATAACCTACCTACTATCTACCTGTGGACTTCAGAAATTTTCTCAAGTCTTGAACAACTTCTTGTGTCCTTAGGTTTTCATAGCACAAGCTAAAACAATCCATCCAAATGCAAAGTACATGTTGTGGGGTTTTGTGCTCTTTAGAAAAAAACATTGCCTAATAATTGCCTAATGACTGCTGAAGGGCATCTGTGAACCTCTCATGTAAACTTAAGTTTAAGTAACTTACAAGTAAACTCGTAAACATCTGTTTTGCAAAGAGTGGACAACATGTAATTATATGTACATGCTATCATTTTTAAATAACCTTTGCTTCACATCAGACAAATTCAGATGGGTTTCTTACTATGTGGACAGTTTTTCGATTGAATATCATTGCAAGGCTGATTATGCAGCATTGTCATGTGCCCTCTGTATCACTGTGGCTGTTGTGTGATCAGAATTTGGAGCATGCTAACACAATTAACTGAAATATACTGTTCTTAAGATAATTATTTACAGTACTGTGTTGTATCACCAAGTGTCATTGCGAACATTTTAAAACCTGTTTTTAGGATAGAATATTTTTAAATGGCTTACAATACAAGACCCTTTATCATTCATATGCTAGATTATGTATTTTACAATATTTTCAGATATTTTACAGTGTTCCTTGGGATCCAAATCCTGCAAGTTTGTTTGACATGTACCGAAGTCACCTGTTCTGCACTGTGATAAATAACTCTTTATAAGAAAATACTTCTGTGGATTTGAAGTTGAAGAAATACAGTACATTCATCTACACAACAAAGGGATACATATTTTGCAAGAGACTCGCTTAAATCTATTTAGGCTAGTTGGGATGGTTTGACTAAAAAACAACACACTAAAGAAGCCATTTGCCCACTTTCATTCTTTTTTAATGTATGAAACATCTTTTTCAGTCAAAGAGGCATAGATGAAACTTAAGTGGTACAGCAGATTCTAGATCAGAGCTTGAGACTTAAACGAGTTTTGCTGCTGGGACTCAGGAATAATTATTAAGGCAGATAATGCCAATACCATTTATAATCTGTAACAAGATAATGATAGGAACATAAAATGAAGCATTGAAGTAAGTATGGCTTTTTATTACTGATGGTGAAGTAACATGAACGTGCCCAGGGAAGCTGAGAACAAAGCCACCTGGTGCAATGCTTGAGAGGCCTTTCTGTGGGACTGTAAGAGGTACATCAGTTTGATAAAATTCCAAACTGCTCTTTCCACTCTAACTTGTAGTTCCCAAATGTATAAATTCTTAAGAAGAAGAAAAAATAAAAAAGGGGAATAAAAATGTATTTGGGTTCTATATGTGTTCGGGAAGTTCCTTCAAAACATTTCTCAGTACATTTCCATCTGAAATGAGAGACATTCAAGTCCTACTAAAAAAGGCAGTGCTCTATTTTCAGAGGCCTTCAAGAACAACTGTAAGAATTGAAGGAAAAACTTGTTTTAAGGACTGTTCTGTTCCATACTTATTTTATGCACTAAATAATGTAGTAAATGGTTGGACTTTTAACAAAGGATATCCTTTCTGCAGTAATTTCTGAAATATGAAATATGACCTTCCCTCCTCCTCCAAAGAATTTATGTTCCTATGACCTACCTTGCTTGCATTTTAGGTGCCTATATCCATCATTCTCATCCTCAGAACTCCCACTCAGCAGCTGCCTATTTTGGCAGCACTTATAGTCTGTCTATAGCCATCCCCGGTTTTTACATTATGGATCTGTACAGACATGAAATTGTACTTTTGAGAACACTCAGAAGCAGCGTTGGCTCAACAGAGTCAAGCACCTTACCAGCAAAGTTTATTTAAAGGGCAGGTGAAATAAGCACCTGCCTACTGTAACAAAAAATTAGAGCTGGCAAAAAACCCCACACTCAACAACCCAGTGTTCCAGAATAAAGTATTTATTATTCAGTGGCAATAATTGTTTCCTGGTTTAAAAAAAAAAACAAAACAACAACAACAACCAAAAGCAAACAGCCAACAAACCAACAAAAAACCAAAACACCAACAAAAAACCCCAACCAAACAAAAAAAACCAAAAAACCCCAAACCAACAACAACAAAAAAACCAAACCACCAAACCCAAAACCAAAACTAGCATGATTGAATTATTTTTCTTCTTATTTTATCAGGGAGTTAGAAGGGTAATGGGAAAGGTCAAAAAGAGTAGTTTTGCTTGTTCTGAAGAAGCAGACAAAATGGAGAGCTGTTAATGGAAGCCCCCAGAGTAATAGTCCACTTGCTTCCGTACAGTTAAAGCAGCTGTGTGGGCTCTCCTGGAGTGCCAGCCTTCTCAGACAGCTGCCTGAGCTAGTGGTGCCATTAGTGCCATCCTGCACCACAGTCCAGGAAAACAACTGAGCACATAGTGAGATGGGACACAAGGTGATTAGCTACTGGTTTAGGGACTCATTTGAGAGGAGACAGGATGCTACTTTTACTATAACCATTTCTGTTCCTCACGTACATTAGTAGGACAAAATACAGAAAGGGTCTTGGAAGGAAGGGCTGGAGCACAATCTCTGTCCAAAATGAGTGCTGTAATCTTTAGCCAGCAGTGTTTGTGTTTTCAGTGAGTCCCTTTCTTCTTCATCCTCTGCTTCCTGCTCACAGCTTCCCAAATCGTGAATTATTTTCTTCATAGTGGTGTGGCTGCAATGAGAGTATGCCCTTCCTAATCCTTTACAGAAGTCTTTAGTCCCAAGGGCTGATTGCGTGGGAGGTAGAAGATATGGATTTAATTACATTTGAAGGCAGTGGCCCTTTAAAGTGAGCTAGTCGATCCCTAGCCTTCATTTCTAGTCTGTTATCCAAGAGACGGTATCACTAGAATATATATTTTAAAAGGAAACACAGGACAGCAAGTGAAGAGTTGCAGATGAGGAGAACAATTCCTTGAGGAAGAGGGTGGTGGGTGCCCTGTGTACAGCCAGTCATGGGAACCCAGAGAACAGACCTCAAACACAAAAGCACCAACTGTTTTGTGTCATAAGAGATATGGATTTGGCCTTGAAGTAAGAAAACCCCTCACCGTGCGCCTGGAGCTAATAGTATCATTTGTACTTACATGTCAGGTGGTGGCTATAGGAGGGAAGAAAAACAAAAATGTCAGGTAGTTGCTGAGCTTCCATTTTCACACAGCTCTCTCCTTTCTTTTCTTCAGGTATCAGCCTCTTGCTATTCTAGCTATGTAGTAGACTCCAAACAGATCACTTGATTTGCATTTGTCTGTGCCTGGAGTGAGTGACAACAAACCCTTCAGTTTGCATGTATGCCCACGACTTGGAAGTGTTTTCCAGCGTTCGGTCCCACATTGTCTAGTCATTTATTTCTGTCAGAAAATTCACGTCATATTATTGTGATATAACACTAAGAAGGAAAAAAACCCGCATTGTGTTTGTAGGAGGACAGAGATATGGATGTCATGGTTTGGATGCTCGTTTGAAGCGATAGAGTTCAATGCTCAGGCAAACGTGTGTGTGTGAGCAGAGCTTAAACCTCACTTGCCTCAAAGCCTCAATAACTAACTTGAATGTTCACTTCTGTCAGGGCTTATCTGTATGTAAGACAACTTCAGGTCATTATCCATCTTAGTAATTATCCATTATCTAAACTACTTTGGAATTCAGACGTGAAGTTCACATATCAGTATGTCAGTATTCAGCATAAGAACGTGCTAGTTTGGTATTAAAAAATTCTTTAATTAGAAGTGGTGCATTTAACTGTTGCTGGACTGATTTTCTGGGGTTTTTTTGTGCCAATAGGAGTAGATCGTGATGTTGCTATTTTAATATTGATCTAAGAGGCATTTTTCATTGTTTTCACAAATAAATTGTAGGTGGAAAAGTTTTGAGTGATGAATCATGTATTTTTGATACTTTGAGGAACACTGTAGTCCTATAGAAGTGTGTAGTGGAACACAAAAGGTGGGTAATATGTCAGATTTGCATGGGAGACTGCAGATTGAACACAGATGGAAGACAGTACCCAGATCATAAGGACCTCCCTTCTTGAGATGCTGCCTTTTTTCATGTGATGTGCAGCCAGAGGCTTCACTAGAGGTGTTTAGGCAGATTCCCCTTTTACAATAGAAAGGACGAGTGTTCAGAACATTTTTAGTACAAATCCAGAATCTTTTTCTTTCCATTGTATGATCCTTCCAGATCTGGTTGTGTTTTAAAAGCTGTATATGAGGCAGGTCTTTTGTTAAGCAATGAGGAAGATTATAATATTTAATCTCATTTGGGATGAAAAGCCTTCTGTTTTCAAAACTATGATAAGATTATTATATTCTCTTTGCTATTTAGGATTACTGACTGGCAAAATTTACTTCATACATAAAATCTATTGTTCTGGATGATTGTTAATTTAAGTATTATCATCATCAGAATGGGCAGGCCTTTATTATGGACAGTGCTTTCAATGGTGGCCAAAGTGGCATTCTGTTTTACTGAGCTTAACTTAGTCTTTCAAGCCCTGTAACACTGTCTTTCATTGCTTGAACTGAGGAAGTATGTGTGTAGGCTATCATCTGTGTAAGTATAATTTCCCTAAGCTTCAGCTAGGTAGCAAAAGGCAAAATGGTTGTGGACATGTGACCATTAGCACTCATGCATTCACCACCAAGACCTGTTTTAACAGAAATTAATGAGCTCAGATCACTTACACCTGAAATCATTAATTTATTTATTTAATATTAATGTTGCGTTACCTTTAGCACCTCACTGGTGTGCTGAACATGTGCAACATATTTATTCATATTAAAATCAGAGTTGGTGACAAACAACTTTTAAACATCAAAGTCCAGATAAAATCATGCAGGAGTTAAAGTGTCTTTTTATAAAAAGTGTAGCTCAAAAAGTAAACAGTTTATTTTGTTTATTTTGATTTGCAAAGCTATTCTTCCACATGAGGAAACCAGACAATTCAAATCAGTTTCTAAGCCTCAAAAAGTACAAGCTAGAGGGAGACTTTGTATTTAAAGTCCATTGCAATCTTAGTTGCCACTTTTTTCTCACAAGAAAAGAACAAAAGTATGTCTTAATATTTTTGCATCTTCATAGATCGAGAAATTTGCCTTCCCACACTTAAAAAGAAGTGCTGGAAAAGAGGGTTATTTTGTTCCTTGGGCCAAGTTCTTTAATGGCAAATCACAGTGTGGAAAGAATGCATCTGTCCAAGTTATAAATCCTTAAAATGAGCTCTGATGGAAAATCTGGAGTAGTTTCACAGTGGAATCTCCTCAACTTCATGTGAGGAGCCCCACTGCTGCTTTTCTAAAGCAGGTGCCCAGTCCATCCAGGAATGGTCTGGTTGATACCCAAGAGTGGCTTCTTGCTCATGAACAAAATAGGCATCAACAAAGCAGGGATGTTTTTGTTCTGCAAATTACTTCATGATTCCCAGTCAGGCCTGAGACGGTTGAAGTTTTTTCTCTGTTCTGTGTTGTGACACTGGTGAGCCACAAAGGAAATCTTTGTGCAAAACTCAGTTCATATTTCCCTTTACTTTTAAAAACTTGACTTTACTTACTGTGGTTTTATTTACTAAAGTGAATGCAGGACTGGTCATGAAACTTATCCTGGCAGTGACATGTATGGGACGTAAGATTCATACAGGTTTAAAGTATAGGAAGTCTCATTCAGGGGAATGGAATGGGGCCTCTGGTGGAGGGCCATCATTGCTATTGCTGTCCTAGATGCCCAGAAAAGTGCAAATATGGCTTTCTTTTTATGATTCTTCCTTTGGACAGGCACAGGTGCTCCTTCCCATATCAGCTGTTTCTTCCAAGGGAGAACTGTTTAGCCAGAAACTGTCAGAGACAGCCATGGCCCAAGCTTTGGCAGGCTTGGATGATGTTGAAGTGTATGTACACATACAGGAGAGAGAGGGAATTTCATATATTTCAGTTAGTTTATTTAAATTAGAGAATGCTGGCATTGTCCTTTTGACCAAATTAATTTCTTCACACATCAGTGCTACGAAGACCAAAGCATGTTCTCTTATATCTGTCACTACTGTAGCATCACACCAGCTTACAGAAGCATCTCAGTGTGTCTCACCGTTCAGGACAGTCAGCAGCTTTGTCTATCACATACTCCCTCTCCGTCATCACTTCTGGGATACATGTATGTCAACATTAGCAGGAAAGCTTTCTTTGTAAGGAAAACCAGTTTGGTACTAAGGAACCAGAATCTAAGGTACACATTTTGGGGATGGAGGGTTACTTGGATTAGTTCTCCTTTTGTTGCACGGACTAAATGCTGGTTCGTGAATGCAGTGCATTCAGCGTGCTCTTGAAGCATATCTCTCCATTTCATTTCATGTGAAGGGGATCTCTGAGAGAGCACAAGTGACAGGAGACTGTGACAGGAGACTGCCTTTAGAAACACACTCCTTATCTGAACTAAAATGCTAAGACAGATTCACTTTCTGAGTGATGTCTCCAGGTGTGACACACCCAGCAGAGAATCCTGGTCTTCCTCACTCTAGTAAAATTGAGATACTAGATTTAATCAATGTTTTATGTAAAAGCTGCATTGAATATGTCCTGTATTTTATTGCAATTTTACTAAACAGATGCTGAAATATACTTTAAAATTAAAAAAAAAAAATATATCTAAGAAATAATTCCAAAGCTGTACAGGCAACTAGATGGAGTATTTATAACAGAAAGTCTCAAGGTTGACTGTTTTGGAGCATTGCTTTGTGTGGCACTGTAGTACTGTCTCCTGTTAATTCAGGAAGCTCGAGGCCAATATTAATAACTGCGGTGGTGTCGCTCCCTTGGCAAGTATCGCTGCCCAGCAGCAGAAGTCTGCAGAGAGGCGCTGGCTGGTTGGGTCCTAGTCAGCTGCAGGATGAGTATCTGGCTCCTTCCTGCGGTACGTTACTGCTATTGCACAGCACCGAAGGGTAGCTGTACTCAGCCAGTAAACAACGATTAAACTAAAGCAAATAGGTGTGATTCTTTTAAAAGGATGAATGAGTCCTTTCATTCTATAAAGAGTTAAGTTTTTAGCTAGGCAATACACAAATTACTTAGCAAACCTTACACACAAATACATACTCAAAGAGGCTTATACTGTTAGCTTTTGTCTGGCACAGATGCATCAAAAGCCTTGCCCATGTGCCATTAGTGAATACTGGCCTCAAACACATGTATGCTATTAATTCTGAGTTGGGATTTGGGAAGAAATAGGAAGAAAGAGAGTACATTAAGTCAGTACAAATGTTACTTAGGTGATCATATCATAAACTGTAAGTGAAACTTGGAAATATAAACCACCCCCCTTAAAGCTGGGTAAGTCATCTAAATCTTGCCAGTGATTGTTGAAGAGTATTGTTTCTATTCATTTTCTTAGCTGGGATTAGTGAAGTTTTATTTAATTGTATTTTTATCTGAAAATCACTGAGTAGTGTTGATGGATACATGCTGCTATTTACAAAATAGAATTGTACTATAGGGATTCTGACATTTTGGTTAATTGGTATGTATCTTTCTAAACGGTTTTTATTCCTTAACTCATAATTGTTCTCATTTGCTCAGTGGGATTCAGAAACAGGGTTTGTGGAATGTCATTTAATACTCATTTCATTTTGTTAAATGAAACGCATTGACTTCCCTCTTGCCTATAAATTAAGTCATTCTAGTTTCATTTTCTGGACATATATTTTTAATTGTGCAAATATTTTTTCTTCTCATGTAATTTGCCTAATGTTACAAAAAGTGCCACCCCAGATCCCAGCTTTATTTATAGCAAATGAATTGCAGTGTGTTTTCTAAAGTCAGTTAAATCCAGACATAAATTAGATTCTTGATCTGTCTCTTATGACAGTCTAAATGTGAACCATTGTTTTCAAAGTTAGCCCTTTTCCTTGCTAAGTGCAGGACTGAAACTAATAAATTATTCTTTTGCAACCCAGAGAAATAACCTTCAATAAGAAAATACTTATCAGTCAGATCCTGCCTTCCAGTTGAATTTCCCTTGGTGTAGAGGCAGTGGGAAGGAGAAGGCATCTCATTGCAATCTGATTTCCTCGCTCTATTCTAACATTAGTCGATGTGTTGCCCAGCTTCTCTTTATAAATACAAACAGCTTCAGGGACACTCCAACATGTGTTTTTCTACCCACAATTTATTAGCCAAGAATAGCTACGTTGAAATAGAGTTGTGGTCATGCCCTTTTCTTTGGCAAATCCTCTTCATCAGGGGCTCTGGGACTTGTGTAGGCTCTGGTGGGTATTCAGCATCCAGGGTAGGCCACACACTGGAAAACAGCCCAGGAAATAGATATACAGCCGTTACGGCCCATTTGTAGCATACAGGAGAATAACAGGAACAAGTCATCAATCTCTTCCTCTATAGGCATGATTTGAATGAGCATCTATGGGTGAAAAGCTCTAAGTGCTATATGCTACCAATTGTCTCCAATGGCAACATTTTAAGCAGAGTAAATACGTTACACTGGGTAGTCACATGGCCCTTTAATTAAGTTAACAGTGCCATATTTCCACTTTGGCTGACTTAAAGTCCTGTTGTTGGGGCCTTGTAATATTTTCTTTTCCTCTTATTCCAGATCTTTAAAGAAAAAAGAAAAGGATTATGAAACGTGTTGATGTAACCCACACATAGAATAAAAGACAATCCTTCTGTGCTAAAAAGTGGTATTGTGTATTGCTGTGAAGCATTGCAACCCAGGTATACTTCTAGCAACATATTTTGTGATGGATAACTTTTCTTTCCATTTCTCCAACCCTTGTTTGCTACAAGAGGAAAGAAAAACCTGTGGGAATCTTGCTGTTGCCTACAGATTCCTCTTAGGAAATGGAATTCTTAAAAAAGTTGAGTTTTGAAAAATCTCCCTTACACCCAAAAGTATTAGGATAGTATCGTGCACAGAAGAGAACATGAGAGTGAGCACTGGGGGACAGCATTTCAATTATTTTGTGCTAGTGAATGAGGATACAGTTGTCTCATAGAGACTAATTTAAAGGACGAGTGATGAGAGCTGGGTTCTATCTGCTTATTCCCACATATTTAGGAAGGAAATTTTCATATAGCAGACAAATTTTGAAATATTTTTCAAATATAACCTATCCTCCTAAATGGCATGGAAATCTGTCACGAGGTCTTGGCATAACTCAGCTGGCAGCAACTGTTGTTCTTCCCAAACAGCAGCATTGGCACATAAGGGAGTGACAGAGGCATACTCTAAGTATGGAAAGCTGTCTTCTCAATAGCAACAGAAGACCATTTTCAGATCTGAAACTCTATATTCTGCAGCAAGCAAACAAAAGTATGCAGAAGGATCCCGATTCTTGGAATATGGATTTTCCCACCAAGTCTGTTTATAAAACTACCCAATAAAAAAGCATATAGAAGAAATGATTTCGACTCAGAATATCTGGGTTGTATTCCCAGCTCTGTTAGCCCTTCAGGGAGCCACATTAAAAAAAAAAAAAAACAAAAAAAAAAAAACCAACAACCCCCCAAAAAAAACAATCCTTCAAGAAAGCCTTTATACGTCAGTTTCCCTACATCTACACTACATCTACAGAAATAATAAATAGTAGGTGTGATCTCATTTGTGTCTGGAAAGCATGTTTTGCTGATTTAGTGGAAGGCACTAACAAAGTGTCGTGCATTATTATTGCATTAGGCTGACTGTACTGAAATCCATCAGTCATTTCCCACTTGGCACTGATTGTGGGTGGTAACATTTCTGTATTAGTTTTAAAGAGGATGCACTTAGTATTAATTATTATATATATTAATTATATATGTATTAGTCTTAAAGAGCACTGCCTGATGTATAATTACAGTTTATGATTAAAGCATTTTCTAAGAAAGGCAGTAACCTGTGAGATCCTTTCTTTCACTGTTAAACTACCACATTACGACGTGTATTGTTTCATTACAGATCCTGCCAAGCAGCTCTACTGTGCTTCTTACAGCTATGTGTGAAGTATCGAGGTGAAGTTCATAACTATATTTGGGTATCAGAGTTTATTTCCTCTACTCTTTTGAAGGTTAGCATGACGAGCAGTTGAGGAATGCTAGGGCGAAGCGTCATTAACATGAGCAGGCTGTGCCCGGGCTCGGATTGCCCTGCTGAATCCTGTTTCATGTCGCGAGCAGTTAAATCACCCGGCACCGGAATGAGGCTGGGACCACACAAACACAGCATTGAGTCTGTTCCGTTATCGCGCTGCAGAGAGTGGTCCTCTGCGTCGCAGATAGCAGCACCTCTCCCACACGTTGCCAGTGGTCAAAGCCTGGCGTTGGAGTCAAATTCTCCCCAGTCCGACGTGCCTGCCCAGTGGGGTGGCAGGATCGGAAGCTGGGAGGGAAGTGAGTAAGCCAGTGGCCCGGCCCAACACTGGCTGCCAGGCAGGGTGCTGGAGCGAGCCCTGGAGAGGGGAGGAAGTGTTGCAACAACTAACACTCATGTCTGAGTTCTTCTCTGAAACAGCCTCATCATAGAAAAATCTAAGATAAGAGGATTTTTGGGAAATATTACCGCACAGTTAATGCAAGATGGAATGATCTGTTTCTAGTTCTGAAAAGAGGGGGAGCATGCACAGCTCTTCCTTAGAGGTGCTCAGCACCCAGCGAAAGGGAGCACCCATAAAAAGTAGTCTGTTGCATGAAGTTACTGATTTTTTATCTTCTGATCTGCATGACTTTTCTATCCTTCTCAAACTGAGTATTATCAATGATGATGCACATTGGAGCTTTATGTTTTCCTGAGGAGTTAAACAAAATCGCTAAGAGGTCCATAGTTACAATGATACTTAAAAACTGTGGAGGAGGGGTTCTTTCTTTCTCTATATTTACATCAGAGAATTCTCATGTAAAAAGAATATAGTGGCATGTGTACATTCTTACAATTTAATATGTCTGTCTACATGCCCTTCATTTTTTACAACTGACTCCTGAGCAGTTGGGTTGATGGAAGAATGAGATGAATGAGAAGGGCATCCTATGGGGAAGGGGGGGGGGGAAACAGAAGCAAGTGGTGATCCCTACAGAAAGGAAATTAAATGTGACATTCCACTGCCAACTGGGTGTTGGTTTGCTATATTGCCTCCGTCAACAACTCTTCACTGTTATGATTTCTTTAAGGATATTTCTGAAGTGAAAAACCTCCTCTTTTACCATTGCCTCCTCCCAGTGCTGGTTTTCTACCATTGCATAGCTATCAAAATACTGACCATTAGTAGAATTTCAGTATGGTGTGGATTATAAATCTTTTTTTAACAAAATACTGTTTACATTATTTATGCTTGTCACTTTTAAATTAATGATGAAAGAAAATTAAGAAGGGGGTGTATGGGTGGGTCAAGTCCTTCTTTGAATACTAGATGTTTACAAAGCAGCTGCTAGAATAAAATTTCCTTGGCTGCTTAGTGAGAGGGTAGTTCAAATTGTAGTCAAAATTAGGATTGGCACACCAGATTATGTGTGGGTGTGACAAGTGAAAAAGGAAATGCTTGGTAAAGTATTTTTATTTGTAATGTGAAACTAACCTAAAATAATATTAGTGGGTATTAAATTCTCTGTGTTCCAGTGGATCAGTTCATTGGAATACAGAAAATAGTTCTGCTTATAGTAATAGCTCAGAGAATATTTAGATAAATTACTGAAGTTGAAATATTAGTAGCAGGGAATACATGATGCTATGGGTGTGGTATGTGTCTTTTATCATCATGATTTCATATTGTTCTAAATATGTGTTCATATAATCTTTAGAGTCTCCACAGAAGCATTCATTATATATTGTTACAGAGCTGAAGAAACACTTTCTTAGTTACAGTTGGCTTTAAAAAACATTTTAGTGGAGCCTTTCATGTCCCTCACTTGTAACAGCGAAAAAAGAGTTGGTATCTTTTCTCAGGGAAAACACAGGTGACTGATGCAGGCTTCTGGATGCAGCAGGGAAATTTAGGGCCCCCTCTAACAGCAACATCCTTTGGCTTTGGGAGAGCTGAATCTGCTTCCACAGTTTAATTCTGTAGAGTTATCTGAAGTTCTAAAGCTGTTGAGAAAGCTATGGCAAACCAGCTGGTGATCCACCTGCAGGAATATGGGAAGAAATAGGGTAGACCAAACAAGTTTTTTTGTCTCTTTTAATGAAGAGGGAGAAAATATGTGACAAAGGTACTCAGATAGCAAAGGAGTCCTTAGCATGTGAATGTGGACTGAGCACTGATACTTTTACTGGGTGGAAAGGGGATGTTGGTTCTCTGGGTAAGAGTCTGGACGGGGAATTGCATCCATCTTCCCACCCTGGCTCTATCACAGATTTCCTTAGTGAACTAAGCAAGTAGTTAATGGCTTTGGCCTCTCTTTTTTCTGTTGACAAAGTGGGATTCTGACCCCTTCCTCCCAAGGGTCTGTGAGGTTAAATGAAAGGATGTTTATAAAGTGAGCTCATATTGTTTTTATGGAATGGGTGCAGTTTCAACATTTTCAAATAATATTCTCAGCAGAGAAAGAACCTTAGATATTACATCTACTTACACAGTGATGCTGTCTTACATATATTCTTCCTCTCACTGGTAACATCCCACAGTTGTGGGAGTTTCTGTACAAGTCCTTTTTTCTGGAGCAAGGAGGGCGGCCACAGGCACCCCACGAAAGGGGACCAGTGCCCGCTGCCAAGGGCCACAGATACCCTCCAGCTGTGTGTCACCACCATGCCAAGCTCTGCTAGTCCAAGCTGTGTCTGTGTGCTGGGACACCCCAGAATGGTGTGAGCACCTCTTGGGGTGTACTTTTCCCTTGGTACATAGATGAAGGTGTCTGTTCCCCTTACCTCACCCTAAGTGAACCTGGTTCCCTTTGTGTGCATGCTGTCAGTGTTACCAAATGCTGTCTCTGAGTCTGTATATGCCTTATGAAATGCCTTCAACCTCTCTTTTCAATGCCCCACCCCCCCCCCCCCCACCCCCCTTATTTTGGAGGATGTAGTTCAGCTGGTCCTTTTCAACCTTTTGTTGATAACTGCCATTTTTGTGCTGCCTGTTGCTAAGTATTTGGTGCTGCTCAGTCTCACCCTTCTCCCCCTCGTCTTTTGGTGGAGAAAGGATGCAACATATTTCCAGAGTATATACTTACTCTAGTTCCAGCAATGAGACTACTGTACATCTGGTGCACAGTCTGCTCTGTGCACATTACAGCACACTGAGCTGTAGGCGAGGGGACAAACGACCTGTCCCAGTGCAGCGGGACATGGTGACTGCTGCAGAAGGTGTCACAGAGGAATCACCAGGTGCAGGATGACCAGCAACAATCCAAAGATCTCTTACCAAAACACAGGCACATGTCTCTGCTATCACTTTCTCTTAGGCAGCCCCAGAGCGTGAAAGTTGGTGGTGGGTTGTGCATAGAGGTAGAAACACGGTGGGAGGTGGAACTGTGGTAGATGTGACTGATTTACGACAGAAGTTTCCTTTACAGTCATAAGGGGAATTTTGCTTGGTCACAGCAAGTTTGAACCCTCATGAAACAGCCTGAATCATTTGAAGTTAAAATAAAACAGAGAATGGCAGGGGGAGGTGCATGGCTGTTAAAAAGAAAAAAAAAAAGGGGGGGGGGGGGGCAAAAAAACAACGTTAAAATTGTTTCCTTTGGTGCTGACTTCTTAAATGGGAATGTGATACAGAATAGTTCTGGTGTGCAAGCCAACATTTGTTTTAAGAATTTTTATTGTCTTTTCTCTCTTCCCCCTCCCCCCCTTGCCCTCTCTCTCTGGTCTGCAGATTTACACTGACTGGGCTAACCACTACCTAGCAAAATCTGGCCACAAGCGGTTGATCAAGGATTTGCAACAGGACATTGCAGATGGAGTGCTGCTAGCAGAAATCATCCAGATCATCGGTAAGACCAGGGCTGAGAGAAGCACTGTGGGCTAACTCCTTGCATGGGGGAATATATAATTCAAGTTGAATGTATTTAACAATAAGATGAACCCTGAATAATACAATTTGACTGGGTCCATATGTCTCTGATATTTGTGTGATTCGTCCTTGTCTTAATTAAAAAATATGTTTATGTGAGCATGTTTGGAAGTGGCTGTTTAACCATACTGTAAATGGCCAGAACTGTATCTTGCACACTTTGAATTGTCAGAAATGAACGCTCCATTAAACCATATGTCTCCCATGTGTGCATTTTGTTAGTTGGAGTGGCTCATACTTTCTGGGATGCCTTGAAACTGTATCCTGACCCTGCAAAGACAATTGTGGAAGATTTCATGTCAGCAGTTATTTTGCAGGGGCTGAAGAATTAGCAGCGACCTCCTTCGCACTTCCCCCTTTGCATGATTTGGCATGTGGAAGCAACTGCTGCTAACAAGAGTGTTGTTACTGTACAACTGAGCTTTACTTAGGAAGGAGCTCTGTGTCAACAAAACTCTGTGCACTTTATTGCTGTGTCTTTTCTGCTTTTCTTCTGCTTTTTGGTTTTGTTTTTTTTTTTTTTAATTATTATTTTTAGGTCTTTTTTTTTTCCTTCTTTTTGGCCAGTGGGTGGAAAGGAAAGTTTTATCTCATTGTTTACATCTGCTTTTCTCCTCACTGTTTTTGTTTAGCAAATGAAAAGGTTGAAGATATCAATGGCTGTCCCCGGAGCCAGTCTCAAATGGTAAGAATAAAATATATTTTTAGTCTATATTGGCATCTCTACACTTTGCTAAAATGCTTTTAAATAATGATTTATTTAAACTGTGAATATTCTGTCCCACATTTACAGTTAAGTCCTAACTCTTATAATGTTCCTGGTACTTTTTTTTTTCTACCTGTGCTTAGTGTTTGTCACTTCATTTCTGTGCTCGATAACTTTGGGTTTTGAGGTAACCCAGCAGCAAAACTTCATCACTTCTAGTTAATCCAGACTGCCTTAGCAGACCTGTTCTTCTGATAGTCCAGATAATTTAATTTAGTTTCATTTTTAAGGGCAGTACATCCAAGAACAGTTTTTTAAGTTGAGTCTTTCTGTCTGGAAAACTGGTTTGATGAACAAGACTTGCCAATTATTTTTGAATATAAATAGCCTGTTGGATTGTCCACTGTAAAGTCCAGTTAGATGCACTGACTCCAAGGCTTTCAGAAATAGCACTTTAGTCATATAGCTCTCTGAGTTATAGCTGGCAGCTGCTTAAAGACATTTGAATACTCTCAGGCAAGAAGCATTTTGTGACTGTGATTCATATGGAGTCTTATTAATCTTTTACTGTGTTTATGGCTAGTCAACTACATTTAATAAGATAAAGCCTCCTTAGAAGGCTGTGGAACTGACAGGTACAAGATCTGAGCCTCAGTAACATCACCATGCATTTACTGAATCATTTGCAGTTCCAGTCATGCTCCCCCATGCTGAGGAGTTTGTTTTTCTGTTCACATTCAAGTAGTGCATGAATAAGGTGCAGGATTGTGTAGCTGGCAAGGATTTTGGAGTATAATGATTTGGATGAGTTTGCATAATAGCAAACTGCTGAAGCTGGGCTTAAAAATAGAGATGGAGTAGAAAAAGAAATTAAACTTATTCAGTGCACTTTCTAAAGGGGGAAGGAATTTACAGCTTTTTTTTCTGTGAAGCTGCAAAAGGTAAAAGGAAAAATTTTGAGTACCAGTAAAGTGGAAAATGAGGTCTTTTGGTTCTTACTTTTTTTAAAAAAAATGTGTATGTTTAGAATAAGGTTTTTCTCTGGCTTTCAGGCTTTTTGAAACACTCCATGGTAAGAATATATGCAATTTCCTTAATAATAGTTATTATTTTAATTACTCATATTACAGCAGCACCTAGTGGCCTCAGCTGAGAACGCTGGGAACTCCAGTGTGGAACTGTAATATTACACACACAGATCGAGAGATAATGGCTCTCTAATCACATTAAAACCTGCCATTCCAGACAGACAAGACAAACAAGAGGAGGCAGAAGCACAGAAGAGTGATATGATTTCCCAAGGTTATGTAATTGGTTAGCAACCATCTAGGATTGCTTAGGGACCCACCACTGATGTCTATTGAGTTTCATATCCATGAGAGAAAGCTGAGCTGCAGAGAGAACTATTTACTCTAGTAAGTTTGCATCTCCAAAGCAGCATTATATGTGTTTGCTCCCTATTACCAGGTAAATCTTTATGTGGCACAGGGATTCTGGATTTCATCTCTAGCTCTGCTGCAGTTATGCATGCTCGTGCTGCGGCAGTACCTGTGGGAAACTGCATCCATCTTCCTTCTCCTCCCATAAGGCCACCTCTCAGCTCAGCCAGACTGAAGAATATGTCTCAGGTGCTCTGGGTCTCAAACCAGGTGCTTTGGAAACTCCTGTACATAGTCATACATCAGTGTTTGCACAGTGCTAAGGCATTGCATTTAGCCACTTTAACTTAGTAGAAACATATTTGTTTATCCTTCTTTGATTCAGTCTCTATACTTCATTGTTTTACGAATTAAAATATATCTCTACAGTCTGATCAGATTTATTTATTTTTATCTCTACAGTCTGATCAGATTATTTTCCTGCATTTTGACATAACAATTTTATACTGCTGATTTCTTCAATTGAGCTGGGAAATTTAAAATATACTGAAGTTAAAGTAGTTCAAACCTGTCAGTTCTCCTCTCAGAGCATCCCAGAGACCCTGCGTTTTGAATCTGCTCTCTATTTGTTTCCTTTGGGTTGTGCACTGAACTAGCCTAGCTGAAGGCACCGTTTTAATGCATTTTCAGGTAATTTCCTTTGGCAGTGCTCAATTTTGTTAGCCTGCTCAATTAATGATAGGACAATTTTCCTTGGAACAGTGGACTCCTGGGTGTTTGCAATGTGCAGAAAAAAAGTGTAACAGTGGTCAAAGCTGGTTTATATGTTTGACATATGCCAGTATGTAGCAATGTCGTGTCAGGATTTGTCAGAACACCAGCCATCAAATCAGCAACATATAGCATGTTTGTTAGCCGTTCATTCATTGCTTTCATTTTATTTTTTTTAGTTCATAAACCTCAAGAATCCCATTACCCGTTTCTTTCATGTGTTTTCATAATCCTTACTCTCATAACTTGCAATTAAGGAGAAATGTTTTCTGTATTCATGTGCCATTTGATACCTTTCCAAGGAGGTGATGTCTAAGACATTTTATTAGCTTGAAAGAAGCTAGAGACCACTGACATGAATTGTCTGCTGCTGGAAACACTTGATATCCTCTGTAGATGATACTGATATACATTCATAATTAATCACTACCAATACTCCCAAATTCTGTTCCACTCACCATTTGGTTTTCCTCTTGCCAACGGCTTCATCTTTCAAGGGATTGTTAAGACATCTCAATTCAGCTGTTATTAATTTGTAAACATATTTTAATGCTTATTTTATGTGTATAAAATACTGCTGCTTTAGTTTTCTTTTAGATAGGTCTATTGCAATGTCTTGCACTTTATGCTCGTCTTGGCAGTGATGTATGTACTTGCAGGCAAGCTGAACTGCCTCCACAGGTCCAAGTTTATAAAAATTAAAACCTGTGAACCCCAGCAGTATCCAGTTTCTGCATAGTTAGCTTTAGAAGGATTTTCATGGCTCTCTTTATGTGCACATGTTTGATGTCACACACGGAGTCTGAGAACCTGAGATGTACTGGGGAATAAATTATTTCATATGCAAATCTCAGAAACTTTAAATAAATGAAACTTGCAGGAGAATTCACAATATTTGCTTGTTTGCTGGGTAAATCTAACATGGTAAAAAGACTTTAGTATTTCTTATGAATGCTTTCCATGAAGATTATAAGGATTTTAAACTCTGTGTATTATAACAAAATTTGTGTGTCTACAGTGTCATATGGAGTCTTCTTGTCTTGCCTATTATTTTCTCTACAGCTATGCATTCAAGGAGGGATATGATACTTCAGTTTGGTTTTTTTTTTTCATCATCTCTTTCAATCCTTTAAATGGAAAATAATACCACATTCATTTCTATCTTTTCCTTGTGTTAATTATTCCATAAGTATATCAATTAAGGAAACCTCAAATAATCTTTATTTAGAAGATAACGGTCTTTCAAGGGTTTATGTAAGCAAAAGTTAATGTCTTTCTGCTTCTTTATATGCCATTTGTTTCTTTAATTTCTGTTGTAAGTTCCCTCATCATTAGAAAAAGCAGGATAATGTCCTGAGTAGCAAAATATACTATAAAGTTTTTCTCTAATGGTCCAGAGAGAAATAATTCAGATATTTTTTTCTTCCTGAACATACTAAAAAGGTACTGGAAGTTCTGTAGTGTTTTGACCCTAAACAGAGCACGTCAAACATATAGTAAGCCTACAGAGTGTCAAATTTAATCCGTCCTGGGGTTGTCATAGAAAATGCAAGAGAATTGGAAAGTGTTGGACTGAAAATCTTTTTATGGTGACATTTACAGTGTTGTCCCTAGAGAATTTTACAAAACTAATTTTTCTATTCTTTCCTCATGCCGTGTATGGTGCTTTTCAGCTCTTTCAGCTGCATAAAGAGTAAAACAAATTCAGAGTTACCAAAAGTACTTAGTATATTGCTTTTCATGTTGGATTGATGTTGTCTTATTAGCTGTTTTTTATTCCTTCAAATTAGGTCTTGTTACTTCCCATGAGATGTCTATGCCAGTACACGTCTATGCACAAAAGCATCCTTAATTGTAGTTGGTAGCAGGGTTTTTTTTTCATAGTTATTAAAGGGTTGGAGAGACCCTTCTTATTAAAAGGTTCCTAATGTAGTTGCATGAGTTTAATGAAGACTATTTTTCATTTTGTCAGTCTTTGGCAGAGTCTTCTACCAGTTTGTATAACCAAAGGTATGCTTCAAAGGTAATTTTTATAGTTGAGGATATAGACATGCTGCAGTCAAACATAGGAAGTTGAGTTCAATAAAAATACAGGTCTTGCTTACCACATCCTGGAGATCAGGAAGCTGGAAAATGTGTTTGAGCTGTAGCACATTGCCAAATGGATATGAACATCTAGTAAAAAGCTGCAGTTAGCAGAGGGGACACCATCTTTGGTTGAGTAGCAGTGTATCTGTGAAAAAGTAGGAACCAGTGACTATCTACAGCACCAGTAAGATCATTTCTATAACATTGTACTTGATTCCATTAATAATGCCTTTAAAAATATGTTAATAAAATAAAAATGTTGAAGAAAAGAGCCACAAGAATGCCAGCAATTTTGCTTTATTCAATGAGACTGAAGAAGAGTTGTGTAGTTTAGCAAGAAGAAGGTGGAGTAAGTGACTCAGTCTCTGCTTAACCAGGGAACATTTTTCTGATAGAGAAAACTTCCTATTACATAGTTAAAGAAGTGTGTAAATCCTGAAGCTGAAGTAGGGCAAAGTGACCATGTCTATACTGGTAAATATTGCTCTGTAATTTGTTTGGCAGATGTGCTTTGTAGTGTTCCTGTAGTCTTACAAAAGCCCCCAGTGGCTCCCTCTCTGCTCGTGTGCTTGAGTTTTTCTCCAGAGGAAGCCAAGGTTGCAAGAGGATGAGGTGCATGCAACTCTCTTCTTATCAGGGAGTCAGCCTGTGGACAGGATGAACAGGTGGAAATGAGCTTCTAAGGGTGCCCTATAGTATGTATACTTCCCTTCAGAACAGACACCCGCACTCAGACTTGCTTTGGCAGGGATGTGCTAAGCAGGCACTGTTGAGTAACATCCCTCAGTACCCAGGAACATCAGTGTCCAAGGATAAGAATATTAGCCTTAGCATTCTGTGTCTAACAATTGTTTGTTCGAAAGAGGATAATTCTGTATAAAGTAAGCATTGTTGGTTCTACCTAGCCCCATAGAATTCCATATGAAAATATGTGGGGTATGGTTATGTGGAGCTCTTTGAGGACTGGGAAGCCTGAAAATATCAAGGCTATGTTCATTGTCAAGTGAGCCCACGTGTGAGCTCTTTCTGTCTGCAAAACGTGTAAGAATTTTCTGGCGTTGCTGGTGCAGTTGTTGGTGAGGTGGCTGTATGGATTCAAGAGATACTTGCTGTGCTTTGGAGCCGCTCCAAGTAAGCCTTCCACACAAGTGTGACATGTTGAAATATGTACAGAATTTTGGCTAAGTATAAAAATATGGTCCCTTACAACTAGAAATTCAGTCTGAGTTTTGAAAAGTAATCCCAGCCTCTCTCATGTGCAGGCCAGCTTCTTCTTGCAGTGACATCTGTGTGACCCTCTTTTGTTTAAATTCAGGCTGTCACTCCATGGCTATCAGTGGATCGTCACAGATTTCATGACAGGCTGCTATGAGAGTTTCGTGAAAATACAAGGGAAGAAAAGACACTAGTTTTGTCAGCTGTGCAGGTTTGTTGTGCTTGAGTGAATGGAACACAAAACAGTAGTTTCGTTTCCATAGTGCATGCTTACATGCTTAGTTTTCTGAAGTCAAGTGAACAGTCTGAAGTATAGATTGCTCTGTTTTGGAGAAGGTGCAGTTTGCATAAGAGGTAGGATAACAAGAAAACAGTTGGTACAAATCTCTTTTTAAAAATGTCGTGAAAAGGAATGGCTTCTCACAGTATGGGCAGGGCAGAGTCAAAAACTCATTTCCCTGTCCTCTGTGATGGGTAAGGGCTATCTAGGATTTGATAATGGAGTAGCCTGAAGAAGGGAAAAATGAAAGTACTTTTAGAAAAGGATGACAGGTTCATAGCATGACATCTAGTGAAGTGATCTCAGTAAAGTCAGAGAGAAAAAGTGGTAGTAATTATAATCTGGGCTCCTGTGAGAGGTTTCCCGTGTTTACAGATAGGAAAGCTCATATATTAGCTGTGTTACATAGAAAGAATCTGTAAGACAGTCATAGCTCGTGTGTGGGTGTTTGGGGAACAAAAGACTCGAAGAGTATGCCCAGGTGTTAGATAAAGGACTCTGTGGAAAGGATCAGAGGAAGATTAAGGGGTTTTCTTACATGGCAATTAGTTAGAAAGATAATTTCAATTTTGATGAGAATATTCAGATCTGGAATAGAGAAACAGACAAGATTCTCCTTCCAATGACACTATACCTGTATTCCAGATTATTGTATTCCAGATCATTGGCTATTTGGCATAGCCACATCAGAAATATACATACCTATTTATATTTGCTAGAGAAGTTTTCAGTGTACAACATAAAAATCGGCACATAGGGATGTTTATCTTTTGTACACAATGTATACAGCCATGAGAAGACTGGTAAGCATGATTTCTTCTCCATTCTGTGAACTTCCTGGCAATGCAGACGAAACGCTGTATCTTTTGCCTTGTTTACACTTAGTAGGGGAATTTCCAGTACCATCTTAAAATTCCCCTCTGCTCTACAAGTCTCCCTCTCTGCCAGGTGTGTTAAAAGGGACCTGGTCACACTGGAAATGAGCAGTTATGTTTGGTTACAAGAGGAACTTTTTCTTGTGGGCTTCCTTGGGTGAAGTAAAAGACCCTCTCCTCTTGGAGACCTGTTACATCTTGAAGAAGACCTTGATCTGCCTTAATTAAAAGTCCACACTTGCATTTCTGTTCGAGTTGATGAAGGCAGAGTTCGGACAACAAAACAGATCAAAGGGCTCCAAGTTGCTCTTGATAACAGCTGATATTGTTCATACCTCTGTGTGGCCTCGAGCCAGGGTGTTATCCAGAGAAGAATTTTATGAGGACTCAGTGTAGCTAAGTCTGTTCCTGCATGTTACCCAGCTCCCAACAATTGCAGCTCTTCCTGGGACTTCATAAAAGGAGGCAGAAGTATCATGCTCCCTATTCCCTGGGAAGAATTTTTCATGGTAATGCACAGCTTATACATTCTTTGGTGTCCCTCCTCCCCAAGGGTTTACTTACCAGTTATTTCTGCATTTCTGGATCCAGCTCTTGTGGTTTGGCAGAGTGAAGCCTCATGCAATTCTTTTTTTTGAGAGTGTGGGTAAAATACCCACTGGAGCCACGCTTGTAACAAATACTTCTTTTCACAGTCTGTTCTCCTACCTTGTAACAGTGGCAGCTCTGGACTGAAGCAGGCAAGGCTGATAAGTCTCCATTAAGACACGTTCTAGGCAGATGCTTATCTGTGAAGGAAATTACACTCCTCAACATGATACATACTTGGGTTTCCCATTTTCTGATGGTAGTTTCAAGTAGACCCATACATTTTTTTACTTAACTAGCTATGCTTTCTGAGATTCCTCACTAGGTAGGTGATTTACATCCAATTTGTACCCTCACTGGGATTCCCAGGAAAGTGCCCAAGAATGTCATAGCTATGAGCATGTCTTAGCTATCCTTCCGGAAAGGTTTTCTTGGACAAGTCCTCTTATTTCTTAAGTAGGTTCACGGTGTGATTTTTCCCTTTGAGAATCAGCCCTGTTTCCGCACACTTCCCAGTGACTGTCCTCAGCTGTTCCAGGGAACGCTTTCTTGGACGTTTGACATATCCAGCCACTTGCAATCCACTGTACAGTGTACAATGTACAAGATGGCTTCAGAGAATTTACAGGTTTGTTGGCATTCGCTGAGTTTTGAAGCTGACTATCTCATTGAGGTCTCCCATATTCCCTTGGTTTATGGTAGGAATAGTAACTACTAAGATGCATTTTCCTTTAGCTCTGCTCCAGGTTTATAGGGCCCTGAAGCTTATTCCAGCAGTCTGAGAAATTCTGTGTCATACAATTCATATGTCCTGAAGCTCAAAGCAGTGAGAAATGATCAGCAAGCCTTCTACACATGTATTCATGTTGCTACCTAGAAATAATGGGGATGACAGCACGGATCTGTATGAGATCCTGTTCCATGTGTGGGGAAGTGGCCACTCTGTGGGATCAGTGTACTGAGCATCAGGTTATATCTGACTGCTTTTCACTTGCTTAGGGCAGTGAACATTTTGGAGAGTGAAATAAGGCCTTTCAAACTCTTGAATCATATATGATAACTGCAGGACAAAATTTTAGAAGCTGACCTTCAGGACTGGATTCTCCCTCTTTAAGACATCAGCAAACGCTTTCACAAACTTCTGTATGCCTTATAGGGAGGCCATGACTTTTCTGTGTCATCCTGTATGCCACAGAATTTAAAAATTCTCTAGCTATCAGCAATGCATGTAGGTATATGTACGGTGTAAATATACAAATAGGTAATGCAAACTGAACAATACTTACAGGAAGTAACATCTCCATCATCAGTGTAGAAATTGAAGTTTGTTTCTTGTATGCTGATGACATTAACTTGACATAAAGACTAGTTTAAAAATGAAAATGAGAGTATCAAAAATAGAGGTGTGTGGCACCCTGAAACAAAAAATTAGAGGGAATAATGAGGGTCCATCTAAGGGTACATTATGGTAATAATTGTGGCAATATGAATGGAGGGAATAAAGAAAGGAAAAGGACAGAATTTCTGTTAAGGGTAAAGTTAAAGATGTTAATGTTAAACATGGTTGGCATTCATGGAGGAAGATGTTGGAATTCTGGTTCGAAGTCTTACTGAAAAGAGATTATTAATGTTAACAGCAGAGCCAGTTTGAGTAAGATGAGAGGCAAACTGGTTTAGTGTGGAACTGGCAGAGGAGGGATTCTGACTGCTTTTGTGAACAAACAATTTCTAAAAATGCTAGAAACTGAGTGAAAATATAGATGGGGTGAGAGCTGGACAGACAAGCACGATAACATCTTTTCATGGGAGACCAAACATGTTTTTATTGTGAAGGAAAGAGGAAGTTAAGGAAAGGATGGGAGAATCACTGCAAGTGTTCAATCTATTTGAGCATAAAGGATGGGACACTTCATCCATCCTGCCTAAGGATGTTATGGACTTGGAAAAGAAGGGCAGGAAAAGGCAACCAAATCACTTTTTTTGCTGTGATTTTGTTCTGGTTTGGCTTTTTTTTTTTTTTTTTTTTTTTTTAGAACTCTTTATTCTGCACTGAAACAAGCAATTCTTGTTACATCCAGAGAAGATCTGAGAATATTCTGCACTGAAACAAGCAATTCTTGTTACATCCAGAGAAGATCTGAGAATATTAAAAGGACCACAGGATTTATGACAATCTCTCTTCACCGAACAGCTCAGAATTACTCAGTTGCATCAGGCAGAGAGATGCATATTCCCCTCAGTCACTCACATTTGACTGTCTGAAGTCATAAAAGAAAATGCCACAGGAACACATCCTGGGTATTATTTTACTAGGCTGGAAGTACATTATTCATTAAATATAAATAGTATACAGTTATTAGACTTTTTGTTTAGGTTTACAAATTCCTTGCCCTATTAATGTGTGGAATCACATGAGAATAATTCATCTAGATGTTAATGAAATAATCATGTCATAAGATGTACTTATACTGTGATTATATTGGTCTCCATGAAATCTACTGAGATGTTAGGTTAGAACTGAGTTTGTTTGGTTAGGGTTGTTTGGTTGCGGCTAGGCTTAGGGTTATGCACATTTTACTGCTGTAGGCCAAGACTGCTGAACACAAAAAAACCTTTTTAGTCCTTAAAATTAACTATTTTCCTTCACACTTTCCCCCAGAAATTCCTTGAAACCCCTCTCCCTCCAATCTATATCTGGAATATGCCAGTACCTCCATGCCACTGAGGCGTGCTGTGCCCACCTCTTCTCCCCATCCCTCAGCTGTGTTTGTCGGGAATGCCATTCAGTCAGAAACTCATGTTAAACTGTATTGGGAGGAGATGCAGAGATGAAATACTGAAGTACGCTTAAAGACTAGTGGGTGACATACGCTTTGAAGTATTTGTTTTTTTGGAGAGATACAGTTGGACAGTCTCCCCTTTTCTCCCCATCTGTAGTTAGCTTTCTATGCTTTTCAATTTTCTGGTGGTTTTTTTTGTTGTACTTGGGGTTTTTCCCCCTAAAAAAATGTCATGTGAACATTCTCTGAAGTTTTGGAATGGATCAAATATGTATTTGTGATACAGATGCTTAGACAAAGAGACGATGAATAAATGGCCTTGAAACCTCCATTAATAGAAATGCACTAAAAAGTTTCAACACAAACATGCAGTTAAAATACTTACACGTAAATTGACAATGACATGCATTTTAGAAAGCACCTGTTGGTTATGGTCATTAATACATCTTTCCCAAATAGCAACAGCAGGATTACAGTAAATATGTATGCTTCGTGATGGTGTATTTTTATCACCTTCTATAGGGAGAGTATGTTATAAATACTAGGAATGTCTAGAATGTTTACTGGATTTAAAAATAGAGAAGAAAGTGCCTGATGTTTAGCTGAACAGCAAAAATGCATATTTAAGCTGAACAAGAAAATAAACAATGTCTCTGAAGTGGTTTTATTTTACAGTATATCCAAACAAGGCTTTTGGTAATTTTGAGATTTTGTCAGCTTTCTAGATTTTTATCAAATGTCTGATTATTTTGGAACTGTGGCAAAATGCCAGTTCTCCTATGGCTGTAGTTGAGGACTCACTTCTATTTAAAGCTTTTCTAACCACTTTCTTCACAATACTTCTTCTTAGACTGTCTTATAATTTTGTGTGCTACATGTTAATAAGGAAAGGTTATTGTTCCTGGTCTGTGAAGCCTTGAATTTCCTCAGAGAGGTAGACTTTTCACAAAAGAATGTTTCTTAACATTGAAGCAGAGTCCCAAGGTATGTCACTCATCCTTCTTCCTTAGATAATCTACCACTGCCTGTCTTGACAATGGTAAATTCTGCAGCTTCAGTAACACACAAGACTCTTAAGAGAAACAGTGTGGGCCTGTGTTTCAGTGTGTAGCACACACATATGGACATGCATCTATGCATATACCTTGTGTAGTTCTGATGAACCCTCAATGATTTTATTCACTTTGAAAGGCATTTAAACCACTCTCCCTGCCTCTCATTTGTGAATGAAGGTTTGTGGGAGCTTCAGAATTCTGGGAGCTTTGATTATCTGGACATCCGTGAGAGTCTGAGATGGCCACTCTTCTACAGAGTTGCCAGAGTTACTATCTCTATTTTTTAGAGTGAGTCCAGATTAAGTTTAGCAAAGAGATGCTACACATTTTGAGATCTAAGTGTCAACATCTGCAAACAACAGGGCACGCACCAAGTGTGATTATCATTATCTTTTATTTGGTTGGGCTAGGAAATCCAACTACACAGAAAATGTTTTTATAGAGATACAGGAACTGTGCAACTATCCATAAAACACTGTGGTGTAATGTGTAAAGCAGCAGAGGGTGCCAGAAAACAACAAGTTGTGTCTTCCATTGTAATTAATGGAAATGGAAAGGGATTGTGACTAGCAGTGTTAGGGTGGAATAGGGTTTGCATTGTGAATTTCTCTGCAGAAAGGAGGGAAGACACACTTCTTGTAATTTTAAAATCTTACTTGTGCTTAAAATTCAAATAAACACTGTCCAACAAATCTTCAAGCTTTTGGAGGTATCGTGTGGTAAATTATGCCTATGTGACAGTGGAACTGAATCATTTTTTAACAACTATACATACCCAGTATTTCAAATCTTGGCTGTATAGCAAAGGGTCTGCAAGACAGGAGGATAATAAAGTAACATAGAATGTCCCAACAATGTAGTATGTTAATTACAAACCATCATGGTAACAAAAAACATCATGTCCTCCTACATCTGTGATTGTTAAGCCCATTAAAAAAGACTTGACAACCTTCCCTTGCTCTCCTGCTAGAAAGTAAAATACTAAAAATTTTATGCCAGAAAAAGTTTTTTTCAGCAATATTGCATTACTTCCAGAATATAATACAATTATAATGCTAGAAAATGAAGAGAAAGAACCAAAAGTAGGTGCATACTGAAACTACTATGATCAGTCCAGATGTATTTTCTCACTCTGTCCTTGATCTTTGCTGGAACAGAAGCTGTCTACATCTGCTGCAGCTAAGTGCTAGCCTGTTCCATGGAAAGAATGCCAAATCTGCTTGATTTTACAATGTCTTTTACAGACTCACCATTTTTGAGTTCCTTGACTTTTATGCACACTAACCCATCTAACCTTGTTCTTTTATTTGGCAGTAATTATAACTCAAAGAATAAACCTCTTCTATGAACTCTGTTACAAATCCCTTCCACCTACAGCCTCTCCCCAGTGCCCTGTTGCTGTCCCACATGAATTAGCATGCACTGCTGCGTCAGAGCAGCGGTTCAGTGGTCCATCAGGTCAGTATTCCCCGTCTGAGAATGGCATTGCAAGAGGTGACTTAGCAAGAACAAGTGACCCTGGCATTTTTTTTGTTCTATTCTCCTCCTCTTTCCCCAATATCTAAAGTTATTGTATTTAGGGGTATTTGAGGGTACTTCTTTCCCTGCTCTTTCAGTATTCATTTACACACCACTGTTGTCACTGTTCATTTCATGAAATATCAAAATGAAGCACACTGGATTTCTCAGAAAAAAAATCCTATGTCTCCTGCAGCTGTGTGCACAACCATGGGAACAGGTGTAGAGTAGTCATGTTTTTTCCATTGATTGCAATTACTGCTCTGCCAACTTGTTCCTGCTGTCAGGAGCCCATGGATGTGACTGATCTGGAGTGCCACGAGGTACCATTGAGCAGCTGCAACTTTGTGTTAGTAAAGATTTTGGCTGCATTATACTGGACTTAAATACTGTTGTTAACCCTAAGTATAAACTTGATTAGAGCTGGTGACCCTGTTATTGGAAGACTGTTAAGGTACACAAAGGTAAATTGGCTTAAGCTAGCAGTAGAAGAAGCAAATTATCACAAAGACTGATTATTTCAACAGCATTAACTAATCCCTTTTCATGTAAAGGCTTTTCATAAGGTTGATTAAAATATTAACACAATCTTCTTATAGGTTTTGGGTTTTTTATGTAACTTGTCTATTTAAGTCCACGATGACCTGAAACTTAATACACAAATTGTTAGAATACAGTACAACCATTTCTGTTTCAGCAGAAAAATATAGTATAAATACAGTAATCTATTTGGCAGCTTTCTGATGTGCAGGAATTATTTAAAACAGTCCTAGTCTGAGGAGTCTGCTGACCATATGATCAACAGATGATCATATGACATAAATCAGAACTATACTTATTTTAAGTTGAATTTATTTTAAGTTGGCCCACTGTCTGGATATGAATTAGTCTGGCCAGGGTTCAGTTTCGGAGTCTGTCCAAGATACATTTTTTTTTTGTTAGGACTTGAATGTTTTCAATCTCACAAACTGATCACAAATAATTTTTGCTTTTTGTAGAGTCTATATCAACTTAAAGCATTTGTTTACCTATGCAGTTCTTAGCAATTCTTTCAGCTGGCATCCTGACCATCACCAAATTTGTGAAGTCCTAAAAGCTGAATCTGAACAGACTTCCTGAGACAGAAATATGTTTGTATTTTAGCTTGTAGCTTTTGGCAGTCTTTAATTATATAATAATTAGAATATGCTTAATTTAGGCTTCTATTGTCAGCTAATTGGAACCTTGTTTGAATTATCCATACCTCTTGATTCTTCAGCTTCTTTGGAATTACAATGGGAGCGTACCAATGACATTTCTCTCTAGGGAAATAATACCACAAGAATTTTCTTTGTCCCATGGCTTCCACACTTGAAAGTTGAGACCTATTTGTATGTGAAATAAATAATAGTTCATGAAGTTAGATAGCTACAGTTTTGTGCTTTCTAAGTGCACACATAACTAGCTAACCAGCATCCCAGTCTTGTGGGCTGTTTTGCCTGTCACTCACAGATTTTCTCAGTATTTCCTCCTGATAATAACTTTAAATTAAGATTTTTTTGTAAAAGCTTTCAGTTCATGGACAGATCAGCAGTAACACTCCACAGTAAACATACACGCAAGGGTGTCTTCATATTTCTTGTATATTTAAGGCTTCTATTTGGATTTCTAGACATAAACAGTTTTGAAAGATTTATGTTGTTTCATCATATAAATTAGTTTATTTGAGGATATGTGCCCCCCGCAAAGTTCAGTAAATGCTTATTTTTCAAGTAATGCTGGCTGTATTTTGGAACTTGAAAACACTTGCATAACTATTTGAAAAATTGCTTCCTCCTACACGCCACACTTCATTGGCTACAACTGGAAGTGACAGCAAGCAGTAAGTGCTTGTTAAGGCCTCATTTTATAGGCTCAAGCACTTCTGATGTTTCTATTATAACATTTGGCTAAGTAAAAAAAAATAAAAATAAAAATAAAATCCTGGCCCTATTGAGCTTAAAAGCCCATATCTCATTGCCTTCCGTGGTTTCAGGTGCTTTTATTTTCATTGACTGAGAATCTAGACACCAGATCTTGTGAAAATGTGGAAGATTCTTTGCATTGGTTATGAGCATTTAGCAGAGACACAGGTTACTGTGAAGGCTGTTTATAAGCATGTGCAGCACGAGCTAATATTTCTTTGTATATCATGCTAAACATGGTATAAAATAAAATGCTCAAGTACACTAGCAAAAGTGAAAGCCTGACTAAGTTTCTCGTATTATCCCTATGGCTTTTAAAGGTGTCTGGTTTAATTTGAATACTTTTAACCTGTGACATCAGCTCATCACCAGTTTTGTTTCTTTTTCTCTAGGGCTTAAATCTATTTGTTTCAGTAATACAAAAATTAAACATAAAGGAAACCCAGTGATTTATGTTCTCTCCTGCATATATCTTCCCAAGGACTTTAAGTTCCAGCCGGAGTGCCAGCCACGTAACTTTAGACCTACAGAAATCTCTGGACTTTTAGAAGTTGCTAATAACAAGTATTTTTTACCACTTTTCTTTTGATGAGCTCAATGTTATATAATTTTGTTCAGAGTAATATGCAAAATATATCTAATTAAAAAAAATAAAAATATTTTTAGACTCAAAAGGCCAGAAAGATAGGAGGCAATTGTCAGGGTCTCTCCTGCACAAGCTGTAGCATTAGGACTTCTGATGCAGTCAAAAGGGAGGGTTCAGAAAGCACAAAGTACATCTGGAGGGATTCCATTGGCAAAGTTCAAGAGTTGCAGTGAAATGCCCCATAGTTTACCTGTTTACTTACCTTTTAAAGGATCCATCCTGTCACTGGTTGTAATTGCACTTCTTTCTAAAAGCTGCTTTTTTTGATGAGCTAAATGAAGTTGCTATGCACTGAATAGTGGTGAAAGAGAGAACTGGAATGCTTTCAAAGGTTTAATTAAGTCTAATAAATGAACACTCTGTTGTTGACTCTCTTTTGACCTAATGGAGAGAAACTCCTCTGTTTTAGAGAAGCGTGCATATTCACATTGCTCTCCAATTTTTGGAAGTTGCCAAGTTCCATAAATATTTAGATGTTAGTACCTTGCTGACTCAGGAGTGTTGCATAACTAAAAAAAAGATTTTAGACTGGCTCACTGAAGTGATGAATTGCTTTAAAAAACACTGTTCAAACAGAGTTCCTTTTATCATCGCCTTAAAAACATTCTTGCAGGGTAGTATTTATCTTCAATTTTGTGTTCTTAGTGCATGTGTAGAGCTCTTTCACGGTGGTGGTGGCCACAGGGTTGCAGAGATGAGAGCACTGAAGTAGGGAGTTACTTTGAGATGCTGGCAAAGAACTTTTGCCTAGTCTTTTCTTTTGATCCATACTGCTGTGGAGTCGTATTTTAGCTTTCTAAGAAACTCATGCAAGATACTGAAATACTCCATGGTTTTCTGAATCTGAATACAGGAGTCTGTTCAGGACCAAATCCAGTGCTATATTCCAATCAAAAAGCTAACACTTTCTTCTGACAATTTCTATTATAACAACAAAAAAGCACTTCAGAAATTACTATTGTTGTATTTTGTGCTTTGTAATGTCTGCTGTAGAGACTGCTGTGTAGAATTGGGTAGAGCAAATACAGACAACACACAGAAGGAAGAGTGGATAGAAAGGGAGACAAAGAGAAGCAAGATCACACCATTATGTAGACAAACAGATTAAAATGTTGCATTCTTCTCTCTTCTGTTTTTTGGGGTGTTTGTGGACAGAGATTTTTTTGTTGGGTTTTGTTTTTGGTTTATTTTTTGGTTGTGTTTTTGTTTTGTTGGTTTTTGTTTGTTTGTTTGTTTGTTTTTTTTTTTTAATATGAAAATGAACAGCAGATGTTCATAATGACCTGTTTGGCCATCTAAAAATTGTGATTAGGATTAATGCTTTTATCTAGAATAACTGAATTGTTCATTAACTGGTGGATGTATACTAACAGAAAAAACACCCAATAAATTGTATTTCACATTACAGAGCTTATCTCACATTCACCCCAAGCTTTTCAAACAGCAGGTTAGATGCTAGATGTAAAACTTGCAACACCAATTGTCACTTTCATGTTCCTGATAAGGCTGACAATAATATATGTCAAAAGGGATCCATTTTCCACTGTAGCAGTTTCTTAAAAGCAGTACACACCCCAGCTCATACTCTGACCTCAACAGTGACCTCATACATTCTTTTATCAGCAGGTCAGTACATATGTCTGTTGCATTCTCCAAGTATTTGAGAAGTTAATTTGTTTTCACATTTCTGGGTTTACTGGTCATGTTTCGTGTTCAGAGTGCATGTTGGATGAATTTGATGTGCGTGTTCCTTAATATCTGTTGGAAAAGGAAGTGGAAGGTATTTCAGTTTTAAATAACACCATCATCCTTTCCTCAAAAAATAACTAATAATTAAATAACTCCAGCATCATTTCCTAAAAATTTTTGCCTGGGAGGCCTTCTACATACCAGTAGTTATTATTCTCTAAGGTAAAATTCTCCCCAAATGCCTCCAGTAAATCAGTTTTTAATTTGCATATATCATCTCTTATTGCAAAGTCAATACTTAGTTTGGAACAGTTTGTTGGACTTTTGTTACATGGTTCACTGATAGTTATTTTTATTGAATACTCGTTAAATTATTCTACTGCAAGTAATGAGGAGTTTTTTAAGAAAAAAGTCAAGCCAAATGTATGTGCGTGTCAGCGTATTCTGCTTAACACCCTGAAATGCATTATAATTTCCATAGAAAAATGGAATGTGCCTTGCATCTGGGTGAGGTAAAAGGCCACGTGCAACAGCAAGTCAGCAGAACACACTTAATATCTCCCAGCAGAACTGCTAACACCTGTTTTATCTGGGTGGGTTTTCAAATTTACACCACCCACAGAAACTTGACATTGCCTTCCAGTATAGTTACAAAAAAATTATTGCAATAAGCTGTCATGTTAGGAGCTCATGGGAAATACATTATCAGAACATAAATAATGTGATTTTTAAGTCTCTGCTCTTCTTTGTACTTTTGCAAGTTTTACTGGAGACCTTGTTTATTTCCCAGTTTTCCCTTTCTTCAAATTTTCCTCACGTCTACAAGGTGAGCTGAGAATTCATGGCAAAGTTCACCCAGTCTCAGTAGTCTTTGGTCAAGGGACGGGTGGAACATGCAGCCTGACAAACCAGCATCTTGCACAGAGACTGCAAAATTGAAACTGAACAGGTTCCTCAGTCAGGTCACGGTAAATTTTGCAGTACTCTGGGCCACATGTCTTCCCATTGCATTTACTGCAGGATTTGGAAGAATTTGGGCATATTCTCTGCTCTTCAGAGCGTCCTTATTAAGTAGTAGTAGTAAAAGCTTTTTTATTATGTAATAATGCTATGTACAGTTTCTTCATAGGGAATCTTGATGGAAATATAAGACTTTCAGACAGTTTTGCTCAATAATAAAAATCTTTTATTATTAATTTTGTATGAACACACATATATGTTAATAAGCATACCCAACTTTAAATATGCAAGAGACAACAAAGCAGGTGGCTTGTTCTCAGATGTGTTAAACTAGTTTAATCCGTGCAATATAAAAATATAGAAAGAAATCAGTTTCTTGTTACATTTCACTATAATACTTGTAAAATGAGACCATAGGAATTTGTTTCATATTGCTCCCTTTGAAAATCTTTAACTCTACTATTTTTTTCTAGCTATAATAGAGATAAATTTGAGTAAAAAATGTTTTCTGCAGCAGGATTCTCCCTTTTTGAATACTTATGAATCAATGTGGATAACATACAGCAATAAAATGTAATGAAAATACTACAAAACAATTTTATAAGTAAAATTTTGTGACAGCTTTTCACAGAAAACAGGTAAATCAACAATACCAAACTGAAGGCAGAACATGGCACAGAAAGTATTTCTTATAATGATTGAGGTTACTGATTTTTACAAACCATTAAAATAAATCTTACCATATGTTATAACAGATCATAATTGCTTACTTTTTATGGTTTGGATGCATTTTGTCCCACAGAATATGTACAATTGTAAAGGTATTAGGGATTTTTTTATATTTTAATTGTATTGTCCTTTGCAGGTTTGGTGGTTTTTTTTGTTTTTTTTTTTTTTTTTTTAAGAGGTGAGCAGAACTTCAGATGTGCTGAACATCTGTTTTCAAGTGAAGAACAGGGAATTCTCATAACTGAGTATTATTTCAGTGATCATTCAAAAATCAGCTAGATGCCCAAACAGTGCTGACTGTGTAACAGTTGGAGAATGAATATGCAGGAGGATAAAGACATTGGACTGGGTAATTGATTTCTGCATACCAGTTTTGATCTGGAAAGATGCTTTTGACTTCAGCTGAACCTCCTTGGTGTAAGCTGGCTATCAGAAATGGGCATTTGTCAGCCTGACAACATCATGCTCCATATAGAGATATGATAGTAAATAGAACAGTAGAGAGTGGATTCACTTGTTTGAAATGGAGACAGTTCTTGAGTTGTCAGATTCTTATTTTTTGGTGAAGGGAGTATTGGACCTGTGCCTGTTTTGTACATAGTGAAAAAATCTAAATGTCCACCTGCTCTGGTTTATGAAGTCTGGCTTTTTAAATAATCTTAGTGCTAAAACTAAGGATAAAGAACATTTGCCAGTATAGAACTACAAGCATTTTCTCTATATATCTCTCTGTGTTAGCTTTCTAGCCCTTTGCTTTAAGGAAAGGCAAAACAGGAACACAAACTACTGAAACTAGCTGTGAAGAAAACCCATAAGGAACAAAGTTACCAGGCAAACCAAAAATCTGGGTGTTTCTGACACCACAAGTGAGTTGTCAACAAGTCACAATGTGTGCAATGGATGAGTCAATTAGGAACAGAAAGTGAAATAAACTTGTCCTTCTCAGTCTCTGAGAACTGCTTTAGGCATAGCAGATTGTGCAAGATATAAGTTTGGCCCAAAAAACAGACCTTTTAGGTAGTGTGTATATGTGTGGTTTAAATGGGTATCTGTGAGGCTGTATATGACCAATTGTCATACTGTTCTTTATTAGGTGAGGGAAGATCAGAATTTAGGCCATGCCCACCTCAAAATATTTTCTAGTTTCTTCCAGAGTATTCTATATAACTAATTCTACCATGTATAGTTTCATTCTCTCACCAGCTCCAGCACACGCACCAAAAATGCTTTTATCTGCGCATGAAGGCATCTTGGTTTCTTGCCTGAATCTTAGAGCCTGCAATTCAGACTAGATCACTGGCACTTTCCCCTACTACTAAGAAAGCAGCCAGAACTCAAAAGCCAGTGTGTCCCCTTCCATGCTGGGTTCACGTGAAAGTCATACAGACAAATAGTATCTGCTCTTCCATTTCTCATATTATTAATTTTATATAGCATGCATGTTGTGAATACTTAAAGAGTCCAGGATGCTAACTGTAAGGCCTGTATTGTATTTTTATTTGATTTTGATTCTACTAGTGCTACAGAACCGGAATAAGAATGAGCTGTCTAATAACAATAAATTGTTTTCTAATAATACATTCATTTAAATCTGTTGACCGCCATAAATTTTGTTAATGATGAATATCCATGGGAAAGAAAGAGTCAAATACAGGTCTCTCAACTTAGGTTAATACTCTGGGGAAATTTAGGAAGAAGACTTACTGGTAAAGTGTGTTTGAAATACTGTGACACAGAGTGTCTCATGCCATAACACTAATCTCAGAGGAGTACTGTTTAATGTTGGTGTTGAAAAAAAACAAAAAAACCCAAACCACCAACAAATACTGAAGAGTTTTATGGAGTTTCTGTGCTCTGGAAGGTGAGTGTATATGTGACTCTCTGGGTTTCTGTGGGAGACTATTTCCATGAGTGTCCCTAATCAGCCATCAGCAACATTAAAAAACTTCTACAGAGCAAATCCTTTGCCAAATTTTATCTGGGGCTTTGGGTCATGAAGCAGTATGTCAAAACACACACAGAGCTACAGAAGATAACACTGAATGAAGTGCTAAAAGAAATTACTGTTTTACTTCTACTGCCAAGATAATCAAGACTATTTTAGGAGCATATATGTATAGAAACACTGTAATAATAAGGTGTAATATTTATAAAGGTGTCCCATTCTTTAGCAAGAGGAATCCAGCTCAGAGTAGGCAAATAACAACTAACTTGTGGATGTGTCTATATGCTCTTTTAAACTATATTATCATAAACTTAACAAACAGCGTTAGTCAAACCAAGGTATTTTTAAGAGCTTCCTATAAATACAGAAAAGCATAATGCTGTATTAGTCATCATTACATGTCTTCCAAAGCATCCTACAATTAATTTTATGTTTGGAAGTGAAGAAAGTGGCGTTTGCCAGACAAAAGAGATGAAAGCTAATCTTGGTAACAGCAAAAATAATTATAATAAATAGACATACTCTATATGTTGACTCACTGGTGAGTACAATCCCACAAATAAGCTCTTCCTGTAAGTCTGCTAACTGCTGGGTATTAAGTACTACTGTTTATCTACATGCGAGTCCCACAGTCTGGTTTAGTGATTTATTTATGTCAGTAAAATTTCAAATAGTTTCCAGTCAAAAGCAGATTACCCACAACTAGACAATGTAATATGTTACAGCAGATTTGCAATGTATCTTCTTTGTATGCCATATAATGTATTAATAGTATTGCTGCTTATTTGTACATAATCATTGGGACTATAACCTCTTAAAATGGGAGCATAGAAATACATCGGAGCTTACTACTATCTGTGCTGTAAGTATTTCAGGTTATTTTTTCATAATGCTGTGTGTATGAGCAACATTAAAAGGATCTGATTTATGAAGAAGCTTAATATATTGTAAGCATAACTCAGTAGGCTTAATTTAAAAAACATCAAATGGTGTCATGTACCTGATGATGCCCACAAATCTTAATTCCTAAACTATCATCCTCTTAGCTGAGTTTATCTGTAGCCACAATGCTGGAGCTACATTTCAGAACTGGACATAGTATTCCTGAGTTTTGATAAGGAAGTGATTTTATTGTCAGAAATAGTTCTTGTCTAATATTGATTGACTTTAAACATGGTTAATTGATTAGCTAAGTGGACAAAAGTCTAAATGGCTATGAAGGTTTGTTATATCATTAATTCTTTATCCCATTTATAGGTTTTAAGATTTTTGATATGGCAGATCTGCTATTCAGTGTACTGCACTTCTTCCACTTTTTTGAACCTTTAATATAAAATAAGTGCTTTGGAACAAAAAAACCCAAAAACAACTGGGCATTGACAGTGATGGGGAGCTATGCAGCAACAGTGATCTTGGCAACTTCTACAGGAGAATTTGCAAATTTGAGTCACTTTTATGTATCTTAATATGTAAGATTTGAGGCCAGTCTGTATATCCTGAATTCTGTACTGTAATGAACTATAACTTCGGCTACAACACTTTGTAATTCTGATGATACTATTTGTGATAATGACGAACATCATCTCTGTTACAAACTGGTAATTGCTGCAAGCAAAATTTGCTACAAAACTGTGGGCATATGTAAGATATAGACTTTGTCAGGCATCCATAGTAAGTGTTAAACTGCAAAGTCTTTAGCCCTTGATATATAGGCAGGTAGAGTTCTACATATGCAGTGTCAGATCTAGGAAGAGTTTACCCCAGCATATAATAACCCCACCACTAACTACTTAAATAAACATGGACTTCAGGGATTCATACCAGTCTTGATTGAAACAGTATTGAGGAGTGGAAGCTGCTTGAAATCTCTTAGAACTTTTGTAATTGCAAAATTATTCTCATCTGTTAGTAAGTTTGAATAAAAAGTGTTTGGGGCTGCTAGGGTTTGACTTCAAAGAATAACTGTGGTTTGCCAAGGCAAGAAGTAGGTAATTAAAGCAATGTTTAGAGACACACTGAAAGCTTCAAAATGGGACAACTTTAAGGCGAAGGTTTTCTAGACTGGAGTGGAAAGAAAGTGAAAATAACCCAAGAATGTATTAATGCATGTCTCACTGAGTCTCCTAAGAGTTCCTGAGAGTTGTGTAGTAACTGCAGTTATTATCAGAAAACTGACTGTAAGAGTTATTTTCTGACATTTTCAGTGTATTATGTGGCTGTGAGTTGCCACACCAAACTTGCTCAATTCACAAGTCAAAACAAGACTTCATTATAAGGCTAACAGTGCAACCACAGTCTATTGTCTGAAAGCTGGCCACTGCTATTGCTTCATACACCACTACCAAGAGGGCTGACTGTGGACTTAGGGCTTCTATTACAATCCTTTTCATGAACTGTGAAGCAAAACGGAATTTGCTTTGTAGTTCTGCAGTATATTGAGTCATTGGTGTTAATGGTAATGACTAGTTTTCTCTTGAGACATGTGACTTCAAAGACACATGCTGTAGAAGGAGACATGTAAAGTAACCAGGTGCCATTTCTATAGGATATTTTTCACCTTAAATGTACGTTAAAGTTTGTGTATTAGGTTTACTATTCACTAATATTCGGTATTGCAGATAGATATCGACAAGTTTTCACAGCACATTAGGGCTTAAATGTTCTCTAATAAATTAGGTTTTGTTTATAGCTATGGTCTTTTGAACTACTGCAGAAGACACATGGCCATTATGAAAAATGTCTTGGTTATACGAGGCAGTCTACTAGGATTGTTTCAGTTATTTGGAGATGGATGTTACTGATGATGGATATTACTGATGTCGGCTTGATTTTTCTTTTTTTTTTTTTTTTCTGCCCCCCCACCCCCCCCCCCTTTGGCTTCCAGTACTTAGTTGTAGAGAAAAAATTCCCATCTTTGAAGTAGTTGATTCTGCATTATTGTTGATTTCAAAGTTTAAAGAGACACTCAGTTATACAGCTAATACCCAAACAAATCTTCATTTCTTTTAAATTCTTCAGGACAGGAAAATTTCCATTCAAAACGTTTCTTATGTAGCTGACATTGTTTAAAGGTTGACTACAAGTATCTCTTTGTGTGCATTATTTTCATGACTGATGCAGGCGTGTAATTTGAGGTCAGGGCTGAGCCAGCCCAGCTCCTTGCCATTGCCATCAGGAGTGGCATCATCTGCCTGTCCCTCCTTCCCACCTCCCCCATCCTCTCCCAAACCATGCCTTTCTCAGGCTGGGAAGCGCCCTCTTCTTTTCTGACTCTTGTGCTTATCTGACAGCACAGGGAACTGGAGTGGCTAGAATACTTTTGCCTTTTTTGCTGGGTGAGTTTTCTGCACAGAGCCAGCTCCTGGTGTGCTCAGAGAAGCACTGAAGCCCAGCAGAGGTGGCAGCAGCAGGGCTCCACGTCTGGGAAGGAAAGGAGGTGAGGAAGAAACAAATCCTCCTGTTTTAGCTGCAGCTAACTTGCAACTGACTTAGCAGTGTCACATGGCTACACCTTTTGAAATGACCTAGTTAATTTGGGTTTCTTTCATGGTGTAAAACTATATAAACATTTAAGAAAATGACAGAGTTAATGCTTGAGTTTCTGCAGTTACTGTGCTGGGCCAGAGCTGGAGTAACCCCTGTTGATTTTAAGATGGTTATTCCACATTCACAGCTGTGCAAAATGGTGACACCTGCCAAAGTGACTTTTGAAAACTTTATGGTAAAGCCCCATTTTGAAGTAACTTTAGTTAGCATTAGCTGCAGAGTTTGGGTTTTGTGATTTTTTTTCATTGATTCAGGAGAGACATCCTATAAATGGTGGCATGTCCTTGAAAACAAGTATTTGAAAATACTTTAAAAAATGGGTTTACTAATGCTTTGGACTTTATTATCCTTAGAAAGCACATTTCTAAACATTTTTCAGTTATTTATAAATTTATATATACTACCTGTGGATCAACACAGTCCGTGTGAGCTCATAATATATACTTTAGGGTCAACAGTAAAAAGAATATTTATATTCCTTTCAGCTAATACCATTTTCTGAAAATAATGACAGAACTACAGTCACAGAAACATGACAATAATAAAGGTCCTCCTCCTAGGCGAGAAAAGATACTGCCAAAGTTCAAATAGTTTTGATGCTTTAAAACTGTCGATATGAGGTATCGTAAAATGTGTAAACATTCAAATAAAACTGCATGGACTTGATCTACTGCAGGCTTATATTTTTGGAGTTGAATATTCTTTTTTTTTTTCTAATGTTTTCCAATAAATATAGGTATTTAAAATACATTTTTAAACATTGAATTTTACTTTTGTGGTTCTAATCGCTTTGAAATACTCCATCAACCTAAAAAATCTGTTTTAAAATCAGGTCTGTTTAAGGCATTTGACATAGGACACCTCTCTAAACATAAATTTTCTGTTTTCATAGCAGCATATTTACAGAAAAAGTTGTGAGTTAAAAGATCTACTTTTATACTTACTTGTTTTATAGATCCTGGGAGGACTCGGGGAACCAGCTGGGGATGGTAACTCAAGAGAACCCTGACCTATTAGAAACAGACATATGAAGGGTGTCAAATTAGTTTTGTGTTTAGTCATTTTAGAGTAAGATGTTTTATCCTTCTATTGATCTACATTTAGGCTACACGTTCTTTTCCTGTCTAAAGTTCTCTGTGGTAACTATAGATTTCTTCTAAACCACTAACAGAAGTCAGCACCATGTTGTTCACTAAGCAAGCACTCTTCCAAGAAGCATAAACATGAAGCATGCTAAAATTATTTAGCATAAGATTGGAAGGGGAAAAGTAGAGAATAAACCACTGCTGTGACATCACTTCACAGAATTCTACATCATCCCAAGGAAATACCTTTGCTGTCATATTTGTTGAAGGCTTTTGCTGACATATTTTAGTTAATTTAGTCACCCGCATCTCTAGGCGTATATTCAGTGTCTAATCCTCTGTGGATGCTTTCATTGCTGCTTGCTTGTAGCATATAAAATCCAGTTTTATGTTAACTAGGTGGGTTGCTGATTTGCCAGCATGCCATTCTGGATCGGGCATTTATGAATTGTTTTTAAGCACCAAAGCAGACAATGAAAGCTTTATATCAGTTCCCCAATTAGCAGTAATCATTCTTGTTAAACTTTGGTAAAAAGCTGTAGTATGCAATGAATGTAAAGTATTCATTCCTGGGCTGTTTCTTTTTTTTTTTTTTTTCTTTCCTCCCTGCATTTCTACATTTTGTCAAACAGCCTTATGCTGCTTGTTATTTCTGTTCATATTGCAGATTGAGAATGTTGATGTCTGTCTTAGCTTTCTGGCAGCCAGAGGCGTAAATGTCCAAGGTCTTTCTGCAGAAGGTAAGAGAAACCAATCATCAGAACAAGTAATAGGATTTTTTTCTGAAAACTAATTTTCTTAATGCAAATTATTTGCATCTAAATACCAAACTCCAGCTGTCTTGAAAGCATGAAAATACAGATTAGTGATGGTGAGTGAGTTTCCTTTTAATTTTCCCTTCAAATTGAACCAAGAAATTCAATATGTTTATGAAGCTCGAGAAATGTTTTAAAATAATATTTTTCAATAGTATTAATCCTTCCATGTTATCTCCACAATATTAATAGGTACAGTGTTTCCCAAGCATACTTTTTAACTTGTTCATGTATACAATTCAAAACAACAAACATGGATATGAGAACCTAACTCAGGTAAACCCAGGGAAGACCATTTAAGCAAATTTATTATTAGTAGTAATGCTGTAAGGGTGGGTCTGAAAATTATTGTGTTCCTTTGATGTCATGTATTTCGTGAGAGAGTGAATGGTCTTGCTGCTTCTATTAAAACCTTTTTTTGCTGTATTAGTCACCTCAGTTGATTGCCAGATGCAGTTACAACTAAGTTAATAAATGTATTAAATCAAAACCATTAAGATACCAATTGTCTTATTTAGTATGTAATATTGTCTTGGTAATGAAAAATTAAGTCAGGTAGATACTTCATCATGTAAATTAATAAAATGTATACAAGTGTTTGGCCTGTAACAAATTAAGCAGTTCTGCAAGGAGCTATGCACCTTCAAAATCCTTCTGGCCTCTGTGCAGATGAAGGCAGTAGGTATTAATGGGGTGTAACCCCATATTTTTATTTTGCTTGTAGTGCAACTAAAACATAGAAGAAAAAAATTTTTTTTTTTTCAGAGATGGTAATTTCAGTTGATTTTCAGGAGATACACAGGGAAAAAATTGTGAATCCTAACCAGTGATCTTGAAATTAACTCAGAATTGTTATCTTTCACCATCTGCACCTCTCTAGTACCTTAGCAGAAGTGTCACACGGCTACAATATGTACTGTCTATTCACTGTGATTGTCAGCTTACAGAAAGCTCCTTAAATGATTTAAAAGGACCTCTGTATATACTGTAGATGTGTTGATGCAAAAGAGTACTGAACATTTACATGTTGCTATTCACCTCAAAGCTGTTTAGAACTTGACTTTTTAGCCTATTTTTATTTGCATATAAAATAATGATAAAATGTGTGAATAGCATTAATTTATTTCATGAGAATACTCTTCATTGTTTAATACCATGATATGGCGAATGACACTTTTTTCTGTACTTTGTGAAATCAAAATCTGAGTGCATTCTGTAATACATTTCTTTATTCATACCTTTCTTTCGCTTTGGAAAATAATTTTTTAATAGGATATAAGCTTCAACACTGTAGCTTTAAGTTTAAATACTACTAAAAGCAATAATACTACATAGTATTAAATGCAAGGATTATTTTTTAAAACTTTCATTATTCTCAAACTGAATTTTAGAAGGCAGACCTTGAGTTCTGAAATAAGATTAAAACTAGTTATGGTGGTTTTGAGTTGGTCATAAATCTGGTGTAAATGCCCTATATAATTTTTTAATTATATTAGTTCAAATTATCACAATGTGATACAGTGTAGGTCCCTTAAATATACCATTTTTAGCATGTAAAATCTAAATATTATGATTTCTTTCAAGGAGAAGAAATTGAGAAAACCAGACTTTTTATCATGAAATAGTCAAGTTACCTTCATAACATTTTGCCAGCATATTTATGTTTAAAATCAGTTCTGTTTAGAAAGTGTAAATCTGCTTCTTGTAACAGCCTTTGGTAAATGTGCCTTGTTACTACTAAGTCTTTTATTAATGATCAGAAATTTTCTGAAATAGTAAACCATGAGCTTATGAATGTTTGAAGATTTCACAAGTTTTCCACCTCATTTTGACATGAGCAAGGAGGTCTCAAACAGAAGTAATTGTCAAATGTTGACTGCAAAATCTCTACTGGAGAACCCAAATGATACATAATAAGCCAGTTGCTACAAAGAAAAATGCTCCCCTTCTCTTCCCTGCATGTGTTTTGTACAGATTTGAAATTTCTGGATTTTCTTTCTGTTTAAGAGAAATCTTCCAACTTTAACTCTTTTAGAAGTAGAAAAGAAAAATAAGTTCAAAACTGATAATATTCTTCTTTAGAAATAGTAAAAAATATATTTTAACATAGAAGGAGTGAATTTCTAAGATAAAAAAATGAGTGGGGTTTAACAAACAAAGGGTTCTTTTTCTGAATAGTAAATTATGCAAAATCATAACAATAAAAAAACTGGCATAAAATACAGAAATTTTTTTTAGAATCACAGCAACATAAAGATGGATAATTTTGTGGTTTTGTTGTTGTTGTTGTTGTTTTTTAAAGATAATTTTAAATACAGGTTTCCTTGTTCCTTGATAATAATCTTCCTTGAAACCATGACTGCAAAAGTCATTGCTGCCTAAAAAGACTTCTAATTCTAAGAAAGTTCTGCATATCTCTGAAGGTCTCATGGGGAATCAAAGATCCTTCAGCATCTTCATGGGGAGATGAGAAAGTATGGATACTTAAAACAAATTTTCATTTTGCGAAGTTCAGGATTGTGTTTGCTTTTGAAGAACAGGTTGAGAGCATAAAGGCTGCCATGTTTGCTGGCCTGTTCATGTATGTACTAACATTTTGCTTAATCCTATTGAAAGAAAATTAGTATGGTTTTAAAGACATGAATATGACAGTCATTGTTTGCAAATTCTGCTTTAAAAATTACCCAAGCTAGCTGTGTAGCACACACAACTCAGTATTAAGATTTGCAGAGGAGGCAGAAAGATTGAAGTGTTGCATTTTAGGTTATAAGGCTATAGGCCTAATGAAAACCTTTCACCAGAAGTTCAGTGCCAAAGAAAATTAATAATGAGGTTATGAACAGACTGAAGTGCTGCAGATAATTTCATTAAAGCCTCCTGAGGCTTACTTTTTGACACAGACATCCTTTATGACCAAAGAATAACATTATCCTTTTAAGAACTTCATCTCAGGCTGGGGAAAAACTAAGAAAGGAATGGGAGACATGAGGATGCTACTGTGGCTCACCAGAATCTCATACGGGTAGCTATTTTAGCCTCATGTGAAAGCTGTAGTTTTGAAGTCTTCATTAATCAGTAATAGCAGTGTAAAATAGAAAGCTAAAATACTGTGTAGTCCAAAAGTTCAAAGATGTAATAATGAACTTTATGGTCACCATTTTTAATAAGTATTTTCCATTAATCTCCTCTCATGTTCCTAGCAAATTCATGTCAATGGGTGTGCTCACCTACAAAAGTGTTACCATCTCCACTTTCTGATTCTTCTAGAAGTCATTGTTTATTTCCAATGTGCACAGAATTTGCCCAGAAAGCAAGAAGAGTAATTTAAAGCCATGAGGTAGAAAGGGTGTGTACCTAAGGCCAGAAGGAATTCAGATTTTTCTGAATAACTCTGCTCACTGAGAATATTTGTGCTGCTTTGAGGAAGGAGTATTCATTTCAGAGGATGTATATTATTTGGGGTTTGGTTTACTCTTCTTTATGACCAAGTACTTGTGACTAATCATGAGAACCTTATTTTGATGTTTATTGCAACAGTGACACATAAATAAGCAAAGATTATAACACAATAAAGTATCAGCGATACCTAATATCCCTGATATTAGAGATAAATGAAGATACGAGACATAAGTATGCATAGCTATAGGTATGTACAGAGATGTTTTAGTACAAAACTGTTACAAAACTGAAGTCTAAAACTACAGTATTTTCACTTCTTTTTTTTTTTTTTTTTTTTTTTTTTTTAATAGAAATAAGGAATGGAAATTTGAAAGCCATTTTAGGGCTATTTTTCAGTTTGTCTCGGTACAAACAGCAGCAACATCATCAGCAACAGTACTACCAGTCTTTGGTGGAGCTACAACAGCAAGTCCCTTCACCTCCAGCTGAAATCAGCCAGTCCAAAACACACCAAGATATGCAGTCAAGGTAGGTTAAAAAGTTAATTTTCTCAGGTATAAAAGCTTTTTATTTTGCTATTTAAAAAAGGTGAAATTATGTGAAAAAATAGGTCACTTTAAAAGTCTGGCTTTTTCTTTTTTTATTTGCAATGGATGTAGGAAAACAGTGTTTGTTTTGTATTAAACTTGCATTTCTTTGGTGTAAAGATAGAGTGAGAGCAGAGAACATTCCCAATTAAATTTAGTTCAGATTTTCATTACTTTCAAGGCTTTCTTTCACTTTATTATTGATTCTGCTGTCCTTCACATAATGAGACAATTAGCATACCATAAGGTTAGTATACTGGTTATTTCAATGTTTTCCTTACATACCCGGTTCTACATCTAAATGAACAACTTCAATTGATTAGCAAAATACATGGGGAAAAGGCAAAATTAATAATTTCTTTTGTTATAAACTCTTTTCAACCCCAAACATTCTGGTTTTGAGTGCCTAATTCTATCTGAATGTTTTTTGAAAGGGAGAAGAAATGGTCTTAATCTAGTTGTTTCTTTTAAGTGGTCAGTTTATGATTTCGTTTTAGGAGAGCAAAGTACTCAGTAGAATCCTTAATTGCAGAATTACATAGCTTTCAGACTGAAGCTGAAAACATATTTTGGGAAGGTAGCTGCTTACTGGCCATGACAAAAGAATCAGTTTTAAACAGAGATATGCATTTAAATGGAAAGAGTATTAGCAACATATACTTCATTGGGGAAGTTAAAAAAAAAAAAAATCACTATGTACCATGTAAAGTGCAGTTCTTAATGAAGAGTTCTATTTATTGCTTTCTTGGGTTTGGTACTGGTTTGATTTATTATTTGCTTGTTTAAAATTTTTTGGATACTTACTGAGCAATTGTATGTCTACAGTGTGATAAGCCAATGATCTAGGATGGATTAAAGGTATTAGACTGCAGTGATGAAATTTTGGTTCTTGAGTTTATTCATATCTAAATTACACTTTCATGTTTATAGTAAACATATTTCTTCTTCAGCTGAGAAAACTTTTCACACTTCAGCCTGATGGAAATCTTTGTCTTGAAACTAGAAATGTAAAAATATATTTATAGGAAAATGTTGCTGATGGCATTTTAGTTACTCTGATAAAAAAGTTAAGATACACTTGTGTTTGCCTTGGGCATTACAATGTGAAACACTTTTTTCTCTCTCTGCTACTGAAAATTTATGTCTTTGAATGCTTTCTCTGTCAAGTTTACTATTAACATGTAGTCTGGAATTATGGTGTGATCCTAGAAGAATCTGACTACTCTAAACATTTTCTGAAGTTTAATTTCTGCTTTCTGAAAGAAATTTAATACCTCATAAGAGGCAATAACATATTGTTGTTCAGAAATGAATTGGTTTTCCTATGAATGTAGGTCTACAAGCGTTCACTGCTTTAATCAGTGGAATTAAAGGCTTAGCCAGCTTCATGTAAATACCTTTCATTATTGTTTTGTGTTTATAATTTAGTAAAAGAACAGAAACATTTCCTGCTTTTCTTATTTAACCATGGTGAATTTTTAATAAACAAATAGTTACAGTGTTCCTTCATATATCAACACTATTGCAAGGAATTCTGTTTGTCAAAAAAAGCTTGGAGCAAAGCAGTTGTTTACTATTTGGAAGACAGTGACTGCACACGACTTCTTTGTCTGCTCAGGAATGAGGAATGATAGGCAAAGAGGGGGTGCATTTTTTATAAGGCTTTCTTTTCATTATAATTCCCCAAGATCTCATGGTCCTTCCATGCCTTTTTCTTCTCTTCTACTTTACTATGTTGAAATATACTTTATTATGAGGAAAGGCAATCATTCCAAGTCCAGAGCCCCAACATTCATGCTTTCATAAAGTGACATCTGAGGCTGGTTTTACAAAATTTCTATTTCCCTCAGCGTGCTTTAGACCTTCTACTTTAATGCCAGGAGTTTAAAATAATTTTGATTTTAATTAATTTTTTATTCATAGCTATATTTCATCTGCAAAACGTTTCGATGTTAAAAAATACTACACTGAGATTGATACCATCTTTCTTATTTCTTATCTGTTAAACTGATAGCAAGATTTTTTGTTTGCTTTCACATACACAGAAGTTCAGTGTGTCACCATAAACTCTGGTAGTGCCTGAGAGAATAAGAATTTCCCAATCCATACATTTTTCAGTAAAGCCTTTCAGGATGAAGAAAGGTCCCTACTTCTAAAAGCTTTCTTCTGCATGAAAGATTTCTGTCTTCTGCTACAAATATGTCTAGTATTCTGAGCTGCCAGAAGAATAAGGAGCTCTGAGACTTAGAAGAAAACCCAGTAATATATATTATTTTTTAAAATACTAATTGCCTTTTTCATTTTTCACTAGTTCAAAGTAATATTAGGAAATTAGCATAAAATTATATGTCCCCTTCTAAGAAAAAAGACTACATTTGAAGAATAGGTTTTCCACAAGTAGATGGGCAGATACGAGTATACATTAATATGAACTCTCTGTGGTGGACTTAGCAACCCTTCTTTACAGAACAGTCATTTAATTTAATTTAATTCTTTTTTCCCCATCAAAACAAGTATTTTGGAAAATAATTCAAAATTATTTCCCAAACAGCTTTTTAGTTTTAAACTGTTAATGAGTAGTAAAAGCTTCTGTTTAGAAAGAAGCCAAAATATGAAATTAAAAAAAAAAAAAAAAAAAGATGCCTTTGATGTGATTCATCTTGCCTGCCTTTTGCTGTCTGAAATGTGGAAAGGTATCTTAGTGACTCCCAAGACTGATTTGTATGATATGATCACTTTCATGACAACTATTTCTTAGCATTAATTACAGAAGGAACCAACATGACTAATTGATTTACAAGGCAGGCGCTTATGATTTAGAAAGTCCTAAGGAACTTATGTGGCAGCTCCATGGGAGACTTGAGACCTTTAAATATTTTTGGAAAAAAGTATTTTCATAAAGACACTTAAACCTTCCCCTTTCATTGAACAACGAGTATTAAAAAGCGATAAAGTCTAAGGTATGTAATAATCTCACATTCTTCACTTTCATGTGGAATTATTAACTCAATAAACTCACTACTATCAATAATAGAGTAACTTTACTTTTTTTTTTTTTCCCTAAAGTAGTAGTAATAAACCAAGCTATTTTATCCTTTCATAGTGGATGTTAATATTTAAGGCAATTTGTTATTACAGATTTATTGTGCAGCTATGCCTCACTTTCTTTATTAGCCTGTGCAGTTCTGAATATGCTTTTAAAAATTCTTAATAAGTTCTGTTTTCTAACATTTTATACTGTGAAAAAGGTTGGCATGTGAAAAACTTAAGGCAACAAATTACTTATTGTGTATATTTTGGAAAAATTATTTGGCAAATACACATAACAGTATTTCATTAATTTGGTCTGTGGTCCTTTGTTACTTAACAATAGTTCTTCCAGGTTTTTGGGATGAGAGGAACAACAAAAAATATCTTATTATTAGGGCAGAAGCCAGATAATTAATATAGTAGCGAACACCTGAATAGCACATTCTTCTTTGTTTGGTAATGGCAAAACTAATGTAAGTAATCTAAGTAATGGCAAACCTAATTTGAGTAAATTTTCAAGGGTATTGCAAAAGTTTTCTTCTTATACCTATTGGTATTTTATTTTACTTGAAGACTCACATATTTCTACTGTGTTATACACCTGAGAAATAAAGCTGTCTTTTTGAAGCACTTTATACATTGAAGTGCATTTAATATATACATGTTTATATATGTACAGACATGTAAGCAAAATCAAAACATATACACTGAAAAAGGTGGATGCTTTTTATAGACTTTGTACTTTTTAAAAATATTCAGTTAGCAAACATATTTCATGTTGTAATTTAAGTCTTTGAAATGATGTCTTAATAATCATAGTTACTTTAAGTTAGATTATTCCATTGGAAAATGTTATCTTATTTGTTGCTTCCACCTAAGGTATAGTAAGCATATTGCTCAATTTCAACTTGATTTCCTAGGGAGTAAAAAGCCGTTGTGTTTGCTTTATTAAACAAATATGAAAGTGATGTTCTCCACCGTTTCACAGAAAAATATGGATTGTACATGGCAGAGAGAAGTACCTATGACAAGTCACACAGAAGATGGTCAGGGTGGAGAAGTGGTAGCATTCAGGCCCTGCTGAAGGCCAAAGAAGTTTTGTCCTTGTATGTACAGGGCTAGTGTCTCACTCTCCTAGTTAGAGAGTGGTCCTCATGATGATGACGATAATGATGGTACTCTCATCCTGATTTCCAGGTTTTGATGTCCTCCGTAATGATCAATGTTTGTGATCATTACTGGGTCTGAGCCCATTCTGCATGCCACCCAAGTAAACCTACTTCAATATCAACTTCAATGAGAGGGTGTTTGGGCCCTTTGTGAACAGAAGCTGAAACAGGCACAAAAAGCAATATTAGGATTCCACAGCTTTCATAGCAGGCTGTTTTGATATAGTAAACAAATAGAAGCCCCAAGGGAAGGTCATAACCAGAGTATCATGAGACTGACAGGATTAGGTTTGTGCAGAAATATGGAATTCTGAAGACTAGTTCAGGAGGCTAGTTGTCCTTGGATGACTAGGTAATCACTGTGTTCTACAGGAGACAACACAGATCAGGAATGTCATTAAACTGATTTCTGGAGAAGCCTTTCTTCCCTTAGTGTAAGGTTGGCATAAGAGGATAATGAATTTTCTACGTCAGGCTCCTAACACAGTTATCTGAAATTATTAGTCAGTGAGGCGATACTTTAACATTCCTGATCCCATGTAATCTGTTCATCACCAAGCTCAGAACTGTGAAAATTGTGCACACAGAAGGAGAGTAATATTCTGCATGTGAAAGAGTATCATTGGCCTATCTAATGCTAGGGCCAACAGCAACATTTCACATTAAACATAAAAAGAAGGAAGTAAGTTGATTTATGGTGAGTGGAATTTCATTGTGAAGAATATGCTGAATTTATGGAAGATTATAATTTCATACCACTAAGTATAAAAACTCCTAACATAATTTAGATGATTAGTGGAAAAATCTGCAGTAAATAATAAATGGTAACCTAAGGGAGAGAATGGTTTTATATGTGATTTCTGATTTCTTTTTGTCCTAAAATTTCCTATATTCTTGTATAACTGAGGGAATTGAATACTGCAGTATCTGAGGTAGGCACTTCACTCTTGTGACTTTGTTGCAGCTTTGAGATTTAGTTAAAAAAAATACAGTGCTGGTGGCCTTATTTATATGTGTCAGTACAGATAGATGACAACAATGGTTACATTATATTTTTATGCTTTGCTTTGCTAGTGGATTCCATTATCACAGCAATACATCTAAACTTTCTACAGTGATGATCTTTCAACCACCCAGATACTAAAAGAAAACACATGTGGATGAAAGAGGTTCTGTCTCATTTATGGATTAGGCAGTAACTGGTTTCAGTAAACTGTCAGCAAAATTCCCCAAGACGGACAAACTATTTTATCACGTACAGGAATGATGAACACAGTTTGAGGTCCAGATGGATTTTGTTAAATTTGTTATATTAAAAGAGCACCCTGGTTTTCCTAGGCATATAAACAAAGTTAGGTAGCTGATTTCTACAGTCAGTTGCATGTCTGCAAGGAACTGGGTTTCATGTTGCCTCCTGCTCAGAAGGACTAGGGGAAAATAAGTGTATTGGAAATTGTGTGAAATACAGTAATGCAAGTGTAATGGTTATGATTATGATTTTAAATAGATCCATGCTAGAGTAATGGCAATCTGTATGCCAATCTTGGTTACACCACTCTCAGTTTAGAAAAAGGCCTTTGTTTCAGTGTTCTCAAGGTTTAAATTATAAACTTAACAGTCTATACCAAGTGCACTACACTGACATAGGTTAAAAAATGGTATGTGTACGTAGTCGTGTGTCTTCCTTGTTTAATGGAAAGGCAAGAATGATGGGTTATATGGGTGGACAGTGAGGTGGATCGAGAACTGGCTGAAGGGCAGAGCTCAGAGTTGTGATCAGTGGCAGAGTCCAGCTGCAGGCCTGTAGCCAGCGGTGTGCCCCTGGGGTCGGTACTGGGTCCAGTCCTGTTCAACTTGCTCATCAGTGACCTCTGGATGAAGGGACAGAGTGTACCCTCAGTGAGTTTGCTGTCATATTATACTGGAAGGAGTGGCTGATACACCAGAGGAGATCCCCCTCTGCTGTGCCCTGGTGAGGCTGATCTGGAGTGCTGTGTCCAGTTCTGGGCTCCCCAGTTCAAGAGAGACAGGGAACTACTGGAGAGGGTCGAGCGGAGGGCTACAGAGATGATGAGGGGGCTGTAGCATCTCCCTTACGAGGAAAGGCAGAGAGCTGGGCCTCTTTAGCCTGGAGAAGAGAAGACTGAGAGGGGACCTTATCAATGTATGCAAATATCTTAAGGATGAGTGTCAGGACAATGGGGCCAGGCTCTTTTCAGTGGAGTCCAGCGACAGGACAAGGGGCAACTGGCACAAACTGCACCACAGAAAGTTCCATCTGAATATGAGGAAGAAATTCTTTACCCTGAGGGTGACGGAGCACTGGAACAGGCTGCCCAGAGAGGCTGTGGAGTCTCCTTCTCGGGAGACATTCAAAACCCACCTGAATGCTATTCTGTGCAACCTGCTGTAGGTGAACCTGCTTTAGCAGGGGGTTGGGCTAGATGATCTCCGGAGGTCCTTTCCAACCCTGACCGTTCTGTGATTCTGTGAAAATGATGAACCAAGTTTCTTTGCTGTCCTTAGCTCTTGCAATTGCTAGTCACTTGGTTTTAGCGAAGGGAAACAAGTAGGTAGTTCCCGCTTTTCCCACTCTAGAATTGTTATCTAATGACTGCAAAAAAAAAAAATAAAATAAGGAAAAGCTTTATTTATTCTTTCTGTTCTTTGTTTTCTACTACGTGTCTAAGGGAACAAGCTGCTATTAGTTTAATCTGATGTATTTTTATGCATCTGGGAGGTAACACAGAATGAATTGCTTAATGTGATTGCACCAGGACCTGCAGCAGCTGACCTTCAAATGGACCTTAGGGATTTAATTTTACTTTAACTGAGCTATCTTTCCATCTTGAAAATCAGCTGTGGCCCCATTTCTTTCTGCTCCTCAAAGATGTAATCATTACAGTCCTCAGTGGTTCCCAATGAAAGGAACTTCAGGAAGGATGTTATTTCATCTTCACCTTCGTTGCCCTGAAGTCCAAGTAACTAAAGAACATAGTATCTCTGTGTACCAATTAAACCAGTTAATTGTGTACCTAAGTAAATAAATTATATTTAATAATGATGAACTACAGAAAAATAGAGGAGTTTTGTTCTTGTGATAAGCACTATATAGGTCATCAGGAAAAGGGGCTCTTGCACGTGCTATTTGTTTGCATCATATAGCTATGAAATTAATTTACACGTTTGGTATAACTGCCATTACATGCTGGGAATTACTGCAGTTTCAGGAGTTTTCTAGGCTACATCTATGGTATATTGACAGAACATTGTAAAAAGTACACCATCATAACCTCTTACATATTAATTATACATTATTACTGCCACAGTTTCACTAGCAATTTTTTCCCCCTAAAATTCACCTTAATGGCTGTGGTTTGAAGCAGTCTGAAAAAAATGCATTAGCATTATTTGAAGTTTTGTAATACATGCTTCTGTTTCATTTGAGAGACTTAAAAATTACCATACACAAAAGGGTTACTTTTTGATGATTGCAAATTACTAACCTTTCTGATAAACTTCACACAGAAAAGACAGAATAATGCAATAGGAAAAATGCATTTGTCACATGTTCCTTCCCTATAGCCCATTCTCTCTAAGATAAGAAGATACCTAATATTTCTTAAGCTTAAAGTACTAGGGGAAAAGGGGATTCAAAGCAGATTTTCAGTTTCTAAAACAAGTGGTCTTTTCTATAGATATAATATAGCACATAATAGATAGAAAATATAAAAAAAAAATAAATTATAAAGTATTTTATAGCCTCTCAATAGCTTTTACTTTTTTTTTTTTTTTAATGTTTTCATCTCCTATTTAACCATTTCACTGTGAACTTCTCAGAAACTGCTTATATATTTTACCTTCTGACATAATTCTGTGGGCTGTATCCTGAAAAACTTGTCCTTTATGGGTTGGTACCTGCCCTTGTGTGTCATTCAGTATCTTCTACAGTTCTACCTCTTTGCAAAGTACTTAATGGTTGTCTGAACATTTTCTGGAACATACCTGTGACATAGTTACGCTGATTTCTCCTGTTCATAAATTACCTCTGGATCTGCTCAAGACTGATACTTCTTTCTCTGCCTCTTGTTCTGTTTGCATTTCAAAATGTGACTGTCATCCTTTCATGCTGTCTGTTCTCACAGTTTTTAAAAGAGTGTTTTAATTCTGTTTAGTGATGATTCTCATTCTATGCATTTCAGATATTCTCATTGTCTGGCACTTGCCTCCCTTGCCAATCATTACTTTTTATATTTCAGTTTTGATGCACTTTGGCCATAATTTTCACTGCTGCTAATCCAGATCATGGAGAATTTAATGGGAAATGTTCCATTCACCCTTGTAACATTTGAATCCAACTTTTTGTATATTACCTGTTGAAGGAATAGAAGCTTTATAATGTAGTTATTTTCCCTTCAGACATTCTTTGCTGCTCCAGCCTCACTCACCGTAGAGATTCATTAATACTTCTCATTCTCTGAGAATGAGATTGTATGCAACATTGTACATGTATTTTTTCCTTTCCAAGGCCTGCCACCTATTTAAATCTGATGTCTTGCAAACATTTGAGCTTGAGTATAATTTTGTGTATAGGGCAAATAAAATTTAAATAAAGGCAAAGTGCAATGGGAGCCATATTGCATTATTGCAGTCTTCTTTCTTTCGTTCTGTGATTAATTTTCTTACCTATTCTGAAGAAAAAAGTTCTTTCCTTATTCCTATTTATTCCTTAATTCTTTGATAGCAAGGTGTGACACAGTCTTTTCCTTGTATTTTTGCATTCATTTAAGTCATAGTTTTATGGTTTTACTGCTACTTTCTTTGCTGCTGTCAGTCCTCTGTGTCAAATTTTATCTCTTAGTATTTTCAAAGACTGTGCAACAAATATGATACACTACGTATTGTTGTAGTGCAGTTTTTGAAAAAACGTTACATTTTGCAGCTACTATGCAGATTACTTTCTCTCTTCATTTACCAAAAAACAATTTAAACAAATCACGACTCTGTACACTTCCAAAGAAGCATAGGTGGTGCTATTTATGACAATTATTGCCTAAGAAAAATGGATTAAAACAGAAATGAAAAAAATAGCTTTTTTATATTTTAAATTCACCATTATTACACAACATAAATTAGCAGCTTAGGAAAAACACTATATACATATATTTATGTGTATATATGTATTTGTGTTTTGGTTTGCTTTTTTGAAAATGCTTATGGGATCATAGCTGAAATATTGGTAGAATCTTGTAATTTCTTTATATTACATAGCTTTTTACTATTTTAGAGATAATGGGGAGACCACACAAAATAGTCAAAAATGTACTTTAATTACTTCAATAAAAACAGGTTTAACTATGTGGCAGTTGTTTGATGCAGGTTTATAGCAATCGCAGCCATCCTTTAAGATGTTCATGCCTGTGGATTTTCTGGAAATCTATGAAAAGGTTCAAGAGACAATGAGTGTAAATTTGAAGAGGTGACAACCTCAGGCTTTCTGGTATCCCCCTTTTTCATTCCCCCTAGGAAAAAAGAAATAAAATTTACAGTCTTATTCTATGAAACTGTGAACAAGAATAGCGGCATACATTACATACAGATCATCTACTATAATTTTGTCATAGTGCAAGATCATAAATGGTATGGAGATAAGGTCGTAAAAGGGTATGATTGGTCCCTAAGGGCCTAGTCGTGCTGTTGTCCACTTGGCCAATTTGTTTAGAAAATTTAGTGGTTTTTAAAAGACTGCATTATTTTAGGTGAGCTACAGGTCAGGTTACTCAGATTAGCTAAGTAGTACATTTTTTACTTGATATCTTATTGTTTCTTTTATGTTGTGATCCATATATTCTTTCATTAAACTCCACAGAATACCTATACTACAGATACCGGGATGAGGGTGGGAAAGGTATGCTCACTGTGGTGGAGGATCGTTCTTATTACAAGTCACCGTGTTCTGCAAGAATATAAGTGTTGATGCAACACTGGGCTATCTGTGTTTTGGTTTATGAGCTGTGAACAAAAGGAAAATATTAAAAACACAACATTACTTATACCTAGAAGCCTGAATCAGTTGAAGACAGACTTGTATAAGATGCCGGAAGTTCAAAGAGCAGAAAGGAGAAATGCCCACCTAATATAAAACAGATGACATGGTATGAGCTAGAACTGCCTAAGCCATAGACATTTCCTCTTGTGAATGCAAAAATAAATGTGTGATTCTGTGTTATATATATATATATATAAAGTACACATCTATAAAATATACCTACAAAGTACACCTACATATAGAACATTTACATTTACATAAATAACATTTTTTTAAAAAAATATGTAGATAGATACATAGATGTAAACATATATTAATTCACCAAGACTCGGCTAAAAAGGCCAGAGAATTGTCTGAAAAATATTGTTTGTGGAAAAATTCAAGTTTTTTGATTTTTTTCTTCAGTGTTTCTTGGCTGTCCATTTAAAGGAATGAGGGATGTTTTACCTCTCCAGACTTTTTGGTATGGTGAGGAGACTGGAAACTTCCATTTCCTGTGGTATCTCTCCAGGCGCACTTGGGATTTGGAGTCAGGTGAACCTCAGAATATTATCTCTTGCACTTTTTGCCAGGCAAGCTGATGAGTATTATACAACCAGGGAGCTTGTTTAAAAAAAAATAAAAAAAAATATGTGTACAGGACAATCAAGACCTTCTGGGGAATTTTTTACATTGAAAATGCATTCTTTTTAAACATTTTTTTAATGAGTAGACCATACTAATAGAAAAGTCTTGAACGATTCTAGAGTGGAGTTACCTTAGTGATATAAATGCATTTTATAAGATCAACAGCATATTAAAGTTCAAGTATGCCAGTAAGGTAGAATTACATTACATACTATGAATCCCTTTGCCTTTTGTCTAATTTTAACAGATCACATAGCTGGCATTTTAGAACCATCATGTGACTCTTAACATTACAGGAAAATGACAGTATGATGTAACATGATCCTTCTAATCTTTTGAAAGACTGTTAATAAAAAGTAGATGATATTCAGGGTGATGCTGGATGGGTTACTTTTTGAAGAAAGAGTTTAAAGTATTTTCAGCTTGATTCATGCTCTGTATCCAGGTTTAGTAGGAGTTCCATCCTTCAGTTTTACGTGGCGCACACACACTTTCAAGGAGCTGCTTCTTTCCTGACATACTATGCTATTTGTATAGCAGCAAGACACACTTTTTGGCAAGTTTAGTCCAGTGTCAAGCAGTCATTTGCCTTCGCTCTTCTTCTTTGTTCTTATTTGTCCATTTCAGTTGAATATTTCACTTTCAGTGGGAGAGCATTTAAGAACTTTCAGTATGGTAGCTTAAATTTGCTTCCTAGGTTTCCCTACACCTCAGGACCATTTCTTTACCCTTTTATCCTGCCTGCAATTGCATGCCCTCCATCAGTTCTCTGTCTTGGTGGAGCACAGTGCTTAGCTCCCCAATGCAACTGACCATGCTGCATAGCCATGTCACATAGTGCAGGGTCCTGGTTCCTGCAACCAGCATGTCTGTAGTACAGCTGTGGTGTTGCCCATCAGCACCTCAGGGTCAGTACAATCTCTAATGTCTCTGTACCTTCCTCTCTGCCTCTCTGCAGAACTGCTTTTCTGGGTGGTCTCAGGATGTTTATTCCGTCCTCTCACAGCATTTAACAAAGGGACCAGCAATAGAAATTATCCACCATCACTGTTTCATATCTTTTCTGTTGACTAGTGTTTCCCTGCTTTGCAAGGGAAAATAATGAGGCTTGATTTCTACCTGGAAGCCAGTTTGCAGGGTCTAGGTGATTCCTATAGATTTGGGATCAGATGCATATATGCCATCTTACCTGTTTTTACATCTTACTGGGGTTTGCTTAACCAGGAGCATCTGCCGTCTCTTCCCCTATGCATTAGGTGAAAGAGGAGAGCTAAGCATGATGTCTGGTCCTGGACCAGGTCCAGTGCCGCAATTGCCAATGGTAGGTTGCAGCTCCAGAAGCAGTGGAGTTTCCTGCAGGCTCTGTTGTCAAGATTAGTCCCCCTGTAGTTTGTATGTCCCCTTCCTACCAATGCGCTGTGGCTGGGCTTTGCAGGTGACTGCTATGGCTCCTTTGAGAAACTGAAGCTGTGACCATGATGGGAAAGACTGCTGGTAGGAGTATTATGGCAGTGGAAAGGGTCTTGGGAGCAGACAGCTAAAAACCAGAGGCTTTCAAAATTCCCCTTTCCAGCCCTCTGATAAGTAAATCCTTCCTTGTCCTAAATGCTGTAGCATTAAACTTTTACTGTCTGGTTTGTTAACATGCATTTGCTGTTTTATTACAGGCACATATTTATTATATCTTTGTGTGGATCTGTAAGCATAAAAAATTATCTGTTTTAAGCAAACCAGGTTTATTTTCCTGATTGCAAAAATACTACCCACAGGCAATTATCTGGTAAGATAGAGGGCAGCAGGTAAATATTTATTTATACATTTAGAATTGTTGCTAGACTAAAGTGTAGTCTGCATCTGTATTGCAGTTCACATCTATAATAGTGGGGTCAACACTTAGGGAACAGGCATCCGTGCAAAGCTTTAATGGGTCCAGCACATCCAGTGCTAATTGAGAAGGAAAACCCAAAATTGTTAGGAACTTGATGCACCTGGTTTATGAGCTGTTAAAATTATCTTTTTCCCTTTCATTTGTCACATTACTTTGGAAAACAAATTTACTTAGTTACAGTGGAAATGTTGCTTTAGTGATGATGACACATCCATCAATGCCTTTCAAGCCTGTCTGGAAAGTTTGAGAGCAGTCTATAGGCTGATGTTTCATGAATTTGCTAGTGGATGGAGTCCCAATTACAGACATAGAAGGAAAGCACTCTAGCAAGCTTTTCCAGATAGGTGTTTCATGTATTTTTTGCTATTAAAAAGAAAAAAAGCGAAAATAAGGTACAATCTGTCAGTGAGCTAGCTTTTCAACAACTTGGCAACATCATGGAGATTAAGTTGTTTGATCTTTCCAGTTACTTCGGAATTGTGTTTGAGGTAGAAACCCTATGGTACGCTATGGCAATGCATCCTATTCACTCTGTTTTTCAGCTCACTGTCTGTGTTGATTGTACTGTGTATCATTTTACCTTTTACGACATAAGTGCACTAAGGTTTTGTCTGATATACCATTTTTCTCACAAACTTCTTAGTTTAGTCAATGCAGATAACCAGCCAACCATTTCTAGATTCCTTCATTTTAAATATGTTGAAAAAAATACAAGTGGAAGATCTCATCAAAACATGGGTTGTTACGGCAGTCACAAATTTAGCAATTTCAGCAAAACCACCTATGTCACATTTGCATCTTAACTCCAGCAGTTATTAAGAAAGATAGCTGTAAGTGAAATAAAATACAATATAGTAATTACTAGATAGATAAAAATACATAAACTGTAATTATTATGGTACTAATGTAGTCTATTATAATTCCCACAAAAGTTATGTTCCTACGAAAAAACCCCACTTTGTCAGCATTACTGTGAAGATGTATGTCAGAGAATTGAATACTGCTTTTATATGTTGAATAATTCCTTTCTGCCCTCTTAAGGCTGAAGTACTCTCCTTTTTATAAATTCATTGTGTGCACACGTGCCATTTGTAATTGGCAGGCACAGAGGCAATGCTGAATCCTTTATTGGGGCTTAATTTGGTAAGGGAACAATAATCACACATCCCCTTCAAGGCTCACATTGTCCCTTGGTTTGTGCTTTCCCCTCTGCCACTGCCCCTCTTCAGGACTGCTGTGCCAGTATGGGAAGACCTTTGCCCCTTGAGGACTCCTCCCATCTGCTCTGTACTCAGGCTCTCTGCTTCAGTGGACTAGCAGAAACTGCTTAACACTTTTCTGGTAGACTCAATACCACCAGGTGTTTCTTGTAAGTGCTGTCAGTCTATAAAGCAGGGCCTGGAGCACTGTGGTTTCTGCTGCTACTCAGAAGAATTGCTGGAATATGCACAACTGTAAGATACAAAAGCAATATGTGACTATCAGTTTCTGCTTACTCAGTTCTCTGTTACTTCGTTAATAATGCAAGGAATTTAATGTTGTGATTGCACCTGGCTTAGGCACTTGTCTATATGCTCAGACTATGTGGATCCCAAAGGATGCACCTGTTTATAGTAACTGAAATTACCTGGCAGGAGGCCGTAACTTGGCCATGCATTTGATACATCCCCTGTACAAATGTCTAAAATACTAGAGGCATAAATTTGCTGTTTAATAATGACACATTGTTGGGTATCAGAAGGAACATATAGCTTTTAGGCCTGTCGTACAGTATGTCTTCTGTTATAGAAATGTGACTCGGATGCCTTAATAGATGAAGGTGCATTTTCCTATCGAATTTAACAGTGAGCCTAAGCACGTCAGGGCTTTCCTAATGAAGCCTCTGATTTGTTGCCTGGGTAATGCATCATATACATGACCTGTGCTGCTGTAACGGTAATGAAAATTATAATGGGATGCTTACTCTATACAGCACTACTGTCAGGAGGGTCACCTTTCTTTAGCAGGAGTTTTTCTGAGTCCATGTTGGATCTGGTATAGCAAATAATTCCTAACTGCCAGACCATGAACCCAGTCAGGTTGCTGGAGAAACTAGTAGCTGTATATTCATACTTAATACTTTTTGTTGATGAAAAAAAAAGGCACAAAGTTTTGAGGTGCACTCTATGTGAATTCAGCTAGACTTCAGTAATTCAGTCATTGTGGAATTTTGCCTGCATTGTCTATTCCTAAGATAATTTCTAGCAAATGAGACAGGTTACAACAATATCCATTATTTCATATTCTGTTCATTGCATCTCTCATAAAAATCTGCATGTTTGCATTATATCATATTTTTGCCAGTTAATTTGTGTTTTCTATCCGTGTTCAATTTGCATTCATTAACTCATAGTTTGCTGGTAAGTGTGTTCTTTCTATACATGTTCAAAGAAATTCTTTAATTCAATTTCTCTGTTTCTTCTCATACAGTCTCACAGCCAGATATGCAACTCAGTCTAATCACAGTGGAATTGCAACCAGTCAAAAAAAGACTTCTAGGTCAGTTAAATATCTCTAATTTATTGCTTGTTAGTGATAATCAAGCAAGTATATGCCCATTGATATTTTATCCTTTGGACATAAGCAGGCATTAAACAATGTGTATTTATGTTATGCGTGCAAGCTTTGCAACAATGAGCTTTGCCACGGAAAAGCCTTGTATGGACTGGAAGGACCTGATTCATACTGTATATTAGCAATATTTCTGGTTGTTATGTATCCTGCATCTTTGTATCCTGCATGTAAAATTTTGGATGTGGAGGATTAGTTGGTGATTTTAGTGCTCTTACTCTCTGGCTCAAATCCTTACTTCAGTCGTGAATGAAAAGAAGTTTGGGAGTCTGTCCCAATTTCCACTAGATGTTTTTTGTGTATCGTAGACACACCTGAAAGGCTGAGTTCACAGAGCCAAGAAGCCACAGGCAGGAGCAAAATGAAGCAGAAAAAAGGAACCATTTCCAAGACTTCTGCTCCATCAAAAGTAGCCTGCACACAGTCCCCACTAATGACGTGCTTTGTTTTGACAGTGAATTTGACAGAACTGTGTGTAGGAGCTGACCTGTTTTAGATTGCATCAGTACTTTTAGTTTATCATTTCCATGAGCACTAAAATCTACAAGCCAGATTGAAGAAGAAACTGAGGTCTAAAATCTTCTCTTGTTTCTAGCTTTTTTTTTTTTTTTTTTTGGGTGTGTGTGTATTATTAATGTGTTTGTTAATTATACCTTTGCTGTACAGTTCATTGTGAGAACAATGAACTCTAAATTGCATAATTTACAATAGAGATTGCATTTTGCAGTATAGCGCACTAACAATCTGAGTTGCTGGTGATAGCTCGGAATGAGCTATACCACGGTCCAGTTGCTTTGCACCTGCATTTATAGGTCTTCCGTTTTCCTTATTGCTGATGCTCCTGTCTTGTCCACATTGAACATGTTGGGGTTAACAGTCTTATTGTCTAATACTTTAAATCTGTGGCAGTGTTTCCGAAGCCTTTTCAGAGGTATGTGACTTGTCCCTTATTTGTTATTTTCCTCTTTGCATTTCCTTAGCTGCTTAACACGATTCTGCAAGAGTAATTTAAAACCTGAATTCAATTAATAAAGACAGCAAGTGAGGTAAACTGGAAAGTGTGTAGAGCAAATGACCTCATGTATAATGTGCTTACTGTGGCAAGTTCTTGAATTCTGGCATGCAGAATATATGCAGAACTATTTTATATTTTAACAGAACAGATGAGTTTCCAGTGTTGCACATGCCTTCTCATTGCCTTTTTCATTACCTTTGACAAACTATCTCAGGGCTCTTACTGCCTGTCAAATTAGGGTAATGAGAAGGAGCAAATGGATTTTTAAGTTTGTTTTAGTGCATTCTTCAGGGAACAGAAGATCACTCGAATTCATGGGTCACTGTAAAGGTTACCATCCATACAGCTGTAGAGCAGAGACAGTCTGCTCTGGGCTCGGCACAGAGACTAGCAGGGCAGGCTGGCGGCCAGAATGAGCCATAAAAATAACTAATGGATTAGCTCTCTGAGGCTTAAATTGGTAGAGGAAGAGAACATGGAGCTGTTTACATATGTTTGCTAATGAAAATCTGTTATACCAGTATATTTAAAAAAAAAAAAAAAAAGTTTGGAAGAAATCTAAAATTTTGTAATTCTTTATGACATGATTTTTTTTCTCCCTTCTGATGCTGCTCTTTTGTAACGTATGAAACTAACAGAATTTGATACCTCTGGTATAGTTTATATTACCACTATTAAAATCATCATATCATTCCAACAAGTGAGAAACAGAAGAGAGAGATTATTCTCCTATGGCAAAAGCCTCTTGCTGATTCGAGCATTTAATTTTGTCTATCAGATAACAAAACTGGAAAGGATTGGGGGTGCCCACAAAGATGCTGCAGAAAGTTTGACGTAAGCATGTATTAAAGAATCTTACATCAGAGAATAGTCAGACAGAAAAAAGATGCAGGCTTACACACACCAGGGCAACAGTCTACATATTTTTCCGCAGCATGGCCATAAAGTAAGGTTCAGATGGTGGCAGCAAATACTAACAAATGAACTGTATAGTCTATATTATATGCTTCTATCTAAAAGATATATGTGCATCTGTAGCATATAACTAAAATAGGAATTTTCAGTATTTTTCATTTAAAATAACAAGGTGGAAATGTTTTAGCCAATAGCCCTCTGAAAAATAACCAAAGATGGTAACTAAAAAGCCAGCTTCTATGCTAAACACAGCTGTGAAATTTGCTAGAGTACAAGATACAAAATATTTCTCAACTATGTATTGTGCTTTCTAATCAATTTCTGTAACATTTCCTCTTCAAAAGTGACAGATTTAAATAAAAGTTGACATTGCATTGCACTTTAATGGTTTGTTAGGGTGAATCTGTTTTAGCAATGTTAATGGCAAATGCAAAGCATCTTCTTACACGTCTTGTGACTCTACAAAGCATCTTTTTTCCCTTCTGTGTGCGTAAGGATATGCTTTTATCTTCATTTGTGGAGTCTAACTAATTTGAATCCTCTTGTTCGTTGTTGCTTACCTGAAATCATTGTTTGCAGTTGTTTTAAATTCTGGTCTGATATTTTCATACTGCCTCCTCTATATGTTGAATTACATAAAATGAACGGATTTCTGATTATACCATTCCAGGCTTCCAGGACCCTCAAGGGTGCCGGCTGCAGGCAGCAGTACCAAAGTCCAGGGAGCTTCTAATTTAAATCGGAGAAGCCAGAGCTTTAACAGCATTGACAAAACCAAGCCTCCACAATATGCAAATGGAAATGAAAAAGGTAAGTGATTAAAAGTTACTAAGCTCACTCTGTATAACATACAAGAGGTCGGGGGGGAAATCAGCAAAAGAACTCATCCACAAGGGTCAAAGTAGTGAGTGAATATTGAGACTTGGTAAGGAAGACCTGTCGAGATACAGCTCTGAATCAGGACTTGTGATTGTGTTGGGATTAAAGTTCAGAACTGAAAACTTTCAAGATGTTGTAATTATATTTTATCTCTCTTTGATGGAAATATCACTAGGTGGTTTTTCTGAAGTGAAAATGAATCCATATTGGATGCCTATAATCTTGGCCCATATTTAGGTCTACTCAACCCAAAGGAAGGCTGCTATAATTTTCAAGGGACTTTGCATTCTAGCCTCTAATGAAGAAGAATCAGAATATTATATTTGCATCAAAGTATTATATATGTCTATTCCTTCAGAACCTTACCTAGGGTATATATAAGTTTCAATAAAGGATTGGAAGTCAAGTCAAATGTAATGAAATCTTGCAGGGATTTGAATTCAGTGTTCATCTTTTATTGCCTCCTTTAAATATGAACTTCCATTATGGAAACAAACTTTGTTCCTTGGGTCCTTCTGTTATCTCTCATCCTGACAGTATTTTCCGGTAAAATATGCCTCTTAAGGCTTTATTCTCAGAAAGAATAATGTAAAAACTCAGCTTTCTGAGTTGTGTAACTAATCCATCCCCTTCCCCCTCTTCTTTCTTCCTTTGTGTAATGAACAGCATTTTATTCATATCTCTCGGTTAGAATGCAGTTGAAAATGATACAATATACATAGTACCCGTTTGCATCCTTGGGGTCTGTGGGAGGAACAAGTATGCAGTGAATGTTTTTCATCCAAGCAACAGGCAGCTATCCAGATTTTTTTTACAAAATTCTGATGAACACACTTTGCCCCTAGCTATATCTGAAGATATAAAACCATCCTTTCAATAGTTATTTCTTTATTTTTACTATCAGGTTTGAATGTTTTAGATAGTTCTATAATGGGATTTATTTTGTCAAGGACTTGTTTATGGCAAGACATCCAGGCTAAAACTAGAAAGACATCAGAGTGAAAACTGAGTAGACACTCTAAGTCACAAATACGATAGTGAGGTTATGAAGTAGATGTGGCTGCTTGAGTGAAGGTATGTACAACAGTTAAGGTTTTAGAATTGCTTCGTATTGTTGACTTAAGTTTGCTACTGAAATATGTGAGAATGAAATGATTCAAGGTGAGACATGTTTGTAGATATTAATGTTCTTAGTTCATAACTTGGAAACTGTCTTTTGACTGCTAAGGTTTGCATTGCATTGCACGTTTGCATGGCTTTTTGCAGGATGGATTTCTTCATTTTCCCATTTCTTTACAGCAGAGAATGAGAACCTTGAGATGTTTAGTGAAGTCATCACTTGCAAGAGGATAAGGGGTGGCTTTGTGTATAATTATTCAATTAATTTTACAGGATATAGAAAATGTAATGTTGCATAACTAGAGTACTATATTTGAGATGTTGCTGTCTGCTCTTTTTTCTTTCTTTTAAAACAGCAGAATGGATGGAAGAACACTAATTTTACATTGTAGTATAAACCAAATACAAGTTTTTTTCAAAGGATAAAGCAGAAGTTGTTTAAAGAAAAAGACTGCTGTGAGTGCAAGGATAGCAAAGTACTACTTTTTATAATACCCTAAAAGAACACATGAGAACCCGTATTTGAATTCACTGTGCTGCTACTTTGCTTAAAGAGAAAAACAGCTGAACTGTGCCATATTTTAGATTTTTTATAGTGGTTAATTTTTTAATATTACAGTGAAGTTTTCAAGTAGTCCTTTGATATTTTTTTAAAGTATTTAAGGATGTCCTGTGACCTGAGGTTTTTTGAAGAATATTTCTAGAAACAAACTTCAACCCTCACAAGAGCAATAGTAATAATAGCAAACACCACTAAAAAAAAAAAAAAGTGAGACATTATGTGTTGAAAAACTGATTTTTCCTTACAATGCAGCACACATAATAAACCTTATATTTCAAATTTTGCTTCTGATGCAGATGCTTGGAGCAATAACTTTAACAGCTTCTATTGAATGGTTATACAGTCCATACACTCTAATTTCTGAGGCATAGATCACATAGTAAATAGCTCGTAATTCTTTATTACTGCTGCATAAACTGAAGAGGGAAAAGAGACTATTTGTGCTAGATATATCATCAGCAGAGGTTGGGACCCCCAGACCTCTTCAAGGGCAGACAGACCACTTTTGGCACATTTTGCTCTGCTGTACACCTTCCTGTATGTGCTATAAGGAGACTTCAGAAAAAGATATACAGGATGAGGTATTATTTTTAAATACAGTTATATGTAATACTTGAAATCCATTCCTGCATAACGTGGTTTCCAACTCAAGTCACAGTGGGGAATGGATATGTCGTAATAGAGTTTAAGGAAACCTGAAGGTGATCCAAAACAAGATGTGATATGGGCCTTTTATTTGGTATTTAATTATTTAATATATCATTAATGTTATCTCCTTTGAGTGTTGCTTAGGGAGTAGTAGTTCAGACAGCAAGAAGCCTGAGCAAATGCAAGTTTACTCTCCATTAAGGTCAGGGCAGTTTTCACCAACAGACCCAACCCATTGCTATGACACTGGTAACTCTGTAGCTGTGGCTGGGTCAGGAACACAGAACGTACCAAAACAATATACCTGCCATTAGCTGAAAATCATCTGTGGAGATTTAGTGAGCTGATTTTTTTTTTTTTTTTTTTGGGGGGGGGGTGGGTGGGGTGGGGTTTTTTGTTTGTTTTGTTTTGTTTTGTTTTTCCCTGGACATCGCAGCTTATGGGTGGGTTTCAAAGAACACATCTGTTTTCCAGGTCACATCACGTCTATCTGCTTCTGACTTAATAAAATAAAGATGAAATAAAACTATGAAAATGACACTTTGAATAAAGTAATTATTCACATTACTAAGAAGGTGGATACCCAGGGCATTTTGAGACCAGCAAAGAAATACTGCTATAATTCAAGTCAAATTTTAAGAACAAATACTTGCACTTTAATGCTGAGAAACACTGTATCTGAACACTGATAAGGGTCTCTATGTCATGGAGTTTAATTGTTTGCTTTTAAATATAATTTAATAATATAAAATGGTGTTAGTGTATCATCCAAACTGGGTTTCAACAGTATTTGGTTATTTTGCCCATACCAACTCAGAGAAACCGTCCTGGAACTGACGATGCAAATCTTTGTTCATCTGTGGCCAGTATGTACATCTATAGCTAATTTGTTTACATTTCTTCTGGTGTCAGTATTTTGCCAGTTGTCCCTCTTGTAATTTGTTTACATTTCTTCTGGTGCCAGTATTTTGCCAGTTGTCCATGGTGGTGTTCTCCTCCTGGGCTGCTGGAAAGCTGGACAGTCCTTGCTCATGGCCAGCTGGAAAGGAACAGTTGAACAAGCTGGATTCCTCTTATCTCACCAGATATCTCTTTGCTCCAAACATCCTTATAGCAGTCCCTTGCAACTCTTCCATTTTCTACTAACCATTTTTATTCTGAGTGACTGAAATTAGATACTCTAATTTGGGTGCCTACATACTACAGAATATTTAGATTATCAGTACCTAACTGTGCTGCCATGAGGGCGATATTGTCACAGAGTTTCTGTCTTCTCCAACAGCACAGAACACATCACGGGTCACAGGTAGTAGACAGGATGCTGACTATGTATTGGGCCCAAGATTAACCACTCATGTGTCTTTTATTTGTGCAACAGCCTGTGAAAAGTGGACTTTAAAATGTCCGTCCTGGGCTTGCTGGTAGAAACATCTCCGCACTGCACACCTGGGGGGTGCTGCTCTGCTTTCCCAGCACAGGTCGGGCAGAGCTCCGGAGCACTGAGCTGTCAAGCAGAACGCAAAATCGTTTTTACCACGAGCTGATGCTGTATTTAGCAATGAGGGGGTTAGGTCCTAAACAAAAGACAGTCTTCTTATAAAATTCAGTTTATAGAAATACTAAATCACAGGTTGAGTTCACTCTGTATCAAAATCACCACAGGGTGGGGACAGATTTCATGTAACGAACAGCTAAAGCTAAGTCCAACTGTAAGAGCAGAAAGCAATGAATGATGTGCAGCTTCAAGTAATGCATTTGGGCTGGGGAGGAAATAAATCTTTTTATTCCACAACTTTAAACATACAGACAAGCTCCCAATATTTCTTGAGAGCATGCAGTCCACATTTCTTGCAGAAACATTAAGGATATACTTTAAATTGAAGATTAAAGGCAAGTTACAAGTTAAAGTTCTCTGTAATTTTTGGATGCTGTTTATGATTTGTGACATAAGGATCAAATAAGTATCAGTAGTTCCAGAAACTGGTGTTGGTTTTGTTGTTGGTTGGGGTTGTTTGTTGTTTTTTGTTGGTGTTTTTTTTTCTTTCTGTATATGTAGCAGAACAAGCTGTTGATGAAACACTAAATATTCTTCTTTTTACAACGTTTCCCTTCAATGAGTATAATATTATACAGCAGGAAATAGGGTAAGGCACACATTCTTCTTTTTAATCAGAATGCTTTTTTTTTTTCTTTTTTCTTGTAGTAAAACTAATAGCCTGAAGCCATACAAATGTAACAAAATTAATGCAACAGAGGGTGGTGGCATCCCACTGTTCACAGATTGTTACGTGTATTCTGCATTAGCTTTGCATAGTCTTACAACGAATTGTTCTGCAAAACTATTGGGATAGATGAAGACCCTAATCCTCCCTTGTAATTAAGGCAATCTTAGTGCAAGGCAAGACGTGTGCAACAAAGTCCTTGTGCACACCCAGTCCTGGGCTGTCATCCACGAGGCTGATCCCTGGTATAAATTAAGGAAGCCTGAGGGCTGCAGTAATTTCCAACAGCTGTCCTTGGCCCCAGGCTCTCTTCCAGGATCTGAGGCTTACCAGAAAATAGCAGGGCCTCAGTCACAACTGCTTTGTTCACAAGGGAGGGGTCAGCTCTGCAGCTGCCCACCAAAGGTGCTCTTTGTGCATGGTGCTGCCTGGAGCCTGGGGAATAAGCCGTAATCTTACCTGTCCCCAAAAATGCTGTGAGGCAACCCTTACCAGTTAATGTTTTCTTGCCTAGTAACTGAATGCAGCAGAGCTGCTTGAAACCTCCTGTGAAGGTGGATTGAGCTCATTTAGCCCTGTGAAGTTTGCATATCAGGCTAAGGAGCACACAAAAAACTCTGGGCAGATGTAATTATACAGCTTCCATTGAAGGTGGAGGTGATTGTCCTGATGGAGTCCAGTTGTTCATAGTGTTAAGCAAGAAAAAGTTGTTACATTTATCGTGTTACTTTTGTTTGGATTTTTTTTCTAATTATTTTTCTTAATGCTATTTTAAAAAGTAAATTTTGCTATGTTTGCGTTCTCTTACAGCTCCCCTTTGAGGATGCTCAAAATCCTCCCATTCCTACGTGTATTAGTGGCCTTCAGACTTCCAGGCTGGTAGTCTAATCCATACTAGGGCCTTAGGGCTGAGACTGCAAAAATGAAAGTGATGCAGAACTCTGTGCTGAAGGGACAAATGTCTTCCTTGTCCTCATCTGCTGTATTAGTCAGACGGGGGGTGGGGCAAGACATGACGTTAGTTTCATGTATGTATGCAACACATCAGGCACTTTCTGCCATTTAATTAACTATATTTGCATTGCATGTCTCATGGGCTTTCTTATAGGTCTGAATTTTAAATACTATAGGCCTAATTCACTGGCAGTCCCAAGACTGAATGGAAAGACAAGATAAATACACTAAAATAAAATGTCATCCGCTGAAATAGCTACACATATTTGATTGCCATTACCACTTCATTTCGCTGGTGCTCCAGAGTTTAGATACTCAGATACGCCTTGGAAATATGAGCTTCATACAGAAGAGCTTAACCCTTTTGTGCATTGGTCTCTTTTGCTTAATGAGGCTAGATGACTTTTTTGAAAATCATGGTTGTCAGTTAGCATAGCTTGATTGTTGCAGGAATCTTGCTGTCATTCACTCTGAAGGTTTGCTGGAGTTCCTGGACAAGATAATGTAGTGAAGGTACCCAAGCCATGTAAACGAGCCTTCTGTATCTACCTGAGCTTCAGGCAGAAAACAAATATTGATGCTGTACCAATGTAGATGATACATCACTGTAACTTTCAAGTACTGACACTGGTTAAATCACTGATAAATTTTTTCCAACCTGTGAAAGTGTACTGGGTTAAGTTCCTGAAGTCAGCTACTAAAGGTTGTTAACTGTACTTAAAAGAAAAAAAAACTATAGTTACTTGCTGTTTTTTACTTTTATGAATACTGATCATACTCAGTCCTCCTCCTCCCACCCAAAACCTTAGCTTTCTAGCACATACTTTGCTTTCACTAAACATTAAAACCATCTCTGTTGTTTTTTTTTCCTTCAGGTATTGTAGCATTCTCTTTTCTTCTATGTTTCAGTGTGTGATTATTAACATGTGATTGGAAGAATTTCTGTATGACTTAGTAAATATAGAATCTTTAAACTGGAAGGTTTAATTTGCATAATGAAACGGTTACAAAGAAGGTGTTTCCAAAGCTGTCCTGAGCTCACAGAAGTGTTGGACAACACCATGATGGTGAGGGAGAAAAAAGGCATTTTTGGTTGAGAACATTCATGTTCCATGCACATGTAAATTATGTTTATTATAAATCATGTGTAACTGTGTTTTGAATGCCTGAGGAGTATGGTATCACCTTCAAGCAGGACATGGGAGAATAACTGTACCATTATGGTTCTTTCTGGTTTTTTCAAGGAGATTCCCCAAAAGGCCCTCATCCATCTGCAGGCATGAATGGAAATGTGCAGCATCCCACCAGCACCGGGCAGCAGCAGGTCTCTGCCATACCCTCTCCAAGTGCCAGCAAGCCTTGGCGCAGCAAATCCATGAATGTCAAACACAGTGCGACCTCTACCATGCTGTCTGTGAAGCAGCCTAGTCCCGCAACCTCCCCTACTCCATCTTCAGACAGGCTCAAGCCACCCCCTTCTGAAGGCGTGAAGCCCCCTTCATCTGGACAAAAATCTATGCTGGAAAAATTCAAGCTGGTTAATGCTAGGACTGCTCTGCGACCCCCTTTGTCACTGAGCTCAGGGCCTAGTGACAGTGGAAGAGAGGATGATACCTTTTCAGAGTGTGGCGAAATGGATGTCTTAAGCACTGGGGTGAACAGCGGCGGCTCCACAAGTAGCAGTCCTAAAGTATCACCGAAGTTAACCCCTCCGAAAGCTGGAAGCAAAAATCTCAGCAATAAAAAGTCTTTGCTACAGCCAAAGGACAAAGAGGAAAAGAACAGGGACAAAAACAAAGTTTGCACTGAGAGAACAGTCAAGGAGGAGAAGGACCAGGTCACTGAAACATCTACAAAGAAGAGCTCAAAAATTGCAAGCTTAATCCCAAAGGGAAGCAAGACAACAGCAGCCAAGAAGGAAAGTTTAATACCATCTTCCAGTGGGATCCCAAAACCTGGATCGAAGGTGCCAACAGCAAAGCAGAGTGCTTCATCCACATGCACAGGAAGTAAGGAGGTTGAAAAACTGAGGACTACAAAAGGAAACCAGTCCCAATCAACACCAAAATCTCAACTTAGTGAGAAGGCTTCTCCTTCCTCTGGTTTTGCTTCTTCTGAAGGGAAAGAACCAAGCACAGCTCTCACCCCAGGGTCCTCCACGGCTCTGTCAGCCTCGATGGTTGCAAGCAGTGGCCAAGGCACGGGAAATGGTGTTGTCCAGCTTCCTCAGCAACAGCAATACAGTCACCCCAACACTGCCACAGTAGCCCCTTTCATTTATAGGTAAGGTCACGGAGGGAAATTCGTGTTGTGTTACCATTTAGGAAAGAGAGCTAAAGCAAGTGGAGTAATTGTGAATCACGCTGTTATGCTTCTTGTCTCACAGTTTCTATCACTGCATCATGCACATATTTTCCTAATGTTATTTTTTAATTTATGTTACTGTATGAACAATTTCTTCCAAGAACTCTTGAGTCTCTACCTTGTACAAAAGCAATCCCCTGCAAATATTTGCCATTTAAAATTCAGGATCTTTTGATTAGAAATACAAATCACATGATGCATTCCCTGTACTGCTTTTGAAAGGTCACGGCTGAGTCAGATTTCTAGTGCGAATATTCCTGTTTGCATTTTAAGAACCTCAACATTTATCTGCTGATATTCAATAATATTTGCTTAAAATATGCTGCTCTCTTTAAAAATCCTAAAATAAACTACTGATCTTTCAGAGTATGAAATAGTACTATTTAGTATTAGTGGAAAAACCATACACAAACTTTTGCAAATATTCAAAAATATTTCAATGTATTGGGCAGAGAGAAAAGATTGCTGTTTGCAGGTCCTTTTTCTGTTTAGTTTTATATGTGAACTATGTATAGATTAGCTCCATGGAGACAGTTATATTGTACAGGTTATACAAACTCTTCTGATGGCCAATGCTCTGGAATAGATGAATGAACAGTTAAATGCATCCACCTTTGGCTGAATTTATTTTGCTATTTGATAGAGCAACTGAAGAGAAGCTGGGAGTTTTCATTGTCGTACAGCTCAGAAGACAGAGTAAGTGTAGAAAGACTGGCAGGCCAGTTTGAGTAATGATTTCAGATGTCAGCTGTTGAAGGGCTTTAGCTACAGTTGTGGGTAAATTTAACATCTGATAAATGACAAATACATTATCAAGCAAAATATACTGGCGGTGTTCGTTAGTGAGTAGTACTCTAGATAGTCTTGGCTAAAGATTAAAGAGGTGCTGAAGTAGACTCTGAGGGAGTATATATATCATTACACACAACTAAACATAGCTTCAAACCCAATCTGGATGAGTGATAAACTGTTTAAGTTAATTATGAACAAAAGTAGTTCAGAAAAACGTATGGGAGGGGGAAAAGGCATAATCTAGGTTATATTTATTCTAATACGCAATGGGTAGCCTCTTGAGTTTCAATTATGTCTATCACTGAATGTGCTTAATATGCATGTTTCTTTATAACTGTCTGGAATAACCTCAGTGATGCAGACAAGTTGATGCATAAGATGGCCTACATATGTGTTAGGGTGCATATATTAGGAGAGAGAAAAATAAGCTATGCTTTGTCTGCAGATGTATGTGCTATTTAATGGCAATTTTTTCCACATATCGATGGCATTCCATTGCATGATGGAGATATCTTATCATTCTTTTAAGCTTCATCATGAAGCAAAATATATTTTGAATTCTAAAGGGCGATGGAAGCATGCATCTTCCAGTAAAATCTGGTATTCATAATCACCTGTTTGCTTCAAACAGACAGCAAAGCAGACTGCATTTGATATCAAATCTCACATGAAAATCAAATTCTCAGAGCCGAGGTCTGATCTCAGAATGCCATGAACTCAGAGTAATAGACCGACATTGATGAGGTTACTTCAGTGTATGTGCCTCTGCAACTGAGAGCAGAATCTGACCCCAAAATACACAGTAACTACATTCCTTACCACTCGCAAGAGCTTTGTAATAGTACAGAATAATTTCATAAAATATAAATATAACCAAGGATAAAATATTGACATTTCCACAGTTAGCATATCTATTCTTGTGAACATGTGGCAATTGGAAGTGTGCATGAAGCTGAGGTACTGTATTTACATTTTCTTGTTCTTAAACATAACTGTTTTCTGAGCAGTCGCCACAGTTTATACACAGAATTTTCAGGAGCGCTTCTTAGCTGCCAGAACAACTTTATAGATCATTGAGTTAATAAACAAGAATTATCATTCAGACTAACAAGTTTTTTTTTTACAGCTGGAAGGAATATCTGGGCTCTGCGTTTGTACTGCTGTCCTTTAGAAAATTTCAATATAATTTAGCAAAACTGCAGTGCATTTTCTCAACAATCCTGCAGAATACTGCAGTATTTGGCAGTGTACTGCTGTGATCAGTTTAGGCTCTTAGCACAAGGATAAGTGAATGAGTGCTTTTTCTGGTTCGTTGCTAATACTTGCTAATATCATGTATTTTGCAATGTTTGATTATTACCCAAGAGTCTATTTCAGTAGATTTGTGAGTAAACAGAAGTGTTCCAAAGAGTTTCTTTGATGCTGGCATGTACTTTGTTTAAACAGGGAATGCAATGCTGTAATAGTTATCAACACTCATGTATTCAAGGAGTTGTGTATTTTTATTAATGGACAGTTAATAGAAAATACCGTTTCGCTAGGAGGTTCTGAAATGGTATATTGCACTCTTCAGCTTTGCACTCTCGGTCCTTTATACTATCTGATATCACATTGAATTTTTAAGCCTCTTAAACACTATGGCATGGAAATTCATATGGGACTACTACTCCTCTTCAAAGATTAGTAGCAACTAATCAAGTCAGAGTTGCATTTGAGATAAACTAAATGGGTATAATTTGAATTCTTCCATCCTTCTCAACAAGTGATTTTTTTATTTTCAAATGCAGTTGTGAATGTGTTATTTACAGCCCATTATGTGTTCCCTCTGAAGTTGACTGTAGGGTCCAACTGATATAAGAAAGGCTGAAGCAGATGTAATTTAGTTGCCAGAAAGCTTGATAAGAAAGATACAGCAGAAAAAACAAAATGAGGGTGTAAGAGATGGTATAATTGTTTAAAGTACACCAGCCACTACTTTAAATCATGCATTCTTCTACACAGACAGAATTGGAGGAAGATGGAAATTGTGTTGCCTGCCAGAGTCCCCTTAGGCTTCTGTTGAAATTGGCCATTGTTATCTGCCTAGTGGTGTTTAAATTTCAGGTGGAGAAGAACAACACAGAAATTTAGTGCTTGCTAGGTTACAGTGAAAACAGGGAAAAAAAGGTATTAATGAAAAGAAAAAAAAGTCTGAATCTTTCTCCTAAAACCTTAGCAGGAGAATAACAGGTTAATTGCTCAGTATTTGGAGTTCTTAGCTTTCCTACACGTTGCTCAAAAGTGTAACAGAACCTGTAATTGCAAACATTTTCTTGCACAAAGAAGAGCCTGTTGTATGCAATCATTGCTTTATTTTTCGTAAGCCAGATTGTGTAAGTTTGCATTATTTCCATAAAGTGGGAAACATAACAGTCCCAGGAGTAACACAAATATCACCTCATACCATGGGCCAAATCCTTAGCTGACGTAAATCATTATAACCCTACATGAAGTATGTGACATTGACAATTAACATCTGCTGCTAATTTTCTCAAACACCAAAGGAATATTTTAATAGAATGTTGAGTTGTAACTGGGTGCATGTGCTGCAGTTTTATTTTATTGACTCTTCCAGTAACCAGTGCAGGAGCCTAGCAGGTCTCTTTTCCATGGCTGGAATATAGAATCTGAAGTGCTCAAATCCCGGGGCTGCGGTGCTCAGGGATTGCTTATTGCCTGAAATATTGGAAATATAGAAACTACCGCAGAGAATTAGCTGACCACTCATCATCCTGAGCTCTACTTCTATGTTGTGCATTGCTTAAATTTCAGTTCTTCAGCTAAGTTCTTAGTTTAATGATAGCGACATCTGGAAGAAGTTTCAGCACTGTCTGAATTGAGACCTTGCAGAGATATTCTTTCAGTGTCAATGCTGGACTACAAAAAACAGTTTGGCACTCCTTTTGTCCCTGAAGAATAAGAAACTGGTGATTTCAGCTACCTAATAGGTTGTTGTAGAGAAGATGGGGTCAGACTTTTCTCTGAATTGCAAAGTGAAAGGGTAAGAAGTAACAGATGCAAGTTACAGCAGGGGAGATGCTGATTAAAAGTTAGAAAAAAATACATCTTACCCTGAGGGTGGTGAAACACTGGAGCAGGCTGCTCAGAGAGATTGTGGAAGCTCTGTCCTCAGACGTGTTTGAGACCCAACCAAATGAGACCCTGAACAACTTAATGTAACCAGACGTGCTTTGAGCAGGTCATTAGACTAGATGACATCTAGAGCATCTTTCTGATCTAAGTTACTTTATGATTCTGTGAGGACTGAAGTGTTCACTAGATAGAGGCAGAGAAAGGAAATACCAGTATAATAAGTAATGTGTCACTAGGTACTAAAATCTTCTTTCTATCTCCTTTCCTATATGGTGATTGAAACAATTCTATTACTAGACCATAGTTTCAAGGATGTATGGGAAGTGCAGAACAGTGACAGATGGAATGGAGGAAATAATTTGGTTGCACCTCTGGAGGCACAGTGAAATTCAGTTCCAGCTGCCTGTTCAGGATGTTCTTGTACTGGCTTTGGGAAAAAAAAAAATAGACTATTCTTCAAGGAACCTGCAAACACAGCATCTGCAGGGTTTGTTGAAGCCATATTTGCATCCAGTTTTAATGACCAGAAGCTACTTCTGGTAGTTAAAATTTTCAGGGAAAACCATGCTATCAGTTAATTGTGTTTGTTATTAGATGGTCCTGTAAACATTCTGCAACTCTTTCTTTAAGAACGTGATGATTCAAAGTTATACTGCATTGCTTTATTGGTTTCCGTTGTTTACATTACTGTTGTGAAACAACAGACACCACCAACACTTTGCAATTGTAGGTAGCGCTAAACATGACCACTTACCAGTTTTACTTTGAACAAAAACAGTGTTTAGAAAAATCCTCCTTTTTTTCTCATGCTTGATTCTCAAGTAATTGTGCAAGAAATTTTTTCCAGTGTAGAGATGTTGCCCTAAAAGATGGGAAGAAGGATTGTAAGTGAAGAAATCATTATAAACACATACTTGATTGAACCTGACTTGAAACACTAGCTTGATAATTCAGTTGCTTGCTGTTTACAATCTGAAGTTATGCGTTTCAGTTGCCATACAGACAAGTGTGGCCTTACTCCTTTGACTAAATAATCAGTAAAATGTAGGATAAAAGACCAAAAAGGGTATTCTGTTCAGTCTTCCATCACTGACAATAATATTAACCCTTTCATAAACCAACCACGTTTTATTTTAAACTATTTAATCCCCACTACTCCAATGAGAAGGTTCATTCATATCATTATTAGAAATTGTTTACAACCCACATGACAAGATTGCATACATTCATTACTTTCTTAATATCATCCTTTAACTTGTTTGCCGTGTGTTTGATCGCTCTTTTTAAATATGTAAGGGAATAATCCATCCCCTGCCTTTTCTTTTGCAAGGCTAAATCATCTCTTTTCTCTCAGAAGGGTTTCTTCCCTGTAAACATCGTTGTAGCCCTCCCCTGCAGCTGTTCCCAATTTAACTCACACGTCTTAAACATGGGTGATCAAACTGCTGATATTCCAGATGTGGCCCTGCCAGTCTGTTACACTGACAGTGATACACATTCAAGACAGTTGCACCTCAGAGAGATGTCGGAAAAAAACCCCAGCACATTCATCTGATGTCTTTTGGAATGTCGAGTAAAAACCAAACAGATCTTTGATGTTATCTGTGTTTATCAAAGATTGGCTATTTCATTAGAGACAGGAAATGACTGATGGTGTTAAAGACAGCTTATTAAGTAGTGTTCGAGATTCTCTTCTTAATTACTCCTGTACAGGCTCATTTTAATCAAACTGAATGAGCTGTGCAGGTGTGATTAAGGACACGATTTGTCCCATTAAGTGAGTCTGATGCTCTTACGAATATGTAGCAAGTAACTCAGTGGGTTGGGGATAAATGTATTCTCTGACTGCTATGATTAAAACAGAAAACAGATTGTCCTGTTTTCATGAAAGTTGCCTAAATTAATCTGTGCTGCAGATGCACAGCACTGGAGGAAATATCACTGGGGTTGCTTTGACTAAACTGAAATTCTTTCCACTTTGCTTGATATCAAGACAGATGCAAGAATTTCAGTTTTTTCAAGGCAAGGCAATGGTCTGTGAATAGGTAGGGGATAGAAGGACGTTCATTAAGTCCAATGTGTAAGGTTAATGAGAAGATCTTTTAATTTGCCGTTTCCTTTCCTTGAGCTTAATATGTGCTGTGGTCCTGCTGAGATCAGTTGAGTCATTCATAGGATTAGTATGTCCCACAGAAAGAAGTAAAAGCCAGAAGTATAGGGGAAGACAAACCTTGTAATTTCACCTTTTTTTAAAATTAGAATGCTTGAGCTAAGCAAAGAGGTATCTGCTTGCTTGCTCCAATGTATCAAAACCTGTGACAGGCCTAGAACAAAGGGACTTGAAGTTTTTAGGCACCCAGTCTATACCTGCACCTCCTTGCTCCCCAGGAGCTGAGGCTCCTATGTGATTTTGCTTGGAAGTCTTTCACCCCTAGACTATTCTCAGCCCATCTGGACTAAGCTTGACTCCAGAAAAAAAGCAGGGACTTGGCCATCATACACCAAAACAGCAGGGCTGCTGTAGAAGTGCTGGCAGTTGGCAACCCAGTGGAGACCTGGTGGGAGAAAAGCTGTCAATGAGAGCCCCGTCCCCAGGTTCCTCCTTGTGTGCCTTAATCACAGCTGTCAAAGGTCTAGGCAGCTGACTTTTGGCCCATCACTTCCACAGTAAATAACCAGTTTTCTCAAGTAAGCAGAACTTAGACTGCTACAAAATCCATAGTCCTGTGCAGGATTTCTGTTGTTGCCTCAAATAGTTAGAATCATTGTAATTTGTACCAAATTAAACGTAAGATTGCTGAATGAAGTCAGTGTAGCAGCTTATTTTTTTGTTTTGGTAGCAAATCATATTTATTTTATGTTATATTTAAACTTTCAGGTTTCAGGTGAGATAAACCCAACAGTTCACGCTTCTTAGATCTGTTATTTCAGGCAGCCTATGAAATTGAGCAAACTGCATCATATTTACATTTTGTTTGTGCGTCCATGGTTTTTCTACAAATTAAATCAAACACTTTAAAATTATTAGTGTTATATCATCTTAGCTATTCATTATTTTTAAGTTTTAGAATCTAATTCTATTTTAAGTTCCACAAACTGAATTCTGTGCTGCAATTAATCCCACCTATCTGATTTTAAAACTGGGAAAGGAAATCTTTGCAAGTGACTCTTCTCACAGTGTTTTTCAGCTTACCTTCCTAGTTATAGCTGCATCAGATTTTTGAAAATGGAAAACCAGACAACAAAATGTTGAAGAATGAAAATGTGCTTTAACTGTTATTTAGTATATCTCTAAAAGTCTTGGTGTGACCTGGGCAAGCGAAGTTATGAACAAGTGAAAACTTGTATTCATTGTTGTTTTAAGTAAACAGATGCACTTACGCTGAAATTTGCTTAGTTGCTGTAAGTCGCTCCTTACTTGTTTCTACTCTTGGAGGGAGATCCCACTCTTTTAACATAAGTATGTGTTCCCATACAGTTAATAATGAGATCTGTTTTGGTCTGTATTGACTTTACAGGCAGTAGTCACTGCCAGAGGGCGATCTAGATCATTGAATTTCAGTTTTACCTGTCCCTATTCACTGGATGAAGAATCAGTGCAAATGTTGGGTACTGGTGACCAATGGTGGTCCAGACCACTTAGTCCTTTTTTGATGACAGATGTCGGTCGATACAAACAGAAATGGATCTTTTCTATCCTCTCTTAGAAGATAGCTTACATATAAGGCTCTTGGTCACTCAGGGAAGGGTTTGCATCACCCTTCTGTGTTGATGCAGTGATTGATGATTGAACAGTTGTATGATCAGGAATGCAATGCCATACAGTCAGAAAGATCTCTTTTTGTTTCTAACCAGAGACAGACGGAGATGTAAACTCCATATACATTTTGTGGACAATGCTAAGAATACTTGAACTGCACCCACCTGGCAAGGTGCTCTTCCTACAAGACCAAAAGCAATCTACTCTTTTCCAGTGTTCCTCTTAAATTCCAGCCTCACTCTGCTTCCAGCCCTGGCAGTTCTGTGATATGGGTTTAGCAAAGAGACTGCAGACACTTCAATTACCTTTGCTACTATTATAAGTGCCTTTTTCTGAGATTTTTTTGGGGGGGCTGATAGTTTGCCCTGGACTGATCCAGCACTAAGCCTCAGCACTAAACCCAGAAGGAATACTCATAAACATTCATGGCCTCTCAAAGTGGCTTTCAGTGAAAGCACACATACCCCATTCATTTTCATGATTTGAAGCAATATGGAAAAGCAGGTGGGACTGTGGAATTTTTATATTTGTTCATTGTGGAGAGATAGAGTAGGTGTTTTGTTACTTAAGACGCTGTCCTCAAGCACCATATGTTAAATTATATTCAAGGTCAGTAGGACATAGCCCTGCAACACTTGTTGAGCTTGCATTTCCAGTAGTGTGTGACAGAAAGAAATGCTACATAAGAACAAACCCCAGTTTTTTATAGAGCAGTTGTCCATTTCCAGCATCCCAAAAGTACAGAAAGTGGTAAGACAGTGCATCAAATCAGACATCATTTGCATTTCTATTTCTGTGTAAGTAGAGGCAGAGTTGAGTGATTCTAATCAATGGATTCCACCATGACAGTACTTGTGTTGTGTGTTCAGATATCTGCTCCCTCAGTTACTGAAATGAATTACTGAGCAAATCCATTCAGTAAGTAACTCTGAAGAAAATGTTAACTGGAAAGTTATTTCATAAAATAAGTTGCCATAAAATTATTTTGAGAGATAAGTCATTCTTGTATCAGTGATATTTATAAAATATGCATTCATCACACAGTTAAATATTTGTGTTTACAGTTTAGTTGGTCATTGCAAACACTCTATGGTGAATTTTGAAAATTGAGCTATAAACATAACATTTTAAAATTAGGATATAACTATTTCACTAGTCTTTTAAGAGTCAGAAGACTGTGCTATTGATGTCAGGAAAGCTGGAAGAATTCAGACTCTAAGTGAAGACTTTTTTCCATTTTATTTCAAAAAGCGGCTAGTATATCTTTAGATGTATTCTTTTACTGTATACAAATGTGGTGCATGTTGCTATTTAATGGCATCATAGTTCAGCAGTTCCTGTGTAAACTGGTTGCTACAGCTGTTCCTTAAGACTCAGTAATTGTGTGATCTATTTTGCATTACAATCCATGTGCTCATGTATTTCTTGCTATTTACCATTATGCAACAGCAAATAAATGTGCTTAACAAAGGGTACCCATTATAATTTATCAATGATATCCACAGAAATATACTATCAAAGGAAATATAGGCTGTTTGTTAGCAAGTTGATGGAAAAACTTGATTATCTCATTTCCCCAGAGTTATATAAGGTGCATTATCAAAAGAAGCTGCACATAGATTTAAATATCTGGGCCAGATTTCCATACCAGCCTTGCATAAGCTTCTTCCCACATGGCCTTTCTTGCTTAATATTTTAGCAATTACAAGTTTTCATTTCCCTTATATATATGTGCAGGGATGTGACTTAACCAATTTAAATGGATTCTGCCTATAACTGGTTGACAGCACTTGCAGAGAAAAAGCAAGGAAACAAAATGGCTCCAAATGTCCCAGCATTAACTGTGAGTTGTTCCTGAAGAGACAGAGAGAGCTCTTACCTGCTTGCAAATCAGTATAGCTGGAGTCAAACTAACACAGTAAGAATGTGACATTCATGGTATTTTCACCACATAGCGATATGATACTAGATGGAAATGCAAATTACATCTGTTTCCATTAATACATGAACGACAGATAATAATAATCTTCTTGCTTGATTTCAGAACTCTCTCAGAAAATGACAGTACCTCTTTACCACCTGCTGACTCCTGCACCAGTCCTACTAAAATGGATTTGTCATTCAGTAAGACTGCCAAACAGTGCCTAGAGGAGATATCTGGTGAGTAACAATAAGTCAGGAGAAGCTGTAACTTCTTTATTTACATCTGTGTCTTACCAGGAGTTTTGTGATGAGTTGAAATAATGCTTCTGACCTCTATTCATGAGTGGTATTAAGTATGCAGAAAATTTGGGTCGTGCATGGTTAGTGCTTCAAGTGCACAGTTCTCTTATCTGAACTGGCTCCTTCTGTTCAAATGTCTTTTTCATCATTTCAGAAACTTGTGCAGAAACTTGTGCAGAAACTGGGCTTTCACAAGCTAGGGTTTCAAGTCATTATTATTTTTCAGTCATACTGAATGTTCCAAGAGGAGCAGTGGAAAGCTGACTTCAGAATGTTTGACACTGTTGCGTTTAAAGATCATCAAATTTAATCCTAACATCAGAACTGAGGCATAAATTACATAAGATATATTTTGTCTTTATAAATGAATCTAAATTCAGAAAATGAACAAGTCCTTACTATTGTACCTGACTTTTAAGCTGCTGCTAAAGCCTAGCTGCTAAAAGTTGTTTTCTGGAATTCCTTGTATACCTGGAGTAAAGTCCTTATTAGGTTACAAATGTGAAAGGATTTTTTTTTTTTTTTTAATCATATTGGAATGATATCTTTGAAGTCAGCAGAGCCATGCTGATTTATATTAGCCTGCGATCTGGCCATAACTCTGTCTATGGATGCAAAGTGCGTCACAGCTGTCTTACTCAATCAGGACCAAATTGAACTGCAGGATTGTGTGGGACTACTTTCAAAAGGAATCTTTGCCAGAGCTGTTTTGTTGGGGTTTTGATTGAGTTTTCTTTTTTTTTTTTTTTTTTGGTTGTTCTTGTTCTTGTTTCAGTTTGTTTTTTAATTATTATTAGCATTATTATCATCCTTACTCTTATTGTCATTTTTTATGCAAATAAAAGGTGAAATCCTGTCCCACTGTGTTTCCCTGTAGTTCTGCTCTTTTACTCCAAGTTTTTAACATTCAAATAGATTTATAGCCAGGCATGTGGTTCTTCTTACACAGGCTATAACTCAAAGCACTAATTTGACATATCAGTCTAAAATTATCTCTGCACCAGAAGGGAAATCAGATGCCCAGGCTTTGTGGGACTGCCTTGGCATTTTGCTGACTCATACTGAAGCTGAGGTTTTGCCTGGTTTGTCTCAGTCCGTTTGGAAGTTTTCTGAGTTTACCATCCCTTATTTGCACAGCCAGCTTTTGTGATAAATATGTCACCATGAAACATGGTGAAATTTTCCCTGGAGGTGACGCATGCCTGTTAAAATAAAAATTATTTTTGATTATGCTAGAAACCAGATTCATTGGTCTTGCATGTATAAAGCGTATAATTGAAACACTTACAGAAGTCAAATGATGCTTCAAGGACTTATCTGTAGAGATGCTAAAAAAAAAATTATATTGATTCAGTACCTGCTGAAATGATCAAATGGGACATCATGTCTCCTGGCCTTTTATTGTCTGAACAGAAATGGAACAACATCAAAAAGAAGAAAATAACATAAAGGGCAGTAGACATCAGAGATGTTTCTAATCGGATTTTTCAGACTCTGTCATTAGAAGTTGACTGACATAACAGGCAGGAAAGCAGAACTACTGGGAAAATGTGGTCAATAGTATATTGTATACGGAGAAAAATAGTTGTGTGTCACCCATAATTGACTCTTGGCAGGAAAAAGAATGAATGGATCAAGTACTACATTTGCTGAATAAATATTTGCCTACATTTGGTGATCTGTCACCAGGTCATTGGTGATTCTGTCACTGGTGAACCTGCATGGAAAAAAAAACTCATGTGATGGCTGTTCAGGGAAGTATTCCATGATGGATTAGCCTTGAGGAAGGACATTCTATTACTTAGGAGCATCTTTACTCTGGTATGATCAAGGGATTATACCAGTACTAGCAAGGAAATATGCAAAGGTTATTTCCTTGATCTGGTCAGGGTGTCAAGACATGATTCCAGAGTTTCTTCCACTTTGATATTACTTTTTTCCTGAAATCTTCCACTACGACTATGGATGGGCATCATCTTTGTATTATCTTAAGATTCTTTTGCAACTTGGTAGCCAGACACATTAGCACAATGTATTGGTATGTAGTAAGGATCAATAAGGGTCATGCAAGGGTCTGAGCATCTGTGGAAATCACTGAACAGCTTGTAGGAGTGTGTCCATAAAGTGCTGTCCCACCAGTATTGTTTCTGCTTCATTAGCCTGTATTATTTTTACAGTGCCAAATATTTACAACTAAGGCAAATGGGCTCAGGACTAAGATGTCATAGCCTAAATCATTGTGTAAGCTGTTTCTCTACTTTCAGAATATTTACACACTTGTGTTTGTTATTGCCTCTTGGCTGAAGATTACTGTTCCCATAAACAGCCAAGCAGATCATATCAGAGCTCCTAATCCACTTCAGGGCAAAACCAGCCAATCAAACTAATGCTGCAAGCATGGCTGGTTCAAGACTTCTCCATGATATAGGCAAAACTTGGATGTGGAAAAAATAATTGTAAAAATATTTAGGAGTGGTAGGTCAGGCACCATTCTCCTTGTGTGATTCAGGATACCAAAACTAAGCTAATTTCATTGCTCGAGTGGTGGATGGCCATGGCTCTGTTTTCTGTGGCCAGCCAGGCGGTTCACATCCCTTTGCCACTGTTCCACTGTCTCAACACCAGTGATGGGCAAGTAGGGAGAGAGAGCAAGAAGCTGTAGGGGTAGTTTCCAGCTCTCCCCTGCTCTGTCTTCCTCCATGTTTCTAAGGGAGATGGTTACCTTTAAAACCTCTCCTTCCTTCCAGCTCAGAGCTGGTGAAAGGATGGGGCAAAGTCAGAGCACAAGCCACTTGTTTCCTGTCCACTACTCTGAAAGTGATCACTCGTTTTCACTTGCACAGCCATGAAGGGAGGATGGAAGGCAAGGGAGATAGCAAGGCTGGTGTAGCTGTAGCCCCAGAAGTGCAGCCCTGATAAACTGAACAACCTCTTATTTTAAATCGTCCCCGTAAATATGCTGCCCTAGGTAATTTCCTACATGGCTTATGCCTAAAGCCAGTTCTGTCTCTTGGTAGAGCTACTGTAAATCTGGGTTTCTTCACTGTTCCTCCATCTCTGCTGGGAATTTGTTCCAGATGTGATCTGAAGTGCTTCAGACTTTTTTCCTACTTTTTTTTTTTTTTTCCCTCTGAGTATTCCACAGCTCAGCTAGAGCAGTCCCAGATGTTTCCACAGTACACGTGCAGATCAGCAGTACAGCACATGCACAGTAGTTGTAAGGCTCCCTGCACACCTTGTATCTGCTCTGTGTGCATGGTGCCAGTGATCCTCACCCACGCGCTGAACGAGTTCCATTTGTAGGCACGAGTCACCTGCGCAGTAGTTTTGGTGTGCTCTGCATATGGTAGACTCATGGCACATCTGGCATACAGATGTGTAGACTTGTCTCCAAGAAATCCCTAGACAGATATCTGGGAGTCCAAAATAAGGACCAGTTCTGCTGTCATGTATGAACACTCTTTCTTGCATGTACTTTATGTACCAGTTGCCTCAACAAGACCACTCAGTATCACCAGTTGCCTCAACAAGACTACTCAGTATCTCTGTTTCAGCAAAACCGGAGTATAGCTTTAAAGACAGGATTCTAAAATGAGGATGAAAAGGCTAATAAAGTAATCCAGTTTGGTTCTTGTATTTAATGGTATGATTAGCCACAAGTCGTTCAGACTTTCTTACCCAGTCTTCCTACTTGTAGTAGCTCTCTGCTGTCTCTCTCTGCTGCAAGTTTATTGAGGAAATATGTCACTAAGTTAATTATTTAATAATCCATTGTAAACTGTACATGTCAGCAGCTACAAAGTATCTTATTAAATCAGTGATAGCGTTTGGCTTTAATAAGTGTTTGCATGTTCAAAGAGCTTAATGCAAAGTGATTAAATAATTATTCATTAATTTACAAATATTGAATAATTATAAAAAATCTGAGGGGTGAAGCAGAAATGAGTCATTTTAAGAGTTATAGGCCAATATAAATGGCAGGATTCACATAAAAACATTGAATTTTCAAGCTTTTATGTTTACTGTGCTTTATTTTTTTCTCTGGACAAAACAGTTAATAGGTGTAAAAATAGTTTACAAATATATTTTTTTAACTAAGCTTAGCTGAAAAGATTCATAATCTTATGCATTTGGAGATCTATTACATAATTCATTTGCAAGGCTCCAGATTATGCACTGAGACTTCAAAGAAAGTCTTATCTGACAGCAAAATTTGTCCCTAGATTATTAGTTCTTAAAATATTTTTTGTAATTTCTTTTGTGAAAGAGACAGTAAAAATAAGGTAATATGTTAGGCTGACTGTGATGGGTTGGGGAAGTTCCCTGTGCTGTTCTTGATTTAAACATGTTCCTGTGTGGTGGGTGGGGAATACATTTAATTGGAAGGTAGCTGAGGAATAATGTGTTGTCATGACATTGGCTGTCCTCTGGTCTCCTATACTATATCTTCTTAGTTTAGAAAGATGTATTTGCTTGTTGCTGTGTTTTATCATCTGAAAATGGAGAGATGAGCTTTACAAAAGCATTTTTCAATAAATAAACCTGAGAATTTCCCACATTGCAATTTTATATTTTGTTGAATGACACCCTGCAGAGAGCTGTGGTAAAGCAGAAGGATAAATTTAGTGTTCTTTCTGCTGAGCACTTGAATGTACATGGGTATCTACTGTACCTAAGGATGATCATGATTAGCCCGTCTACCAAGAGAAGCAATGGGATTAATGAGAGAAAAGTTCATATAACCTTGTAATTAAGGGCTCTAGTATAGTGTTTGTACACACAAAGTCTGCATGAAGCTTCTGTGATTAGCCTCAGTACCTCTGTATCCCAGCATTTGACTCGTGTTTTTCATGTATGTAGGAAAGCCAATGAGACAGGTGGATGCTGTAGCCCCCAGCTACCCTCATGTGGCTCCCACACAGTTCAGGTGTCATTCCCTTGCATGGATGATGGTCTGTGACCTGTGTCCTGCTGGAGCTGGGCTGCAATGAATAACTCAGGCAGGCGAAGAAACAGGTCAGCAGAGACACTGAGACCCACTGGGTTGCCCAGGACCCAGCTGTACCCCTACAGAGACCCTTCCAGCCTGAAGTGGTGCAGTACCTATTGCCAACACCATACATGAGGTTTGGCATTGCTTACTGGGTGAAGGCTTTTCATCCCCTGTTGTAAGTTTTTCTGCTCCCAGTTGGAAAGAGAACTAAATATACCCTGGCCAGTTCTGGCAGTCTTGTATTGGTCTATTCATGCTGGGAGCTGAGCAGCCATGCCATGCGTTGCTTCCCTACCAGAACAGTGCCTAGCACGAGGGGGCATCCCTGTCCACAGGGCTTACTGAGGCCAGATACAGCACTGCAGTAATGACTGCTACATGCAACCAGGCACGCACACTCTGAGCTTGCGGAGCAGGTCCATACCTGCCTACAGATGACCATGGAGGCAAGCTATTGACTGTAGCTGTTTGGGTCTGAAAGAGTGGCGAGAGATTCATTCATTTATCTGGAGTATTAGGGAGATGCTTTTTATGGTAGGAGAAGATGTTCCCTTGATCCCACCACACCGCAGCACCATGTAGGGCCAAATCATTGCCTTCCTACTAATTCAAAACACAGCAACTGAGACTACTGTACCAATTTGAGTATAAGTTGAGGTCTTAAAACCATTGAATGGGAAAAGAGTGAGATTGCCCTTCATTTTGAAAACTCCTCATTGTAAATACAGCCCTGTAAAGCCTTTCTAACAACGTCAACACCTTCCTCAGCCACGCTGGACAGGCTGTTACAGCTGCATGGCGCTGGCAGTGTGTACCGGTGCGGGAACATGCAGGGAGTGCTGGGTCTCTGCTTCCTCAGCCAGGGCCACGTTGGCACCTGCACCGGTGTGCTGGGCTCGGCTGCAGGTAGGCACTAGGATCTTCATAAAAACCTTTTAAGGGCCCATATGCCACTGCAACTGGCAGACCTTGGGAGTAAACACAGCAGTCTTACCTTTTGTTTCCGTGCTGAAGAAGTGGCAGGCATTTCATGTTTGGGAAGATTTTGCTCAGTCTGCCAAAGCCTTCTTGTCTCCTCTTGGACTTGGTGGGCTAGGTGGGGAAGGGAGTGGTATCTCCTCTTGTTGCAAGACCATGGTTTTTCTAGGAATGTGTCAGTGATTTAATATAGAAAACTGTCATTGCTTGAGATTACTGAATTTTTGTCTAGGCTAATTATGTGTTTACGAGGGTTACCTAGGAAAAAATGTACCCTTCCTTGAAAATTTCCAAGAAGTTTCCCCTATGTACTTTTTTCCTTATATATCTTGAAAAACTGTAAACTAAGCCAGCAAAAAGCAAGAAGTACACTGAGGCTTCTATTAACATCTGCTTTTTCATACAGGAAATTACAAAGTGTCTGTGACTCTTAGGGTGGCATTTTTAAAGGTTACTTCCCTGTCAGGGTTGCTCAGGTAGGGATTTGAGATGAGCATATTTTAATATGGACAAAAGCAGTATATTGTTATACAGCAGTTTTCATATTTGTAGATTTCTACATAATGTTTTATGAAATTAATTGCCCCTAGATAAAATGTTTCTGTTTAAAAAATTGGAATGAAATTAAGCTAGTTCTTTGTTCATCTGTTTTTTATTTCTGGGACTAATACCTTTTTTTCTGTGAGAAAAGGCTTACATTTAAATATAAGTCTTTGTCTCTTGATAATGTATTTTAAAATAACATTTAGAACTGGTGAACTTAGTTCAGACATGATACTGAGTTGCTTTATAAAAAAAATACTATTCCATTAATAGATTTTCTCCAGAAGATTGTGAAACAATGATTTTATTACAGCTTTTTCATTCCATACTCTCACAGAGATGTGAACACGGTATATTTTAAGGAGAAAGAAATTAAATATTTCCTTTTATAAAATCACCTTACTGGGTAGGTAGTGTTGTGTTCCATTTTTCAGCTTCTTTATGATGTTAAATTACATTTTTTTTTCTTATTTAGAGCAGAAATTGCAAGACTGAAGGTCCATTTGCAAATCTGCTTTTAGCTTCCTGCGCAGGGAGTAGCAGTTATATTGAAGAAATAGTTCATCGCCCTTACCTTTTAGGGAGAAAAATAGGATTTGACTGTGAGCTAGGTCTGTTACTGTAGCATCCCATTCAAGGTGAAGCTGTGTCTTGAAACCTGTGGCACCGTAAACTGGGCAGAGCCTTCTGTGTCTCCGGTTTAATTCACCGGGATGTTTGCTGCCATGGCAGCCAGCAGCATTCACTGCAGTAGCAGAGAAGAGTCATATATCTGGGAATGCAGGTTGAATACTAAAATGTAAGGAGGCTTGTGCAGAGCTTTGCTTCAGTGGTTAATTTTGGCTCTTTATTGAGCTCTGACGTGGAGGCTGTACTTGCAGTTCTGTGTCAGCCCATCTAAAGTGAAGGGCTGTGCGCTGGGATCAGTCATGATCTGGTGAGAGGGGGTGGAAAAGCCTGAGACAGCACTTGTGCCTACTTTGGATTTCAGAAGGCAGCAGCTGTAGACAGAGATGCAGGCCCACCGCTCCAATGGGACCGGTGATTGGATGGAGAGGGGAAAACACAGTTGGCTTTTGGGATTACTTCTGTGCTGGAGCAGAGTGTTTGATCAACTCTCTTCTGCTTGAGAGAAATCTAAGTGAAAATGACTGTAAGTACTGCAGATTAATGTGACGGGAGAGAAGTGGCTTAGCGGATACAGCAACGTAATTTTAAAGAAAATGACTGTGCCTGTCTAGTCATTTTTACAGTCTGTAAACTGCATGTTTGAGCTGTGCTTTTCTTTGCGAGTGCAAGTATGTGCTACCTGGGATGTGCAGGGTCCGGTGCTGGAAGGATCACATCCCAGACCTTTCGGGAGAATTGAACTGCTGTCCATCTCAGAAATATGAAATCTAACTGAGCTGAAGCCCCAGCTGGAAAGATGCAGCGGTCTGCTGAACTGTCAGTGTTTAAAGGCAAGGAGGTTAGAAGAGGGTGTGCTCGTCTTCAGAAGCAGAAGTCTCTAACTAATCTCACGCTCATCAGCGAAGGGGAGAAGAGGCGATACTCATACAGGGAGAACTGGTTTGGAAACGCCTCCAAGTCCAGCCAGAGTTACCATCAGCTGGAGGCAGAAGCTGGGTGCAGAGGCTCCCTTTCCAAGGCACTCTCACGGTCAGTGCACTCTCTCTGCCACTCCAGCCTCACCACACCCCAAGCATTTCAGGCGATACCACCTACTGGAAGCAGGACGTTCAGAAGGTCGGGGAACTGGCATACAGGTGGAGGCTTTCAGGTTAACAATGAGGAGACAGGAAAATCAGATGATGAAAATGCCTCCTGCACATCTCATTTCCCCAGCAGGAACTGGGCAGAGGAGGAGGAGGAAGGCTGCTTGCGTGAAGGGACTGCACACCTGGATGAGGATGTCATAATAACAATGCTAGGGGACCTAGAACAGGTCCTGTACACTGACATTTTAGGTAAGTTAACTTTGGTTTGACCTCAGAAAGGGCAAGATGAGACCCAAGTGCTAGCACATATCTGTATGGAGCAGAGTTTTGATCTTGACAGTCATTTCACAAGACAGAACTGGGTTTATTTGCAATAGTATGCAAAAATAAGGTCTTGCCATTTCTTCCTTGTTTGCTTACTCTTACCTCTAAAGACTGTATGAAATGAAGACAAATGTCTAAATCACTTTTGATGGGTGCATGGGCAGCAACAGCCTGTGAATAATTGAGCATCGTTTGCTGGGCTGTTTGAAGAAATAAGGTGAAACAATTAAGTACTATTCATTTACTCATAAATAATTTAATTTTAATGACACGTCCTCATGAATTTTAAAATTGAAATAATGAATCCAAGGTTTGGTTTAGATATAAAATGTCTTGGCCTACCTACAAAACTGTCCCTCCAATATTGTCTCCCCCTTGCTGATAATTTTACCCCTATATGTGGAACTGTGAGTGCCAGGGTTTCAGTTTCATTTAAATAACCAATTTTGTTATATCAGTGCATGCCAGTGAGCATTTGAAGTCCACAGCCATAGGTGCTTCAAAAGGCTTCTCTTTTACTGGCTTTACTTTTCATCTCTTAGCCCTTTATGACAGTGCTCAAAGTGTTCGTTTCCAAAGCTTTGTTCTTTAGCTAGTCAAATGGTTGAAGTGGCTGCTTGCATTTCCAAGGTTATGTAGCATGTGTCTAGCCTGGAGCTTCTTTGCTGGTGGATGTGTTAGCCCTGATTGTATTCAAACGTTCAGGATAAAAATTTTGCTATGTATGTAATGTAGAAAGCTATCAGCTCGAAATAACAAAGAAACAAGACTTCTCTTTTTATGCATATCTTTTATTATTAGACTATACTACTATGCTGAAAGGGACTTCTAGAGGTTAGAGACTTGTTAGCAAAGGAAGCTGGGCTCTTCACCTGCCCCTGCTCCTCTTCAGCTCTGTGTCACTGAGCAAATGCCTGTTCTCTTGTGAGCCTCAGTTTCCCCACCTGCAAAGTAAAACTGGTTCTTTCCTTTGTGAATGGAGTTAATATCTAAGACTGGACAATTCTTTAGAGAACTGCTTATTTGTAAATCCTTTTACAAAAGTCAGACAATTGATGGAATTATTATTCTCCCATTTATCTGCTTTGGGCTCTAATTACATGTGCAGAAGTACTGAAGTGATTATGAACAGTATTACTAATTGTGCAATTATGGTTGAGTTTCAGAAATGTGAATGTACAAGTTTAACCCAGGTATTTAGTGATTTCTGTAAAATGATTAGTTTGTTTTCCTGTGTATGTATGTCACACAGTGGGAGAAAATAATGAGTTCTCTAGAAAATTATTGAAGAAACCTGTAATGGTTCACTGTTTAGAGGGAAGAATTTGGGGACAATCTTTTGGAATATTCATGCTTGACATAAATGATGCAGCTACAACTGATTTGAGCAGATTATATTGCATGGGGTCAGTAAAATATTTGCATCAGACTTTCTTGTAAGAGGAACAGAATTTTGACAGAACATTTCAGGGTACCCTGATGTTAGTCTTAGCCCAGTGCCTCCATATACGGAATAGAATGGCTTTTCTTTAGCGTACAAACCAGAATCACTGGAGATAACAAGCCAGAGAGCATTTCTGACATGTTAGGTCATGCAAATATGGGTAGACTCTATGATGGCAGTGGGCCATAGCAATAAGCAACAAGGTGCCCAGGGGAGTCTGAGCCCCCTTTGAACCCATACAGTGTGCCCCAATCCTGCTGCCATAAGGACTGTAGTGTCTCTTCTAGCAGTCACAATACAGAAGGAGGCTTGATGTAGATGGGGCACCACCATGCTGCCCTGGAAACGCAGGTAATGTCAGATGCAAGTTAAGTCTGAGGATTTTACACTCAGTGCAGAAAATTTCTCAGTCATGTTCAATTGTTTGTACTTTATGACTTATTAATCCATGGTGCAGAATGATTCCATTGATAAGGCCTTAAGAAAAGGATGGGAAGAAAAAAGAACAATTCTTTTAAAAGCAATTAACACTTATGAGGATTTTGTATGTAGTATTATGTGGTATTTTAAGATCATACCATTCCAGTTGTATCTTTTTTAGAAAAAAAAAATCGGTGGAAAGATTTTGAAATTATCCTTTGTGTCACTGAGAGATCAAAAGAGATTAGACCTCAAACTTTTCACCTTTCCAGGATAGAGTAACACCACTTTTATGGTATAATTTGTCTGAGAGTGAAATATTCTTCTCTGTGAAAATATATTTTGGCAGTTTGCCATGTACGTGTACCTTTTTTTATATTGCAATTATACCTTAAGGCTTTGCTATGCTGTTTACTGTACAATATATATTAAAAAAGACAGTTGCTGTCATTTTTGCTGCAACAATTTGCAGTTTTAACATACAGCAAAGGACAACTGACAAGGATAAACAAGGGAGGAAAAGGGCAAAGACCCTGCAAACATGAATTATTTCAGTTCCTCAAATAAATATAAAGGTAAAGTATTGCCTTGCATTTAATTTTGCCTGCTTACATCCTGGAATTTGTCTTTCTGTTTATAACAGAAAATTCTCTTACACCGACAAGCTACTCTTTCACCTCTGGTTTGAGGCAAGGCAACTAACAAACAGGTCCTGGTTCTCCCCCATATAGGCATTGAGGCAGGAATATAATGTGCTCCTTTAAGTGAGTTTGAGTGTATTTAGTGGAGAAGGGAAAACAAAGGGCAGTGACAGAGAGGAACTGAGTGCACCATAGGCAACTGCCTGGAGGCAGGCATGGACAGGCTTCCTGGGAACTGTCTGGGCTTTCAACAGGTTCAATCTAACAGGACTTAATGGTCTCCAGCTTAGCCTTGGCGTAGATTCATAGAATCATTTGGGTTGGAAAAGACCCTTAAGATCATCAAGTTCACTGTAAACCTAAGACTGTCAAGTTGACCACTAAACCATGTCCGTAAGCGCCCATCTACATGTCTTTTAAATACGTCCAGGGATGGTGACTCATGAGCCCTTTTGCCTCATGGGAATTTCCAGGATGGTGGAGAAACCTCTGCAAATGATACATGGGATATATTGATTAGCAAGGTGCTTGATTGAACATGTCTATCTTGAAGAACAGGAATAGATGTGTTAATTTCAATCTGAGTCTGAACATTTGCCTCCTGCAAGGTAATACATGTGAAAAGGCACACAGGTAGTTTATGTTATGGAGCAAAATTTTGTGAATCTATGTGCCCTCAGGGTGTGGCTTGAGAAGTCTGGCCCTGTGTCCCCACTTCTTGTCTCCACCCTGTCCAGGTGTTGACCCCACTGTCAGTTCCTTGGTGTCAACCCAAAGGTTTATGGACTGTTGGATCATTAAACCACAGAAGAATTTATTTGGAGACATAAAACAAACAAGGAAACAGCCATTCCTGAAGGATTATTTGGCTGCAGCAACAAGGAGAGAAGACATTGCCAGGCCAGACTAGATGGGAAAACCTCAAAGTGGCATTGCTGTGAAAGCCAGCTTGACATTGAGCCACAACTGCAGTCCGCATTGGCTAGTACCATGCATCATTTGTCTATCAGGGAAGAAATAAAGGGTATATGGAATATATATAGAATCATTTATTTCCATTTAATGTCAGGAGTTGGGATTTTTCTTAACTGCCTGCAGAGTGTTTTGGTGATAGGACCTGGATCGCAGAAGAGGGTACGGTAGCAATTCAGTTTGTCGATGAGCTCAAAGGATTCTTCTTTAGTCAAAATTCAATGAGCTTAAGTGAACCATTGTTCAAATATAGTTTGCTTCTGCAGATTCTCCCTTATATTTGAAATAATTGTCACTGTATGTGATAACTCAATGCTTTTTGTAAACCAATGTTAAACCCACACTTGTAGTTCTGTAAGTCACCTTTTTGCTGGGCCTACAAACAGATGTTGTATTGACTTTTTTTTTAACCTTACCAGTACTTTTTCCTGTAGGGCTTTTTTTTTTTTTTTCTTTTCCTTTACTTTTGCAGAATGCTTTGTTAAATATAAAATTTTCACTGCTTCTGGCCTCATGCTGAATATTTCTCAGTTCTCTGTACTGTGCAACTTTTCTTGCAAGCTTTATACTAAGATCTCCTCCTTTTTTCCCCATTTTATCTACTCTGCAAGGGATACCATCTTTTGTTTTTTAATTGTTTTCCTTTTCCCTCCTTCCCGAACATCTCCTACCTGTTTTTTTTTTTTTCACTTAGATTGCACACTATGCTTTTCCTCAGACACATCATCATTGTTGAATTTATGTTTTGTATAAACTCACACACAAGCATGGGAGGAGGAGGGGCAACAGAATGACAAAGACAGCAACTTGAAAATGTGTATCTGAGTGTGTATTTTGCATATCACAAATGTGAAATATCGTTTCATGTAAGGAATTTTCCCTCTGCTTGCATTTCTGATCTTGTTTTTTGTATAATGTTGGGTTTGATTTCACCAGACTGTCTCCTGTTAGATGTATTCAAAGAGGAAACAGTCTTGATGTCATGAGAATTTCAAAATTAGATTAAAAGCTTGGTCTGGATGAGAATGCCGAAATCTAGAGTTAAATATTAGTCATAATTTTAGTGGTTGCACAATATCATTCTTGATAACATTTCCAGAATGAAGAGTAAAATTGACTTAATAAGGTGAGGTATGACATGACATTTATTTACACAATTATTCAGCGTTGTACACATAACTATAATGATGATGCTTCTTGATAACCTTCTTTCAAGTAACAGATACAGGATACAGCCAGAAGCAGAACACAAACCTTGAAAAAATCAATGATTTTGTCACAGATTTTTTTTTTAATTCTTTTATTTTCCAAAAGAAAAATGAACTAAAATTCTTTGATATATGGATGTGCTAGAAAACATGCATTTTTGTTTCCTCATATATGACTTTTGGAGGTTACTTTGAAGCTTATATTTTCCTTTTGTAACACATAATATATAACTTTTCTTTTTCCTTTTTTTTTTTTTTTCTTTAAACATGTGAAGTAAACATTATTCAGGATGTTCCAGGTGAAGTTCTTCAGGCTTCACTATTCAAGATACCAGACTAGCTTTTCACAAGAGGTCCCTGAAGGCTGTTAAAATGCATAATTGTATAAATGACACATGTGCTTAAAGTGTTCAGATTTTTATCCCAAGAAGAATATATATATTTTTTTTATCCCATATGGAATATAATCTCTCCCTTCAGGAAACCATTACGGTTCAGGAAAGATGCTTTATTAATTGCTAGACTTACTTAAAGGGTACTTTGAAATAGCCTGTATGTTAAGTGCATACTGAAGAGCTGTTGTAACAGTCATCCCAATTCTTTCCAGACACAGATTTACTGTGGCTTTTTTTCCTACTAAGTCATGTAAAATGTCGTGGAGAAAAAAGGGGCTGTGTAATGTATCAAGTGGTCTGGGGCTGCATCATGCCTTGATTACAGAGAATAAAAATCCCTACACAGTAAATCTGAGTTTCATTAATAGACTTGGGCTCTAGCAGAGATACTTCAGCAGGACTCTTTTCAGTGGGGTTTTTACATACCATGTTATTTATAAGCATATGTGTGTTTTACTACTGAAAGGATGAGGTTTTATTTTTTAAAAGATTAAAGGGACAGAACTATTTACAATTGTGTATGTATTCTCAGCTGTGTATACATGCGTGCACTTTATTCAGCTTTGTACACTCGTGTGCACTACAATTTATGCTGCTTTGCTGTTTTCTTCCAGGGGAAGACCCTGAAACAAGAAGAATGAGAACTGTAAAGAATATAGCAGACCTGAGACAGAATTTGGAAGAAACTATGTCCAGCCTTAGAGGAACGCAGATAAGCCACAGGTATACTGATTTTGTGTAGACTGCTAAAAATTTGAACTGTAGGAGATTATTACTAGTTGTTGAATGATTTAGACTTGCAAAGGAAAGTTTAACTATGACAGTAACCATACTGTTTGCTAGACTGCCTCAACAACTTAAATGTGACTTAATATACTTTACTGTCAAAGTGTCTTATACAATCATTCACAAAGATCGTGATTGTTTCATATACATCTACTTTAAAATGTATAAAATCTATTTTAGATTGTTTTGTAAGTAGAGGTTATTGTACACACAGACGTGTGCACATGGAGAAACACACACACTAACACAGACCTTTTCAAAAGAGGTTTTTAAAAAAACATACATTCACCAGCCTTTGCTTTTCCTTGTTTCTCAGGAGCAGAGAAAGCACAGTTCACTGACTTCTACATATTTTCTTTGGCAGCACATTGGAGACAACTTTTGACAGCACTGTGACAACTGAGGTGAATGGGAGAAGCATACCAAGCCTGACAAGCCGGTCCACCCCGGTGACTTGGAGGCTAGGGCAGGCCAGTCCTCGGCTGCAGGCGGGAGATGCCCCTTCCTTGGGTGCTGGTTATCCTCGCAGCAGCACGAGTCGCTTCATACACACAGACCCTTCTCGATTCATGTACACCACTCCGCTTCGCCGAGCAGCTGTTTCTCGCCTTGGAAATATCTCACAGATTGACATGAGTGAGAAGGGAAGCAGTGATTTGGACGTGTCTTCTGAAGTTGACGTCGGTGGCTACATGAGTGATGGGGACATTCTTGGGAAAAGCCTCAGAACTGATGACATCAATAGTGGGTATGTAGCAATTCTTCCCCATTTGAAGCAATGCATGATTGGCAAGTTTAACAGGGTTTTTTCTAACAAATTCTGGCACACAAGTGAAAGTTGTGCTATGGTTGCAACAAAAAACTGTACATCTAAAAAAACAAAACAAAAATAAGCTCCTAAGCTGCCAGTGAAGTTCTCAGCTGCCTTCAAAATTGGTTCTTCTTTAACATCAAGACAACTTTACTGTGATTTTTTTTAAAGAGCACTTCTTACTACATACTGGAATTTCTTAGCTATCTTGTAAACCATCACATTGCACTGCTTGCCCTGGCGTGGGTCTTCTTTCACCATTTTTATGTTTTATTTGAGATGGTAGATATGATATTGGATGCAGCTGATGAAAAGCAGTTGCTGACAGCACTGACATTCTCTGTTTTCACTTCATGTATTGTCTAGTGTAGTCTGTGTGATAGGCCTTTATTGCAATTTTCAGCTGTGCATATCATCTGAGCTCTAAGAATATCTTTTCATGAAGATATAGTCACTCTCCTAGCATACCCAGGAGGAAGAATGAGAATCATTTTTGTTTTGGTTTGATTAATCAATTGATTGACTTTGGGATACTGCATTCCCTGTGTTTCAAATTACTATTTAAGTGTTCTTATATCAATCTTGGAACACAAGTCACTCCACTCCTATGTATGTTAGAACTCCTAAAGCATCGGTAAAAAAAAAAAAAAAAAAAAAAAAAAAAAGCAATGTCATGGTTTTACTCATACTTACATTACTGTTCAGTGTTGTTGCCATCTCAAGGCTGCTTGGTGGCTGCGGTAACATTGGGTTGAACAGAAGTCTCATAGAGTACATGGCCATGTCACACCACACTTCTTCACTCTATACCTTGCTGTCAATCTAATCTTGTCGTTTGAAGTATAGTTATGATTAGAGAATGGTGGCTGATGACATTGGGTATGGGTACATTCCTAAGAGCAAATGTAAGTCTGTGATCAAAGCTCTCTCTAGAGCAGTGTCTCACCTCAAGCACCACCCAAAGACAAATCTCTAGAAAAAGTATAACTATAAAGAAAGCATATTGCTGTATCTGACTGGTGCACTGTCTCAGTGATCTGTGAATGGAGCACTGCTGACAAGGTTGTCCACAGCACAGCATTAGTGGCTGTCAAGTAGAATGCCATGTTCATGTGTGCTAGAACAGAGAAAAGACATATGGAAAATGTAATACTCTAATGTCTGAAGACCTTTTATCATAAAAGGAATATAAAAGCTGCCTTTGACAGATGCATGAGTTTATAAAAAAAAAATAGGGGAATCCTTTGCAGTGCCTGATGAGTTGTATTAATTAGCTTATCACTTTAGAGGATTAATATAGTCATCTTGTGTGACTTTTCTTTGCATCTGTAATAAGGATGACTCAATAGACAGTAAATTGCAATGTGCTCAGTTAACATTTTTAGGTGTAGTAAATGTTAAAAACAAGTTAATAAGCTCTGAAATTTCAGGACTCACTGAGGCATGTAAAGTCTTATCTCCTTTATGCCTCTTCCATTATCAGTTTAATTACTTTAAACACTTGGGGAAAGGAATGCAGCAGTAATTAGACATTAGTGTGAGAAAGGCCTGTTGCACTTGTTAAGTCTCTCCATTCAGGCCTTACTTATACAGGAAAAAATCCATATAGTCTGGACTGCATTCAAACCACAGCTAAATTTAATATGCAATTCCAGAGCCTTGGAACCTATTGCACAATTCACCTCTAGCTAAATAATCTGTCAAAAAGTTTAAATTTTCTCTCTAATAAAAGGATAAATCTAGTGTGTAAGTGTAACTGTTAATTTACCTTTGAAAACAAATCTGCAGACTCCAGATACCAAAGTTTCAGAAATCCCTTGCTGAACTCCAGGCCAAATCTTACCAGTGCGTAAAATGCCTCGAAGTTTAATTAAAAGTCAACAAACCAACACTTTGTGTTTTGATGCACTGGAGGTTGCCTTCATCCAGATTACCACCCAGGACACGATGCCGTCTCAAACTGCATCTGTTGCCCAGGGCTACACTACTGCAGCTTTGCTTTCAAAATCTGCACCAGTTCACCCACCCCAGACTGCAGGGGTGGAGGCTGGTGCTCTCAGGCTGCTGTATTAGCCCCAAGGTCTCTGGGACAGTTGATTTCAATTAAATCAGCTCCCAGAAGGAACTGCAGGGAGGGGGCCAACAGAACATCTGGAGCACCAGCAGTGTGTGTGCCTTGGCTTCTGCTTGGGAGTCTGTGTAGAGTTATTAAAGTTAAGTGTTTGTGTACTTGGACACACACTTCGACTGAAAGATGGGCTTGAGTGGCACCATTTCAGGGCTTGAGGAGAACTTGTGTCAAAGATTATTTGAATTGGGAGTGAATTCCAGTAGGTCGTTTTAGCCATCATCCTAGCATGGAGACTGCACTTATTTCAATAAGCCCGTAATTTTACTTTGAATAGGTTCACTGAAGTATATCACATTTTTTTCCTGTATATGTATATCTCTATGCTAAGTGCTATACATGTGCAGAGTCCTTCAGTAATTAATTTGTACAAATTCTGTACTAGGTTGCTACGTTAGTTACAAAAAACTACAAGAAGGAATGTAAAAAAAAACCTGCAACCAAAACAAACCTACCAAACACACACACACACACACACACACACAAAAAAAAAATAATGGACAGATAATGGACAGGTCTTCAGAGAAGGACAAGCTTGTGGTACTGTTCAGTTATATGCACCAAGGCCCCTCATAGAATAACTAAACTGTAGGTAGGCATTTCAGAAATTATTACTGCTGCTTGAAATTCAAAAACTTCTAATGGTTCTCTAGTGAGTAAGAATCACTATACTCACTATTCAATTCATTAGTCATTCTTTGTAATGTGAAGTGGTGGGAATCAAGCAAAAGGAACACAGATAGAAACATATTCTTAAATGTCATTGTGAAGGCTTCAGTGGATATCTCTTTCTTATTTGAATATTGCATGCCAGCAGGGACTATGGATTTGCATTCTCAATTTCTTTTCCCATTTAAATGGATGCTACTGATTTTTTCCCCTTTTTTCTTTTTTTTTTTTTTTTTCTTTTCTTTTTATTAACTGGAGTTATGCTTCTTGCATCAGTGCTGTTCTTTGACAAAACTGTAGTACTTCAAATGTACTTAAAATTTTTGAAGATAATTGTGGGCTTCAGTCTATTTTAGTAAAACAGATTGTCCTGTAAGCCATCACAGAAAAAGGCAAATGATCCTAGAAAACAGGCATATCTGATCTTCCTGCACTGGGCATGCAAAATGAGAATAAGTGAGAATATTTAGTATAAGCTTACCATCTAATAGGATATCATGTACCTTAAACATTTGAATTCCACAGTCTATTAACTTCAGAGTGAAACATGGCTGCCAGATGGCTGTGTTTCCCACTGATTGACCACGCATTTATTTTCAGGTACATGACAGATGGAGGACTCAACCTATATACAAGAAGCCTGAACCGAATACCAGACCTAGCTGCCTCTCGAGATGTCATTCAGAGAGGGGTTCATGATGTGACTGTGGATGCAGACAGGTAACAGTGCTTTGCTAAGTAAAAAGCTATCTAAGCTTTACAAATATTTTCATCTTTCACACCTGCTAATGTATCATGGGTTTGTTCATAAGGAATACCAAGAGAAAGCAAGCTTCTCAGGCTGCTAGTTTTCTGAGCGCATGATACACCGGATACCACAACGAGTGTGAAAAAAACAGATATCTCACATAGGAAGGGGACTTAAGAAGCATTTATTGTGGAATATGTAAGAGAAAATATTAAGCCCAGACTTGTTTTACAGTCTTGAATCTCTGAAATGGGACAATATTTTTTACAGGTTGCCTTGTCAGTTGATGGGCATAGGGAGAATACACATGGTCTCTAGGCAGCAGAGGGCTTGTGAGTGCCTGATGAGGTGGGTCAGAACATGCATTTGGAGATGGCTGGAACCAGAACCCTGGTCTTGTCCACCCATTTTGCCCTCTGTGGATGTCAGAAGGCGGCAGTACCTGTGAGCAGTGGAAAGCAAGAAGTAGGGTTATATCCCATTTTCTATGCAGTATGAAAAAAGAAACATTTTCCTGCCATTGTATATATGGGTGTAAGCATAAAAACGTGCTCCACTAGTACTTCTGCAGGTTGGGCAAGTGTTTTCTGTTTTTCCTTGAGCTTAAAGTAGATTCATAGTGATGGCTTGAATCCATGTCTGAGAAATAAAAATTCATTACCCAACTTTTGCAGAAGTTGGAGCTATCAGCTCTGAGATTTTGGTCAGACCATCATAGAGAAAAGGAGCAGCTGCGACATTTGGCAGTCTTCAGGTTTAGGGTGTTGATTTCAGACCCATTTCTTAAAATCAGGTTTTCCTTAAGGAATAAAATGTGTTCAGTCAGGAAGAGAGAAAAGGCTCATAGAGTGACTAGTTTTACAAATCCAGCAAAATAGTTGAAAAAGTTCTAGGATGTTAAACTAGGTATGATATAATTTTTGGTTTTCCCAGTTTTCTCATGAAAATATGCCTGTGACACCTGTCAGAGATACTCTGCATTAATCAAATAGTGTATGCAGTGCATCAGGGTAAAGAAGATAATTTTCATCTAAAGTACCAGTTACTTAAAAAAAGAAGGTTGCTTTAGCTGACATATTAGCATTTGTTGACCTTGCAGAAAAAGCCTATTTTAGATAGCAATTCAAATGAACACAGCTCAGTTCTTTGGAACGCAAGCATTGACGTGATATGAAGACCAGAGAAAGTGTACAGTAGGCGTTTAAGAAAATAATTTGGATAGAACTCAGGCAGTAACAGAAGGAGAAAATGAGAAATGAGATGTGGGCAGGAGGGACTTTCATGGAGCTCTGTATGTGAGAACAAGAACCTTAAGTTCAAAGTGGGAGAGAGGGTGGAAAATTTAGAGGCTGGAGTCATATAATTAAAGGCAGAGAATGTCACTGCTGCCCACATTTTTGTATGTCTCTATCTTTTTTTCACCTGGGAGTGAAGTTATGAAAGCTCTTCCCACCATGCAACATTCACACCCAGGTTTCAAACCACACACATTTTCCCTGAAAAAAACAAAAGGTCCAGTTTAAGGGATTTAATTTTTTTTCTTAGTATTCCTCAAGCTCTAAATGGAACAAAATGTGTTTGTTTTGCTTTGAAGTGTTACTTAGTAATGTATGTGTTAATTTGTTCTATATAGTGTGCAGGTACATACATATAATCCATTTGAAACCACAGGGAAGCTATTACCAGTTCTCAGTTAATGAGATTGTCCAGCATTTCCCAGTACATACATTTGGTTTTGTTTATACAGCTTTGTCAGACTTGCTAAAAATGTGCTAAAAAATACTCTGCTGTTTCTAAGTCTTTCATGTCTGAGTCTATCACTTATCAGGTTGTGGAGCAGTGACTTCAAATTTGTCAGGAGATTATTTTGGGTCTTGAGTGAAAAGTTAACCAATTTTATGCAAGCTACAAGGCTTTAAAAAAATTAAATTAATATCTATTCAGGTAAGATTTATTTGATCTCAACAACTAAAATCTCAATATATTCCATCTTTACTCTGCATTTGCACCTGTTCTTGACTTTAGCAAACTGTGTAAGCAATACCCAAAGTAATTTTTAACCTTAAAGCCTAGAGATGTCAAGTAGGATTTACTTTGTAATGACTGCTTTCCCTTACATGGAGAGTGAAAACTGGACCCCTTTGCTTTTCTGGACCCTCTAAACAGGGTGCCATAGAACATACTACATGCTATCATGTAATTAAATATTTTATCATAATGTAGAGGCATTTATGATGTAAATTATAGATGTGCAGACAATTCTGGCATTTCCTGACCTTTCAATACTTGATTTGTAGAACGTTAATTGTGCTTTGTTGACATAGATTTTTTTTTTTTTTTTGTATATGTGTATGTTTTTCCTTGAAGCTGGAAAAAGTTTTTTAGGAAGGGGAAAAATTAAATATTTTTATGAGTTGTGGCAATAACAAAACACATGCTTGCCAAAATCAGTCACAGAAAAACTGTATTAGTTCAAAAACATACACAAAAATCGTTTATGCTGATCAACAATGGTTTCTCATTTATGATATGAAATCAGGTGGAAAAAGCAATACAGAGATTGCTGAGACTCACTTTGTTCGGTGGGATAGGTTTTGGCCCTTCACAACAGCATGGGAACTTGAGATTTCATCTTATCTCACATAGCATTTTAGTGCTTCTTTTTCTGCTCTGAACAAAAAATAATAGGTTTGTGTCAGTGCTTCAAGGTATGTCTTGCCACTGGTATGATGAACTTCCATGAAAGAGGATTATTCTCCTCTTTCTCATCCATGTAGATACATGAAGGACATATGCATTTTCTCTATGATATAATTAATATAAATCTTTTTCATAATTGAATGATTTGCCTTGGCCTTTCTGTTGTAAAGGACTCTGCTGGCATCCCTGTGCAGCAGAAAATAAATGATTCACTGTGAATATCTGAGTTGCATTAGCAGGCAGGAGAGACATTTCAGTATTCCGTCCAACACCAGAGCCGGCAACTTTTGCTGACAGCAGCCCCATGTTCTTTGTAAAAAGTGAACTTGGATTTTCTCTGCCAACCTAAATTACAGCTTCTGCTTATATTTTAGAACTTTTTCTTTTTGTGAGCAGGCAGTACAATAATCTTCAGATAAGTGGGCTGATGATATCTCTAAAGGATAACGCCATTTCTGGCAAACGTATGCTTTCAGACTGATTCTCATTTCATGGATAGATCAGGAATTATTCATTAAAATTAAGGCATGGAACTGGTAGAAAAAGACTATTAGGTCCTCAGTTTGATTCTGGTCTAAATTGGTTTCAGATAGCACCTGCATCTCCACTTCTTGCCAAAAAGCAAAGGATTAAAGGATCTCCATGTGGAAACTTAGTCTGAAAGAGCTCATCCAAAATAATAATATTATATTGCTCTTTAAACAACTTCATAAAAAGTTAAATTAATGAATGCAACATAAGCCAAGGCTTAAGTGTTGCTTGCATACTGCTCTGGAAAGCACACAGTTGTAGGAAGGAACACAGCATATTTGCTTGTTCTAGGGAAAGAACTGTAATGGTTCAGTGAAAGGCTGAAGGGACACTGGCAGCATCATATGTCAATAGCTGTATCATTCTTCTTTTGATTTTATTTTCTTTTCTAATCTGGACTCTTTTTTTGGTCTACAAATGCCTATTCCTTGCAACTTATCTTGCTTCAGATACCATAAGAAATTAATTAGAGAGGAAGATGGATTCTCTGCAGTGGGTGTAACTTGGGATGTGGCTGAGAGACTTCTCAGTGGTATGATATTACTTTTCATTTATTGTTCTGTCTTCCTCCTCTACACTCTAGCATTTGCCTTCTGGGACTCTTAGAGGGAGTAGTTGAGGAACATTCTTGGAGTTTGAACCCCTTTTCGAAGTAAGATGGGCCAAAAGAGATTTGACATAAGCACACAAAATCAATTATCTTCTTGGGAGGAATAAGGTTTATTGAAAAGTAAGTTGCAGTGTTTCCAAACCACCCTGTGTTGTGCATAAAAAACTGTCAGGGAAGTTTAAACAAGCCCTTTCAGAAGGGGATATAGCTCCACTGAGTTCAGCCATTGTCCTTCCACCCCTTATACCTGCTGAATTTAGTGCAGTGTATCAAAAGCCATAGTTTCCTTCACTTTCATCAGTCAGCGTAAGTTGTGCAACCACGTTCCCCTCACATCCCTTGAATGCACTATTCTTTTTTTCCCCCACCCTTTCTTGTGATAAACCCCAAAACTTTAAAGGTAGCTTGCGCTACTTAGTGTGCTTTTATCATGACCTGGTTCAGCTACTTTGCTGTTGCATTGAATCTGAGCCCCAGTTACAGAGAGTTCTGCTGCACAGGGAGTCTTTAAAATGCTTCCACCATCTGTCACATGTGCAGAAGACTTGGCAGTTATGTTAGGCTAGCTCAGGCTGGCCTGTTTGTTCTCAGCCAAACCATAATCACTGTAATACATTATTAATTATAATTCTAATAAAATAATTCCAGATTTTGCCTGTAGTTTATTAACTAACTTCCTGCATGAATGATTATAAGTCTTCTTCTGGTGTTTCTCTGAGCAGATGAGCCTTGAGTTGGAATATGTATTTTTGGAAAAGGAACTTTTCCAGAGTTCAGAGGAGTATTGAACTGGGAGCCCTGGTTCATGGGGTTGGTAATATCAGAAAAGGCTGAGAGACATCATGAACAGTGACTTAAAATCCTAATAGAACACAATGCCTGTTCTCATACTTCAAAGTTTTGGCAGCATATTGAAATTGCTCATGTCGTTTTGAATTTAACCTGTTAAGATGTTGTTCAGTGGACAGGCATATTTTATGTTTTGCCTTTGTATCCAGATGCTTCTGTGTAACGTGTATTTCAGCACTGCACTAATACTGTGCTTTCTGCCATGTGTTTCTGCAGTTTGGTATTGATGTGATCACTGTTCTGCCATGGTGCAATTATGTGTTCAGTTTGGTGCTTCTGGTAGCAAAGGAGGGTTTACTGTGGATAGTTAAAAGCAATGTATATTCCACAGTACTGAACTATTCACTGTGTGCACATATTCAGCCCTGTACCCTTTCCTCTGTCTCCCAACATTTCAGGTGTGTGCAATTCTGGCTACCAGTGTCTATGGCAATGATAAAAATATTCATCACATAGATACGAAATAATAAACAATAAAACACAAAACAGACATAAATACTTCTTGCTTTCTAAGACTTTCTTGGGCAAAACTGAGTTTTCCTGCAAATCTATTGTGCTGTGTAGGGAGGCTTCCTACACCTTTGCACCTGCCTTCACATGGGGCTGTGATTGCCATTCTATGCACAACCTAAAAGAGTCATTATAGACCTTTAAAGTCAGAAGTCTTCACACAGTCGTGTAATCTGCTATAATTTTCCTGGCTGTGATTTTACAGTATTAGTAGGTTCTTAGGATACTGAAGTAATTAGAAATATCTGTACCTCACTGTTTTTGCAGTTATTACTCAAATATCTCCAGAAACCATAATTAAAGAATCTCCCTTGTGAAGCAATTTAAATTTTTAACTGTTTTTACTGTTGCTACTCCCTTCTATACTTTTTATCTTCCATAATTTCTTTTCACAGCTGTTGCTGTTAACATTTCCCACCATTTACTTTTATTATTCTCAAATGATCCTGCATTTTCACAATCTCTGGTGTAAATCCTTCCTGATTTTGGCACCTGCTAGGCTATCAAGAAAGTTACTAGTTAGATCTATTTCAATGTGTATCTCAGTTTTTATTGTTTCTACAAAGTACAGATGCTAAATTTAAGTACCTAAAGCATAAATATGTGTGCCTCCATGCATGAAGAGCAAAATAATTGTGTCAAAAGGAGCACTCCTGGTTTTTCAGCTCATTATGCGGTTAAGTATTCAGGATCCTTTGAGGATGAATACCTTATTTTCAGAAGGATAATAGGAAATAAAATTTTCAGTAATATGATTTCATACAGCATTATCAATTTTAAAAGAATGGTATTTGAATTAAGTAGGGCTTTGTTTCTGGTCATGCTTTCAAAAGCCAGGATCTGAGCATTATAAAGCAAGCAGAGCAACTGGACTTTGATCTAATTTTGTGAGGTTGCCCCCTTCCTTAGTTGCTTTAAGTATCTGTAGAAATTGCCCATAGAACCACAAACCAAAACATGGAAACATTTAACAGCTGTGTGTTTTTAGGTTCAGATACTTTATTAATATCAGTGACATAAACTGCATTGTTAGCATGCTGTCATTAGTATGTTAAACTGTCATGATCCTGCAACATCATGTCTGCAGACACATTTCTTTGCACCCAGCTTACATAAGGAAATTACATTCAGAAAAGGCAAGAACAGTGCATGGCAGATGTTTACTTTAAAACAAAACTGAGCTGCAAGTAATTATGTGAAATTAATAACAAATGAAGTTTTCTCTCTTTCAGTTTTTGTCAGGTGGTAGAAAGAGGGACAATATTAACTAATTTCAGTTTATATGAAAAAGAATTCATGGAAATACATTTTTAAACTTTTGCAAGGAATGGAAGCAAATTACATTCTCATGCGATGCTAAATGGGCTGAGCATATAGTTTGCTGTAGGGTCATTAAGTCAAAGGCTGGCTGTTTATAGCTGACACATTTAACATTCTCACAAATCTGCTTTTTTTTCAAAGTGGATGGTGTGGAGCTAGGCATTAATGTCATACAGTCTGTTCACATTCTTATTTCTGCTTATCTCCAAGTTTGGTTTAGATACTTTAAAATTATTTGAACTGAGGCTGGACTTTATCATATGTTAGCAGATTGCTAATACTTCCCTTCAAGGGAAATGCAGATGGTTTATTTTAATTGTAATCTACTTCTGAAGAGAGTACCAATGTATTTAATAAAAACTACCTGAGACTCAGTTTACAGTTTCAGCAGCAGCATCATTTTGGTCCACTACTGTACTTCATTGTTATCATCAAAGACTAATGTACTGCCTCCTTTGTGTTAGAATAAAACATCAGTAGTGAGATTTAAATCATTACTGAAAATACCCCAGGCTCAAATATAAAATGAAAGCGCTTAAATCTCCTGAGCAATACATATTTGAGTCCTGAAGTCAAGAAACATATGAAGTTCTTTTTAAATATCTTAATTTGTTTGATGACTGGAGGAAAAACTGTGATTTTATTCTCCTGCATGGCTATTTAAAAAAAATATCATATTGAAATTTGCAATAAAATAGCTGCAATTGAGATCACAGTTCTAACATTAACAAACATGGCATATTTTAGACAGATCCTTCATGAAACTGAATCTAAAAATTGTGGTTTTGATAATTTAGTATTGGAGATGCAGCAGCTTGGGATCATTAAATTGTCTTTTGTTCTAAATTGCCTCAGAGTGCCTCTACTTCCTTGTGGAACAAAATATTCTTGTTTCTTACTTAAGTCATTTATTAAAGACCTGGTTTTTGTAGTAACTATCTACCAGATTGAGGCAGGTATGAGGTAAGTATATATACACACTTGCTTGGTAAACAAAATAAATCATAAGAATGTTCTCATCAACACTTTCATAGAAAGTAATTAATTTTTAACACTAAAAAATATTTTGCCTTGGATTTATTTGGTATATGTTCACTTTAAAGAACCTTTGGATGTGGCAGCTTCAGCAGACCTCTAAAATCATGAGAAACAGTAAAATAATGCAAAGTCACATAATGGTGCACTTTTTTGTACCCACAAGAGGTAATGAGAAAGAAGTAAAATGATCTGTTTTGACAGCTACTTGCTGTTGTTTTGTACACCCACTCTTCCTCCTAGTTGGCAGGTAGACAAAACAGGTAGGTGAAAGGAAGGATAAATTTAAATGAAGCTTAGCTTCTTAAGGGTGCAAGTGCATGTTTGCTACTTGACCTGTAGGGCTGCTTACAGTGCAGAAGAGGAAAATTGGAAGGTTTTGACTCTTTCCCTTGTAACGTACTGCTGTTAGAGCAAAACAGTACTGCTGTCTGTCCCGGGGCTGCAGGAAAGCAGTGATGTTCAATACATTTTGGATTGGCAATTGCCTTGCAAGGTAACTTCATCATTACTAGCTAAAAAAGATAGCTAAAATCCAGTCAAAAGCTGGTAAGGCATTTCCTATGATTAAATAAAATTAAAAGAAGGATGTATCTAAAGCTGTGCAGGTTAAAAAAAAGAGTGGGAGCCTTTTATTTTCTGGAAAAAGGAATGGACTTTCAACCCTGTAGGCTGGCTAAAGACAGTGTTCAAAGGGAACGAGCATGAAGAGAAAGCTGGGAAGGATTCAGCATGGCAGAAAAACTGCCAGCCAGTGCAGAAAATACCCTTCACTGCAGGACCCTCGCTGCGGAGTACATGTGTTAACCTTTCTTTTTGGAAAAAAAATCCCTCCATTTGCTTGTATCAATATTTTACTTATAAATCTTAGCTATGTCACCCCTGAGCCTTCTTTTATGGAGAAAGGAAAAGACGATCCTCCCTTTTTAGTATGTTCTCTGAGTGCCATTGTGGGGGCTTCTTGCCCCTCGTGAGCCCCTTGTGACAATCTCAGCTCCGCACAGGGAAATGTTTGGTGCAGCAATGTGCTTGGAGTTTGTTTTCTTTTGAAGTTGCAGCACTAATCTCATCTGTATCTAATTGTTAAAATATTAAGTCTTCAAAAATTTCCTTTGTAAACAAAAGATTGTCATAACAATTTAAGCAGGATCAGATGTGTAAACTTGAAGAGTGGAACCCTCAATACATTCTACAGAAGTTTTTTACAGAATGGTACAGTATAGTCATAATTCAAACCTGCTTAGTGGATTGAATAATCTAAAATACATTATTTAGATGAAGCTTAAAAATAGTTCTGCCTAATTACATTTTACCTGAACAAATAATCTTTTAATCTGTTACCTGTGTGCATCAGCTTTAATTTCCAATATGCCAACCTTTGTCTTATGTTCCTTTTGGATGCATTATGCTGTAGATCCATTTCATACTGCAGAACAGAATGTAAAATGGCTGCTAACCCTATTAAATGCTGTGTAGGTAAATTCACAAAAGCAAAAATTGCTTTACTGCAGTTTAAAAGCATATGTAGTGTTGGAAATGCATTGCTCTGGGAAGTACAATAATTGACAGAACAGATGCTTGTCATTCCTTAAAGTGTTTTATCTAGAAATAGGTTTAATTGGTATAAGCTAGAGTATTTTATATTATAATATCATTTTTTTTCTTTCAGAAAGTGTACTGATTAAAAAGTGAAACTGAGGTATTTCAAATGGATAGGATTTGAGCCAGCTTCTGGGAAAGAAACTACAGAAACACAAAACATTGTTCTGTATACGTATCTTCTGACCATTTGTCAATGAACAGAATAACACTGATAGCCTAAAATCTGAAAATGTGTTGATTCAAACTTGAAATGCACACACCATTTTGGTAGTGAGATCGTGAAATTTAGAAACAAGTCATGAGGAATAACCGTAGGCTGTATGTATCTTCATTTTTTTACATCAAGCCTAGATATTTCTATAAGATATTTATTGCCAGATTCAAACACCAGAATAGACAAAATTTAATGGGTGGTCTGTGTCTGCGATGACTGGAGGACATGTAATGCTTTATGAGGGGCAGGTGACCAGTAGAGGTGTATAGTCTTCATGACTCACGAGCCACCATCTGGATGCTCTTACCTCTTTCTGTTGACTGTACCAGGTACATAGCTAGACAGCTAGCTTTTGGTTTATGTTAAGATGAACCTTAACTGTTTCAAAGAATTAAAAAAAAAAAAAAAGCTGCTGGTGGGCTTTGTTGGTTTTTTTTTATTATTATTACTTTGGGGGGGGGTTGATTTTTTCATTTTAAATGAAAGAAATTCTAGTGGAGCACTTCAGTGAAGTGGCAAGCCCCTATGCAGTTACGTCAGCTACAGCATGACATGACATACTGTCATCCAGAGATAGTCCCTTAGTGAAAGGAGTTACCTTCTGAGGGATTTTAGAACAGCTCCATTTTAGGAAAACCAGATTCTGTACAGCAAAGTTACTGAAAGAGAAATTATGTTTCTTTAAGGTTAAGGAATTAGCCTTTTTCCTCGTTAGGTTGAAATCTTTCCCCTCCATGAAAAGAATTGTCTCAGTGTGCCATGTACGACACATCTTCTGATGCAAAAAAAAAAAAAAAAAAAAAAAACCACAACTGAATTTGGTCCATTTTGCAACTATTTTCTCTTTGTTCAGCATAGAAAGAAATTTATGATCCTCTGTTTTGTATGTCTTTCTTTCTCTGTCTTTAATCTTTTAAATTAATGATACCAGCAATACTCTTGAGAAATGGATGAATACAGAGTGGATAAACTAAATGGAAAAGCAGGTAGGAAAAATAATCTTTTGTGTAGTAAAAATAAAGTATGTTGACAATGATAATTTAGAGCCTTCCAGATAAATTGTGAAAGCTAATATCCTAACTGGCTTTTCAATAGCTTTCCCTAAACAGCTATTTCCCATAAAATTACCCATCATACTTTCTTTTGGAATGATTCTATGGATTGGTAATATGGGAAGGTTTAAAACGTGGCTTGTATCTAAGGGTGTCATTCCAGCATGGCACTGAATTGTTAACTAGTGATAAGTGGAGCCCCAAGAACCAATTTCTGCAGATTTCCAATGTGGGCAGTAAGAACAGCCCATATCACAGAAAATTGATGACAGTTTATTAATTTTGGATTACTGCTTTGGTGGTATCTTGTCAGATTCTTGGGCTTGCTGCAGCTATTTGGTGCAACTCAGCTCAAAGGTAATAAATACTGAAGGCAGCTGGCCAGCAACGCTGCCTACACGAAGTATTGGTCCTCAGTCTGCAGTGGGTTTGACCAGTGCTTACTGATGGAGCCTTAATATTTTCCTCAACAGAAGTTCCATTTCTTTCACTAAACATGGCTCTGATACAAGGGGAAGCTTATTTGTTGTCGTAAAGCTGCAAGCATCTTCTCCAGCGTGCACCACTCCAATGACTTTAGCTGTTGTCCTTTCTCCACAAAAGTAGCAGTAGAACCCAAATAGCAAGTTCATTTCACCAAGTGTTGAATTGCTGAAGGAATAAGGTCTTTTAGTTTTCCTTTCATGAAGATAGCAGTGCATTTCTGGGTTCACAGTTGTGGCATTGCCATAGCTAATTATTAGGATGCCAAATTGCTATTGACACTTCAAGTTTTGAAAATCAAAGAGGAAGATAAAAAATAGTTTATTATTTATTTTTCAGTAGATCACAGGTTTTGAAAGAAATTTCTATCTTGATAATATAGCCTAAGTAGCATTAGGAATTCATCACCAGCTGCTGCTTCTTATAAATATACTTTAATTAAGAGGGGGCGCTCAGCTTTTTTGTGGATGATCCTTCTAGAAAGCAATTACTTCTTATAAAGCTGGCTTTGAAGTGTGTCTGCTACTTCCCAACCTCTTGCCCTGTTCTCTCCCCACCACCCATATAGCAGGTACCCATAGAGGAAAAATCATAGGGACATATAGCCAGATATTCACTTAAACCTTTAAAAAACCCTCTGTAAAAGTTACTAGGTATGGTGTAAAACAATCTAGTGACTGCACTATACCATATGGACAGCTGAAGCTGCCCCCCATGAGTCCCATGCTCAAGGAAAATACACACAGGAAAAGGAGTCATCTTCCCCCCCCCCCTCTGGCAGCTGTGATGTTTTAGACCAGTGTCTTAAAAATGAAGATTAATTATCAGTGCCATGCTAAGAGTCGCTTGTATAATACAGCAGAGAACAAAGGACAGTGTTGTCATTTTTATGTGAAGTAATTCCTATATTTGGGAGGAGACTAATCAATCAAGACTCCAACGTAATCTCTTAGGAAATTCTGCTGTTCATGCTACCAGCTTCCGAGAAACCACCTTGTCTTGTTTGAGTAACATACATAAATTTTTTGTTCCTGGTATCTCAGTTGCATTTTGCAAGGAGAATTTGGGGTAAAAGCCCAACATAAATCCTAGGAAAAGTGAACTTAAGTATCTAACACCTGGGTTTTTAGGATTTGTATTTGAAAACCTGAGCCCAGCTATCAGGAAATAAATATGGTCTAAAAAGGAAAAATAGGAAAATCTTGGAAAAATAAATAAGGACTTTTTGATTAAAAAAATGAGGACTGTAAATCTAATTTCAGGATGGCTTGCACTATGGATGTCAAAAAACTGTAAGTAAAACGATTTTCAGAGGACAGTGTTAGGTTTCTACATGTTTACTATTCATCTTTTAGGCAAATAGAATTATTATCAAACCCGAGTGATTTTAAAACAACTGAATCTTGCCCTGTTAATTGTCTTCTATTTTATCTTTGAATATTTTTTCAAAATACTGTTTGCAAAAGTGTGCCATAATGCAGATGATATACTGAACGTGTTGTCAGGTCTTCCTGAATGATACATGATAGATTCAAGAGCTGGATGCTTAAGTTGTAGATTTAGCAAATTACTTTCTCTTTTCATTTGACCCTGGAGAATTCCCATGGGTGAAATTTGTGGATTAACACACATGTCACAGAAAGCCTTTGCTCTTTAAGGAAGCTCAGTTAGACATGAATTTTACTCTTCTTCCCTTTCTTTTTCTATTCCTGATAGGAGAATAAACACCAGTTTGTTGAATCACTATGACTTTAGGAGATGTGTACATCTTCATGCTGGAGCAGTCTCATGAGAATATTGTGGGTCTGTAATATGTTTAATTAGCCTAACATTTATTGTATGCATTTTAATACTTGGCCCCAGTGAAAAAGATGGAACAGCTCCTACACTGGAGCCCAATGATGCCTGCTTTCTTGTGGGTCTCCAGTGCACACCCTACATGCAGTACTCTATTTGCCATTAAAAACTTCCTGAAAAGTATTGTGTTAGCACACTAAATTATCTTTACAGTTTGCCAGAGACCACTCAAAATTATTTCATACTTTCCTAAGCAGTTCTTCGAAAGGAGTACACATTAAAAAGGCAGTCAGAAAGTGACCTGTTGGCTGGGCTGAACCTGCAGCAGGCAACTCCCAGAGACAGCAGAGAAGGGACTTCATCATGAAGAAAATGCAAACCGTGTTATCAGTTACATACCAAAGGAGACCATGTATGTACCATGTACATACGTACCAAGTCATTTGTCTCCTAACACCTGAAGTCTAAAGAGACTGCTGAAACTGCACATAAAGGGTACAGAGGAGACCACTGTTCTCAAGAGTATAGGTACCATGACAAGTGCAGTGTGCATGCCTGTGTGCCTGCCCTTTGGCTCTGGGTGGTAAGCCTGTAAAATAAGACTGTGCAACATCTTCATCCAAATTATCTGGGATACTCAAATTATTTTATAGATTCTTGACTGAAAAAAAAAATGCAAGTATTCTTGTTGTGTCTGGTTTTGGCATCAATGCTATGACTTCTTTTAGAGGAATATATTTGGCACTTTGTTGCAGAGGATGTTGGCCATGTGCAGAGACAGCCTTAAATGTCCCTGCAATGTTGCTGGCAGCTCAGAGGGACCTAAGAGCTCAGCAGAGGTGGTATGACCCCCTGAGCTTCATGCCTTCAGCTCTTGCCAGCTGCTGTGTGTACCCAAGACCCCTTTGAGATGCTCTCAATTATAAGAAGCATTTCATTAATTTCTGTTTGTCCCCAGATTGTGGAAATCCAGACGTGGCCTCGAGGCATCAATATGTTCTGGGTGGAATTTGGATGGACCAGGGAATTTAACCTGCAGTGCTTGAGTGTGTAAAACTTTAGCCAGATAAATGAGATAAAGGAGGGAAACGGTGTTAAATTTGATAAATCAGTGCTGTATTGTGTCAGGAATGGAAAAACATTTATCAGCGTAGTACTTTAGAGCAACATGCTACAGTGGCAAAAATATACTGATAGTTTTCCTTTGTGCTGCAGTTTCAAAGTTCTCTGATACATATTTAGCTGCCAGTTTGTAATGAAGTCTATGTGTCAGCACCATCAGGATGTTGTGCAAGCCCTAAGAATCAGCCAGTTTCATATTCTAATCAAAATAAAATCTCATGAAGCTAATATCAGAGGCCCTACAAAAATGTATAGCAGCAACCGTTTTTAATAAAAAATAAATGAATGTGTAATGTGTAGGAAGTTGTAGTCTTTAACTTTATACACCATTTCACTAGTTAAACAAGTGCAAGGCTTTTTTTGTTTCCCAGTGTATCTTCATTTTGGTATTGTTAAATGACTTATTTTTGCCAGAGATAAAAACAATTTGTGGACAAGAACATAAAGAATCATTCACACATTTCCTGAAAGCCAGTATTGTTTTGCTGTTTCTCTATGAAGCTGTTCCATCTGGTATTTTTCTGTAAATTTTAAAAGAAATCTTAGAAATATGTTTTAAAAATCATCACTGGTAATGCAAGGCGTTTTTAAAATCAAACTTTTTTAAGAGCTTTAATATTTTTCTCATTGAAAATGGATATTTTTTTAAAAAGCCACTACCTCAGTTATTTCTGATTCACTAGTAATTTAAAGTCAGACCTCCTTCCTTAATGGGTTTCTCATCCTAGTGCTAGTTTTTTCCTCTGATATATTTATAAAACCTTTCTGTATTCCCATTTGAATAGCATTACTTCACGATGCTTCTGCTCAGGCGTTATCTCTTGCCTGCAAGACTTGGCTGAAGCCATATTATTAATTAGTTTCTTCCCCACTTTCCTTTTACAAGAAGGGAGTTTTTAACCTTTGAACTTTGAAATTACATTGGTCATTTCTTTCTCCCTGCATTTTTCTTTTGAAGCAGTATTGAATTTCATTATACCTCCTGGGGTGTCTTTTAGGTTTGACTAGCTTTCCTGTACTCTAGTAGTTGTGGTGTTCATATTTTCCAGCTACTTTCATTCTTATATTCAACATCTGTTGGTTTTGCTTCTTTGTTTGTTTGTTTACTAAAGAAGGGAATGCCAAGCTCTTTCCTGTAGTTCCACCTTTCTAGGATACACTATAATTCAAAATAAACTTCTGATTCTCCTTGTTGATAGATACTTGATTCTATTAGATACTCAGTAATTGGCAGTAAGACTTTCCCATAGTGAATCCCCTCTTTCATATTTATCATGAATGCATTTTTGATGGTGAGGTTATAGCTCAGTGATGGTTCTGTTTTGAAATTTCACCATTTTTTCGCTTTCTCTTTTTTGATTCAGTAAATATGAGAACCTGTTTTTGCTGCCCAGTTATATTTATGAAGATGACTGCTATTCCTTCTTACGTTTGTTTTCATGGTCTCAGATGTTTGTGCAGTGTACCGATTTCGATAGCTCTGTCTTCTTCCAGTTTATCTTTCAACCTCTTTACCGATCTCTGCAAGCTCACGTACATTCTGATACAGTTGTGTAATGAGCTCTGGCTGGACTTAGGCAGAGAGGAACAGTAGTCAGGAACGACAAAAAATAGCAAAAGGCTGTTGTCAGTATTCAGCTGGAAAGAAGCCTTTGACATCCTGATAAATGCTGCTGATGTGAAACATTTGAAGAAATGACTTCAGCTTTGCAGAGTGGGTGGTAACAAATGTGATAGCCAAGAAGGCTAGAGCGTGAGAGGGGGACAGAGTTTCCCGAGTTGGCAGGGACTTAATTAATTGAAACAAGCTTCATGTGTTTTTGCTGTCTGGAGCTATTTTCTCATTTCATCTCTCACTTGCTAGTCTGCTCTCCAACTCAAGTGCTGCCATCATCTATTAATGTAGAAAGTGGGGAAAGAATTTCTTTGTAATGAGGAGGGTTTGGTTTGGGTTTTTCTCCCTATATAGCAAAGCCATTTGGGGCCATCTCCATCTTTATGTTAGTGACCTGTCTCTGAATCTTGGGAGTCTAACTGGAGTAATTTATGGGCTGAATGAGATGTGCCATATTGCTGCTATGTCTTCCTTAAGCTTTCTAGCTTGTAGAAGACTATTTTTTTTTCCCCATTTATATTGGTTTGGTCTTGCTCTTTTTTTTTGTGTGTGTGCATTTTCAGCCAAAAAGTAGCCCTGCTTTTTTGGTCTTTTCTGGCTTTAACTCAAGGTGACATTTATGGGAGATGAGAGAGCTTCAGAATACTGGCGAGCGATCCAGGGTGATTGGCTGCTGTTTGGCAGTGATTTATTAAAACAGCTCTCCTTATCTCCCTGACTGAGATCCTGGTACATTTACTGCTAGAAAAGCAGCTAGCCAGCAGTCTGGTTATCATTTCAGCAAAAGTTTCTTGTGCCCTAGACTTTGACATTCAAGTTCAAAGCCTAAAAATTATTTCATTTTTAATATCAAACAGTGATAGGTTCCAACCAAACTGTGGACCTTCCTCACAGCAATCAGCCTTTTTGGATGCATATTGCCCCATATAATTTAAATGCAGATTCTGCTTTGCTTTCTCAGATAAAATATCATATGTTTTTTAGCATTTTTGGAAAAGGATGAACACTCTTTGGGTTTCAGCCAGACTCTTTGTATTATATGCAGGTGCTTTTGGCCTTTAATAATTAGGGGACCTTCTAACAGAACAATCAGAGGACAAGGCAGGAAAATTACTATGACGTGCGTTCTCTTTACCTCTAGAAAAAACTTAATCATTCCTCTTTTAGCTAATACAAAACGGTAAACTTAAAGCTGTGTTTCAGCCCATGCTTGTAGGAAACATAATACAGAATTGATGGACTCATTAAATCATTATTAAATAAGTATGCTCTCTTTTAAACTACATGGATTTAATTGCTTAACCTTAAAAAAATCCACCCAAAAGCCCAAATCAAACATTAACCTCTAATTGAACAGGCAAGCACGGCAAAGGCCTGAAGTTTTGGGTTTAACACTGTGTCACTTACTGGTTTTAAATTGTCATAATACAGTAAATCTACAGGGACTGGGTTTTTTTTCCCAAGCCTGACCAAATCAATGGTTATGCCTTTCATAGTAGGCAAGTTTGCATTAGGCAAAATCTTGACTTTTTGCTTGATCACGTCCCATCCCTAAGCCACACAGAATGAACTCAAAATGTTACTTTCCTGTTCTGCAGAAAGCCTATCATGGTAAGTCACCAATGGGTACATTATATCGAAATATTACAGTGGCACTGTTGAAAGGTGCCAGGGTAGGCAGAACGTATCTTTGCAAACCAGCTCACAGGGAAACTCATTGAAATATGCCTGCATGTATCCTGCCAGCAGGTGTTTATCTACGTGGTGTGAGCAAGTGCTCATGTACGCACCTATATATCAGTGTCTCTTTGTATGTGTAGAGTGTATGAGTATGTTGTTAGTGGAGGAAGCAGTGGTGTTCACGGGCTGTGCTGCCTCGTTGTGTTGTCACCGTCCATGTAGGCTCTGTGCCTAAAACTGTTTGACTTTGCATATTGCCTTGCAAATTGATGGGAGTTAAAAGATAAGACAATGTGACCTTAAATGGTTAGCAGTGACATGGCATGCTAAGTTTTTAGCTCATGAAAGATAAAGCATAAGAGTTATCTTATGAAGCTAACAGATAAATAATGACCCTATGAGCCAAGAGGACAAAAAGGCAATGAAAATGTTCTAGTGGTTCTAGATAGAGTAAAATTATTCATCAAAGCATTTTATAAAGATGCATGGTGCTGTAAATTAGACCTAACTGACATTATATCTTATTTTATCTATCAGAAGTAGAAATGGACAATCAACATATGCTGATATTTTCCTTTTATTACAATGACAAAGGGAGGAAATACTTTGTTATTATACTGTCATCAGCATTCTTACGAAGTATCCAGTATTTAATGTTCTATATTGTTGGCTTAGTCTACAAATATTCACTGATACTCCAAACATCCCAGTGTTGAGGTTTTTTCCTTATTTTGCAGTAGGAAAATAGAGGAAAAAGGGTTATTTTTGTCTCAAACATTGAAGTACTGAGTGTGTTGGTTTGTGGACTGGCTATCCATCCTCCTTCTAGTCCCACAGAGTTAATTTTTCAAAAGCCTTATAACATTTTAGCCTAAGAAGCAAAATATCCATACATTACCTGTGCTTTATTTTTGCACTGGGAAAATGCATTCTTCCTATTAACTGTGATAAATTTAACCTTTACACCTTTACTTCTTATGTTATTGATTAGGCAAACAACTTCCATTTGGCTTTTTCATCTGCTGCCTTGCTCCATTCTACATCTGGTCACTACTGTGCTCACTCTGGCTGTTTTCTCATCCTGTCATGTCCTAAATGTTATGGAAAATAGAAACTTTCAGGGGCAAAGACTCTTAGTTGCATGTTGCTCCGGTGTATAGGCAGCATATTTGACCAAAATATATATTATTTCTAGAAGATAGCATAATACATATTATGGCAACTATTAGTAATAATTACTCAAAGCAACCTCTACAAAATTAACTTTACAGCCATTGTTCAAATTCAGTCAAAGCTGTCACCTACTCTTATTTAGTAATGATTCAGTCACACTCTTTCAGAGTACTAAGTGTTATTTTTTCTTCAATAGAATTTCTCCTTGAAATAGCCTGCTTAAAATAGATGGAATGAAAGTGTGCATGAAAAAGTTAATTTGAAGGTATTTTGTACCAAGAAGGTGGGGCTGTGAAATTACAGTTTTGGATTGGAAAGCCCCTTTGCTGCTCCATCTACTCTAGCTCAGTACTGTTGTTGAATAGCAGTATTTGGCTGGCTGTTCTCACCTTGAATATTCTATTTCCCTTAGTAACAATTTTATGGTCTGCCCACAGCATCTTGTTAAATTGCCTCTTCTCACTGGGTTGGATTTTTATATAGATTTTCTGAAATGCAGTAACATAAAATACTAAAATAAAAAATAGCAGTAATTGGTTGAAGGCAGGAAATTTAAAGAAATGTATGTGAGATAGCTATCAGGAAAGCAGTCAGAACAGGCAAGGCAAATAAGCAAAGCAAAATAATATTAAAGCTGGGAGTCAAAGGAAATGAGAATATAGTCTGAGTTCAATATAAAGAAAACCAAAAAGATCCCAATAGAATAAGAAAAGTGATACAATTCATAATCTTACTAAAATTGAATTAGAAAAGATGCTTTTATCAGATAGTAAAATTTGTGTCCATTTTGATAGTGGTCCACTGATTTTCTGTAATGCAGCAGTTAATTATCAAGGTATAACTAACACTTAGTGACAATGACAGGGAGAAATGTTCCAATAGTTGTGTAATCTGATGTATCTGGGAAAAAAACATCCTAGCATTTTATAAGGAGAAGCAGGGAAACACTAAAATGATGCTCAGTGAATTCTTGAAGGCAGTATCAGTCAATTTGAGAAGTTAAATGCAGAACCACACTACGAGAATACAACACACAGGGAAGCAAGAAGTCACTGCTTAGTAATCCTGACACTTTATTCAACGTATTCAAGTGTATGTTATTTACATAATCCTCACGTGTGAGTAGAACATCTTATATCTGAGAAACAGCCAAGATGTAATGAAACAGAACATGCCAGGATTACTGCTGCTTTTCAGTAGTGCTGTTCCCTTGCACTTGCTATAGATTTCTGAAAAGAAGCTATTTAATAACATTTTCAATACCCCGTCTCACTGGTAGTTAATTTCTGCTACAAAATAACAGAGAGAGCTCCCGGACCTGCTAAGTGAGAAGTCCGAAAGAACTCCTTATCTGACCAAGGAGAGGAATCTCCTGGCTAACTTTATGGTATTATACAACTATGTGCATGCTGTGGGTGGTCTACCTATGGAAATCTAACTCCCGAAGCATGTTGTAGTAAACACTTTGCTAGACAAAATGGTAAACTGAAATGAGATTTAGCAATTTCAAAATTCTTTTTGGCACATAAATCAAGAGGAAACGGGAGAATTGCAGTATTTCACAGTGATTGTTGTCGCTGATCAAGTTTTTAATATGCATTGCACTATCATTAAGTTAATGGAAATATTCATAGAATAATGACAAAATATTCACTAAGTAGCAGAAAAATGTTTAAGGATATTCTCATCCATCAAATGGTGAATATTGAGTTAAATTAGAGCAACTCACAGTAAACTGATTAGAAAACATTGAGAACAGAGTTAGCTAAAATAATTCAACTTAAACCAAAATAAGATAATTTTTCAGAATGCTGTTTTCCGGTTCCATTTTTCTGCAGGCACTTTCTTGAAAATAACTGCTGCCACTTCTTCAAAATCTTTTCTTTTAATCAATATTTTTTACAGCAGTTGAGATTAGGTTATTCATTGTAGTGACAACAATGTCGATGAACTCATTTGGCCTTAATGATTTGATTCTGGCAGCAGCTAGTCATTCTGCTTACCATGAAACCTAAGCTTTTTACATGAAGGTTAAAGATAGAAGTGGTTCCTGGGGTGGCTGACAGGGTGGATTAGTGCTGCTGAGCCCTGTAGGAAAAGGTCACTGCTGCAGTACACAAGGGAGGGTTGTCACTGAGGGAGGTGGGGTCACATATAGCCTACAAAGAGAGGTTTGGACTTGGATAAACTAGTTATTGGCAGGTATAAGTAGGATTTGCTTATTGTCTTCTGCTTATCTTTGCCTACCACTGCTGCTCCTGGCTCTAATCACTGCTGCCAAGCAGCTGTCATGTTGATGGAACTGTCAGCTGCTCTCCTTCCTTCTTCCTGCTCACAACATTATTTGTTTGTGATGTTTCCGAATAGAAAACCTTGAGGAAGCATGGCACTACTGGGTGAGCAAGGGAAAATAAAAGACCTTTATCTACTGACAAAGGTTTTGAAGCTATGGAAAGCTACTTTAGGTTTTTAATTTCTTTTTGAAGTTGCATACGGTATTCTGTGCTTATCTGTATCTCACTGAGAATTCATGTTCAGTCCCATTAACTTTTGCATCCCATTTAAATGGGAGTAACTGAAGATCTCATTACTTAAGGACTATGAATGATTAGCCACTGGGGTTTAGGTTCTCCAAAGATTCATAGAACAGTGTAGCATATAGTGGCCTTAGGAGACAATTCCAGTTGCACAAGGTAATATTGGCTATGAAATATGGCTTGCTAGGAAAACGATGGCTCAGCAGTTCACCCTGAAATGTCATGCCATTTCAAAGACTTATCTTTCACAGTGCTGCATGTCACAAACTTACTAGGCTGTGTGTTAGAAGCCTATATATATAGTAAGAATGTTATCTGTAAATGGAAGTGCATGAGAAAGTGTCAGTTTGCAAAATACACCTGAATTATAAGAAATAAGAAGTGATTGCCAGCTTTCAATTTGCATTTAATGGTACCTGGGTTACCAAGCCTTTTACACAGTGGAATGAAGGGTGTGTCACAAAATGGGTCGTTTAGATCAGGTCACTTAAAGAATCACCATCAAAAGTATGAGAGAAACAGGTTTAATATGAAATTGCAGAAACACAACTACACATATTTTGATGGCAAGATGCACTCTATTACTTATTATATGGATTAAATCCACAGAGGCAAATCAAATTAAAATCGAATCAGAATCGAGACAGAAATTATTTATAGGGATCAAAGAAGTAAGAGGGTTGGGGTACTTTCCATTGAGAGTCACAATGTTTAGAGTGCCCCCCCTTGCTTTCTAAACTCTCATAAAGATTAGGTGCAGCTAGGTCCAATCTTAGTCTCATACTTGGACAACGGCTTACAGCTAGAGGGGCAAGTGTCTGTATGGGGCAGGGTGAGAGAGAGAGAGAGAGAATTTGTTCACAGTTCAGGATTATCCATAGGATTTTAGCAGCATTGAGTTTATGGATATTTCTAACAGTTACAAAGTGATTCAATGGAATTTGGTCAAATCAGAAGAATAACCTAACTACTGATTCAATATTGTAATACTTTTATGAGGTATGTAAATTGATTCACACACAAACATGAAGAAAATAGGTATATAAAAATATATCTACACAAACGTATAAAGGTATACCTGATAAATAGTTCCCCTCAAGTTCAGTGAAATACATCTAAATGCCTTTGCATTCTTCGATGGGTGAAGGGTTGAACCTTCAAGGAGCAGGGACATCACCTAGCCTCCTTCATTCACCATCAGTGACGGTCTCCCTAAGTGTTGCAAACTTGGTAGTTTGCAAGCTCTGAGCGGCACATCCCAGTCAGAGGGAGATACTGGTCGCAGCCTGCTGCAGCCCAGGAGAGCTCAAAAAGGTCTCACCTTGGGACTGCTGTTTATAAGGTTGTGAGAAGGTTGGCTTTAGTCATCCTGTAAATTTCCATCTTGGACAAAACCCAAGTTGGTAATGTTTCAAAATTCCAGCCACAATGGTATCATTCCCCTTGGGCTGCGATCTGGGTCAGGAGTGTTCCAGGGCTGTCAGGAAATAACTGATTGTCTCCTGTTCTTGTTCCCTACTTTGACCAGCCAACGGGAGCATCTAGCACGGTGTTGTTACCCACCTTGGCCGTGCAAGAATGGTTGGTGCGATCAAGGGTTGCTTAACCACCCAACTCATTGCTCCAGGCACCAAGTCCTAGCCGTAACTCCTGGGGTCATAGAACACCCCAGAGAAGGGGGAGAAATGCACCACCACAGGGGACTATATGAATTTGATGAGCTGATTGCCTGGTCTTACTTAAGATGACTAACTTTGTTTAATACTGCACTAGGTCCCTTCATCTGTTTGTTTTTTTTTTCTTGTACCAGCTTCGTGCCGTGTTCTCTCTTCAGTCATTCAGAGGCTCCAGAATTTAAGTGTTTGGGTTTTTTTACCAACTCTTTACACTCCTGTTATACTGCAGTACATTGCAATGTAAATAGAAATTTTCTTAACTGTTAGGAGAGCAATTGCAGATCACTACAGATGTTCTGTCCCAGTCCAAAAAACTAAAATTCAGTGTAAAGAGTGACCTATTAAAAGACACGCACCCCAAATTTCCACTGATTTTAATGGCATTGCTGATACATATTTCGCATATATACTATGCAAATCGTAACAGGAGTCCTCGAATTTTGTATACAGCTCCTGAATCAATTTAATTGTCTAATTAGTTTAGGAACTAGCCTAATTAAGCCAGGCACCATTGGGGTGGATCCACATATATTGCTACAGTACTGTAGAGCTTAGTTCAAGAGAGAAAATCTAGCCTTTAAAAGGAAGTTTAGTGTTTCCCAGCCTCTCTGCAAGGAGCACTTAGTACACGTTACAAAAGGCAGAGGAAACCAAATGACTAGTTTGAAGAGCTGGGAGGCATGAATTTATGTTTGGAACATGAATATTCACCAGATCTTGCTCCCTTAAAACAATCATCAAGCACAACCTTTCTTTGGGAAAAGCTGTCAAGTTTGACATACTGAACATTCAGAACCTTACTTAGAAATTATTGACTTCGAAATGGAAGAATCTTGTCAAGCAGCATTAAACAGAGCACTTTAGCAGTTTCACATTAAATTTTCTTCAGTATTTGTAAAGTTCATTGATTTCAGAGAAATAAAAAGCAGCAATGTGTAAAAGATGAAGACTAAGTACTCCGGAGTAAACCAACTCCTCCCCCTTCAAACTTTAAAAAGAAAAAAAAATGAAGCTAAAAAATATAATCAGTTGGTGTAAAGGGGTAAATTAATCTGTCCCATATCTAGGAGTGCTAGATAGAAGCAAAGGCAATAGGAGGCTTTCCTGCTTAGCTGTATTATTTGCTATAATTTTAATCACACTGTCTCTCAGCAGCCTGAAGGGTGTACAAGAACTGGGAAAAGCAGGCCATGTTGTGACGTCCTTAACTGCCTAGATGTCGCATTTGTAGACACCTACAATTGAGAATTTTGATCTCTACCTAAATCCTACACGTCATAAAGAAAAATAATGCTACATAATATCATCAATTTGGTATTTTGGATCACTCAGAAATATGTGCTGAAAACCCTTTAAGTTATGGTTTAATAACAAAGGCAAACTCTTTTCTCTAAGGGAAAGTCCTAGGAAAATGCTAATCCTGTGGCAAGGATGTTTAGGGATGATTTATAACTCAGAACATAAAGGGATTTTTATGTTTATTCTAATACAAAAATGTGAATTTGCATTATCTGTATGAATTCCTAATTCCTTTAAAAAGACCAGGCTCAGGCATTTACTTGTGCACTGCTTTATGAAATATATTTCATTTTTGTTACTTGTTGCTTTTCAATTTAAATTTATTTTGTCAAGTTGGTTTATATTTCAACTTGTTTCATTTCTTCCCCAAGGGACTTCTGCTTTTGTGAGTGTCCCAAGTAAGGGATTTTAAAATAAATTACTTTCAGTAATAGAACTATAAATAAAAGAGTGACTATTTCCTTCAAACAAACTCTGGTAGAAGTTTGAGCATCACAAAAAACAACCAAAACTTGAAAAATTTGTTGGAAAAACCTAAACTGAAGTACTTGATAAGATAAAAGAATAATAAACAGAGAATCAAATATCAGTAGATGTCAGATTTTTATTTTTAATTTTTTTTTTTTTTTTAGCAAACAAATATTTGACTTCTGCTAGCAGACTATTTTGATAGTGGAAAGGAAGAAAGATATAACAAGATGGACTCACACGCTGCATAATCTAGGGGAGAGCCCTTAATGGCTTGTTTATTTTCCAGGATTGCACATGCCAACATTCCCAAGTGTAGCCCATCACATTTGACAGATTTGAGTATGACCAGAGGTCTGAACCAGCAGCCTGTCATGTTCAACTATACCAAATGCTTTTAATAGCAGTGTTACAGCAAAAGAGCAGAGGCTGAGCAGCTCGTCAGCCTCGGGAGACTCCTAGACTTTGCTACGTTACAGGCAGACCACAACTGACTCATAGCCATATCTTAATAAGAGAAGGGAGAAATCAAACTTCAAGTTGTTGTTTTTTGTTGTTTTTCATTTTTTTCTTCATAGAAAAAGCTTGAATAAGTGAATAAAAAAACAACAATGGAGCCTGCCTGATTGTCACAACAAGCAGGAATCCTGTGATGTTTTCTGCAAATATATGTAACAGTTGCATTTCCTTTTCTGTACGTGGGAGCACCTGCCAAGAGCTGGTCAAGGCATGGACAAGCCTGTTTGCAGACTACTACAACTGGCTTCAGACTTGGACTTTGGTTTGGGACTCTCTTGGTTTCATTCTCCATCAGCATTAATTCCAGTGATGTTTTGGCTCAATCCGTAGGTTTCTGAAGAACAAAACTGAGGGTGAAAGCTAGTGTGTGATTAGTCTAGTACGTGAACCAGGTCCCTCAGCAGGGAAAGAGAAGCAATACCAAGGGAGTAGAGGCCACACAGCACTGCTTCATTGCTGAATGTAGAGTAGCCCATGGCTACTTGGTTTTTGAACACCATGTGTATGTTCTCTCCGATGCCCAGTTTTGACACAGTTATTAAAATTGAATCTTTAACTCATGTAACTATCCCATTTGGCTCAGCAGATGTCATATGGTATGGAATATCCCTTTAGACAGTTTGGGACGGCTGTCCTGGCTACACACCCTCCCAAGATCTCGCCACCTCCAGCCTACTGGTGGGCCAGGGGTGCGGTGGGTGTTGGAGAGAAAGCCTTGAAGCTCAGCAGTAAGTAGTCAAAACACCAGTGTGTCATCAACACCCTTCTAGCTACCGATACAAAACACAGCAGTATGAGCGCCGCTATGGGGAGATTAACTCCACCTCAGCCAGATCCCATACAGTATCTCACAGTCAGAAAATCAGAACGGGATTGCTTGAGTATGACATGACATTCACATGAAGTTCTGTTAGATGCAACAGCAATGTTAGAGGTGCCAAATGTAAAATCATAGCTTTGAACGAAGGATAAGAAAGCAAACATCTTTATCAAGCCAGTGAGTTAGCAAAAAGCAGAGGAAGGTCAGAGGTCCTCTGACTGTTCTCTTTGGTTTTCTTCTTTGGGAAAAGTCACAAAGACGTAGCAAGATGATTGAGAATTGCCTTCATGATACTGCTGCTCCTTTGCTTTTGCAGTTAATGAAGCAATATAGACAAGGGAAGGGAACAGTGTTTTTTGCAGGGGTTTCTTCTGCACTGCTGCAAGGGAAAATGGTAGTCTTCATTTACTTCTTAGCAATAAAATATGTATATATAAGTTACTCCTCATAGTTGGTCCCATCTGTTATATTTTAGCACAATAGTCTTGATTGTTACCCAATATAAGGTTTGCTGTTCCCTTCCTACCCCAATTATAGTCCTTCAAAACCAGTTTAGGATGTTTTGTGATTTATGTTTATATTGACATTGGGGGGAGGGGGGTACATATGGAAGTGAAGACTTATAAGGGGCAAAGCCGCAGGTGGTATAAATGTTGATTATTGGTAGAATATTGGGTTGAAGAGCTGTGATCAGTAGTAGTACATATTGTATGTGTTAGGGATTTTAAGAGGTACGCGTACACTAGTTTCCAGCCTTTCGTAGCCTGTTCTCACTATTGCAATACCCTCTGCCCTTTAATTTCCGCTGCTTCTGGTAATTTTATGTGGTCTGTCAGAGAGCAAAGCTTATCTGAGTTTTGGGTTAAATGAGAGAGAACAGGGCAATTGCAGGTGAAAAGTAAGTACACAAAGTACTTGAATAATGTAAAGACAACATACTTTGCTAGAATTGCATGGGAGGATTTTTGCTGCAGGCCTTGTGCTGCTGTCTGTAGTAACCTTTGTCTCAGTTCTATGTGTCTAGGGCAGAGAAGATGCAGCAATTCAGTTCTCCAAACTCTCTGCTCCCTGCTCATGTCAAAAGCTCTGACCTTTGTACATAACATCCACCCTTTTTTCATGCAGGATTTGAGCTTGGTGTCACTCTCCACTGCAATCCATCATATTTCCACAAATTCTTGCTGTCTGGTCTTTTCATGTCTTTCTTGCATTCTAATTCTTTCTGCAACATTGCAGATGTGTATTTTCATGCTTCATGCCTATCCATTACAGTATTTTTTTTCTCTTTCACATGGAAAAACTGCATTGAAAAAAGCGTGCATGTATTGTTTCTTTTTATCCTGATAATTTTAGATTCACCTCCCTACTTTCATAGCTTGCCTGGGGTTGGTTTTTTTTTTTTGGGTGGTAACATTAAATAGAAAACTTGCTTTTTGTTATTACTACAGTTAATTAAAAATTCACCCAGTTGCAAGGATAAGTCATACTTAAAATGTGTCTTGCTTGCAACCCCAATGTAATCATCATTTTGGAGAGATGTTTAAACTGGGTCTTTTATGATGTATCCTATGCAGCAAGATGAGCTGCCTGGAGGGACCCTGTCCGCAGTGCTTGACAGAAAACTGTCTCCAGCAGTATGCAGTGCGCCTGGCATGTATACCCTGGCAGATAGACAAGGCTCCTCAGGTGCCAAAGCCTTCTCCTCTGCTGTCTGTATGTACCACTGTCATTCCTCAAGCACATGTGCACAGCTGTGGTGGGCTGGGGAAAGAGCTCTTTGTCACTATTGTTCACCACTTCTTCTTTGGTCCCATCATAAAATCCTCTTTCTTCCCCTTGGTGCCAACCTCAGCAAGCTTCCCAGTCACCCAGAATCTCTGAGAAACAGCCAGAACCAAATTCATTAAACGTTTGATGGCTTCTGATATGTTGGGGGAGCAAATCCACTTGGAAGGTTGTTTATGTGCCTACAAGGAGATCAGACAGTGTTTCTCTCCTGCTGAAGATGCTTAGAGGCTGAAATAGGTCCCCTTTTTAAAACCTGCAATCCACACCATGCTGACAAGCTCTGTCAACAGTGTCTTGAATCCATGACCACCATTTTTCTCTTTCATCAGGCAATAACAGTAATTTCAGTATTTCCATCCCTTGGAAAGGGAGAACTCGTAGTAAGATACATTAGCGCTGCCACCTTTTCAGCTGAAAGTGGTGCTTTCAAAGTGCTGTTTCTCTGAACTTCAAGCTAAAAACAGCCAAAGGAAGCATTCCTTTATCCAGAAGAAGGACTACAGTTTTCCAAAGGCTTTGGGTTCTTCTTTTTTGAAGAATTTTTTTTTCACAAAACAGAATACAGCAATGCGTTCAGGAATTATCTGTCATTGTACTAGGAAGAAACCAAAAACTTGAGGATGCAGAAAGATTAGTTGTTGTTGTTTTTTTCATACCTTTAGAGATTTGATCAAAACTTGTGGTTTCTTTTTAAAGGGATTTCTCATTTTTTGGCTCTGGTTTTCCATTAAATTATGAGTAAAGTTTGGGGTTTTTTTAATTTCTCACAAGAGAAATTGAAGTATGTTTGATTTAAGAAAAAAGAAATTATCTTTTTAAAGTTTTGTTTCAAGCATCCTTTCTTATGTTATTATCTAGACAATTTTTCATGACTAGCATATAATATTTTATTGAAGATGGCTCATTGTAGAAAAGGTAGTTTCATTCAGTATTAAGTAGATTTTTTCATAATGAATTGATATATCAAATAAAGTACATTGAAATATCTGAAAACTAAGATATAAAAAGAATATTTGAAGCGTTCTATTACACCTCTTTTCTCAGTGCAAAAGTGTTATTTCTGATTTTAATACGACAATGTAAGTATAGATTGACTGAAACGTATACATTAGTTCCTAAATTATTCCATTTCTTTTAGCAAATCATTATTTATTTTTAAAATATTGAGATGCTTAACTTTCTATCAAAAAAATCAGTAAGTTGTCCAATAACTTTTGATTGAAAATTTCCAGCTATGTGTATCTGCATAGCTCCATGGTATTTTGCCCTGTCATAGTTCAGAAACCTGAGTAAATTACCTGGCCTGCAGCTCACCTCTACAACCCTTTCTTGTCCAGACTTCCAAAAATCAGATAAGGATTAGGTTGAAACCTGAAGTAATAGGTCCATAAATGAGCTCCTACCCTCATTGGCAAGATTATAAACACATGGCACAGGGACTCTTAAAGTGAGATTATGGGACCAACAAAGACTGGGTACCACTAGTATATGGAATAACAATATATATATTTGGAAAACTTTTAGTGGTAGAATCGATCCCAGCTGTGATCTCTGAGCAGAAGTAAAAAAATACGGTTCAACAATTGCTGTTAAATGTGAAATGACTCCATCCCCTTTAATGCAGCAATGACGATGTGAAAAGCAGCAATGTAACATAAGGTGCCAATGAATAGCATTTATAATTACTGCAAAAGCTGGGCACAAATCGGGATTAAAGAGAACATTAAACTCTTCAAACTCTTAGAATTTATCTAAAACTAACCAGTGTTAATAACCTGAATGCCCAAATGGCTTTTCAATGCAGAACAAGAAAATCTTGAACATTTGGGAAATCGAAAAAAAAATATCAAATAAATGCTAGGATGACTAAACCTCTGCAAGCAAGTTTATTTCTGAAATCCATTTTTTTCTAAAATCAGCAGCCTGACCTTCATGGGGAAAAGGCTAGAAGGAAATAAAAATCAGGAAAATACCTCCAAATCTCAAAGCTGAATTAAAATGTTCTATGAACCTATTTACTAAAAGGAGACTAAACATATCCTTATATTGGAGGAACTTTGTTTTTTGGTTTTGGAAGGTTTTTTAAGCAGTCTGGTTTTATGTATAGAATCAGGTACATCTGAACTATTTAATTAATATTGTATGTTTCCCCTCAGAGAGACTTCTACTTTCCCTCTGTCTTCATAAGGCTATGTATTTGCATGACAGCTACAAACTATAATTTTTTGATCCTTTGCTTTTTCTGCAAAATTTGATTAAAATTAGCCATCAGTTTTGCCTAGAGATCAGTGATGAGCAAGGGCCTGAAGGCCACATGCACAGAGAACATGAGCATCGAAGCCTTCATTCCTTACTAAATGATGCTAAAAATCAGGTCATGCAGAAGCAGGAGAAATTCCCTTCCTACTTCCTGCTAAAGCAGCAGTCTGGGTCTTTACTCAGAAAAATCTGGGAAATGAGCAACAAGTGTGAGTGATAGTCCTGGCAAACGAAACCAGGAGAAGAAACAGCTTTGAGTTCTGCTTAACTTGTCCTTTGTCAGACAGGTTGTTGTCGTGATGCTGACTGCAAGCAAGTAAGCCTATTAGGCTTCAGGTAATAGGCTTACCCTGTTCTCTGAAAATATTTGCAGGCATTGAGCTCTCAAAGAGTTTCAAAGGTGAAGATTTCTATGAAGAAGTCCTGTAGGCATTGTACTAGCAGCTTTTCCCCACAGTCACAACTTGTTGCTAAACTCAAAAAACCAGCACTTTGGCTTGAGACCTGCCGGAAAAAAATTACATTGAACGAGGGTATGCGGGAGGAAGCCCATTGCTTCCAGTCACTTCCCAGGTAAAGTTAATTCCACGCTTTCAGAAGGGCTGTCTTTCTGACTGTGCTCGCACGTGGTGGGAGGCATCCTGCTCCTGGGGTGCTCTCCCCACTCCTCGGATGGCAGTGCAGGGCCACGAGCTCTGGGACCATGTTATGCCAATGGGTAGGAAGGTGATCAGGGAGTGCTGCAACGAGGTGACAAGGATAGCAGGTGCCTCACACTAACTTGTTACTGTCATGTTACAATTGTAAAAGATAATAATTTTTTTAAAAAGACACATTACTAATTAAATATATCAGATTTGTTTTAGTCTCTGACTGCCACGTTTTTCTATCCTCAGCAAAGGAAAATGTGGGGTAATAAATTTGTCTTGCAAGCCAAAACCAACTCCAAAACTTGGTTTGCCCCAACAGCAAAGCTGCACAAAACTGCTGGGTTTAAGTCTTGGCTATTTCATGGAGATTTATAGGATAAGTATCATGACCAGAATGAAGAGATTTACTTCTCATCATTCTGCTAACATAGCTGTGTACATTTTGTTTTTTCTTCTGAGTTTGATCAGTTACAAACAGCAAAAATAAATCCCTGCTTCTGCACATAAGCAAAAATAGGACAGGTTGTTCTAGGAACAAATGCTCTTGAACGTGAGAGACCATGCACAGCAGAGGAGGTTACCAGTAAATCAGGACTTTGACATCAGGCAAATAATTACGGGGGAAGGTTCTCCTCTGAACCTTCAGTTATCAGAAGTTATCAGGAGGATCTGTTTGGTTTCTTCATATGCTGTAAAGACAAGGTTGGGTAAAGACCTTTGATTTTTCAGTACCACTCTCCCAGCTGAAGCTTGACTGGCAGTTTGCAAAGGTGAATGACAAATTCTGCTTATCTGAGGGTGTTTAAGGTGCTGGTTTCAATATGATTTTCCTTCAAATACAAATTTGGATTTCATGAGATGTTTCTTTATGCTTGTGGGATCTCATTTCTTTTTTCACTTTTGGGGATGCAGACTGACCATATAGAAAAGAATTAACATTTTTACTTCTTAAAGTGACGAGGTACCAAGGAATCGAGTTCTATATTGCTTTTGTATCTTCTGAAGAACTTTATAGGCACTGTAATTTGTTTATTTATGTCCATTCAACTGATGTTAATTAACTTGTCTGAATCTACAATCAAAAAATTTAAACATCTCTTGGATCCAAGCAGTGTATTAGAAACATAACAAGCAGCAGCAGGAAGATAATTCCATCAAAAGCTTTTCTCCCTTGGCTTGTGATGACATTGTCAACAGTTCTTGATGGAATTACTTCCTTACATCTTGCTTCAGCCCATATATTGCTATTTTCTATAGACTGTTTGAAATGTAATTAAAAATGGATGCTGTTTATCTATCTCATACAAAAAAAGAACTGCGCATTCCAAACCCAAAATATCTTTCCAGTTGGATTTTTATTATTTTATTTAAGTAACACTTGCCTAAATTCCATTTTGCAAAGTTCCTTCTGCTTGTTGATACATTCTGTTATGATTTTAGAGCTAGTTAATGACTTTCTGCTGTCCCTATCATGTCAGATTAAGCATTGTATTCAGAAATAAGTGGAAACCAGAAGGGGTTCTGGCAAAGACTTATTCAGATCCTGAGGTGTGGGTATGGAGGTTTTACAAGGTATGTATAATTACCAGAAAAAATGTGTATCTTCCATCAATTAGAGTTTTCTTTTCCTTCAGGCTTTAAAAGCAAATTATTTCTTAAAGCACTTATTAAATGCTTCGAAGAAGAAATATGGAATACACTGACCTTGCAAAAATGCATTTTGCTCTGATTGTGCTCTTGGGCTAGAAGTAATTTCTGTGGTAGGATATAATTTTCTAATTGGATCTTCTTACAAAAAGTTTTCAAACATGAAATAAAAAATCTTCCCAAAGTGATATTGCATGAAAGCAGATGTGTAAATGCATTGCTATTGTTTTTATTTTGTAAACAATTTTCCTTAGAATATGCTGAGGACATCCATTTTGAAAAGTACATGGCATGATTTTTCTATCCATGACCTCAAAGTAATTCAGGATTAACGCTTCAGTGGCTGCCTTGTTTGGGTATGACAGGTAATGCATTACACTTGCTGAGGAGAAGGTGGTGAAATATGAGTCCAGCTGGTGATGTTTTCATTTAGCTGTGAGGATAGAATAGCTATAATGAAATTTATAGCCCTTGCAAGTTTCTGGTTTGATTCAGGGCCTGGGGTTTGGCTCTCACAGCCTGTGGATTGAAACAAAGTATTGATTTTATGAACTCTGTGCCATCTTGAATCTGTCTGTGAAGGGTCAGCGTAGCTGTTTTATGAATAACGAGCAGCTGAGCTCACAATAAAAGATTTAAAACAGATTAATTCATGATGAATTGAACTTTGAAGGAGAAAGTTTGCCAGCTGATATATTGGCACACTAGTGAGGCATTGCTTGAAGTAAAACAGTCCAATTATTTTCTTGTCTTTTCTTCTTAATGAGCTAAGAGATCATTTCTGTTCTCGAAAGTCAGTTAGGGGAGTAGCTATAAAGTCTTTATTTTAGGCCAAATTCTGCCTTACTCTCCTGAAACGTATCCTGAAATATGGATATGTCAGAGAGGACGGTTCATGGCAGCAGCCTGGACTGCATGTTAATACTCACTTTACCGGTATGCTGTACAGAAACAACATCTACCTCCATGGAGTGTGTTGTGGAGACGGATTTAGCATTGTTCTATGGATTTTATGTGTGTGGGACTAGCTTAAACACAGACTGATGGTCGACGAGTTCTACCTTCCTCTTGCAGGGCTTAACTTGTATGAGTAGAGTAAGGAAAGGTATACTAAGTTCAAGCTTTCTACTGTGCGCATCTAGTTTAATACCTCTGCCTCACTGATCTCTCTCCAGTCTCTCCTGCATACCCTTAGGATGTACCTGCCTTTGTCTCCTGACCACCTAGGGGATTAAATGCCAATCTTTGGTTTGCTAACTCAAAGCTAATGTAGATGTCTTGCACATCACTGACACGAATGGTCTTAGATTCCAGGTAGCTGCTCACTTCACAGGTGACTAAATTTGGGGACTTTGTTTTTTTAGGGCACTATTGCCTAATGAAGTAACTGTCCAGTATAACTGAGGGTGTCCCAGTCCTAGCCACTGCAAAGGACTAGCGTACTAACATCTTATTTGGCAAACATGGAAGCAGGCTATACTAATCAAAGCAGTTGTGTCTCTTTTTCATACCTCTACTGTTTCTATGAACAGTTGTGTAGGCTCTATAAATCAAACCTCAATCCAGAGGCTCTAAGAGAGGGACATGGAGACCTGCATCATCTGAGGATTCATTGACATGAAACAGCCAGCTGTGTGCAGCCAGAGGAAGGGATAACACCCCACTGCTTGTCTTTGATCTGCGCTTAGTGTGGATTTGTAAATCCTCAAACACACACTCAGGAGTTAAGTTTCTGTTTAACCCCAAATGTTACTTTTTTTTTTTCATGATCTCAGTTATCTCTTTTGTGCTCTTAAGACCATTCCCCCCAGCAGGAGAAATACATGTGGGCACTGTCCTGTATGTAGCCACTATGGTAATGAATGATTTAAAGTGTTTAAAAGTGTTTTCACATTTTGAAAGCTCAGATTTGCTATAAAAAGCAAGTAAGGGTTGTTTTGCTAAATGTGTTTGTTCAGATTCCCTGAATCCCAAACCCACACACAGGTCCCTGGGGATATGTGAGTTCCACTGGCATTAGCAAGAATGTGACTAAAAATTTCTCATTCCTAAGCAAGACACGCAAGGACTGTAGGTCTACTACTGTAGTCTAAAGCCCTTCATGTGCAGTACAAAGCATGTGACAAATAAAGTGATATTTTTCGTACAGAGTTACAAACCTCCCTAAATAGAACAGTTATTCTGATTAAATCAATGTTTTAAGAAGAAAGGTTTTGGTTTTGTTTTTTAGAGCTGTATTCTGCAAGGTGTAGTTCCTGCTTCAGCTTGCAAAAACAGGTAAAGAACTAAAGCAAAAAATGCCAGCAACTTGTCAAACTATGCCAAGGGCTGAATGCATTGAAGGAACCATATTTTTCTAGCAGACTCAATGACACATTGATTGGAGTCTTGCTGCCTTCATATGTCTGATGATCTGCTTGTGTAAAGCTTTTTCATTTGCATACTTAAGCCACTTTGGCTGGAGGTGCTCTCAAAAATTAATGAAGTATGCCAATGTTGAAACAAATTCCAGGCACTGGCCCAGCTTATCAGCATGATGGACTTAGCTGAGCTGGCAAGTTTAAGAGCTTGTAGGAAATTACTGAAAATAGAAACAGGAAGGGTGGAAGGAACAATATTGTGGTTGAGTGGTCCACCATGTCTTGTCTGCAATTAGAGAGTGCTTTGATTTTCTGAAACAAGTACTGTGAAAGGGGAATATTTTAGGTATCCATGAAGCTAACAGATTGTTAATACCACTTCCTTTTGTCACGTACCTTCAGGATTCGTTGTTGTCTCAATGCACTGCATTTGGTATTTTCAGTCATCATGCAAAACATCTAGAAAAATTTGTTGCATATTTCTGCAGGTCTTCATTATGTAGGGTACAATCAAGTATTATCTGGCTTGTTTCATTGCATCTGTGCCCTAAAGCTCTGTTACTTGTTTGCCTGCTCTGTGAAATAATGTCTTATCCCACATAAAATATTCCTTATTTAGTTCATATACTTCAGTACGTGAACTCAGGATTGGATTATTTTCAAGCAAAAAAACCCAAATACTTGTGGAAAGCAAACAGAAAAGTGTCATGAGCACAGCTAGGTGCAATTTATCTTTCCATTTGAGGGAATGCTTGTGGGAATATGTTTATAATCTTTATTCAGCTCTACATACTGATGTTAAGCACTGGGTATTTTGACTTCAGACACCTTGCTATTTCTAGAACAACTATGCCATGGAAAGGTCAATGAGAGGATTATTATGCAGAGATCTTTCCAATACTGATGCACACTAATGAAAGGGAGACAAAGAGTGATAGTGGAGACTAACCAATTGTGTAGATAGCAAGTTGTGGATTCCTCAACTGCATGGAGTATTTGATATGATCAAGGAGTTGGAACTTTGTCTGAAGAATTTGGAACAGTTTTTGAAGCATTGGGATGTGTACAATATTCATAGCCACCTTCAGCAATTACAGAGACAATGTGGAAGTCTTCTCTAGCAGGAATGTTATTTCTTTCTTCAAAATGGGCAAGAACTATTCAGATTTGAAAGACACAAGCTAGAATTAGAGGTTGAGTTTTAGCTAGTGCAAATAATCTCATAGGCACACCTAGTGCATCAAATTAAAATACAGGTGACCTAAGCAGAAAAAATATTGGTAATGTTACTGCAAAGAGCCTGGGCAGACTCACAGAACATGAGGTATGTTTCTGAGTGAAGGCTGTAACACAGTGGCCATAAATCTAACCAGGGGATTGAAGGGAAGCCACCCCTCGGCAGCTATCGCATGGTTGGGCACGCTTTTTCTAGCTTCCAAGGTGAAGGGGCATTCCTGCTGCTGTACAGCTTTCCTGCTCAAATTCAGCCCTGTGTATGACTGAAGTGTTGGAATTACCAGATTTTAAAGTTGATAAAGCTGAATGTTATTCATGCTGTGTGAAAAGAGTAAGGTTGTAAAAGCACTCAGAAGTAACAAAAAGGTTGCCTGCATAACCTTAATTCAGATTTCTTGTGCACATTCATTTTTAGGCGATCATGGTTTCATCACCAGCATCCTCAGTCTCAAGCATCCTTATTTTATATAATGCGTATATTGAGGATGTTCGGTTTCAAAGCAGTTACTCAGTGGTTTTTTTGTATTCCTCATTATTTATCATGTGCAGCCCTATGTTTCATTTATCATGCCATTTGAACATTTTTCTAAAAAGAAAGGGGCTTTTAAAGCCTTAGAATGTGCTTTCTAGTGTATTGTTTGAGCATCCAGTTATCAGAGACTGTGTTTTAAAACTCATTTGTGCATGTATTTTGTCCATTTTATGGATGGAAAGCTGAGGTACAGCAATAGCAAGGCCAAAAATAGCTGCTAATTTTTGACATGCAGTTCGAGTTGCTGGTAACCTAAATTTTAAGATACCCCTGTGGCAAACTATAGGTTCAAAGCACACATTTGCTTGCATTACATCTTTGCAAGTCAGATGCTAAGCTCTAAAGAAAATTAGAAGCTCTCTGTTGGTGTCTGGCTTATTAAAAATGTTGGTTAAACCAGTTACCTAATACCTTGCAGGTTGCAGGGAGTCTGGTACACCAGGGGCATCAATCATGCTTCATATTGTCCCTTGTCTTATGGAAGTATTTCAACTTTGAAAAATGACAGAAGGCAGCTTGCTTTAATGCAAAATTCAGATTCACTCCTAGAGCAGACCTCTTATAAGAACTAAATTAATGAAGTGTTTCTAGAGAAAAAAATAGTATCTGGTTGTGTTGTCAAAAACTGTGTTGTTACCTACATTCACAATGAGAGTAGTGACTGCTGGGCTGTTTGCTTGCTCTCCATTTGCCGGTTTGAACATGGAACTATGTAACACAACAGCAGGCTGAGCTGGGCTGCTGGGTAGGGAGGAACTTCTGGTCAGTTAGCTGAAAAAAAAATCTGTCATGCATATGCAAAGAGTGATTTTGAAGAGATTTATAAATTGTTCGGATTAGAGAGGATTTTTTTTTAGAAACAGCAAAATGCACAGCCTTAATGTCAGTATTATGGCTTGCTGAATTTTAAGGTTCATCTTGAGTTCTTCTTGGGATCCAGGGGTTTCTCAGAGAAAAGGTTGCCAGAACTTGTCAAAAAAAGGCATTTTTCTCTTATCCTCAGTCTCCCAGATAGCTGAACTGCATTTGCTGACTTTTTTTTTCAAAGAAATCAACCTGAGGCTGGCACCCAACAAGAAAAATAAGCAGATTTTGCCAAAGTTATAAGTAGCTAAAATGTGGTTTTAAAAAGGGAAGTGGTGTCAGGCATTAATAAACAGCAGTACTAACCTGACCTGTCATAAACTCTGTAGGATGGATGAAAAAAAGTAAATGAAAAATGGAATGAAAATGGAAGCTTAATCTTAGCCAATGTATTCAAAGCCTATATTAAGTCACTTAGGTACAATTTGATGATAAATACTGTTTTGTTGAGGGGTAGGAGGAACAAGAACAAGAATTATAATGAGAATTAGCTGCAGGCTTCCAAGAATGCCTTTTTAGTCTCAAGGTGATGCACATCTAATGCTACTAGATTTGTTTATCATACATTTGTTATTTAAAGAAGAAATCAATATGGATAATTAAGATTTTTTTCCCAATTATAAATTAGGCTTCTTCATTATCCAAAAATTATATTAACTCATCTGATAGCAACTATACTGTCCAGACAGCGGCAAGAAGGCTGAAAAGGTGGAAACAGTATTGAAAGATAGAAAATCTAGCTGTATGAACATTTTAAAACAGCTCTGGACAATGCACTAAAATAAGCACAGAACAATGATCTTCATTTTAAAAAGGATGGCTGATACAGTCTGTGTTGTTGGAGTTTTCCATTTTTACTATGTATTTTCAAAAGGTTGGTACAAAAGTTGTTTCAAGTAGGAATCAGTTTCTCTAATAGTCCTTAGAAAAATGCCATACAGGAAAGAAAGAGATTTTGGATATTCCTTTTTTTTTGAGTCATACTGAATATTAGAAGAAATATGGGGGTAAGAAAGCCCCCAGATTTAGAAAATATCCTAAGCACCTATCATAAAAGAAAAAAAAAATCCGGACAAATATAGTGATGACTCTGAAAGGTCAGTAGTGGACGTGTCAAAATAATCTTCTATATATCTTACAAGATGGATGTGAGTGTTCCCAGACCCACTAATAATCCACTGGTGAGTGAGGTGTGATGGGTATGAACCACCACAAAGAAGTCATAATAGAAAGAAAACATGATCACAGTCATTGTTGCCTGAAAACCTCAGCTGTAGATAATATGTTAATCTTCTGTGACTCAGCTGAACTATTTCAGAGTTTAGAAAATGTGAATCTTCTTACAGAGAAAAAGGAGAGTGAAATGAAGGACCAGAAATGAAACCAGAGTAAAATAACAAACAAACATAGAGAAACAGAATTAAACATTGATCTTGGTCCTCAGGGGTTTAGGGTAGACTCAGAAAAGTGATGGTCATGAAACATGAATGTCATACATTAAAAATTCGTGCTGCTTGTGAAAGTATCCAGTATATCTCATTTTGGATCTGGCTTATGATTTCTTTTTCCCTTTTTTAAGGTATCTTTTAAGAAGGGAGTATTATCTTTTCTAAAACCTAACCACATTTAATATTACTTAGATTTTTATCCATCTTTAGGGTTCTCAGTCTTTACACTCCTATACAAGGTATCTTCCCATGCGCTGCATAGCATTTGAATAACGATTTTTAGTATCAATGAAATTCCGTATCACATTAGACAGTGAAAAATACAGAAAGCATAAATGACTAGTGCTTCAGAGATGGTTCTTAGGTGAATGTGGGCAGCCTATAAGGTATGATATTGTAATCACTTAGATATTAAATTTTATTATTGTTACTCCTGTGCATATTACCTGGAAATGTAGCAGAAGACATATTTATTTGTAGTCATTGTGCTCAACGGTGAAAACTGCAGCACTGTAATAAACTCTTGCCCTCTGAAATATGTTTATCTTGTCACTGAGCTGGCTTACTAATGTGCTTTTCTACCTTTTGCAAAATGAAGGTAATGCTTGCTGCAGTTGCTATGATACAAAACCAGTGCACTGAACTTTCTGATACATCAGCACACATTTTGTACCATGCAGTACACTGTCACTGCTGTTATGACTTTCTAAAGCCTTTCACGAAGAAGCAGACAAGTGAATCTAATCTCCCAAAACACCACATAAAATAAGGATTCACAGATATTTCACTTGTTTGCTCTGAATGACCAGCAGCAATAGTACTGAGCTCTAACTCCACTGTGGGATTGAATTTTAGACTTTTTATGAGAGGCGGCTCATGACATAGCCTACAGCAAAACAAGGATATTACGTACTCTCTCTTGTGTTTTAACTTTACTAACACCCCTAAACATGTCACCTAGCTTTTTCTCTCCAGATGTGTCTAGAACAGGCTGCATCAACCCTCTCATCTCTAGGAGAGGGAAAGACATAAAGAGGCACCTTCAGCGGGCAGTTCACCCCAGAAACCCGAGATGTTTTAAACCAGGATGACTTACCTCCTAGAGGAGCCTGCTTCTTTGTACTGTACCTAGATAGATAGCTTAAATGAGATAACTAACTTTTATATAGCTAAAACTATAGGAGATTAATCCCACTGGAAGTGATAAGGTGAATATTTTTCAAATTCTGTGGCCTGGGGATAATCCAAAACAAGATTAACAGGTGGAGATGCAGCAAAACTGGGAGTATACCGCTGTAGATGGCAATAAGCAAGGAGTCATAATGTAACACCATGGAGAAGCAGCTGTGTAGGGAAAAGTCTGAGAAACACAGATCAACCTTCCTTCCGTGCAAAAGCAAGGTTTTTGTGAGAATATGTAAATGGCATTTCTGTAAGAGTAGCCTTTCTCTCATTTGCATCCTCTCCCTCAATCTCCCAAAGCAGAAGTGTTGGCAGCCTGTGTTTCCTGAGAGATGTTTAATGTGCTCTCTGTCAACTCTGGTGACTGTATTGTCAGGGAATCCTATTTTGATGACATTGCACCCACTAGACAAAGGATGAAGACAAGAAAATAAAACTTTTGGAAATACTAGCTTCCTGCTGACAGCTGATTAGGCTGCAGAAGAGATAGTCCTTTTATTTTTCTGTAGCTTGGAAATCCATCAGGTGTTCTCCAAGCTATTAATAAGGCTTTGGCTAGCAATACCAGGTAGGTTTAATGGATTTCCCTGCCAGCGTACTGAATGTGATTGCGGTGAAGCATGAAACAACCTCTTCTAATGACTTACACCTAGACCCGATGTTAATTTTTCAAAAGGCACCTGGGTCTTTCATTAATTGAACAAGCAACCATTTGATAGTGAGTGAAAAATTAATTAAAAAGTCTGAAAACTAATAATATTCATTGCACATTGAGATATATTACTGAAATTTTTCTGGTAAAGCTCTTGAATAGTAAGTAATTGCATGTATTCATCTTGAGATGCTTTCTGTCTGTTGACACACAGTATGTAAAGTAGACATGCTCCTTTCTCTGCAGCTGGGATGACAGCAGCTCAGTTAGTAGTGGTCTCAGTGACACTCTTGACAACCTCAGCACGGATGATTTGAATACCACCTCATCTGTCAGCTCTTATTCCAATATAACTGCCTCTTCAAGGAAGAACACTCATACCCAGGTGAGTAGCTTTTCACTGCCATTTCTTGCAACACCCCACAAACATGCTGGATAACAAAGAAAAGTTTTTGGCATCAATGCCTCTGAAACAATGAAATATTCATATTCTACAGACTTCTTTATCACACCTGCAAGATGCCCATGGGCCCTACTGACCCAACCCTGACCTATGGGCTGATGCCTGGCATGCTTTGCTCCCAGGGCACACACCGCTGCTGAAGGTGAAGGCTGGTGAGACCCTGCTCTGCCCACCCAAGGGGAGCCCCCACTGGTCCCAGCCCCAGGACCCCCTGGCCCCTGCTGTACCCTAACACAAAAAAAACAGAACATGGCTGGACCTGTGATGGGTAGATTTCCACTCACTTCATCCCATTTGAGCATCTCTTTCAACAGACAGCACAATTTAAAATAAGATAGTTTTCATATTTCATGAGTTGATAAATATCAGGGAAGAAATACACAGGCTGTACTGTCCTTTCCCTGTTCTCTCCATGGGCAGAAAAGAGGCTGAAGGAGCCCAGAGGTGGCAGTGATAAAATAAACCCATAGAGTGCTTGCAGGACTCAGTACCCCACCAGAAAAAAAAAAGAAAACAAAAAGAGATAGTCCCAATAGAGAAGTACTCTCTGCCGTGTCATCTCCTGTTTACAAGCAGGGAACTTCAAGACTGAACACTCAGCATAGGGGAAGAGTTGTTACCTCCAGTGATTTGATGTCAAGTATTCAAGACACAAGAGGGATGCTCCCAATCCCATTTAGACTCCTGCAGTCAGTCACTGCTTGCAATTCAGAGATCTGTGTTGTAGATATACCTTGTGGCAGAATTTGTCAACAGGAGAAAAACACGGGTTTTTGTCATTTTCCCCAGACAGTAGAGAAATAAAGTTACTTTGGGAACAAAAATTACTTTAATCTCCAACAGGACAGATTTCAGACCAATGTCATACTCATGCAAAGATACTTGCACAAATGCCAGCATTCTTCAGCCCTTACCACTGCCTTTCCCACCCCATCCGGACCTTCCATGGTTGCTAACTGGAGATCAGCCTCTTCCCTTTCACATCAACAGTGATGGCCAGCCAATCCTGGCTTACTTGTTCCACCGCATCACCGTCATCATGACTGGGAAATCTCAGGCTGACTACTTAATTATTTGCAGGTTTTTCATTTGGGTGGTCTTGTGTTCTAGCTGCTCAACCAGGTACTATTTGCAAATTTTTTAGTGATAGAGATGCAGCACGTGTTCCTGCCAGCTTTATGTTATGAAGGCTAGGAACAGACCTTTATCAAGTCTGCCTTTACCAGGCAGATTTATCAGAACGCAGTATACCCCATGCTAGCCTGCAATCTCAGAAGCTGATGAGCAGAATATATAAGTATTATGCCAGCTGTTCTCCAGGTGTAAGATATACTCATGCAACATGGAGATCCATTTTTCAGTCTTTTTAAGTGATCAGAGCAGTGCAAGTTGGCTACAGCCTGAGGCAGAAATTGCATATTTTGTTGTTGTTTTCTTATTGAAAGATCGTTAACATTGCATTTCAGATCACATAATGGGGAAGAGAGGTTTTTAGAAAGTATTATACTTGTCATTTCTTGGAAATGATGCAGGTTGCTTTAAAAATGTATACCCATGTGTATGTAACCATTCATTTACGAGAAAAGTTCTGGGAGCATTGCGCATGTTGTAACAATAAAACTAACAAAAACTCTCTTCTGAAGGGCGCTGCAATATTTGTGTAGATGTTTGCCTGGGCACTTTTCCCATCAGTCCTTACCCAAAATCTGTGTTAGCATCTACAAAGCACATATAAAATTCCAGAAGTGCAGAGAGCTTTTGCATTTTGTATGCCTCAGATGATAAATATGTAAACAGCGACTGATTATTCTGTCGGTCATCTAATCAGTATTAATCCTATTTATGACAGCAGTGCCTAGGAAACAGCCACAGAGGGTCTCTGTGGAGAAGGAGCTGTGGCAACACAGAATAATAAATAGCCCTCCCCTGAATGCAATCCAGTTTGCAGTCCCACTTAGGTTGGCTGTATGAGGACAGGGCTGTGGCGATACCTGAGAGCAATGCCACATTTTGCTGTTAAAGAGGGGCAGAGGTAAGCAGGACTGATGAGATGGTGATGTGCAAATCAGGCTGGAGGCTGAGGTCAGGAGGCTGCAGGAAGACACAGGAGGAAGGGTTACGATGCACAGCTTGTCAGCACAAAGAACGCAAGGCTTGTCAAACACAGAGGGTAGGGTCAGTCTCCAGTGTTTTTGTTTAAGCCGCTTTCACAGCTTCTACATTGTCTGTCTTGAGCTACTCCTTGTAGCACACACTTATCAGTGCACCCCAAGAGAAAGCAGATGCCACAGGGGTGTTAGGTCCTCACTGGGGCATCTTTGATGTGGGTCTGAGTTTCAGAGCAAGCGTGACCCCAGCCGGTTACCTTCACCCCTCTGGTGGGCAGGGCTTGCATAAGTCTCTCTCCTAGCTGCTCTGCTAGCTGACAAAGCTAGAGTGAGTTTCTGGTGGGAAACAATTCACGTCAGTGGAGGCAAAGCAGTAGGAAAGCCATCAGCTGTAATGCTGATAATTTTGCTGAAGATGTTAGCCTTGCTCACTGGTGGCACAGCACACTCAGAGCTGCTGGAGCAATATTCCTGATTCAGTCAGCGGAAGGCTTGGGTAAGAAAAGGCAAGAAACCAGACTGAGGTGATTTTAGTAGTATATTTAGGAATTCCCTGATTCAAGCTTTTAATAAAACCTCTCAGCACAGAGATTCATTTGTGAAATTCAGAGTGAGTTGAGGAACCATAGGGTATCACCACTGATGATTAGAGTAAATTAAGTTTCACTTCATTATGGTTTATCTGTGAGGGAGAGTTGAAACCTTTTAAAAATAAAATAAATAAATAAAAAGTCTTCCCCAAATGGGAATGTTTTTAGACTTTTCGGGTAAGGATACTAATGTTTTAGAAGGGAAGTTTCCATGGCCCTTGCTACAAGTAAACCATCATGCTTGTTCTCCCCACCACCCTGTGATTTAAGAAATCAGAAAATACTGAAGATGCTGAGACTGACCATTTCCCATGCAAATCTCTTGTAGCTGAAGACGGATTCAGAGAAGCGCTCAGTAACAGACAGTGAAACTTGGGGCAGCACTGAAGAACTGAAGAAACCAGAGGAAGACTTTGACAGCAGCGTAGACAGCAGTGGCAAGTGGAAATGCCTCCCCTCGGGGCTGTCTGAAGAGTCAGAGAAGGGAGGGCAGAAAGCATCTCTCTCTGTTTCACAAACTGGATCCTGGAGGAGAGGCATGACTGCACAAGTAGGAACAACTCAGTCCAGGCACAAAGCAGGAACAAGTGCGCTCAAGACCCCGGGTAGGAAACTTCTGTAGTTCAGATTACAGCATTGAAAATTAAGGATTTACACTTAGAATTCATCTGTAAGCGGTAAGGAATCTTCAGTGGGCTAAAAATAATCAGTGGATGTAATAGATGCGTGACAGACGTGAGGAACTGTAAGCATATTGGTAGCTCTCATAAATGACTGCAAGCCAAGATTATAATAATGTACTAACACTACTTGTTCATCTCTATAGCTGTTAGTTTGCTACACTGCATACTAGTAATTTATTAATTGCACATGAATGTACCCATAACAAAATCTGTGATTGCAGTTTGTTTTACTATCATTTGAGTACTTCAACTTCTATTAAGGAATTCTTAAAAGTACTTTTGGAGTCATCTATGCCTTATCTTTGATCTCTAGGAAGTCTGTACCTTTGATGATTGAACATATGTATAGAAATGGCCAAATATTAGAAGTTGAGATAAAAAAGAATTAACGTTCAAGTGAGAGGACTCAGAATTAGTGTTTCTCAACTAAAGCTGAATTGTCAGATTCCAGACACTGCAGGTATTCTATAGACCACTGTTAAGAGTTAAAAATTAGTTAAAAAATAACTTTTTACACACTTTACTTTAATCCATCATTTTACTAGGGAAACAGCAATTCTTTGTAGGACATTTTCTACAGCTTTGTCATGTTCTGATGAAATACTGCATGAGCATGCTTTAATCCCCAGTTGTAAAGGCAACTAGCAAAGGTCTCATCAGAACAAATTCAAATCCTTTGTGCGCATCTCTTGTTTCTTTGCAATTTGCAACTGCTAAACATGGTCAGCCTCTGGTCTATAAGATCCCTGAGGAGCATTGCCATGGTAGTAGTTATATGGATGCAGAAATGACACCCCTCTACTAGCAATTAAAAAAGGAGATACTAAAAGGTTTCCTGCATGTCAAGCTAAGCTTCCAAATCTGTTTTGCTGAAGATGAGCAGGCAGCCGCTGTGCAACACAGAACTGAGGCCTTTATTTTTTAAGCATATACTAATAATCTGTGTGTTTGCTGTGTAGGAGTCTGATCGATATCTTGGGGCGGGGGGTGTTTGTGCAGCATAAAAACTGGACTGGATAAAACATGAGTAGATTTTTTTCTGACTTGTAGGTGTTGCTCTTCATTACAGTTTAGTTCTTATAAGAGAAATTAGCCGCCCACCTCCAAAACTTCCATAATCATTTGAAGAGCAAACTAAAAACTTCGTTATGCTGAGTACTTGTTCCTTATTAGGAGCATGCAATAGATGCTTGAAGAGAAATTAGAATAGAAGAGAAATGGCATTTTTTGTCTGTTTGTAAAATAGGAAGAGGGTATTTACTTTCATGATAGAAGAGAATGTCTTATTTAAACCTTTCTGAATGTCACAATAACATTAGGTAGAAAAATATGGTATCTAAGTATGTGTCTATGCAGTACTGAAGACAGTCTCTCAGAAAATCAAAAATCTTGAGAAGATATCAGGGATATGACAAAGACTTAACTCATGTCATTGGTATCTTTATAGATCAAGTAGATTCATACTGTGATAACATAATCTTTCCTTGATAAGTTTGTTTAACTAAAACGAGGTTAAACTTAGTCATAAGCTTAAAAAATAAAATCAGTGGAAACCAAAGAATTCAGTAAGTACCACTAATTTCTACATGCATACTTAATGTCATACTTCTGGAAATGTTAACTACATGTCATGTTTTATTTTCAAATATTATTTCTTACGTCTAGAAATACTATGAACAGAAAAAAATCCACCATTTTTAGTTCATCAGGGATGGTTTTCTACTCTATATTCTCCAGCTATATATAAAACTGGAAGTTCTCAAGAGAATGTCAAGCTTTTGATACTTAATACTTAGCTGTAATGTATTGTACCTGCTACTGACTGCTGACGGGGGACTAAAGACCAAATTGTTTGGTTTTCTTTGGGTGATTTTTCTAAATGTGTATTTTTTCATTTCCAAATTTTAACTATATAGTGTTCAAAATATATATTGAGACATGACAGCTTAAACACAAGTGACCTTTTCAAATGTAAATTTATTTAGGAAAAACAGATGATGCGAAAGCTTCAGAAAAAGTAAAAACTCCCCTGAAAGGAGCCTCCATTCAGCGCTCTCCATCAGATGCAGGAAAAAGCAGTGGCGATGAAGGAAAGAAGCCTCCCTCTGGCATTGGGAGATCAACTGCTACAGGGTCCTTTGGGTTCAAGAAGTCTGGGATGGGGTCTTCTACCATAATCACCACAAGTGGAGCAACCATCACAAGTGGGTCAGCGACTCTAGGAAAAATGCCAAAATCTTCAGCCATCAGTGGGAAGACCAGCGCAGGGCGGAAAACAAGCTTAGATGGTTCCCAGAACCAGGATGACGGTGTCCTGCACGTGAACTCAAAGACGACTCTGCAGTATCGAAGTTTGCCTCGCCCATCAAAATCCAGTGGCAGTGGGATCCCCGGCAGGGGCGGCCACCGCTCCAGCACCAGCAGCATCGACTCCAATGTCAGCAGCAAGTCTGCGGGTGCTGCTGCCACCAAGCTGCGAGAGCCAAGCAAGATCGGGTCTGGGCGGTCCAGCCCTGTCACCATCAACCAGACAGATAAGGAAAAAGAGAAAGTGGCTGTGTCCGATTCAGAGAGTGTCTCACTGTCCAGTTCCCCCAAATCCAGCCCAACTTCGGCGAGCGCCTCTGGCACACCAGGACTTAGACAGCCAGGATCCAAATACCCAGATATCGCCTCCCCCACATTTCGAAGGTTAGTGCTTGTCTGTGAATTCCTGACGTTGTAGTACATAAGGCAAGGATTTTCAGTGTGTTGGAAGTACTGGGCAAAAAGGTTTTTCATGGTGTATTTTGCCACAAACAGAGAACCAAGTATAAAAGCCCAAAAAGGGTAATAGTTTTTCACACAACACTTATTTCTATAACACCTAAAGACCTTCCCAGATCTGAAATGGCTATTCCTTGACCTTTGAGCATTTTAGGCACATTCCTGTAACAACAGTTTGAAGGTTAGATGTTGGACTATATGATCCTTATGGGTCCCTTCCAACTTGAGAGAATCTATGATTGTAAGTTCAGGCCCATGAGAAGTTTCCTCTCAATACTCTGATAAACTCCCAAAAGGAAGAAGGATGCTGTGTTCAGGCACGTTCTGTCACTGGAAGAGGCGATGCCAAAGCCTGGTTGGAGAACCCAAGAGCTCTGTAGATTATAATAAAATATTTGCTCCATGTTATTGGCAGCTCCAGCTACAAACGTTTCATTATCTTAGCAGCTTTGTTGCATCTTTCATCACAAACATTAGCGAAGTAAATTTTAATTGTAACGTTTCTAGAAGCCGCAACTGAAGTACGAATTGGGCTGGAGCGCTTGCATTGTTAGAGAAAAGCCAATAGTGCCCTCTTGTGTCTGGTTACCAAAACAGCATCTCCAGGCCGCTGGGCAGCTGCCGCTGACTTTTGTGGGCTTGGTAATATGTAAAATGGAATCTTACAGTTTAGCCTTGCTTACTTTACATCACGACAAGTTTTGCATTCATTTCTTATTAATTAACGAGCTTCACCTTAAAATATTTCCAGTAAGACATTAAGTCATCACATGACCTTTTATTTCAAGAGTTTTAGTGGATTTGGAGTTTATTGTTTTATCATCACTGTAGAATTGTCTTCTCTAGAATTGCTGGAAGCAATTATGTGAAATACACCTCTGTCCTGACTGCTCTTGGAGGCAAACTGAGCCCATTTAGCTCTGGTGCAGTTTATTCTGTCTGAATGGTTACTACATGACCGATGACTGCACGACCATCTGTGCAAAAGAACAACAAGAGGGAAATTTTAAAACAAATACTTAGATGTTTACTAAACTATGAAGGATTTTGCAAGTGGTTGTTGTAATAGTTTTGGCTGATTTGAGAAGTAAGGGGGTTAAAAGCTAATGATTTAGCTATGGGAATGCTTAATTACTGAATTTGGGTGAAAGTGTAATCTGTTTATGCACTAATAAGACAAAAATGTGATTATTTTACCTCTCTCTGGGAGGGTCTGTATGTGCAAAGAGCGCATCTGAACAGGAGTGAATGAGAGCTGTTGCTAATGAAACAAACCCTGATTATTCTGATATGGTTGAGTGAATTTAATTTTGTGATGCGATTGATCAACTAGGTAGGCATGATTTTAGTAGCAGTAATTACAAATGTGTAGTTTGGCTCTTAGGATGTTACGCCATGAATGTTTAATGTGGCTATCAGTTTCTCTAAAGCTATTTGTTTTACATTTAGGTTGTTTGGTGCCAAGGCAAGTGGTAAAGCTGCCTCTGCACCCAGTACTGAAGGTGTGAAACCCACATCGGCAATGCCCAGCCCTAGTACCACATTGGCACGGCAAGGCAGCCTGGAATCGCCATCCTCGGGCACAGGCAGCATGGGCAGTGCAGGTGGGCAAAGTGGTAGCAGCAGCCCCCTCTTCAGTAAACCTTCGGACTTAAATGCAGATGTTGTAAGCTTAAGTCACTCCTTGGCTTCCAGTCCTGCCTCAGTGCACTCTTTCACATCAGGTGGTCTTGTGTGGGCTGCAAACCTGAGCAGCTCTTCAGCGGGCAGTAAGGACACACCAAGTTACCAGTCCATGACTAGCCTTCACACCAGTTCCGAGTCTATTGACCTTCCTCTTAGCCATCATGGCTCTCTCTCTGGACTGACAACAAGCACTCAGGAGGTTCAGAGCCTGCTCATGAGGACTGGAAGCGTCAGATCTACTCTTTCGGAAAGGTGAGCTTGCCTATAGATACAGTGACCACGAAACAGTGAGAGGCAAAAGGACAGGAGCCAAAAAAATAATAAACCCTCCACCTTGTTTTCCTAAAGGGACACTGTTTAATTAGCAGCTTAGGCCTTTATGTAAAAAAGGAAGGAAGAAAAGAAAGCTGAAAGGCATTCAATGTGGAATCAACTACCTTTTAAGTTTTTACAAGCACTTTTTCTATCTTGAGAAGTTTTTTTTGGTTCCCTTCTTCTGACGAACAACCAGAGAAAAGGGGAAAATTGTCTAATTAAAGGCAAATCTAAGCAGCCACATAATGATTCCTGCAGGCTGGATGTACCTGCTGCCCCAGCAATGGTCAGCTATAAAGCTGTATCGCTGCCTTCTTGCTAACAAATCTTCAGCAGTGGGACCCCATCAGTTTTCTTCCCGTTAGCTCAAAGCACAGACAGAGCTGGTGGGCCCCTGCCTTCAGCCGACCAGTCTTGCCTTAAAATACTCAATCCTGACAAGTTGCTTCTTACACGGTAATCATTACACAGATCCTTACTAAAATACAGTTTCACCGTCAGGGAGCCAGTTTACAAATGACACCCTCGCTATATGCACAGTCCTGGCAAGTGTCTGGAACAGACAAAGAAAAGCAAGAAAATTATTTCCTCTGTTTGGTCTGTTAAAGACCTTTTTGATATGCAGATGTTTTACCATTAAAGTTACATTATAAAGAGGTCCAACCACCCTGGCACTGTTGTACCAAGATTATTTTTTTATTATTATTGGGAATCATTTATTTGCCTTTTGCAAGAGGGAAAAAAAAATAATCTTTGCTAGGCACTAAGTAATTTTCATCTCCTGCGAAATTTTTCAAGATTTGACAATGAAACTCTTATCTCACATGAGGACTGAAAAGTCAATATTTACCATTTCATTAGCCTTTGATCCAAAAAAGAAAATTACTCTGAGTCAGTCAGAAATATTGTAGACATTTTAAGCTTAAATTTAGTTGTTTTAACAACATAATCATTTAAAGGAAAAAAGATCTTTCATAGACAATGTAAAGTGCTTTGGGTTTTTTTTTTCCTTTATAGAAACCCAGAGATTTTTCAATACCAATCCTTTCCATGGAAATATTTCACTTTCAGTGAATCAGCTTTAAAAAAAAACCAAAACCCCCCAAAACACACAAACAAAACCAAAATCCTAAACAACAATTTGCCTAATTTAGATGGAAACTCTCCACACATTTCATTCTCTTATGTTACATCCATAAGTATTACTATATCAGCTAAAATCACACCTCTTGCTAATATAATTTCAACACTATAAAACATATGTGTACCAATATAATGCCTGATAACAACAGTAGTTAAAAACACCCTGATACATGAGTAAGTTGTAGTTTGCACTGTGCCTTTAATATTTAAATAGTAATTTGCAATGTGTGCCATGAACTGAATGTGACAATATTTCTTAGATTGTTATAAATATTTCTTAGAATTATAAATATTTCTCTTATAAAAAACTTCACTAATTTTAAGTCCTACATATATGAATGGTGAGGTCAATAGAATGATGTGGAAGAGTATGAATTTATGCCAAAGATCATATTTATACAGAGGATGTTAAACATCACATTTAAAATGTTAATGGTTTGGCATAAGCTCCTGAGGAACCCCCACTACTAATACTTTATGTATTTGTTCAGTGACTTAATTTCAGTGGTTCCAAATACTTTGCCTTTGGCAATATTTTTAAGTTTCAGATTTGTCCATGTGGGGATATTATGATTGAGTCCAGAGAGAGCCATTTATCATGTTGATCTGTCCTCAGAACAAATATATATATACCTAGAGAAAATGGTGGAAAATGGTGTCATTTCTTGAACTATAGCCCCAATAGGGTTTTTGCAGTTTGACTTTTCTAAAAGGTCTGTTACAAGTGCTGTGTTATTTCTAGGCTGTTTTATACAGTAAAACCTACATGTAACAACAAAAACATTGATTTGCAACGTTAGAGACATATGTTTGGGAGCAGATTATGCCCTTTTTCCTTTGTAAATTCAGATTATATTTGAGATGCCCATGGCAATACTAGTTGTAGCCTGGCACAGCGTAAGAAATTATCTGCAAAGAGGCTTGTCCTTTTTCTTCAGTTACTCTAGAGCTTGCAAAAGACTGAGTGAGCAGTCTGTATAGTGAGGTGTACTCATAAAATGTAGAGACAAAATCAGAAAGACCAAAGCACAAAATGAGATACAACTGGCAAGCGACATAGGTCTATGCAGAGAAAGCCTAGGGCAAACTAAAAGAGAATGGAGAGCTAATAACAGATGATACAAATACATATGGGTTTGCTTCGTTGAAGCATTAACTGCAATTTGATAGCTAAACATCACTAATGGCAAACATGCTAAGAGGGAACAAAAAGGTTAAAGATTACTCCAGTTTACTGGTCCTGATGAACTTTTCACTTCCCTGCTTCACACACAGGCTGAAATAACCCAGCAGTCATTAGGACTGGAAAAGAGGTTTCAAAGGGTCTATGCTGAGGAAGGAGTGAGAAGGAGAGCTGGGATGGAGGATGAGGGGATTACGGGCGAGACCACCTGGCCTTCGTTCCTGGGAAGATACAGAGGATATTAAACAAAATTTGTTAAGTAACAGATAACATGGGGTTAGCCATGAGCAGCCTTTTAAATAAGACTAATTTAATTCATTTGCAGGAAAACAGGCTTTGTGAGTCATCGCAAGGAATTAATAGATACCATAAGAAATCCTGAACTTAGTAAAGCTTTAGGTGCTATTTCAGATAACAGTCTCATAAGCATATGAGGGAAATAAAGCAAGGGGCTTGACTGTTGGTAAATTTATCAAAGACTAGAGATCAAAGGTTTATTAGCCTGAAAGGATATAGTGGCAGGATATATTTGAACAGATACAAAATGGGAAATGGTGGGGCTATTTTGCAGAAAGGAGACAGTGTCTGGGGGGGTTGTAGTGCCATTGCTGGGACAAAGCATTTTTCCCAGCATTTTGAAAATCGAAGTATCACGTATAAGTCTTAGAAAGAAGTTACCCCATTCTACTTGTTCATGTTAAGGCTTTAACTTGAAGACTGGAACATCAAGTTTCAGGAAAGACTTGTTGTAACTGGAAAGAACCCAGAAAATGTGAACAGAATCTCAGGGCGCATCTAAGTTTCCTGCTAAGGGGAGTGGCCCTTGACTGCCTCAAAAAAGCAGTCACCTGCCATGGAGACAGCAAATCTGCAATGTCTCTGCTACATTTGCCCACACACTCCTCCAGAGATAATCAGATGTTTCCCACACCCAAGCAATGGTATGGCATAAACACAGGGCTCCCTGAAAACTGCTGCATTGATAGTGTCAAAGTTTACTCCAGCAAATTTTGTGTCATTCTTTTACATTGTAATGAGATTCTTCTGCATTGTAATAACTAAAATATAGGTACAGTAAATACTTCAAAATATTTGCTTTTTCAGGAAAATTTGCATCTCCCTGAGGACTTCTGCTGGTTTTTGCACTAGCAGTATTTATTTAGAAAAATCTACTTCTGTTGCCAGAGCAGTGTAACTCCCTGTGTGGGAGGACACATGTATTTTGTCTTACAACAATTTAAAGAGATTAAAATAAATTACACAGGTATTTATACTCTAAAATAAAATTATCTACTGGGGTTAATAGGTGAAATATCACTGCTTTAATTGATAAAATTTTCCAGGTGGACACATCACCAATACTTCTTTTGAACCCTTAATTGCTGTTGGGCATTGCAAATTTGTGTCTTTCTTCTGCTTGGTCTGAGTGACACAGCAAAGGATGCATGAAAAATGCAGAAATATAGGAATTAACAGTGGCTTCATCAGCAATAATGGCTGCATTTTAAGATTAGTGGAGTGGAAGTGGTTTCTAATTACATGACTGGCTTGCTCTGGTTTACTTTAAAGGAATGTTTAGTTTTGAGGACCATGAAAGTGCATTGAAATCCACTTAAGCTCTGCAAGACTTTCAATTATTTTAAATTACCATCATAGTTGATGGTTGTGGTTTTAAGGTGTGAAACAGTGTATCCCATTTTCTTGTGTGCTCAGCCATTTGTGGAAACTCATTTATAAGACCCCTATCAGCTTGGCCCAGCCTGTCCTGGACCTCCCTAGGTGTTTCTTAGCTTGCAGTAATTTTATTTCCTAACAGCTCTGCTGCAGTTAGATATAGTCCAAGGATATGGCATTATGGCCCTTTCCCAAGTTAATATCAACAGCCAGGACAGGTAGGAAATGAGAGCTGTAAAGGTTCCTGTAAATTCCCCCCGAGAACTCGCAGACCGCTTCAGCACAGCAAAATAAACAAAAGGCAATGGAGATACAGGCTTGATAACTTCAGCCTACCTCTGGCTGCATCTTCCTGCAAGAATGCTTTTTGCAATTGACAGGGCAAAGGAAAATACCAGGAATACTATGACATTCTTCGCCTCACTTTACATTGATATTTGTTTTGAGCCAAAGAGACAAATTTCCATGTGTGCATTACTTCTTTCAGGAAAGGACTGACTTTTTTTTTTTTTTTTTATATCATCTTTGGAGACCTTTTGAGCACTGAGGTCAGTTCAGTTCTATTTACTGAAAGTCCAGTTTCTGTAGAGGTAATATACCCAGCTTTTGGTGGAGGAATGCTGTCATACACTAAAAAGATGTGTGCAGCTATTGGTCTGAATTAATAGTTACATGGAACCATATTTAATGGTTTCATGCAGTTCTCTGAAATCTAGGAGCATCATTGCAAGATTTAGCATTTAAAAAAACACAGAATTAATGTTTGCTACAGTCACATTTATGCAATTGCAATAACTCCATGGTCATGTTGAGGAAATATTCACCCCTATTTCATGAGTGACTGAATTCAGAAGTTTTTTAGCAAAATCCTGTGGTCACTATTAGCCTGTTTACCTGACTGACATAACTTTTGGCTTGTGGACTGTTTTAAAGGATCACAGATTGGCTCCTTTATTCTTACATAGTGTGCTATAGATTATTTTGAAATACATAGAACTTCAAGTTATAGTAATATTAGAAAATTTATTGTTCATTAGGATGTTTGAATTATTTGCAGAAGAAACTGATGTTGTTATGATCATGTTTTGAAATTTAGAGGTGCATAAAGGTTCTCTCTAAGGAACTAAAAAATATGTGACTCATACATTCAAATTTATGTTGCCTTTTTACCAACCAGTCTTATGGACCATGATAGCTGGGCCTGTGCTGAAATCTTCCCAAGTTTCTCCTACTGTTTGCTTTCTCCCCATGCAGAACAAGGCCCTCATTAAACTAGTAAAACTGCCTGTAAAAATTCCTGGTGGTAAGAGTGGGTTACTTCCGCTGGTCTGAGCCCTGATGGTAATGGATTGCTAACGCCAACAGTGTTTTAACTGCCTTTACCTACTTTGATCAAGGTTAAACTACAGCAGGGCGTCCAGCACCCCCAGCATAGTAGGAAACAACCTTTAATAATACCTTGAGAGTTTTTTTGGCTAGGAAGAGTCCTAAATAACTGGTTGCTCTCAGAGGTGTGATTATGATATGTAATACAGAAACTTACTAAAGCCATTTTGCAATTTAATCCATACAGTGACACCAAGTTATGTTCTTAAAGGAAAAAACAGTGCAACACTTACTTGATGATAACTAGTTCAAATTTAACCCACACTGGTCAGGAATAAATCTACCAAGTCTTTATGAGGAAACACCCAATTGACACTTATTTAAAGGGATGCTAGTGGATGCCCTTCTAGTGATGGGGCTTAAATAAGGAAAAATACAGCCATAGAATTCCAGTAATCGGCCACTGCCACCGTTGTGTGTGTGAATATGGAACAAAGATGCTTTGGTGCCCTTTTCATTGTCCCCACCATCACCTTACTATGTGAGCCCCACAACAACAGAAAGCCAAGGGCCTGTATATTTAGCACATATTTCTACACACAGAGCTGTCATTTGGCTTCTGCAAGGGCATGCTGTCTCTTAGCAGGTGCCACAGCCTTAATTTCTTTTGGAAATCTATTGGCATATCATAGGCAACTGTGAAAAATAAAGATTCATACTGTGACCATATGATTCTCACACAGATTGCAGGGTGAAGCTGTAGGAAGGTTAGAAATGGTAAGGAAGGACTTCTTTCTGACTTGGATAGTCTCCAAATTACTATTGACCCAGCCCAGAGCATGTCTAGATGAAAAATGAATGTGCAGCAGTTTATGTTCTGTTGTCCCTTCCAATGAGTCAGGGATTTATCATGAAAGTTATATTAAAAAGCATTAAATGACCTTCTGTTATGCACACAAATCTAGACCTTTAAAATTTGTAATTCTGAGCAGTCCTGTTTACTGTATGTCCTTAGGGATTTTTTTTGTTTTAACAGCATGCAGCTTGACAGAAATACACTACCCAAAAAGGGATTAAGGTATATATATATTTTTGAGCATGACTGCTGCTTCTCTATTTTCCTGTAACCTTTTCTATGCTGTCTTTCCTTTTCTTTCTCCTTTTGTTGATCCTGTTTACAACAGAGTTCTTGGTATTTAGATTCAAACCAGAAAATGTAGATTTTAACAATGGACTTTTTCTTTCCAAGTTTGCCTAGTGAATAAATTTCCTTTCAAGATATATCATAGAAAGTGAATACTGTTAAGGATAGTTTCCTTATTCAATGAATCTTAACAGGTATTGAATCCTGGAGAGCTAAAAGAGACAGAGCAAGATACTTTTGCAATTCAATGGGACTAATTGTTGAAAATATTATTGAGAAAAGCAAGGGTTTAGAGGTGGATCTGAACTTGAACTCTAAATGCAAACACTCATGCAGTTTGAATTGAAGATCTAGTAAAGGATAGGACTAGAATATGCAAATTATGGTATCCAAGGTTTGTAAGTATAAAATAAGCCCTGCTCCAGCTAGTCTTGGTCCTTACCCAGGAATACTCAAAGTCCAACTTTGGTACTAAATTCCCCACTAAACAGAGTTGTCTTCACCACAGAAAACAGTAGTCATCCACCCTCTTTGCTCCATGGTTGAAAGAGGGGGTCATTAGGTAACTTGTCTGGTCTCACCAGGCATGGAAGCCATGTCCCTAATCCAGGAAGGAGATCTGGCAAGCAAAGATATATGTGCATGCACACAGACACTCTGCAGCCTTCCAGTCACTGAAATTACAGTTAAATTTCTTAAGTTATTGATAAATAATATTTTATGAAATTTAAGATAGTGCTAAGTGTTGTCACTAGAAGCACTGTCTGCTCTTCTGCACTAGCTGTTCCTCAATAAGAATTTAATCAATTTTCCTGTTTTCTCATAACAATCATTTTGGATTCAGAGAGAATGGAAAAGATGGAACACATGGAAGAGACATAAAGGGGACCCTGCAAGGGTACAATGGGATGATTGAGGTTTGTGGTTGTACAACTGTAATGGTGGCTGAAAGCTGAAAGTGAAATGGAGTGGCAAAACAGCTTATAAGCATATAAGCCTGATCAGTTATCCCAGAAAGACCATCAGTTTGATTTAACGTGCAGAGATCCCAGTCCAAGACCCAGATCCTGAATTCTCATTTTGCCATCTTTCTGATCTGGTAACCACTGGGTAACTCTGCTCTACCACATTTATAAGCAAAGATCATAGCTGTCTGTTTGAAAGGAGAAAGGATGTAAATATTTAATCAGGGCAAGATGTTTTAATGCTGAAAATATTGTACAAAACCCCAAGCACAACATGAGAACTTACATGTTCATTTAATCTGCTTTCTAAGCAGAAATACTTGTGCTTCCCAAGCCTGAAGCCAGAATATCACAAGCCCTTTCTGCTCTGTTGTTTGGGGAACACTTATGGCTCATGACAGTGGTGAAGAAGGTGCTCATTTCTCAGCAGGAGATTGTGCAGAATGAAGCCGGATATTGCAGACATTGCTGAAAACAGTCTCTTGATTAAGACCCACACTGCCTGCACAATGTAATGTTTAACAACTGCCAGAATTGCCCTTCTTCAGCCCAGCCAGAAGAGGCTGGGCCAGTGAGTTAACAGTTCTCCCTCTTAGCCCCTGTGTCAAGTTGCCCTTTTATTGGTTTTCTATTGGAAGTAGTTGATGAATGATTTGATTCCCAGACTTCTTCCTTCCAGAGAACTTGTTTCTGCTAATTGTGGGGTTTTCCTGTCCCTTTCCCTCCTCCCAGTTTGGGGCAGGGCACAATGCTAGCAGGGTTCAGAGCAGCAGACTGTGTATGACCAGGAGTAGCTTCATTACTGATGCACACTCCCTTTTCAGAGTTGTTGATCTGTTTCACTCCTATCATCTAACCAATTGCACACATGATCTGTGGCAGATCTTGTTTTGTAAATGGCTACTCACATTTCTTGGCTTCTAGTCTGTCCGTTCCCCACCCTAGCCATACATCTTCTGAGCTTTTGCATTAACCTGTACTCTCCCTATGGCTTTGAAGTCCTTTCCTATCAGCTCAGTCATCTGACTTCTGTAGTTTATCATCATATCTCTTCAAAGGAAGGGAATGCTGTTTTGGGGAGGGGGATGAAGAAAAAAGGGGGTTCAAGTCCTGCATTTTTTCTGTTGTAATAAGATGGTAAATTTTACCTTATTAAAATCCCTGGTGATAATCACTTGACTAGACTTTATGCTCTACAAGGGTTTTGTTCTATCTAACTGGTAAAGGGTATTTACGTGACACCTGTTTCTTTCCAAACCATCACCTTGTCGTTGTTTTGAGCATGTCAGCTGTGGTTTTTCAGATATACTCCATCATCCCGGCAGACGAGTCAGGAGGAAGGCAAGGAATGGCTTCGGTCCCATTCAACTGGAGGCCTGCAAGACACTGGCAGTCAGTCCCCGCTTGTTTCTCCTTCAGCTATGTCTTCATCTGCAACTGGAAAATATCACTTTTCCAACTTGGGTAAATGCCATTTCCCTTCACTGTTTCTCCCCCTCTAGAACAGAATCATAAAATTTAACTATTCATATTTCTTTCTTTGCCAAACTGGATAATTTATTTTAACATCTCCGTCGCCATATTTGGGTACCTGACTAATGAAGGGAGACTCATGGTGTTCTTCATGGAGTAAGCCAGGGTACCTCCTGTCTGCATACAGGAAAAAAGCACAAATTCTCTATGATTTGCCCAAGGAGAAGAAAATCTGAGGCAGAGCTGGAAATTAGCTTCTAGAGCAAAACTATCCAACTTTTAGGATTCACAGTCAGTAGGTTTCTTTCCAGTGATTTTAGTGAATGTCAACCCAGACACTAAACATTACTTTTTTTTCCTGTATACAGGTTTGGTTTAAGTTAGGCCTTTCCAATGCAATTCAGTGGCTGGGCGTGGCTATAACTGCACTGGGCCCAATCCAGATCCTAAACCTGAATGCAATATAATATTTTGGGATGTGAGTCACATTTCAGATTTATTTGATTACAGGTCAAGATTCAGATTTAATTCTTCTGAATCTTGTTTCAAGTTAATCCAACGCAAATTTAGTTTTGTTAATAGTTTTATTTTCTCTTTAATGCTTAATAGAAAACCATTTATTTGCACTGTGCTGGACACATACTAAGTTCACAATGAGCTTCTGTGTTTTAGGCCCTTACTGTGGAATTAGCAGTAACCTTTGAAGCATTCACACTTCCATCACTCTGTCACAGCTTAAGGCATCTTGTAGGTTACGATCACTGAAAAGAAATTTGATCAGACATACAAATGTAGGTCTTTATTACATAAGGGAAAAGAAGTTGAACAAAGCCACTTTTAAAAATGAAATTTGATCCTGGCTAAGCAAGCCACTGCTTTGGATTTCTTCCATGTACTTGTAGTAGTTTTAGACACAGCACTTTTAAAGCAGTGTTTCTTTCACTGTATCGTTTTCTGCTTACAGTTACCTTCTTTTTCTTTTTCTTCATAGTTGTACTCACAATGGAGAGCAATAAGATCAGGGAGGTTTTAAAATTTATTTTGTCGTTGTCCTTTGCTTCTTTCCATTATCATAGCCCTATGGAATAATTTGCTCTCACAACACAGCTGCTCTGGTAGTTTATGACTTAAGGCACATCTTGCATGAGCTAAAATAAATGTACAAACACTGAGGCTGAATTTGGATAGACAATTAGCTTTTTCTACTAGGTGTTGAGTTCTTGTGGGTCAGTTGAATCATAACCAGGCTTTCCTTCCTACTGACAAACAAACACTGCAAAAAGCTTAAAGTAGGTTCATCAATGCTGTTCTGCATTTTAACCATGAGTGATTGGACTACGGCTATTTATTATAATGAGATGCAACTGCCCTGTGCAGAAGTTTTAACCTAATATAGTGGTAGGTGCTGTAGAAAATCAAAGGGTAAATGTCTTGCATATGCCCATAAACTTTGGTCCTAACAGCTGTTGGTAATATAGGTATATAACAATAAAATATGGATACTGCTTTATTAGAAGAGCGGCTTATAAAAAAAAGCTCATGATTTCTTATTCCTTTTTAACTTCTAACTTCTGAATCTCTCCTATTGATTTTCTGTCTTGGGCTGTCAGAGTGAACAAGTGTGTATTCAGACACCAGTGTCAATGTTACCTCGTGTTTCACAGGATTAGTCTCATCCAGCTCCAGCTCCTTGGACATCATGTGCTTCACCTTTCTGTGGTGGCTTTGTATGTAGGAATAAAAGCCTTTCATTTTCTCAACAGCGTAAAGTCCACCTAACCATGCTAGTCCTACATTACAGTTCTGTGCAGAACCAAAACTCATTTAATGGAAATATGCTTCATTAATAAAGCTTTGTATTCCAGTGAGTCCAACCAACCTATCTCAGTTTAACCTTCCTGGACCCAGTATGATGCGTTCAAACAGCATCCCTGCACAAGACACTTCTTTTGATCTGTATGATGATTCCCAACTGTGTGGCAGTGCTACATCCTTAGAAGAGAGACCACGAGCAATTAGTCATTCAGGTTCATTCAGGGACAGCATGGAAGAAGGTAAGACTGAGTTACTATTTGGATCAGTGAATAGGGCCCAAAATAGGCCCCCAAACTAGGCCTCCAAAGTGTAGTAAAATTTTAAAATATTTCTTCTTCAACAGAAAAACATGAATAACTTTGTAAATCTTTGCTTTGCATCTGTTGAGGTGGACTCACAGGACTTCTCTACCCTAAAATGTGGAAGATATTTCTTTCACACAGTAACATGCAATGGTGTGTATGTCATACATGTATAAATCCTTTATCAGAAATTTTGGAGGAAAGGAAGCCATTCTTGGAAAATTTTTCTTTCTGCCTCTAAATTTGAAGTGTCTGAGCATACCTTGACTACTGTGATTCCACAATTTCTTGGTCCTCCTTCTGTATTTTCTTTTTTTTTTTTTCCAAATGCCACTGTTACTTAGCATCCCCTTTATTTTGTAGCCATTTCATTTCCCCACTTTCCTATGGCCTCCTACAGCAAACACTATGTGAATTTCTGTATGTAAACTCTATAATTTAATCTGACCTCAATACTTTCTTTATGCAGATTATTGCTGTTGGTCTGGTTTCTTTAATACTATGTACAACACCTGGAATTTGGGAGTATTTTTTGATTGGTTTTTGATTTTGTTCTTTTTTAACCATCTGACAACTCCTAATTAAATGCACTGTAACATTTTCTTCTGCCTAACATTTCTGGCAAATCTGATTATTTGCAGAATTCCAGTAAGCATGATGATCTCACATCCTTTTATTAAAAAATTGAAATAAAATAAAATAAACACAAACAAACAAGATCAACCAACAAAAAAAACCCAAAAGGAAAAAAAAAACACACTAAAATTTTATGGTGATTCATTCTATAACATCATTTCATCAATCTTGCTTACTGCTAAGTGGTGAAAATGTAAATGGTCTTTATAACAAGGAAAAAAAAAAAAAAGTCTTCCCTTAGCCCCAGAGGTCATAGTTATGAGATAAAAGGAGAAAAAAAGTCATAGATGAAATAATGGGCAACTAATACTTTTACTTTTCAATTCCTTCTTCTCTATTTTAGATGATATGTCAGGCAGACATCTGGGTATGGAATACTAGCAGTAGGGTGCAGGACAGATCAAGCTGTGAGTTGTCAGCACAGAGAGGATGGCTGACTGCACAGAAGCGTATCACATAATTCAAGGACAGAGGTGACTACAGACCCTTTCCTGAGGAACAGAATTGTCAAAGGAAGAATAATAGAGAAAACAAGGCAAATAATTTATGCATAGAAAAAGAGGTGTTAAATCTTGAATTTCAACAATGGGTCACCAGTGGCTTTGATGAAAGTTTGTTCATTGGTCATGTTTCATATCCAGCTGATGTGGATAACCATGATCAACCTGAGTAGATTAAAGTCAGTGCATCAATAATAAACAGGTTTCAGCAGTTTAAAGTCATTAGAGATTAACATGAAATGATGGTGTTGGAAGGCCAAATGTATTTTAAGATAGGAGCTCTGAGGAAGATTATAGTGAAAGAAGTGAGGTAATGGAGAGCTGCTGTGTACAAGAGCAGAATGGGAGTTTTGCTGAGAGATTTAAAGCAGAGACTGAAAACCGAAGATGGATTGAAAGCAACAGGGTTTCAATGGTCAGTGTACCACATCTTTGTAAATATTTCCCCATTTATAAAACTAGATTTAAAGTCTGTTTGACTAATCAATTGTAGCCTTCACTTGTCATTTCCAGAGAGGCCAGGAGCCATGTCTTTTGAGTTGAAGTCCTGCAACTTTCACTCAGTGCTCTCAAGGCTGACTCTACCGATGATTAGTGGAAATATGATCCTATGTCCTGCAGTAATACCTTCACATGGACTACAAATACACGGGTTTGCATTATGTTGAAGGGAGAAATCAGCTGGGCAAAGCCTGAGAGCTCTCCCCAGGGAATGGGAACTGTTTTGCAGAGCATAGTCTCTTGTTAAAATCAGTTTGCTCAGCTTTGGACAGGTGTATAAACAACTCAATTTCTGGTTTCTCTAAAGAGTGTATTTATCAAGTGATTTGTTGTCAAAACAACAGAAGTGATGCTTGGTTTGCTGGTACTAATACTGAATCTCACTGGCTTGCTCTCCTACCTCATACACAGTTCAGTATAGAACAATCTTTTTAAGTGCAGGAAAAAAACATCGATAACCTTTCTACACTGATAGCTCATAATTGCCCTTTGTGGAAGATTGGTTCTCATTCTAAAAGGATGTTTAGTTATTGAACTACATGGGGGAAGTTTTATGCTTTCATCAATACTTCATGTTATTTTCCTTTTTTTTAAAGTACATGGGTCCTCATTATCACTTGTCTCCAGCACATCCTCTCTCTACTCTACGGTGAGTATTGACATTTTAGAAAAAAGTTCTGCCTGCCTCTGTTCTTGCTCATTGTTCATGAAAATTTCAATACTTTGAGGTTTAGAAGGATTAAAATTGTACTGCAATAAGGCAGGAATATTTATTTTCAACTTTAGTATTACTGTCATGCTATTTTAGAATAAAATATTTTCATATTTTTATGTGACTTGCTTAGAAGTTCATTAAATCACCTAGTTTATATTTTAATAGCTAAAAAGAAGGTAATGGTCTAGGAGTCTGTCTTTAAGGGGGTTCCTTATGCTATTGTAGTTGATAATTTTGAGTGATTTTGCTTATTTTCAACTAGTTTTCTAATTGTACAATTTACAAAGTGGTTTAGGTACTGTTTGAGTTATACTTCTTGAAAAAAAATTACTTCAGCGGAAGGGAGATACAATTTTCACTTGAAATGACTACTGATCTTTGTTGCAAATGACAGCATTTAGATGTTATTTCCAAAGAGAAGAGTGTCTTTAAAAAAAAATATTAATCTTGATCAGATTAATTAGTTTGAGAAATAATAATATTCTATCTCAAGCAGAAGTTCTGTTTTCGATATTTTTTCCTCTGTTGTTTTGATATCTGAGATCTTTCGCATAATTTTTTGCTTCAGTTGTTCTACTAACAAGAAATCATCCATATGGGAGGAGTCAAACATGTTTGGACATTCCCTTACTGATACAAAACAGTTGCTTTGCAACCTATTCACTAGCTACAATTACATGCTGTAGTAGCCCTTTTTCACGGAAGAGCAACCTACTTACCCACTTTTATACCATGCATTCATGAATAGTCTGTACCCTGTCCATATTTTTGGGTGTTAAATAGTGTCAGCTGATATTCCAGTGATGACATGGATTCCTCTACACAGATCCCACACCAGTTCTTGCCTGGGAGTGCCAAGCCCATGCAGTCTGATGGATTTGTACCATTTGGCAGCCCTACCTCAAAGCTAAACTCATGTTAGCTTAGAAAATAGATTGCATCCATGCACGACATCGACCACAGTGGTGCCTCTCCTAGTTCTGTTTATTCATAAAAGCGGGTTGTACAAGGGCATGTCTGAAACACCAGGTAAACATGCATTAGGTTTGTCCAGGCCTTAAACAGCAAGTTGCAAGGAATTCCAGTCGAATTATTCTTGGTCGGTAGAATGTACATGCAGACTGACTACACATGAGGTATGACTAATACTCAAAATAAAGCTTCTCATGTATGTTTTGGTAGTCAAAAAATCTTTACTATTATTTCCCTGAGACATTATGATCATTTTGCATGGGGTGTATGTGTGTGTGTCCAAAATTATAAATCAACTTTGATGTCAAATTTTAGAAGAATGTTATGAAACTGATAGATGGTAAAAATCCAATTATAGAGTAACACAGAATGTTTTCAGCACCCAATCAATCAGTAAGTCTGAAATATCTCTGCTCTGATGTTGTGTAATGTAGCAAGAGTTTACTAATACTTCCTATTTCTATAACCTGCTGTCATTCCAGATTACAGGGTATCTTGGAAATATTACCTAAACCCCATGATATTAAAGAACAGTATTTTTCCTGCAAAACAAACTTTAAACTGTTTACCTGTAAAGTTTATACTGTAAGTGGAATATCTTCTGAAATGTCTGACTGTGAATTCATGTTGCAGCTAAGCCTAGCTCCTTAGGTTATGGATCATGTAGATAAGATAATGGAAGTTACAGAAAAATCTGTAGAGAGCAAGAAAGGAATTAGTATGACAAAATTACTAGGACTGATCTTTAGGAATGATTTTTTGTCAGAATTTCTTTTACTTGATCCCTCTCATTCTGTAGAAAAAAGTTTAAACTTTTCAGCAATTAATCAGAAGATGATGCACAATTGGAGTATAGAAACATGAAAAGGTGGCAATCAGTATCACATAAGCTGAAAGCAGAGAATGTTTCATTGTTCAGTGGGACCGTGCAGTGCCCCATTTCCTCCAGAAAGTGATAATTTCACAGGGTTATGGCGCATGTAAGTCACTTAACAGGAGCTTTTTTACCTTATTTAAGCAGGCCAAAATTACTAAGAAGGAATTCTAAATCAGCTGCCTTTCCATAAGTATCTCAATCAAATATATTTATCCGTTTTCTCAAGCATTGCCTTAAGCCTTGGTTATAGTGGTTTTCTGCAGCCTAATCACTGAGGGATTCAAAGTGCTAAATAAAGATCAAGACCTTTATGTATTAATACCGAAGGATAGCTGAAAATCTTCAAGTTATTCTCTGAAGATTGTTTCTTTGAGAATTAGAATATGAGATTCAGAAGAGACATTTCATGCTTTGCTGCCATTTCCATGAATAAGTCCAACGAGACAGAAGTTCCACATTCACTGGTCTTTTCTGTATGTATTGCCTTTCTTCTTGATTTGCATTTGGGTTTTACTTACTTGAATGGACTGACAGTCTAGCTTGTAGAGATAAGCATGTGCAGAGACAACCATTTGGTTTCACAGAAAAGTATGCCATGTAAACAGACTTAGCAGACTTCAGGCTTGAAATACTGAATCAGTTTTGGCTGTGAATATATCCAGCTCTCTGAGAAGTTGAAAAAGATGTGTGATAGTGTAAATTATGATAGGTTGTCTCTAATTTTAATCTCCTGCTGCTCAGTAGGTGAGACACTGCAATGTGCACATGCTTAGTTAATTGCTATATTTCTTGCGCTGACTTTCAGCATTAGCTACACTTAGAATCCCTAGACTTCATTAACTATGCTAAGCCAAGCTCAAAGGAGATGTGTAAGGACATGTCATTTGCATGTTAATATTTTAAGTCTTCAAAAAAAAGAAAAAAATAATCCTTATGAGGATGGGATGCATGGATATGATGGGGAAGTAGAGGGAGAAAAAGAAGTATTTTCTTTTAGAGCCTTTTGAACCAATGGCTGAGTAGCAGGTTACAATGGTGTCAGTGTAAACTCTTCAGTAAAAACTGCTCAGATGTATTTTGCTTGTCAGATTTTATTTTTTAAGTTGATAGTATACCTGGAGGCCTGTTCTTTCATTTACTTCTGCCACTGTCCACAAAAGCTGACTTGTTGGAGCCAGCTCTCTGAACCCTGGGAGAAAGGCAACGCTCCCTTGTAACATGTGTAACAAAGGTAGCACTGCCTTCATCAGCAGGGGCCAGTCAGCTAAGGATGAAGACCCATCCTCACATGGTAATTTCAAGAAAAGTTCACCAACCCTAAATTTTTAGGGGTTTTTGCTTTTCTTGGCACAGTAGAATTCATAAGGGGACATCATCTTTCTTGATCCCTTCGTGACTTTTCAGGCACTGCCTGTTTGAGGTAACAATGAGAACAGAATTTCATTTTTTCCTGTAGGCAGATACCCTTTTAGTGAACATAGATCAGAAAGTTAGTATCAGTATGTGTGTCACATCAGTGCTGGCAAATAAAACAATTGTTATATTAAATGATTCCCATGTAGTGATGTATTAGGTATTACAGTAGTTTCAGCCAAGAGCAGTTCTAAGTGTTGCACAGGGAAACACCGTAGCATTCCAGTCTTTTCAGAGACTGTTAACAGATAAGTATGTATGGAAAGAGCAATTTCGAAAAGTCTTCTCCCCCTACACCAGGTAAAGAAAATATTTCTATAATAAATTATTAAAATTCTAACAGCACAGAATTTGTGCCTAATACAGGCTTAAAAAAGCAGCTGTATTACTTTGCAATAACACAGATACTGCCTGATGTCAGGGATTCTTCCGAGGAACTGTTACGTTAGGTTTTCTTAGCCTTTCTAGTGTTTTTTATAGCTGATTCTTCCACCCACATCTTCCTTTTACTGCTTATTTCTCTTCCATCCAACTTGAGACTGCTTCTCTGAGCTTGGGCCACCTCAGATCATGGGGTGGATTGATTTCCAGTACATCAATTGATTTTATGTTATGGAAGGGTTCCTCTCTTATGGCACACCATTCCTTTCTGTTTGGATCCCACTGAAGCAAGATTTCTCTATCCATGAAATTGCTCCTAAATTAGACTATTCACATGCTTACAAATATAGTGACTGTTAAAGGTTTGCCTTGCAATGATTTAGTTTCTCGGCTTTTTGAAGACTGCTGTGTAAATAGCGTCATTATGTGACATAATACATAACAACATGGAAAACATCTAAAATTTTTAAATATTATTAGCAAATTTAAGCTGAAACCTTAACATGCCTTCAGAGCCCTTAATATTTTGGTCAGTACTTAGCATAGAAGAAATTACTTTAAAGTGCCTGTAGCCCTCTCTCCTCACCTTCCTCCCACATATTTTACGGGTATGCTGTCAACTTTTCTTAATAGGGATTAGTCTATTAGGAATATTGCTTGGTATATCGTAAAACAAATATATTTCCAGGAGCCATAATAACCATTATGGTGTAAAAGTTTGCGGGTAACAGTGAGGTCCATGCAGTGACAGCATAGCAAATTTTCTTTGTATCTTAGAAATGTAGCTGCAGTTTCTGCAGTTCTGTTCCTGTTCTCCCTTTATCCACTGTTTCATGTTGTCAGTACGCTGGCAAACTCTTTGGGGTTTCAGCTTGCCAAGTAAGTTGAAAAGAATTCCATTTATTGTTTTTACTGCATACCTTCCTTAAATGTAATGGATCCGTGAAGCTATTCATTTCACTTCAGTGTAGCTGGCTTTTATTTTCTATTACCGCAATTATGTTACACACTGCTTCTAAGCCATTTCTTCTTTGTTTTCTTTCAGGCAGAAGAAAAGGCACATTCAGAGGTAAGAACTTTTCTTCATTTTTATATTTATGTATTGCATTATATTATTTTGAAGTTTATTATTTAAATGCTATGGCTAAACTACTGAGTCGCTGGGGAACATAACACCCTGTGTCTTTGCACAATTTTTTAAGTATTGGTAAAAAGCTGATGCAGCTTCTAGTGCACTAGAAGGTGTGTTCTTAGCATTGTGCTGAAGAATTCCTTCTGGCTGATGTTCTGAAAAGGTGAAAAGAATTGATTAGATCGGGTTTCTGAGTGGAGTTGAGGTACATCTGATTTCAGATTTAATACCGCTCTGTACTGGATCTAAGGGACTGTGCAATTCAAGGTAATGTGCTGCCTTTTGAGGAGAAAAAACCTTCAAATGCTCGCTTTGAACTTCTCTGCCTTACATTTTGCATTATATTAAATTTCTGAAACTGACCACTTTGATGGATTTCAGAGCAATGCAGATTGATTTCAGATATAAATCAAATCTGACGTGGAAAACAGCTTCTTTCTCCTCACAGTGTATAAGAATGGGTGACAAGCCTGGGTCAGCAGCTGGATACAATTACAGCCTTTCTCAAAATGAAGCCCTGGTTGTATTAAAAGGGTACCAAGGAGTAGCAGGAATACAATGCAGCACCAATGGGTGCACTTCCACTTCACAGAGCTACGTGCCTTCCAACTCCTGCATTTATGCTGCTCCTATTTTTTGCTACTCTAATCAGAAAAGAGTCAATTAAAATATGTTTTGAGGAAGTTGAACAAATAAGCATATTCTTACTTGCCATAGTATATTTCAGTATAATTTCTACCTGAATTTTCTAAGCTCCTTTCTCTGAAGGTTAAAGCAAGAGTTAAAAAGCATGCCACAGCTCAGTAGTGTAAATGACAATTCCTCATTTCATTGAGGTGAAACAACATTTCTTTCCTGTGTATTTCTACATGTTTTCTCAGTATCTAGGTCTCCTTTGTGCTGCTCTTGCAGGAGGTGTTGAATAGCAGTTCATGAAAACTAACTTTGTATAGTTGCAGGAATATGATGAAAGCATAGCTTAAGCAGGAAGGTCAAATAGTTGCTACTTAAAACCAAAGAGAAAACTTGGGAAAAGAAAAATGGCAGTCCGGGATGGAGAAGAGCTCAATAATCGGTCTCCTTTGCTCTGAGCTAGTGTAAATGACCTAGCTATTTTTGTATCGTAGATGTACAAGCACTTGTTCATTGTTAAAGCTTGTGCAGTATTCCCTGTTGGTTTTTATGGGAGTCATAAAATTAAAGTACTGCAATAGCCTTTACTAGTGAATGTTACGTGCTTCCTTTCCTAGACTAGTTTTAGACATTTTACTTCCCTAGTCTGGAATAATTTCTTTTATGCGTGAATATGAAAGAGGTTTCAAAGTGAAACTCTATGCTGTGTTTAAGTTTGTTGCGGTGCCTGGAGTCCCTGTAAGATCTCAAATAGCATTAAATGAGCTTAAAATGATGCGCAAGCTTCATGCTAGTTATCTATCCTAGCAGTAATGTGGGTTTTTTTTAAGGACTCTGTTTTTCATTAAAGGATACATTTAAGTTTATTTTCATGTCAACAAGCTCATTTAAAGCTACCTTTATTTTTTTTTAAGTTGGCAAGCAAGTTTTTGAATAGTATGTAAGTTTTAAAGAGGCTGCATGTTTGAATCACAGGGACTGTAGGAAGTATTGTGTTAGAGAAAAAAAATAAATTACTGTACCTCATCTAACTTTAGACATCCATAAAGGAAAAATCTGTGTCTGAGGTAGTCATCAAAACCTTCTCCATGCCAGGCAGTGGGGGAGCACTTTTTTGACACTTTATCAGAGTTTAATGTAGGTACTTAACATATGTCAGTTGTATCATGTCTACAGTCAGACACTGTGAACCTCACCCGAATTCATTCATGTTTCATAATCTCAGGGCTCATCCAGGGCTCCTACCCTTGACTGCACTAAGGATATGTTTGGAACTTTTGGGATTTGGTAAAATAACATGACACTTACATGTGCAAACAGAGGATAGTACATATGAGGTAATTAAGCATTGCCCATATGTGCTCCCTTAACGAGGATCCTAGCTCATATGATGGTTAAGTGCAAACAAAACAGTTGGAGCAGCCCTAAGTGCCAGCTTTAATAATCTGTATTTCTGAATAGTTCTGAGATCAAAATGTGAAACTAAGACATCGTAAACCTATTAGCAATCTCTTAAGAAAACAAACCAAAAAACTCACAACAAAAGGAAATTGCTGAAATACTGACAGCAGTCTTTTTTTTTCTTTTTTTTTCCTAGCAAATTCAGAAACTACGGAGAGAGCTGGTTGCATCACAAGAGAAAGTTGCTACCCTTACATCTCAACTTTCAGCAAATGTAAGTATTTTTGCTTTTCTTGTATCAAAGAATACATTATCAGATTGGCTAATAGCTCTTACTCTGCACATGTTCAGGGAGACTTTTACTATTTATTTATTTTGGTGTTTTTCAAATTATTTATTTCATTAAATATCTATATTACCTCAGCTTCAAGCAAAAGAAATCTTGTAATCAGACACAGTGGAAATGGAAAAGAGTTTCCACACTTTGGATGTGACAACAGTCCTACCCAGTTCAGTTTCACTTTTGACTAAGAATTAATTAAAAAAAAAAAAAAAGCCAAAAGTAAGGAGACACAACAAAAGAAAGGATGCAAATTACATATTCTGATAGAATTCATTATAGTTTCATTTTGAAAAGATAAATTCTACAAAATGCAGATAGATGTGGAAGGAAGCACAGTATATGATTGTTTATAGAATTCATACACTACAGTAACTGCTGATATATAACTAGTGGAAACAGCTATTTCACAGAGAGCTCCCTGGTGTTCCTTCCAATTGTCACATACTGGTAACATGAGTTATTGAACATGTTATCAGAAAATAATGCCAGATAGGGAATGTGAGCTACAGTCCTGTCTGGTTACTATGGTTTCAGATGAAGTTACTGGATAGTTACCAAACAATCTGTTTTATAGTGATTTTTAAATCAATGCAGGATATAACTACAGTTGCCATTCCCAAGGAAAGTTGAGATGCAGTTACAAGAGAGCATCATTTTGCATTTCAATAAAGCAGTTTCCTGATGTCTTTGGCAAGCAACATAGTGCCTTTCTTTGTAAAGTAGATGTAATGAGTGTTTCGATCTATAAATACTGCCATATTTTTCAATAAATCATTTCAGTCGGTGTAGTAGTACTATTTTCATGTTGTGAGAAAATAATCTCTAGTGTGAAAGCTGCATAGTCTCTTAGGACTGCCACATGTCGAAATGTCAAAGAGCTACCTTAGCACTTTCTGCTCTGTTCAGGTGGCTGCAGAACACCTGTAGGTATTAGTGCCTCTGTAGTGGTAGGGTTTGCCAGTTTGTTCGTTGTTCTTAGCTGGTGAAACAGGCAATATTGGAGTCCTGCATGTTTGTAAGCTGAAAAGCTAGATTCTGGGTTGACTTATTCATTTGGGAATTTATAGCCAGCATGCTTATCCTGGGTATGGCGTTCCTTCACTCATATATTTTAGATACTGATCTTCATCTTTGCCAGGTTGGGCAGTTCTTCACTCACCCATCATTAAAGCAACAAACTGAAACCAACACCAAGAGGTCAGAAGAGCTAAGCCAGCGTGCCTTGGGTAGTCATGTTTACTGACAAGTCTGTTGTTTTTCACAGGGCACTTTCCACCAAGAGCACGGGGCTGCAGCAGCTCTGCCTTGCTGTGCGGAGCACAGGGAGGTGGGCTGTGGCTGGGCTTGTGCACAATCACAGACATCCCCACATCCACTCTGAGTGCCTTGTTAATGCCACACAGCAGCAACTGGTGTTATCCAGAGGAGTCATCTTGATTCCTGCAAGCCCCTGGTCTAGTGAAAGATGTCCCTGCCTGCAGCCAGGAGGCTTGGACTAGGTGATCTTTAAAGGTCCCTCATAACCCAAACCATTTGGTGATTCTGAGCAGGGGTACCACATCAGTAAGACTAAATTTTTTGCCTGTGTTCAGTGTCTGTTCTAAAGCTGGTGTGGAATTGACTCTGATGGTGGTAACTCAGGCTCTTGGCACTGTTCCTCACTTTATTCTGCAGGCAGAAAAGCAGTTTGCCCTTCTTTCCTTCGGCTAGCTCTGAACAGGAAACACCATCATATTCCTTCTTGCTGATGTGTTGAACAGTAGAGTTGAAAGATGACTCTGTCTAGTCTCCATCCTTTTCCAGTCACCCCGGCAATGCTGTGGTCTACCATACAACAACATGTGCAACAGAGTGAGGGTGGCAGGGCATTCTGCTCTGCAGCTCAGGCAGAGAGGCCATTGTTTGGTTTGTTTGAGCAAATTATGTCCAGTCTCTCCCCAGTGGTATTCAGAAATCATTGGCTATGTCTCTGGCCAGTATTCCTTTGTGTGGAGTAAAACCATACAGACTGGTTTCTACTAACATTACCTATTCTAGGCAAATTTTCGAAGTCAGCTCCAAGTCACAATTAGATTTGGTCCATATTTCAAGGAAACTGAGTTAAGCTAAAAATGGATAGTTACATATTGTCTTGGTTTTCACTCAATCTGCTGCATGGGTGAGAAATAAATTTGATTTAATCTGTATAACTCACATTGTATTGGTTGGGGTTGTGGTCCCATGTGCTACCTCTGGAATTCTGAACACCTAGTAAGAATGCCTGTAGCTTTTCTACTGATCCAATTGGTAACAGTTTTCAACAGGACAGTTAAAAAATGTGTATGTGTGCATCTGGTTTTGCCTATCCAGAAGTACCACATTTGTAAACCTGTATGTGCTTGTATGCATATACGTATATGCATGTATGCATGCTGCATGTTGTATAAAGGTTAATTTAATTATGTTCTTTTGACTGCGTCACTCACCTTCTAATCCATCTCCATGGAGACACTCTTTAAACCTAGAAACAACCCTAAAGCTGATCCTTTTAGCACATGGGATGTTTAAATGGTACCAGAGAAACCTTTCCTTTTTCCAAATCCCCAGCATGTGGAAATTCCCTCAACATTAAACTTGTCAGGAGAATGGAACTTAGAGTCTTCAAATTCTCCAGGCATAAAGAAGGGATTTAGACATCTTCACAATGAATACAATCCTAAAAGAAAAGTAGATATTACTAGATAAGTAAATATTTTTGGGATACCATCATGAGATACGTACTTGACAAATACAAAAATTGAAAAGTATTTCACAATAAACCTGGTTGTGAGATCATTCTCTGCTATTTCTGGTACAGAAGATGTGAAGTATTAAAAAACCTCTTCCACATAAGTCCAAAGGATCAAAACGGGGTGCTTAAAGATGTACTAATTCTGTCAGTCCCTTGAGCGCTTTATGTAAATAAATTCTATGAACACCTAGGGATGGAATCCAGCTCAAAACCAGAGTGTATATGCAGCCTTTTAATTGTGATATGATCTCTGAAATTTAGTCTAGATACAGAATTGATACTTAAATGCTAGGGATTATATACTTCTCATGAAAATTAGGAGAGTAACTAACAAATTCTTGATTTAATTGGAAAACTTATGAAAAACCCAGGTGGGCTAATCTTCATGAACCTGTACTATCTTAGCAATGATTTATTTGCATGTATTCATTTATCATATATCTCCTAACCTAAGAGACATGCTTCACCAACCCTTGACATTTAAAGGAGAAATAGTCCTAAACACAGAAACTGGAATTTATCCTCAGAGAAGAAATCAAAATAATGTTTTACTGTCTAAATGGATAATACTACTGTGACCCTCATTTTGAGTCACGTTTGCATGCCAGTAGGCTAAAACCTGAACAAACAGTAAGTCTAATGCAGAAAGAGATTTGATCACTGCCTGTCTTACCTGTAGATACATCCACCTCTGGCAGGCAGAGAACTGTGTGAACAGAGTATCTTCTGCAGTGCCTTTGCTGACCAGAAAGTTACTCCATCCTTTCTGATTCCTTTACTATAAAAGCATTCATCTAAGCCATAGTCCTAAGCTCCTCCAAATTTCCATACTTTCAGTGTCTCAAAATAGACAGCGCTTTTTTCCTCACTGAGGTGTGGAGAAGGAAACTATTAGTAGCCAGAAACCTTGTTCCCTCACAGTTCATCTTGGGCTTGAATTTTTTGTTACCATTTCCCTTTGTAGAACTGAGCAAAAGTATTGTACGTGAGTGAAAAAAAGAGCATCTTATTAATCTTATTTCAACCCTATTCATGCCTTTCTTGGCTTCACCACAAAAGACTGATGGTGACAGTAGAACAGGTGTCATTAAAAGACTTTCAGGCTGAAATTTGAACTGTTTCATCAAGCCTTTGCTTGATATATTATTTTATATCAAAATCTGTCAGCTGGAATTTGTATCATTTTCCTAGGCATTTTGAAAACCTCCGTGAAGACTTTTCTTATTTGGTTTCATTTATTATTCAGGTTTTGTTGGCTGGATTCAAGAACTATGGTTGATTTCACCAGTTTATTTCATTTGATTAACCCCTAAGTGTTTTGCTTGCATATGATTAAATTCAAGCAGGGCCCAGCTGTTGTTTGGATGCTTAATTTACAATTTTTTTCCTGAAATTCTAGCTTTTCCCTGGTGCCTATTCTGATGTTGCTGAAGGGCAAATCTCAACACTAATTAAGAAAGGGCCTGTTTTCAGTGCAGAAAGTGTCCAACCAGAAGACTTCCAATGTGACTGACAAGGGCTCAAATTCCAGCGAGCAGCCTGAACCCAGCCTGTTCAGAGGGACTTTGATCAGTGCTTTGTACTGTATAAAGCTGAAGGGTGCATGCTTGCAAACTGTAGTAGACCCAGGATGCCAGTAGAAAGCAGAGGGGGTTCGCTGGCTAATGCTCTTGTTTGGCCAGCTCTGAACCACTATCCTACAGCCAAACAAGATAATAGCAGGCGGCGAACAGAAAAGGTCAACAGATGTACAGTTGCTTCTTGCAGTCAGTCCGATCCCTTCTGGCCTCTCACACCTCCTTTCATTCAGCCGTGTCAGGTGGGAGGAAATTTATTTATTTACCTTTGTTTTATAAACCTGAACGCCACAGGAAAAATCTGAAAGTGTGTCGGCAGATAGTCTTTGAATATGCCAGTGTCATGTTCAGGATGGGATGTAAACCTAAGAGCTGATGTATTTGGGGGTTTTCTGGCTGGGATCATTTACTAAGAAGGAAATGTTTAAAATCACATCCGTCATTTTAGCACTGAAATCATTCCCTGAGCATATATCTCTGACTATTTCCAATGGGAATTTCACATGTTAATAGAAGTCAAAATTAATCCGTATCTGATGGACCTACAGAGTAAGAGCTGTACATTATCTGTGTATCTAATGCGTATATCATGTTAAGGATCGATATATTTTGGTGTAGGCATACTTCTGGTAATGCCCAGTTACTTAACTCTAATTTCAGTATGTCTAAGTCCAAGTACAAATGCTGCATTCGGTTGTGAAGATATAATTTTACTTTAGAATAAGTGCTATCTAAAGCACATGCAGTATTCAGGCTATTTGTTATAGTATACAAATGATGTATACCATGAATGAAGCTACTGAATCTAATGCAGAGATTTCTGAGGTGTGAGGAATTAGCTGTAACTTTAAAAAAAATTCTATTCCTAAATATTTTTATGAGAATCAAAGAATGGATCCTTTTGGATAAAGTAAATAACCCTCAGAAACTGAGGATTACTGATCCAATCAAAACCAATTACCAAATTTATAAGTGTAAAAGAAGTTTCCAATTAGAATTTATAATTTCTAATGCACATTATTAAAGTCCCAGTAACTTCTTTCTATTTGTTTCAATGGTTTTTCTTTTCTGAATTATTTTGCATTTCACTATTTAAATGCATCTTAAATGGGAAGATATATGTACATATGTTTTATGCATACTTACACACACATATAAATATACTGGTAATCTCGCTTTTTTCAAGCTAACTTCTTATTTCATTACATAGTATTTCTTTTGGGACAAATCTGCATAAGATTTCAACAAGTAGGAGTTCCCTAGACTGCTGAATAAACATTTGCTACCATGGGGAAAGTCACCACAGCACAGTTTATTACTCTGAATGTTAAATTGATACTTTCTATTTAATAGAAGAGTATTCTGTTGTAATAAACATTTAAAGTAATGAACTATGTGATTGAAGGAGTTTTCTTTAATAGTTTTCTGTTGACGGGCCTTTGAATTATATTTCTTTATTATTAGCAAATGAAGACCTGATAGTCTTCACCTCAAATGAGTTAGGAAGGTTCCATCATCTTGATCCAATTACATTTATAATGGGAAAAATTTAGTGTGCTACTCCAAGAAGGTAATGAACTCTATCACAGGCCAAATTTTAGTAAGAATCCATAGTTGTGACATGGCTCTTTCTCTACAGACTATCAGACAATAGCTTAATGGTTTTAGTGACCTTTCATGACATTTTTAATGATGCTTTTTTACTTCTTAATTTTTCCTGTAAGTTCCTCGTGGTTTATTCATGTACAATATAAGCTGAAGTTGTAGCTATGGAACAGGAAAATAACTTTGCACAAATATGCATAGTTAGGTACAAAATAACTGTGGTTATCACAGTCTAATTGTGAGAAACGGACAAAAGCAATGCATAATTAAGCAAATTATTCCTCTTTTCAAGCCCTCAGGCCCCATTGTTATTCTCATGGTAAAGCAGAACCACGGGCCATCAGCCAAGCCATAGAATTTTTTATGAGGCAGGGAACAGTGAGCTCCATTAGTTTCCTGTTAAACACTTGTAATGAGGAGATATTTGGCTATAATTTTGTGGTAGTGCATCTACTTTGTCTCTGATTGTGTTCTGGGTCAGTGGTCATCATCTTTGGAATTAAAATGCTATAAATTAATCTGGAAATTATTAATATGTACCTAATTATCAGAGTGTAAAAGGGAGTTTAAAACTAGTTACATTTGTCTTCTCAGAGGACTAGAGTAGTGACAACAACCAAAGGCTGTCTTTTCTGAACAAGCTAGAATAATTTCACATCAATGAATACGTTTCAAAGGTGCATTTGACACATATTCCAGGTACACTTTATTTAAAATTGTAACTTCAAGAATATAGCCTAAGTTAAAAATGTTAAAATAGGGATATCCACAATTACTAATTAATCCTTAAGAAATTGCTTATGTATCTAGTCTCATGTTTATCAAAAGTTACTCCCTGGCGTACGTTCTTTTACCAAAAGAATTATCCCTAAGATATCCCTGTAGATGCAGAAAGCAGGCATATTGACCACTATACCCATAAGTAATTAAATAAATTGTTTACTAATAATATAATCTATAAGGAGTAAACCTGTAGTAAGTTTAATAAGTAAAAAATAAGGAGTTTACAAGATAATGAAACGTTTATAGCAATCTAAAATGGTTTAGAAAACTCAAAAGCTGCTCAACAGTGTAACAGCTCTGAAGTGGAGACACAGAAGTGGGCCACTATTATATATATGTGATAACCTTTTTTATGTTTGAGAAATAATACACATAGCAAGGTGGCAAGAAGCTCTTTTCCTTCTCCTAAAGTGCGTAACAGAATACTTTTTGGACTATGTCTTTTTCTGATTATACCTCAGATTCAGTACAACATACATTTCAACAATTTCACTTATGCTTGTACAAGCATGCAAATCTGTAACTGGAAAATTTGCCAGGCATTTAGTGTGCCTGTACTGCTATAATAAAAAATAAATTCTCTTGGTGAGGAAGCTCAGTTAATCCATTTGTGCATATTTTTATGTTGTTTGTGAGATATATTTCCAAGTGTGTTGTAGTGCCTGTGTTTGAAAGCTTTGCCTATTACCACTTTTGAGATGGTAAAGAGAAAATAAATATTTCCTTCTGCTTTTACTGTTTGGTGGTGTGAGAGGAGTGGATATAATTTTATGAAATTTCATAAAAAATAAATTCTTACTTTCCCTTGGTTGTGCAAACTGGCTTAGCTTGTTTTCTTTATGCTCCTCGCCCTTCTTTGCCTACAAAGCTCCGTGTCAGTTAAAACCAATGAAGAGTTGATGCATTGTTTGAATAAATGTTGCTTGCGTGGTGTATAGGGTGAATGTTGTTAGAAAATAAAATGAAGCTTTAATTTTTATGATCTTTTAATCAGTTTCAACTTTATTATTTTTCCTTTTCAGAAGTAAGACTTCAAGTTTTCAAGATTATCTTTTATATATGTGTTTGCACACCTGTATACATACTATATTTATACTTTATATATTTTTATTACTTTTATACACACAACACATACATATATAATCAATACAAGATGAATAGACTAAGTAATGACCTTTTATAAAACTGTGATGTTTTTTATTTGAGTCTCAGGATTCCTCTGAAGTATTTTATTTGTGAGGTTAAAACTTACCTTTTAAGATAAAGTACTTGAATCCTGTTCAGTAATTGAAAATAATTGTTCCTGGAGTTCCATTTGGGAGCAGGTTTCTGTTGGCCAATATATCAGTAAACCAAAAGCAGGGCATTAAATCCATAATTCATTTCCAGGCAGAGATACCTGAGCTAATCTCTTAGGGGGCTAAAGAAGCCAGAGGAACACTGGGCTCACTTGGCTGCTTCAGTTATCCAAGTTAGCTCAGTCTGAGTTTAAAACTAATAGAAAAGAGCTGGAGAAGATGAACATGGAAGGGAAAAAATATTTTAAAAACCAAAATACATCTGGGAAAATTGTCCCATTGTCATGACGAGTGTTGTGTTCTGTTTCTTTCACAGGCTCATCTAGTAGCAGCTTTCGAAAAAAGCTTGGGAAATATGACCGGCCGATTGCAAAGTCTAACAATGACAGCTGAACAAAAGGTACATTTACCAATGCAGATGCTTTAATGTAGAAAACAGTCAGCAGATTATATTAGAGTTTTGTTTAAAAAACACTGAAAGGGAACAGGGACAGCTGTAACAATAAGACAGACAGATCTTTCTTTAATGGCCGTTGTGATCAAATCTTCATAAAGCTCCAGGAGAATTAAACTGTGCAGCATCAGGTTTATGCAGACAATATCATTGAACAGTTTGTAGATAAAATCTTTCATTTCCAGATTTTAATTAAAACATATGTGACTCTAGGTTTAATCCATACCGAAAGATCCTGTAACAAAGACTGATCATAACCTGCTGGAGTGCTTCATTCCAGTCTGCCACAGTGTCAGAATAATAGAATTAGGGGAAGGGAAGAACTTTAAGCAGAGAAAAATTACTCCATTCAGAGAGTTAATGCAGGTTAGGTATCCTAATCATGAGTAAACAGTTTTGATTTTCACTGTGCTGTTTTGACTATTGGGGGAAAAAATCTAAACCTGATAGGTAGTAAATTTAATGTGAGCCTTTGTACGAAGCTCAGGATTAAGAGACTGCTTAGCACCTTCAGGATTGAACTTCTGCAGCTTTCTGCCCATATTCATTTTGAACAGTTTCCTGTAAGTGGAAAGGACTCTTTGAGCCAAACTGTGAAAGATACTGTGGAACAGAGAGCTGTTAGTCACCGCTGCAGTTAGTGTAGCTGTCTATAAAAATAACATTTCACAGTCTGGTTGAGCACCAACAGATTAAATGCAGTGAGACTCATTGTGAACTGGATAGAAAATATTTGTATTGCTTGCTTTTTTTCACCTTAAGCAAAAAAACACAATGGATTTTTCTTAAAATCAAAACTTTTTACTATTTTACAATATAATTTCCCTCAGGAGGTTTTCTTTCTGGAAGAGGTTAAGCAGCGACATCTAAACGGATCATCTCCAAGCTTCTTTCCCAAAAGATCTGGCACATATTCTTTTCCTTCTTTTCTCTGTTGTTGAGGTTAAAGTCCTTTAATCCTCATTATATAAATACAGGCTGGAAGAGCAGGTTTAATGCAGCAGTAATAAAAGCTACTTTTTAATTAGAGTTGGCTGTGCATTCTAATACAGAACTTCCTGCACGCAAGTGGATTAATTTTACTTCAACTTGCAGGATAGTTGCAATTAAACAGGGTGGTTTTTTAATTGAATTATTATTTAGCAAGTTAAATCTTTTGAAAAATATGCAAATTCTTGTTGAGATTCATCCATTAAACAGTAGCCTTACATACTAAAGGATGTAATTCAAGTGGTTTTATTGTCTTTTGCAATAAAATTGTTGTGATTCTCTTAACTTCATAATGAATGTTCAATTTAGACCCTTTTAAGATTAGTCTTTATTAAGTATATTTAATTCTCCTTAAAAATAGCATGATCATATTAAATAGATTAAATGCAAAAGAATACATTAGCTGAGTTTAATAACTGTGCAGAGAAAATGTGTATTCTACTTAGTTGTTGCCCTTATGTTAAGCAGTCCCATGAACTTTGGTTTGACCACTTTTATTTTGTCTTTTTTTTTTTTTAGCTTAGGCAAACATTGTTCTTGTGCTATATACTTTGAGCTCCTTTTGCTCTTCCCACAGGAATCTGAGCTTATAGAGCTAAGGGAAACAATTGAAATGCTGAAAGCCCAGAATTCTGCTGCACAAGCTGCTATTCAAGGAGCCTTGAACGGTCCCGATCATACCCACAAAGGTATGGTTTTGTCACTATTAAAATAAATGCAGAGTTTCTCCCCGGGGGTGGTGGTGCGGGGTGGGGGGGAGCGGAAAAGCTAAGTCACTATTTTTCTGTTATTTTGGAAACTCTGTTACAAGGTCAAGCACATTCTGCAATGCATGATAGGCATACTTGTGGTATTTCCAGAGCTGGAAACATTGCATGAGCTTCCTGTTTGCCAGAGTTCCTGGAGCCTTTTCTTCTTAGAACTGGGTGGCTAGGAATTGATTGCTGGGTGCCGAGAGTTAACCCTGTCACTGCAGTTATGTATTGAAGTACACCCAAGAAGCTAGTGAAGTCTAATGGTGAAACATGGTTATATCTTGGAAAACCAGTGTAAGTTGTTGCTCTGAAAGTTGGTGTACTCATTGTTAAGAGATGGACTGACAACAGCTCTTTCACAAGGTGCTAAATCAGTGCCAAAACCAAGCATTTTAAATTCCAGATTCTGAATTAATTTGTCATTGCAGTTAGGCAGATATCACATGATAAATACATACTTCAAAAGTGCCTGTTGATAAGCAACAGCAAAGGAATTAATTGAAGAAAAAAAATAATGGCAGCATTCAGTTTTGAGAGTGTCATTGTTCTTTCTTTAAAGAGGTTGTTATTTAGATGTTTTCTTTAACGTCATTTCATTGCATGACTTGAGTATAGCAAAACTAATTTCTAGGAAGTAAAAAATAATCTAAAAGGTAATTTCCCTTGTTATTAGTAGGTATGGTCTGCAAGAATATTTTCCAGTGATTAAGATATAATTATCAGACACTTTTAAGAAATTGAAACTCAGAAGCTTCACCAACCATTTCTAACATTTTCCACTTTGTTATTTCATTTCATTCATTTTTAATGAACTCCTGCCTGCTTACTTCCATCATGGTATATTAGAAGGTAGCATCTGCACGCTGATTAGGCCTGCTACAAGTCAAGTAGTGCCTATACTGACAAAAATAACTGTGGTATATGTGATAGTAACAAGTCAAGTAATCAATCTATCTGTAACAGAAACCGCACAGATTGCTGTGCAGGGTCATTGCCTTCGTGCCCAAAAGACCCCAGTTTGGAGAAGCTCCTAACTGTTGGCCTAATTGTATCCCCACTGACCCCCATGTGGTTTCTCAAAGACTGCGATAGCTTGAGTCCAAGCCACTGCAAACATCAGTGCCATTTATGTTCATTTAGGCTCCCTTTGAGGAGGAAGATGCCACATAAATACAAGAATGATTATTATATTGAAACAGAGACAGATGGATTTCACGGTAATTTCTTTTCTTTAGATTTACGTATAAGGCGGCAACATTCTTCAGAAAGTGTTTCCAGCATCAACAGTGCTACAAGCCATTCAAGCATTGGCAGTGGTAACGACGCTGATTCCAAGAAAAAGAAAAAGAAAAACTGGGTAAGTACTCAGCAGGTTTAAACCTAATTTTTAGCTATTAAGTCATTTCCTAGTGCCTGAGTAGCACAACTGTCCATTTAATCTACAATATTCTTGTGGGGCCAGATGGATATGAAGCAATTCTCATGTATCAATACTGTGATGCTACCAGCAAACTAAGAATTGTTGAATATCAGTGGGGAATTATTTGTATAAGCCAAGATAATTAAAAAAAAAAAAAAATACAATAGCTGTTGTGACCAAAACCATCTCTGGGCCGCATTAAAACCCTGTTTGATTTTTCTTCAGTCATAGTTTGATTCAAAGGCTTGACTCAGATATGTTACCCAGCTATGAAGGGACTTCAAATCTGTTAAGAACTCTCATGTAAAAGTAGTAGAGTATTTAAAGAAATTAAGATGCTTCTCAGCTGGAACACACAAATACCACATAGTCCTAAAGGGTTTAATCAAATACTTTCAGTAAATAATCAGAAAATATGTTTTTGTTGTTTTAAAAATATTACCTGCGTAAACATTTGTTTTAAAATACTGATCAGCCTTCATTCCCTTGATTTGTAATTCCACACTCTTTCATGTTTCTGCAAGGTGAACTCTAGAGGAAGTGAGGTGAATATAAACCATGGAAAATTTGGCATGCATCTATAAAGAACCCTATCGTGGCATGATTGCTATTTATTTTGGCAGTAGGCTTTTATACCTTCTAAAAACAGATTATCCTGTATGTCTTCTCAGTTTGTCTCTATTCATTTTAATCTCAAAGTTTAGACTACAGAAAGGGGGAGTGTAGCCAAAATCCATTTCTTTCTTTTTAGATATCATGAGCTGGAAAGAACTTAAATAATGTTTCTCTGATCCGTGGTCACACTCCCCGCTCTCCAATTATATCATGAAAATAATGTTTGAATACCTCATTTTTTATAGAGGAACCAGTTTGCCATTGAGTTCTATACAATTTTAATCAGAATAACTTTCTGAAAATAAAACCAAAAACCCACAACAAAAAGATGAACAACTTCTGTAATTAGACAAAGGTATCAACAAATGGGTTAGTTAAAATTCACTGCAGACAAAATTGTTGTCATCTTGGCTCCTGAAATAAATGGCTCTTTGGCTATTCTGTCCCTTTTCAATACTGGGTAAGAGCTTCTAGAGGGAAAAGGCAATGCTTGTACATTCAGAGATCTTACTGCTCTAAAGGAAACTGCAGCAAACAGTATATACCTTTCAGCTAACATTCTTCTCAGCAGTACAACAAAGCAAGCCTCATGACCCAGCTTCAGTCCTCTCGCTTGTGATCCAAACCATAGCATTTACATAGTTTGGCCATTCAAATTTTTACCAGGGAAAGTAAATTGGCAAACCCAATAAATTGGACTTGTCATTTGATTTCAGCATGTAGTAACAGCAGGTTCTGCCTGTACATAGATGCAAAGTGGTTATTTAAAGCCAGCCCTTGAAGGGAATGCCATGGGAATGGGATTCCACTGGGGCTTAATGGTTTTAAATGAGCACCCCCTCTCCCATAGCTGTACCACTCAATCCTGCACTTTTTCCATAGCATTATGTTTGCGTTGCGCTGGATTAATAAAGTCAAAACAAAGCACTGTATCATGTTTTTAGAGATACTGTGTTGCATATGTTAATACCTTGCTTCTGTATACTGACCTCAGGCAGTGGCTAGGATGGCATCTGCAAACTAACTCTTCGAAACATGAGCTGCACACAAATTGCTGTGACGAGGAAAATAATGTTGCTCTATGTTTGTTTTCCAGCTAAGAAGCTCTTTCAAACAGGCCTTTGGAAAGAAGAAGTCCACCAAGCCTCCTTCCTCACATTCAGACATAGAAGAGCTGACAGACTCCTCTCTTCCTTCATCACCTAAATTGCCCCACAGCTCAGGAGAATGTGGGGCAACATCCATGAAACCATCACAGTCAGCGTCTGCGTAAGTCTCTCTCTTGGCAAACATTTCTTCCCAAATGGGATGGACTGTGAAAGAGTCTTCCTCAAATGTGGCCATTTGCAGTTCAGAAACCACTGCCAACGGCCGTGATCTTTGAATCTCATGCTCCATCCATTTGCCAGATTTCTCGTGAGCTTCACTCTGTTTGCACACTGCTTTTCCAGCAGCTTTTTCTTAGTTCATTCCTCCTTTCACAGCCTTTACCCAAAATCATCTAGCAGTACAAACCTCTTTCCAAATGCATGTTCAAAAACTTATGTTGAGCTGCCCCTGCATCATTAACAGCTTTATCATATCCACTTAGTGAAGGCCAAATACTATACTTTTCCTTTCTTCATGACATACTGAAAATGTAATTTTATTTTCCAGGTAGCTATGAATTTTTACAAGATATTCATCCCTTGTATTATTACTTTATCTATTATGTAGCTACTAATTGATATAATTTTTACACTATTTCTCTTCTTTTATCAGCTTGGACTATTTTGCAGGATTTTTACTTTTTATTCAGATCACCATCCTTAAGGTTTCAGGACTGATAACAAGTGATCAGTCAAAAGCTGTCCCAATTCTTCATTATTTTTTTGATGTTTAATGTATTTTTCTCACAGACTTCTCAGCTCCCATTCATATTTTTGTACCTTTTTTTTTTTTTTTTTCATTCTGCTAAACTCATAGCTTTTTCCAGTTTGGGGAAAGTTTGGGGAAATCATCCTCTTTGAGCCAACAAATATGTACTACTGATGCCAGCCTTCCTTTCCTTGTCCTAATTGAGAATAATCAGGTCACAAGTACTCTTCCTTAAAGCACCTGGGAAATTCTGATCTCATGACTGATTACTGAGGTTTCGAATAGAATTCCCCTGCATTAGGTTAGGTGCCTTTTATGATTAACTTTTTATAGACTCTAGTGATTTTTACATACTAGGTTTAGGGGTTTGATATCAAATATTCCCACAAAAGGAAGACCTCCACAATAAATGTTTTTCTTTCCTCACATTCTCTACAGACCAGTGAAGAATAATTCATCTAGATCTCTAGTTTTGTTGGGGTTTTCTATAGGAAGCTCACATTTTTATGGTTTCAGGTGTATGTGTGTTTTGGGAGGAGGACTTCTACATATTTGGGACTGTGGAGTCTGATTTATTACCATCTTAAAAATCACTAGTAAAAGTCTTAACAGAAAGTGCTTGAACTTAAACAAAACACTTTCATGCTACAAAATTAATTTACTCATGATTCACAGATCTGTTCTCAACCTTATCCTGTTCCCTTTCCACCAATCCTGGTCTTTTTCTGTCTCTTTGACTTGATGTACTGGTGTTCCCAGAATTTATCAAAGGCCAAACTACATATCTAGTGTTTCACCCCAAGCTCTTCCCACGGCTATTTGGTCTCTGAACCTTAACTTCCTAAATTCTATCCAGTTCACAGCCTTCTGTTTCATCCTCCGTAACATTTTTAAACACTGATCTTTCACGTAAGTGAATCACATTATTAAATTCTTTTTATTGTTGTGACCTTTCTACACAGGATTAACATAGATCCCTTCCACAGAGAGATCACATAAAATATATTTACTTAGATTAATTTCTTTATCTGTTACACAGTTAATGCTACTTTCTTTGGAAAACTTGGTTTTCCATTGCATAATTTGTACATATCACCTTCAAGATTTTCTATAACTGTCAGCAGCCTCTGTTCAAAGATCATTACTTATTCCTACCCAAAGCAATCTATTGATTTAAAAATCCTGAGATTGTAACAAGAAAGGAAAAGTAAAACTCTTTTTTTCTAAAGACTTTGAACCTTTGTCAGAAGTCTGATCAGGCTTCTGAGCTTCTTTTGGTGACTGCTCAGAAATGCTAACATCTTTTTGGTTTTCTTCCTTTTGATGAAGCCTCATCTTCTTATATAATTTTACAGTTGTAGAAGCTGAGTGTGGAAGAGCTCTGGAATCCACAAAAGAAAATTCAGTTCCTACTTTCTTCTTCCATTCGGCTTATCTTAACAGTCCAGACAGCTTTTTCCTGCTTCTTCCAGAGCCATAGCCCAGCTCCCTGTTTCATTTTTATCTTCTTTAAAACCAGCTTGCCAAGATCTTTTTGTCTATCCCTTCTGAAGATGCACGGCAAAAAAGCCAAAAAGAAAATGGCCAACCAATAGATAACGTGACTTCTCAGTTGTCCAAATTGTTGCATAAGATAATATATGCTTGTAAATAAAACATAATTTCTTAGTTGGTTAGCACAGGTATGGGCACATCAAACCAACAACTGTATCATGGTATTTGGAAAAAAAACCTAGTACATGCCTTTATTCATTTTTACTCACATTTAACACATTTAAAATATTTGTGCATGTTGTAAATGATATTCATTATTTTCCTTCTTCAATTTGCCATAACTTTTTATTTGCCATAAACTTCTTCATCTTCCCTTTGCTTATGCTTTCTTTTTATATTTTCTTGACCTGAGTCTCATGTTCTAAATCATTACCTTTACTTTCTTCCAATTGCATCTGTCAAATACATGTGTATGCAGGTCATCTCTAGTCTGGGCACCAAAGAAAAGGCAAAACGGTCACATGGTCTACAAGCATAGATCCCGGTAAAACTGAGTGTGGGGCATGGAGTTGTATACCCAACTGCTGACCTGAAGAGTGCTGCATTTTCTTTCCCAAAATGCATTTGCATGCATTCTGGCAATTGAAAATTTGACATCTGTTTCTTGTTTGTATATTAGTAGTAATAATCACAATAATACTACTTATTATTATTATAAAATATTGCTCTGTTAAATTGTTCTGCAGATATTAACTATTTATAGTGACAGTAATAAAGAAGAAATAACATCTAGTGAATTGACTGAATATCTTGCTTAGTGTAACAACATAGCCAAAATTCAGTGCTTTATTTTCTACTGCTTCTGTTATGCAACAGGTCTGGGTCTAATGATGACAGAGAGGCAAATCAGTCTGATATGAGAACTGGACAGTTGTGTGTCCCTGGGCCAGTCATGTTTTCATCTTTTCTTACAATATAACAGTTTTTCTTCCCTTAAAATTAATGTTCATGAAAAATAATCACATGGTGATTACTTGTAATCCAGTCTTTAAGATAAAAAAACCCCAAACCAACTAGCATGATTTCAGATACCATACAGTACCAAGACAAACTGTAGGCAAAAAGTCAACCATCACAAATTAAAACCATTACAGATAAAAATCTTTTAGATCATGCAGGCAATGTGTACTGTTCAAACACAGAAAACTCTTGATGCCTAACAGATAGTAAATATCATTAATTCAGTTTTATCAGCATACTTCAGTTCTGACTGTTGCTACTTGGGGAAATCATGACCTTTGCACCAAAGAAATGACACAGATATAAAATTGAATCAAAACCAATGGGTGATACACATTAAAAAAAAAAGATTTCTGAAAAGTTTTTAACAACTTTTTTTCACCATAGTGGACTGTCTAACTAAACAAAAAAGGTATAAAACAAGCTGATCATTTCACCTGGAGGGGGCTTTTTTCCTTTTTTAATTTGCAATCTGAACCTTTTCATGTTTATTTCATAAGATTCTTTCTTTGCTCATAGGTTTCACCAGCAGCAAGCATTTTCTGTACTTTGATATTTAATAATGACAGTGCTTTTGGGGGAGAACCTTCCTTTAATCTCCTTCCTGTTTCCTGCTCCTCTTTAGGATCTGTGAGTGCACAGAGGCAGAGGCTGAAATTATTCTTCAGCTAAAGAGCGAGCTGAGGGAGAAAGAGCTAAAATTGACAGACATCCGTCTGGAAGCCCTCAGCTCTGCACACCACCTGGATCAGATTCGGGAAGCCATGAATCGCATGCAGGTCAGTGCAGTAGCGTAAGTGATGACAAGGGTGCACGGGTATGCCTTGTGTATTTCCTTTCCCAGTACTTTGTTTCAGGTACCAAAAAAACTGTCAATATAAAGTAAATTGCTAGATTGACAGTACTTCCAAAGTATGGGTATGATAAGTGTTCACCTTACAATTATGATATTCTTAGCAATTATATTAATAGCTAAAATGTGTTTAAGAGATATAGAAGAAGACATAATCCCTGCCCAAAGGATATTTGTTATCTAAAGCCTAGGACTGAGGAAAGCAACATGACGGGCAAGCAGATCAAGAAGTGATTTCTACAGAGCTTTAAATCCTTGGGCTGTGTGGGGGCTAGGGGTGCATGTGCATACTCTCTCATCCTAACCCAGCCATGGCTTGCTGAGGCAAAGAATGCAAACCAGAACTGAATTATTGTACCCAGAATCACTAAAATTTCACTACCTTATTTTGTGACACTGCTCCAAATCCTTCCCCAATGCATTTTTCATCAGAAGACTTTCCCTGTCATGAGGGTGAAAAGGTGCAGAAAGAATGACAGTGTTCATCAGTGGAGCACAGAGCTTTATGGGACTCAGCTCTGTTGTCCATATAGAAGGGTCTAGTGTCACATTGGGTGACCAAAAGTATCTTCTACAACATCCATACAGTATGAGATAGGTCCTTCAGTAGATCTGGACCCTTCTGGAATGACAGGTGAGATACCTAGGACACCCCTGAAGGCACTATAAACCTGTATTTGGGAAACACAATCAAGACCATGGGGTGGGGATGCTGTTTGAGACTAGAACAGCTGCATATAGATGTCTAGGTATGAGCTAGGTGATAAACTCTTGTTGTTGTCAGTTGAGGTTTAGACCTGCGATAATGGGGCCTAGAGAGCTATCCTAAAATGATCCTAAGATAGGTATAGAGGTTGAAATTGGGTTGTTGGAGCTTTAGCATTCTACCATGCAAGACCATGTTTACAATGACGCTGGAAACCCACATTTACACAGCTGAATCCAGCCCCAGTGGCTTGTCAGCTGAATTGCTCTGTGCTGTGTGCTTAGGTCGGGTGCACCTGTACACACTTTTGTATAGGTGTCCACAGTGGCTGATTTCATAACTACTAGATTTGTTGTATTTGCTGTCCTTCCTAGACCTCTTTGTTTATACCATGTCTGTAGCAGTCTCAGCCACACCTTTGAACATCTATGGTACCTACCGTCATCCCAGGTGCTTACACCACTAGGTGCCAACATTGCTATGGGATAATTGGCTGAACTTCAGTCAGGGGGAAGAATATTCAAGAATTGGTCTGCAAATATGGGTTTCAATTGCCTAGACATGGGTAAAACATTTGATCTGAAGCCACTAAAATTTTTACTAACTGTAAGGGATAGAATAGTTAATTGCAATGTCAGAGAACAGGACGTGAAGGCTGATCAACCAATTATGGTTTTACACTGGGATATGAGTGCCTAAAGCAGGTGAACTCCCCAGAGAGAGGAGACTGCTGTAGTCACAGCTTGAATTTGACCAAAGCTGGGCAGAGGCAACTAGTTCAGATGCTGTCACTGGTAATCAACACTTCTGAACTTTTCCCAGAAGGACAGGCAGCCACCTTGGAGCTGCCAAACTCTATGATGTTTTGGAGAACTTAAGAGGATTGGTAAGAGGAAAAAGCAGGATTGGTGGGAATTATATATGAATACTGTGTGTATTCAAAGCACCTTAAAAATCTAACTTCCATTCAGCTGAATGGAAGACTGCTAAGTGTTGTGTAATTAATCAGCATAAATTGCAGAGGGTGTGGAGATTGCATGACTCATTTCACCATAGTTCCTAATTTAAACTCCAGGCTAAACTTGTGCATTCATCTATTACTTCCTGTCACTGTTTTGCTGGTTTGTCCCTTCCCTTTTGCTATCTCCTCACCTTTTCCTTTGTTATCTAATCTTTTTGTAGCTGTTGCAGAGGGGGTTTGTGATGCTATCCCTTACGTTTTTACTTGTATAATGTAGCCGTACAGCCTTCATAAAAGAATATGACTTTCAGCAGGGTGTTAGCAAATGTGGAATTAAATTTGATGTGCAAAACGGTCTGCAAGAATAAGCAGTTGCTTTGTACTGTGCTTCGTGAAGCGACTGAAAGCTAGATTTAGCTGGTACCAGGCTGTTCTCAGGCTGTTTTCATTTTATTATTGTACATTCAATAATCACTTGGCACCACAGAGGATTTAGCTAAAAAAAATTCCTAGTTGCTGTGATTCATCTGTCACTGTATGTTTTCATCAAAGAGGGTTTGCTGGCCATTATGCAAACAATCCCATGTCTGAATGATCAAAAAGTCTTATCTGATAGCAAGAAGGTTTATGAAACTGTTAAACTATGAATTTCTAGTTGTCGACTTTTATTTTTTCTCTGTGAAATTACTGTTTAAATTTTACATTCAATGGCAACAATAATTTTCTGTGTTTTTAGGAACATTGACATATCCAAAATTTTAACAATAGCTGTCCTAACTGGCTGTTGGCTAAGATATTTGACAACAGAAAGGAGGTTATAGAAGTGGCGATGACTGGGAAAATTCTCACCACACTTGTATTACAGTCAACGGTACAATAAATTCAGAAAGCTTGAAGCTTATGTTGTTTAGGAACTGTCTTGAGACAAAACCTAAGACAAGTTTATAGGTTTTTTTCCCTTCATTTCAGAAGTGAAGGCAATCCATTTTTCACTGACTGTGTTGTACTTCTGATATACAGTGCTACATACTGCTGTGGAAGCTGTAAACCTGTTAGCTCTTGCAGGTGAACAACAAGCACCAGAATAGCCACCCCCAGTGGTTTTCCAAAAGAATAACCTCCTGTGCTTTTATGTTAAATTCTTTTGAATACAGAATGAAATTGAGATACTGAAAGCTGAAAATGATCGTTTAAAGGCAGAGACTGGAAATACTGGAAAGCCTGCCCGGCCATCATCAGAGTCTTCAAGCAGCACATCATCTTCTTCATCACGGCAGTCACTAGGACTTTCTCTGAACAATTTAAACATCACAGAATCTGTTACATCAGGTAAACAAGTTTTGGGTGCATGGATACCTCAGCTATTAGTAAGATTTTATTATTTTCACCCTCTTAATGGGCCCTATATAAGAGGCATGTCTGAAAATTAAAACACCTCATATCACCCAGGTAAACATCAGATATGCATTCATTAATGGAGATGAGGAAGAATGCTGGTAGTGATTTCTGAAAATGTTGCTTTTAGAAGGCTCTGAATAGCAGTAAAAGACTGTTCATGATGTGTGCTCAGTTCCTAGCTATGATACTGTCTACCTACCTACCTTACAATCCTCTTTGGTCATCTAGCTCACAATTTATTTGAAAAGGACAGTATCTGTTGCAGTATACTTGACAACTGTATAGATATATTCTCTTGTCCCTATGGGATAAGTATAAGCATAGTACATGAAACTTACTTTTTGGTTGTTGTTTAAAGATCTTTTATCATTCATTCGGCCCCCTTAGCTTCATTTTGTATTTGCAGCTGGGGCAGAAGGTGGTCTCAGTTAGCTTTATCCCTTACATGTCTCTAATGTGATACAGCTAGTTAGCCTATGTTGAACCATATCACCCTTTATCACAGGAGACAAACCCTGCCTAGCTTATTAAGCACTCTCATTGTCTTCAATGAATAAGAGAAAGCAAGCAGAACTTTGGTCCACATCCTGAACGTTAACATTTTATTATTTTCTATGCCATAGGGTTTATGATAATAAGCGTTCTACACTTGTTTTGATAATGTAGCCAAGAAACAGAAGTGCTGTCTCTAGCATTAGAACCAGGAGCAGGGCAAAAGAAAATCAGAGCTCATTAGCTCATTAGACTCCACAGAAAGTATAACGCAGTGTCTGGAAGCAATAAAAATGTGGCTAATAATTGTAGAAAGAGTCTAGGCAAGAGTACAGCTGGGAATGTGCCAAACTTCCTGACTAAAATTTGGATTGGCAGTTAGTCATATTATCTTGCCAGTCATTGATTACACGGATATTTGAATATTTCTTCTGGTTAATATCAGATTTTATATGAAAATTGGTATATTTTTTATTTACATTCCAGCCTACTTTTTTGCCAGGTTTAACTTTTGGCATGGATGAACCTGACCTGGGCCTCGGTATGCAATGAACTATTGCAAAAACAGTGAGAAAAAGTTTCTATGGTTTCTGCTCACACATCCCCACACATTAAAAAAAAAACACTAAAGAAACAAACCCAAAACCAACACAAATGAAACAGGATTTTTTTCATAATAGTAATTGTTGAATCTCTTTCATGAGCAGCAGCTATTAGCATTTTGTCACTTGGTACTAACTCTCTCTAGATACAGGAAGAAACATGTAGGAGGAAGAGCAGGAGGATGAGTTTCAAGCAAAGGAGAAGGAACTGGATGAGAATAAGATACGAAAAGAGGACCAGGGAGAGGAACACAGGAAGGTGAAATATAAGGAAAAAAATGATGATGAACAAAATGAGGAGGAAGTGTTTAGTAAAAGAACAGAAATAAAATCTGGAGGGAAAAGAGGAAGAGGAGGAGAAAAGGAGTAGGAGAAGGAACAGGAAGAAGAAATGTGCTTGGACTCGGTGATCTTCAGGGTCTTTTCCAATCTAACTGATTCTGTGATTCTGTAATCTTTATATAATTTTCTGTTATTGGCTCTAAATGTTTTTTCTAGGATGCAAAGTAATTACTTTTGGTTACAAGAAATTAAAGAAATAAGCATGCTTAATGAGGAGGGGAGGATTTTGTTTGTTTATGAATCCAGCCTTTTTGATCGTTGTGAATATCATTTTGTCACCATGCCAGAGAACTTGGAAGGGTGACAGCTTTCTACCAAGTCTTGTGGGATTTCTGTGGCAGCTGGAGTACCATTGAACAAAAATCCTCGAGATACGGAGAGGTTAATTATGCTGGAGACTTAGCTGAGAGAGATAACGAGGGCTTTGGCTCATCATATTAAAAAATACTGTGGCACTTTCTGGGAGACCAGTGACTCCAAATGACTGTGGTCATCTGGAAATGACCAAAGCTATCCATTGCCACTTCCTAAGGGTATGACCATCTCCTCCAGATAGGTGTGAGCGGCAAGCTGGGAAGAGGCTCAGTGGTCACAGACAGCTGTATTTCAGTCAGTCACTGGAGTAAAGAGCGGTAAACAAGGACAAACACAACACTCTACTGTCCGATGAAAAAAGTGCCAGAGCTCAGAAAAGAAGTGAGCCAGAGCCACCATAGCGCACCTAAGGAGGAAGCCTGGCAGGACATAATTAAAGAAACTAGCACCACTGTGAAATTAGACCCCCTTGGGCATCTTCTCAGCTCCTTGTGTCAGTGAGAGCTCTTAGAAAGTGGAATTTTCTTCTAGCCACAGAGCAGTTCCTCATTCCTAAAGACTTACAGAAAAACGTATTTAAAAGGCTACATGAAGGTCATTTAGAGATTGAAAAATTTCACAGGGGGATCCGTTATATTGTAAGTTGCCCGCAGACGAACTATAACATTATGGAAACTCCTAAGGTTTGTCAAATATGCCAAAACGCAAGACAAGTGAAGTGAAATATCCAGTGCTGGTGGTACAGAAAAACTGTCTGCCTGGAAGAAAGGAGCAAAACAAGCATGGAGTTGTTTAAGCTCACAACAAAAATGCTTCTTCATTAGATCAATTTTAAAAACAAAAACAAAACAAAAAACACCCAACAGCAGAATCTGCTTTCTAGATCTGGGTGTAAGTTGTCAAAAATTTTACATGAGGACTTATTTTTTAATACATTCATTGAAGTCATATTTGTAAGTCTTCTTTGGTTTTGCTTTAAGCAAATGACAGAATCCTTCTGGCACCTCATTTAATTTGGGTGACATCTGACCTTGTGCAGACTGTGACAAGAAGTTGATGCTTTTCTTCAATCGTCCTAATAAGAATGAGCAGGACTTAAGGTAGTGGATTACTGTGCTGGTGTTTGAATAAAATCATAGAATCATGGAGTGGTTTGGGTTGGAAGGGACCTAAGAGATCACCTAGTTCCAGCCCCCCCGCCATGGGCAGGGACACCTTCCACTAGACCATGTAGCTCAAAGCCCCATCCAACCTGGCCTTGAACACTTCGAGGGACGGGGTGTCCACAGCTTCTCTGGGCAACCTGTTCCAGTGCCTCACCACCCTCACAGTAAAGATTTTCTTCCTAATGTCTAATCTAAATCTACCCTCTTTCAATTTAAATCCATTACCCCTTGTCCTGTCACTACATGCCCAAATGCAAATGCATAATCTCTCCTAATTTGTTGAAGTGTGTAACAGTAAAATCTCTTAAGACAACTTCTAAGACAGCAGTTTTGTCCCTTGTAATAAAGCCGTAGGCTCAGCCTTCAGTAAGAAATACATCCTTCTGCTTTTGCATTTTAGGAGTTAGTGAAAAGGTAGAAAAAGAGGCATAGACCAGGTCAGAGTCACTCTTTACCTCCAAGAAAAATGAAAATTTTTCTTAGAGGCATACCTGAATACAGAGTCCCATATTCTGGAGGCCTGCAAAGTGGTTTCTAATGGATACTGTTTGTAAGACTGTATTGTGGGGGTAAAAAAGACTATCCATGCCATGTGTACAGAAGGTAAAGAAATCAGCTGGAAAGAGAAATTAAATGCTATTTTACCTAGTAGCAAACATACAAATGCAAGGACTTTTGTTTTTCTTCCTACAACATTCTAAAGGGCACAATGAGTGCCCAAAGATATAAACTTAATTTAGGTTTTAAACATTACTTTGTGAATTTATGGAGATTTTGAACAAGTTCCAAGAAGGAAAGTTAAGGCAAGACTATAAAGCAAGAATTTATTTATTTATAGATTCCCTATTCATTTCTACATGATTAAATCTCATAATATTGCTTTAAAAAAATGACAAATTGTAACTTTTTTTTTGTCTCCAACAGAAAAGGCAAATTAGGAATAAGTACCATTTAAAATGACTGCAAGTTGTGATGATAGCCTTTCTTTTTAACTAAAAAATCCTTTGAACAAATATTGACCTGATGATGTGAATATAACTCATGTGATTTGTCAGGTTGATCACTTTAGTTCCCTTCTTCTATTGTAGATATTTTGTTGGATGATGTCACTGATGGAGCACTCCACAAAGAAGGTCATAGCGTGAAAATTTTAGTCACTATAAACAAGGGCTATAGTCGAGCCAAGGTAAGTTCATCACCCAAAGGCCTAGACACAGAGTTATAACTCAGGTAAATCTTGCAATACAGTAGCTCAACTTGTTTCAGTATTTTCACCCAGGAACTGAAGGGAAATATCCTAAAGACAGCAACTCTTTTCTCTGTCATCCATGCTCAATACAGTTAGGCACTCTCCACAGACTAATATCATATGGCCTCCTTCTGCCTTTGTGGTGGCTCAGATATTACCAATTCTCAGTTTAATTAGTAGTAGGATGTTCTGGGACTTGCTATCTCCATTTAAAAGTCATTATAAATTAGATCTATGCCTTGGACCCCTTAGGGGGCAACTGTGGATATGATGCTAAGCTAATCAATTTGGAATTGCATTGTTGTGTTTTCGTGTTCTGTATTACAAAAAATTATAAATACATTGCATCTTTTATTTATATTCAGCTCTTTAAAAAAACAGATGCAATCAAAGAGCAGAGTAAGATGCTGTATTTCCTTCCTTATAGAGATGTGCCAAAGTATTTTCATCTATACCGATTTCAGATAGACTATTAACGAAGTTGTAACATCACATTCTAAAAAATATTCTTTTTCTTCATTGGGGAAATTATGAATCTTCATAGAAAACTGATTACCGCCATTTTTAGTCCAGTTTCAAAAAATCTCTGTTTGCAGGATCAAAAACCACATGCATATCTGATAGGGTCAATTGGAGTCAGCGGAAAAACAAAATGGGACGTTTTAGATGGTGTAATCAGACGTCTCTTTAAGGTAAGACACTGAAAAATTAGCTCAAGTATTAATTCAGTTTTATTTTTAACATAAGAAAAATTCTGTAGTTTGGGGGTTGTCTTGCCAAGTTTTTGTTTTGCTTTTTGACATACAGCTAACACCACTATTAAAGTATATTCTTAATGTTGCTGTTCTTTTTTCATGTTTGTAGGCAGTTCTCTATTGAATGTGACTGCAAGAATCTTCTTGTCAAGTGACTTCACCTGTACCAAAATATTTTCCAAACTGCTTTCATTCAATAACCGTTTTTATTTTTATGCCTTATGTTTTCATATAATTTCAGGAATATATTTTCCGAGTAGATCCGACTACTAGCCTGGGTTTAAGCTCTGACTGCATTGCTAGCTATTGTATAGGAGATGTAATTAGATCCCATAGCCTAGAAGTGCCTGAACTGCTGCCTTGTGGATATCTGGTCGGAGAGAACAATGTCATCACTGTGAACCTGAAAGGTAAAGCCCCAAGAATATTTTTGCAGATACTGGAGAGCTCTTCACTGCAGTCCACCATCCCTTCCTATTTTTTTCTTACACTTGACCTTTCTGTATTTTCTCTCCAGTTCAAGGAGAAAAAATGTATCTTATTTATCACATAAGCCCTCTGTGTGACATTGTACAATACCTAACACAGTGTGGCATTTTGAGGCAAATCTAAGAATATCTTGGTACTTCTCTGCCTGACTGCCAAATCACAGCAAAGTACAAATTTCTGAATAGTGGCAAAATTTCCAGCCCCAAACCAGATGATTAGGATGGAAAATATTTTTGCATTATCCAGTTCCACCGGAAAAATGTGATAAATTTCAAAAGCTGTAGGGATTTGCTACTGGAGGGGACAAATGCCTTCAAAAGAACAATATATACATTGATGTGACAACCAGTAACCCTTGTGGGCTGTCACTTTGACCTTTTTTTTTGTCATGTTTGCCTGTAGTGTTTGAAACATACATCTTTGCCTCACTGAGCCTTCTCTTCATGTTTACTTTTATTTCGTCTCTCCCACTCATCTTGTCCTACTACCATTGTTGAGTTTTTTGGCCCTGTGAAAGGATGTAAGCATTTCCACAGTAACAAAGCCCTTGGTATGAATTTGATTTAGGCAGAAGTATATTACCTCGCTTTGAGTGAGCATAACACTGATGCCATCAGGTGCTGCGCCAAACCTACACCTGCCTTAGCAAGGCTGAAGACAGGCTATTTTTCTTTTCTTTTGTTCCCAGGAGTGGAAGAAAACAGTTTGGACAGTTTTGTGTTTGACACGTTAATTCCTAAGCCAATTACCCAGCGGTACTTTAATTTACTGATGGAACATCACAGAATTATTCTGTCGGGACCCAGTGGCACAGGAAAGACCTATTTAGCTAACAGGCTGGCTGAATATATTATAACTAAATCTGGCAGAAAAAAAACTGAAGATGCAATTGCAACTTTTAATGTAGATCACAAGTCAAGCAAGGTAAGTTACAGCTGAAAAGATAAACTACTGCCCAATTTGTAGTGATGATGCAGTGTGGATCCTGTTAATTGGCATACTGTTTTGTTGCTCAGCACTTTTTCCTACAAGAATTCAGTCTCCAATTCCAGTGAGAAACAGGGACCAGAATTTTCTGTTCTAAACAAACCACCAAAGCACTATGAAGGAAGTCTGAATTTTCTTTCACTTGAGGAAACCCACTGTAAAGATGGATGCAGAGTCAAATTCCCATATAAATTGAATTCTTAGTGTCCCTGTAATTCCTTTGTCAGAAAGGTTGGATATATAGTAATACTACTTTAACTTGCTTTTTTTGTAGTGATAATAGCAGCCTATTGTTAGCAAAGATTTCAGAATGGGGATTTTGAATTACTGTCTTGGGTTCCGCTTCTTAATCAGCACCGGATTAATACACCTGCTGCCATGGTTGCTGGAGTGCATTGGTCAGGAAGCTGACCATACTAAAAATTGCCTCATGCCTCACATCACATTCACAGTGGTTTACATAGTTCAGATTATCAAGCTTCTAGCATGACTACTGTGCTAGCTACAGATAATACTATTGACTTGCTGTTCTGAATTGGGTATACACCTAACCTGGTACCCAGGGAAAAGAAAATGAAAGGTTTTGCCCAGAGCTTTCTGATTTGCACAAAACATAATGAATGTTAACGTAACATAAGAAGGAAGAACATACAGATCCCAAAGGGGCAAGAGGACCGTTCCCATAAAAAAGCCTCTTTTCACTGTCTTTATATAGAGGATTTGTGATGCCATTTGCTTTGGCAGGAGATGTATTTGTGTTTTATTGTTATAGCACATACATTTATAATGAAAACTGTCCCACAAAAGAGCTAGCCTTTGGATTTCTGGTAAATTGCTTCTTGTATGTGTTTTGGTTTTGTTTTTTCCTTTTCCTTTGTTTCTATTACAATTTATATAGAACTTTTGAGTTTGTAGTAAAAAAGAAAATAATAACATTGTCGAATACCAAGTGTGTTTGGATAATACAGATGGTGCTATTCCATGGAAGAAACCCATGATGTTCCCCTAGAGACACCTGATCATAAAAAGCCTAACCAAAATCTTTCTTAAAATAAAAAATATATTGCACGTTCCCATTAAAGAAGAAATGATTCTTCTATCCCTGATCCAGAAAGTAATAGAGCAATAGGAACTTTGTCCATAATACTGAGTATTCCCAACCTAGATACCTGTAGAGATACAGCTGTAAAACTTGACTAGGCCAGATATTCAGTGGCAACAAAGTGTTGAGAAAAATATGAAATGTTTTGATTATGGAAGGCTCTCTTTTACTCCAGCCTGAAGTGGCAGCCAGACAACTGACAGAAAAAAAGCATTTACACAACAAATTTTATTATGAGGTGTGATATAGTATCCCCAAAAGGTCAAACAGGTTTTCACTGAGAGTGCTGAAAGGGATATCTAATGGAGCAGTTTAATAAGGCTAGATAGTGTGATAACTGGGGAGGTAGGGGTGGGGTGGAGGGGTGATATATAAATGTAGCATTCATAAGAATGGCAGTCCAGCAATTAACGTATCTCAGTCCATTGGAAACGGCATATTTCATTGCAACCTATTTTCCTCTGGACAGAAGATATTTTATCAGCAGGTTTCTAAGGAATCTATCTACCAAATAGGAATGCGTATGCCTCGGTCACTTGCCTTACGTTTATTGCCTTTGTTTCCCCTAGCATGTGTCTTCAGTGTTGCCCTGTCTAAGAAGCAGGTCTTTCTGCATGTGCTGATCCAGCTGAATGATCCACAGTGGGGAAACTGTAGCAGCCTTTTTATCTTTATGAAAATCTTTTCCACTGAAATTACATCTATGGTTAATTGGGTTAATCTTTTCTTTTTTTGTTTTTTGTTTGTTTGGTTGGTTGTGTTTTGTTCGTTTTTTAAAAAAAATTTTGCTGAAGGATCTGCGACAATACCTAGCAAACCTAGCTGAGCAATGCAGTGCTGACAACAATGGTGCTGACCTCCCTGTGGTCATAATTCTTGATAACCTCCACCACATCAGTTCACTAAGTGACATCTTCAATGGTTTTCTCAACTGTAAATATAATAAATGGTAGGTAGTAGCTCTTCTCTCCCCTTTCACACACCTTTTGCAATTAAAACAGTAAAAGCTGTTTGTTATTTAACGTGTCCCAGTAGAAACTTAGACTGCCATGGGCTGTCAGCAAAGCCCTTATGTGCTTGAATAATTTTAACCCTCTTCAGCCAAGTATTTAGGTGTCTTCACTTATATGACTCTCATGCATCTCAGTGACATGTAGACGTACCACACAATTTAAGAATGTAATTAAATGACTGAATTAGGGTCTTACCCCTTTTTTCCCATCAGATCACACAAGCTCAATAATACCATGAGGACAGTTTATGGGAGAGTAAGAAGTGCACTTTATAATAGTGGAATTTGGAATATGTGTGAACCCGTGAACCATGCCAATGCAGAAGCAGCTGTGTATCTGGCGGACTTGCACTTCCTACAGTTTTCCTGTAGCAGTGCAGAAGTGCAAAGTTTGCTGGCCGTCATTTATTGCAAAACAAGAATAAAAATAACATTTTCTGGAACTTATACTGGCCTATAACATTGGCTATTTCTGCTGTAAAAGTGCCATCATAAATACTTCACTTCATAAAATCAATGCATGCTGTGTCTTACTCATGAGATTCACTGGCTTCTGAAATTAAAACTTAAGCCTACTGCAAAATTATGAGGTACATGAGGACAGCGTTGCCTCATTTATTTAGTTATTACAGAAGAGTACTAAGAAACTACAAATGTGCAGAAAGGGAAATCATACAAGAATAAACATCAAGAAAAGGGTGCCTCAAATATTTTAAATCTAATGCATCCAGAGACTTCTAGAATTGGTTTAGTGCAGATAGAATGTTCTCTGAATATCTGAATGGCTTCTCTCTCAGAAAAAAAAAAAAAACTACTATTTTTCTTTTTTCAGCCCCTATATTATTGGAACCATGAACCAAGGAGTTTCTTCTTCACCAAATCTGGAGCTGCATCACAATTTCAGGTACATTCACTCTGTATTTACTGTGGCCGTGTTTGTACAGCTCCCTGCTTCTCAGACAAGTTCTTCATTAAACATTGATCTTGTGTCTCATCACAGCAAAGTATTTTAGTTTCTCTGTCTCCCTGGTACCGGTGGGTCTCTGAATGGTGTTGGGGAATGGTGAAAGAAATACCTCCTGGCACCTCTAGCAAGTTGCTGAAGACAATTGCATTCTGGCATGCCATTTGCCTTCAGCGGTGTCTTGAATTCCTGCTGAAACCTGTAATGTTTGTGTTGTGACAGCGGACAATAATGTGATCTATTGGAACAGTTTTATACTTGGTGACTAATGAGACTCATAAGCCTATGACATTACCTTCATCTGTATGTTTAAGAGGAAATTATGTATTCGCTATTCATTGCTGCTTGACATTTATCCTTTCTACCCAGGTGGGTGCTGTGTGCTAATCACACAGAGCCTGTTAAAGGTTTCTTGGGCAGATATCTGAGAAGGAAACTGATTGAGACTGAAATAGAAAGGAATATACGCAATAATGAGCTCATCAAAATCATTGACTGGATCCCCAAAACATGGCATCATCTCAACAGCTTCCTAGAAACGCACAGTTCTTCAGATGTAACCATTGGTGAGTCCATTGGTGAAGTGGTTTGAAGTAAGGATGCAGGCTGAGCATTTTAGAGATTTGTGAAAGATATACTATGTTTTGAAAAGTTGTCATCTCTCAATGAGAAATACTAAATCAGTGTGGGGAATCTGTCTGGTTGCCAGTGAGATTGAAATGAAAATCGAAACTTTAATGAGAGCATATGTATTCCCTGGTATTGCTGCCTTGGTTACTAAAGACTTTCAAGTAAATGGTCATAATTTTAAAAAGTTAAATATACAAAAAAACAACCTCAGTAGCAAATTTCCTAAGCTTAATCTTTTTTCCCTGCTTTCACACTGCAGTATAATTACAGCGATAAAACCACTTGGACCTGAGGTCTTTTAGTAGAATAGCAAAGAAGACATCCTTTCACATACCTTTGCCCATAAAACTTGTAAGCGATCATCAGGCTCTAGATTTGAGGAAAGTGACAATAGTTAATTTTTAATAACAGGAGAATGATAGCTCCCTTATTATGGTCCTGTATTAGTATTCTATTCACTTGAGTTCACTCCAATGCTACTTTTTAAATTCTGTTAAGATTATTTTTAGTGTGTTCCCTAGTTCTACTTTTCTTAATACACAACTTGACTTCTTAGGTCCCCGCCTTTTCCTCCCTTGCCCTATGGATGTTGATGGCTCCAGAGTGTGGTTCACAGACCTCTGGAACTATTCCCTGGTGCCATATCTCCTGGAAGCTGTGAGAGAAGGACTGCAGGTATGTCATTTCTTTCCCAGCATTCTTTTTATATTTTTTTTTTTTTTTAGATTAGTTTCATAGGCTTTCTCCAAGCTACTTTAAACCAGTACATCCAAGTATGAATGCTGTTGCATCTGCAAGAAGAAAATCTGTGGAGGGGTTCTAAGAATCAGCCTTGAAGTCCTCTCGACCTGCCCTTACTCTGATGTATAATTTGGCTTTGCCTGCTCTGGTACTAGCATATGTTGTATTTTATGGAGAGGTTTTCTCCTCTGTGACTGCAGGAAGGTTCTTCTTTTTCCACTGTTTAAAGAGTTCACAGCAATGCTAAATGCAGCTCAGATTGCCTCCCTGAGTCAAGGAGCTCTTAGCCTATCCCTACAGGGAAAAGTTAATAGCCCTTACAGTAGTGCAAGAAAATAGCTTTGGTCTGTAATCCTCTCCCACCTACATACACATGTAGGCACACAGCCTTGTGGAGGAAAGCTTGTGAACAAGGATATTTTCACCATTTAGGAAAAAAATAAAAAACCATTGCCCTTATCTAGCCAGGTTGAGGTAATTTACTCTTTGGCCCTGCTGAACATGAAGGTTTGTCCCTTTTTGCCCTTACAGGTTGCAACCCTGCTTGTATTTTCTTATAGATTTATCTCTGCTTTTTTCTTCCTTTGTGTGGGCTAACGTTTCCTCCTGACTATAATTCTCATTTTGTGTAACAGTGCCATCAGATTGGAGTGCTTCAAAGTTCCCTCTATCCTATCTGCTCCAGAGCTAGGTGTTAGCAGTAGTTCCACTGATTGTTAATGAACTACTAATATTTCTTATACTTAAATAGAAAGAGGGCTACAGATAGATTTGCTGTAGAAAGCACTGTAAATTGTCCCATGTAGATTAAGATTTCAGACCATTCCACACATTCTAGGCAAACATAAATCTTGAAATTAATCCTTTCTTTCCCCAATATTTATTTGGCTTTCTCCCTTTCCCTTTTTCTTTTATGTGCTGCAATTTTATGTTCTCTGAATACATGTTTTGTGGAAAGGCAGTTTTTTGCCACACATGACACTGAAAGAATTTACTACGTAGTGCAGAGGGGATTGTTATAGGTAAATCAAAGAACAGTGTAAGCAACTGTGATTTCTTCATCACCTTGTACTGACATCATGACATATTGATGTGATGTAGGCTTAGAATCTTGCCTGTTGAATATCTCAGTTTCCTAAAACTGCTTATCTCTCTGGGAATTATAGACTGTTTATGCCTTGTGCAAAAACTGCCAAATGTGATAGAAAAGCCACAGTGAGATTAACAGCACTTGTTTAGACCAGCTATAAAAGTGCAGTGCTATTCTTCATGCTCATATTTTCCTAAGTATTACGGGGTACCTACTTAAATGAAAACTTCTTTTCTGAAGCAGAAGATGGCAGCATATAGAAGAAAATACGTTATTTCATGATCCATTCCAATCTTTAGTTGCTTTTTATGGCTTCCGTAGAATAACATCATTAATAACAAAGAGAAATCTTTTACAAGATACAATTAGATGTTCCTGGAACCAAGAACAGGGAGAAAATGCCTTTCTAGCCTGGTACTTTGCAAACTCACTTGTCAGACACAGGATTTACAAGCCTTGCTCCATATTCCAGAAGATTTAATTGTTGTTTGTGTCAGATGAGGGGAGGTGCTGCCTACAGCCTGGAGTTTAGCCTGCTACCTCCCTGAGAAACATTTCCTCTTGGTTTATTTAGGCAGATCCCTGTTACAGCAGCCTAACCTCAGCATAGGGCAGAAGGAATCTGAGAATCTGAGAATCTCTGTGCACAATACAGGGAATGTGCCTGCCTAACCTGGAGCTCTGGATTCAGCAAGTGCCTGGGAGCAGGTGTTGCAGTGATAAGCATGACTCATCTCTCTGGCTTTAACACTAAAATCCTTCACTGATTTACTCCCTTTAGGAGCGCAGCCCATCTAAATGCTCCATGAGTGTATGCCCTGCCAATATTATGCTGCTCCTTGGATTGCATGAGTCTGAGCTGCAAGAAATCACAGAAAGCCCTGGTGAATGGCTCCCCATCCCAATGTGTCATTGTCATAGCTAAAGGAAATCTGTAAAGCAGCAACCAAGGGGCTCTTGGTTAACGTGTTACCTGTGAACAGCGATGTGGACAAGGGTGCATTTTACTGAGGAAGCTACCAGACCTAAATTTACAGTATTCTCTGTCTTCCTTCCTCTGTGCTCCTTCTAGATTCATAAGTATTTTTGTGTTTCATAGCAGGGAAAAAATACCATTTGAAGATTTCTTCTCTTAACCTTATGAAAGATTTTAAACTTAAGGTGTAGACAGATGTCTGCTTCTGCATCCCATTTTACTAGGAGAAAAGAACAATCTGTACTGGCACTTCCTAATTCACTTCAAAAAAAATCCAATTAACTTGAATGTTTTAGATAGGTCTGAGTTAATTTCACCTATATGCCCTAAGCAAATTACCTAAAGGTCTCATTTCACATTGCATGAAGAACTTGTGGCTCCCACTGTTGCCTACAAGTATCACTAGTTATGGAGTGCTTTTCAACTCACAGCCACTCCACGTGTTGAAGGAGGATTAATGGAGATTAAGTTTTTTGAATGTGGTATCATATCCAAGTGCTGAGCACATCTGAAAGTAAACCACTTACTAAAATATTTTAGATTATTTTGATTACTTTTGTCTGCTGTTACAACTGGTACTGAAAACTCTGTAGGATACTTACCTGTGTTACATCCATCATACAGATGTACGGTAAGAGGGCACCCTGGGAAGATCCCTCCAAGTGGGTAGCTGATACCTATCCATGGAGCTCTGCATCTCTACAGCATGAGTGGCCGTCACTGCTTCAGTTAAGACCAGAAGATGTTGGTTATGAAGGTTATGCATCAGCAAAGGAAGGAACAACCTCAAAGCATGTTCCACAGACTGATACAGAAGGGGATCCCCTGGTAAGATTTAAACTTCAGGGAAAAGGCTTTCCAGTATGTACTTTACTGTTACACGTTAAATTGTACATTGTACAGTAAAAAACTACTGTGTACCTGTTCCAAAATGGGCTTTTAAAATTAATCCTATTACAATTTATTAAAAAGATTGAAAATAACAAGGAAAATCTAGCAGGAGGGCAGCTATCACCATCATGTTAATAATGTTTGGGTACCACTCTTCAGCAACTTATAATCCGTTTATTCTAAAAACACCTTTCTAGGTTGGGCAGTCCTTCCTGTACATTCTACAAATGAAGGACTGAGAAATTCACATTATCTAACTTGTCTATCATAGTGAATTTACTGGAAATGCAAATTAGACAGCCATCCTCCCATCCCTCAAAATATTTCAAAATAACTGAAGACAGGAATGCAAGTGTGGTGGCATTAAAAGATAAGAGGTTGATTTCCCTCAAGGCCATGTATTGTTTTATTTAAATATGATTCCAGACATTTGGGTTTACCATTGCCTCCTCTGATAATGGACTATTAAATTGCATATATTGAACCGCTGTTATTGTATAGTGCTTTCTCTATAGACTGCCTTTATCACAATTCAAAATATCATTTTAGAGAACTGTACTTCTGTAAAACAGACAGCCCTTGGAAAAGGGATTTTCTCAGATGAAAATGCATTTAATTTTTATCTGTGCTAAGAAAATGACTCCTATGCCTCAGTGAAGTGTTTGATATCCAAAACCAGACCTTGCACCCTGAAGAAGTATAGAAAATCAACTCGTTTGATCCTGTCTCCCAGTCCATAGGCTTTGGGGTGATCGTTTGACCTTGTGGTTTGGGCTGCCAGTGAGTGTACTGGCCAGGATTCCAGCATATATACATCCATCGTCTCCACTAAGGTGAAAATACTTGGGCAGCTCAAGCTCAGTGTCCCGTCACCCTCGCTCCCTGCGCACTGTGATCAGTGTCTGTATCTGACTAAGTATCTGAAGGTCGAAGTTTGTGAATGGAGGGCTTGCCTCTGCCTGCAGTGGAGCTCACAGGGAAACAGACACTGCACTTGTGGAAACAGGACATGTCACACCCAGTGCATGTATCCTGTATTCTCAAACATGGATGGATACCTATTAAACCTGCAGCAAAAGCTACCTGATAACATTAAAGAGTATTAAACGCTGTTCAGTGCCTAGAGGAAACTTTACAAGCTGTGCAGGTTGAAGCCATTGAGATGTAAGGATTCCTGAACAAACTGGAAAAAGGGGCTTCACACACAAACACACAAGAATACCTTTTTCTCTTTGGTTTTTCATTGCCTGCTTTTTTGTAATGGCATTATATTTGTTCCTTGAAAAACACTAAAGGAATGTCAACATTGCTTGCAGCCCTGATCGTGCTGGGAGAAGCAGATGTTTTATAAATAATATCCCGAGTGTTACACAGAGTTATGCGTCAAGTATCCAAGTAATTCTCAGGGGCTTAATGCTGCTCTTTGATGATTTTTCAGATGGGTTTCAGGTTCTAATAATCCCCAAATTATGTGGAGGCTCTCCTCTCCTTGGTAGGAGGATCTGTTGCTGCTCCCCTGCTGAGGTCAGCCTCTCAACAGCAGATGGGACTCTTCTGCAGCAGATGGCCTCAGTCCACCCTTCTCTCACTCCCTCCCCATCTCTCTCTTGTAGAGGGGGTATGTTAGTGTCATTGTTTTCAATTGTTTTTCCAATGAAGTGTGTCTATGCCATCCAAATATTATCTGGAAGCCTGACTGTCTCCAAATATGGGTCCAGATGTCCAGCTGAGATACAGTTTCCTTCCCCTGCCAGTGCTGCAGCTGCAGCCAGTCTCACCCTTGAATTAAAGAGAGTTATCAGACATCTCCATTGTATCCCTCTGGCTCTTTGGACCTTTAAACTTCTATTTAAAGACCAGGAGAGAATGAAAAGGGTGCCAAGGGGAGCCACTGACATCCTACCCTTTCAGAAATCCTTTTGTATGGTCCCCTCAGCTAGATACCAGCACACCTCATACAGCAAGGGAGCTTAATTAAATTTTAACATGGTCACTGCAGCGTTAAATGAGATGAGATTATGTAAACTTGCCTTCTTCTTTCAGATGAATATGCTAATGAGGCTTCAAGAGGCAGCCAACTATTCGAGTGCACAAAGCTGTGACAGTGATAGCACCAGCCACCATGATGACATTTTGGATTCATCCCTTGAATCAACCCTCTGAAAGGGACAAACCTTGGTGGAGGATTATGGTAAAATCTGTTTCCACTAGACCACTGCCAGTATTAATGCAGCACGCCGAGGTCCCTGAGTGAGCATGGTGTGTTGTAGGTAGGCAGGAGACCTAACTTGCAAAGTCAGGAAGAAAAATTGAAGTGGAAAGCTTGAATTAGTTTAATTTCAAGGCATTTCAATACCTATGGAGCCAAGTGAGACTCCGTTTGTCAACTGGAAAGGGCCCTAGACCAAGGGCATCTAAGCAGATTGCACACGTGTTAGCCAAACTGGAATATTTTTTTCCCCTTTTCCTCTTTCTCTCTCTCAGTCTCTCTCTGCCTCTGTTTCTCTGTACAAGTTTACACTGCAACTTCTTCTGGTTTTTTCCTTTAGTTTACCCTGAGAAGCTGCATGAACAATGCAGTCTTCTAATTCTCTTCTAACCTCTGTTGTGCCACATGGTGCTGGTCACAGGACTGCAGTGGTGTTTGTGTTGTACGCTACTGCCCATTCCAAAACAAGTCAGAGATGATGGTAGTAACTCAGAAAGCACAAACAGTATTGTGCAATCACCAGAAAACATGACTGTGATATGCTGGATAAGTGCCAATTTAATTCTAACTGCCATGGTCACGGTGATGCGCTCCATCAAGTTTTTAGTACACAATTCACAGATTTTATAAAGTTGTTTTTACCACAAAGGTCTTTTTTAACCACCTGCCCACTCCTTAACAACAATTTTATACCAATTATTAACCAACACTGATTAAAGGCTTTTTAGGGCTTCATTTGTTTGAGCCTTTTCAGTGAAAGAAGGAACATTTCTTATGGTGCTGTCTCACTGCCTTAAAAAACAGATTTCTAGAACAGTTTTACAGTTGGTTTAATTCCTAAACCATTGGTAATTTACACTGTTTTTTTCTTCATTTAATAATGAGAAAACATCAGTTAACACAGTAGCCTCATATCTGTATATCATGATTTTTTAAAGTAATGGATAGGAGAAAGAACAGTTGCTATATAATATTTTTATCTTGTGAATAGATTGCTCTGCCTACCCTCAGAAATACACAAGGAACCCAAACCCACTTCCACTGCCACCTAAATGCTGAGGAAATCGGCTTAAATCCATTTGGTCCCATGGAATGGAGTTTTTGGAGGATAGATGTTTTGAATTCTTATCCAGCAGAGCTGGATGCACTTGATGCAGCATGAGCACAAATATATGTTTTGGTTTTTTTTTTTCCTTTTTCTAGTTTTAGCATGTTGTTTTGATTGCTATTGTTGTACATGAAGAATTCAACATAAAAGAACACTGAAGCAGTGATGTCCACTGTGGAAGAGGAAGAGTTTATACTGTAAAAGTGGGTTGGTTTTGCACAGTCTACTGGGTGGGTATTGTAAATATTGGAGGAAAAAAAAAAAGAAAAAAGAAAAATAAAAAAAAAAGCCTTGCACAAATCAAATCAGAAACAAGCAAACAAACAAAATTGTATTTTATTCTGTTGGTGTTAAGAGATGTTTCACTTGCTGAGATTTCCTGTATGTTGCAAACAAATACAGAATGCAAACCTTAAAAGCTGTTATTACCTGGTGTGTTTGTACCGTACTTACAGTTGTTATGACTATGCAGGAGCTATCAATGCTACAGTCAGCACGTTTCAATATCTATATGAAGCCAATACATTTGGGGGTGGGGTGGGGTGGGGGGGAGAGAAAATCTGAAAATGTTTTAAGTGCGTACGTCACGGCAGGCTACAACCAGATTGCATCCAAACTGCTCAGAATAATCACAAACGCTCTTTTACCACAAGAGACGTTCGGTTAAAATAGGTGCACATGAACAAGAAGGTATCTAAGGGCTTTGGCATTGTGTAGACATGTACTGTACACCTCCAGGGATGTTACCTTCGGGATGTGTATTTGGTGCTATTAACTCCTTGTGGCCACCCTGTGGTCACTCGCTCTAAGACCAAGATTAACCAATGCAGTTTCCAAATGGCACTGAGCTGCATCGCTGAATCTAGAGGTTCCTACACGGTGCTATTGCCCTAATAACAACACTCTACTGATTTTATGCACGTAGGATTCAGTCAGACCAACATCACACCCCCCACGTCTGAGTCTGTTTCCGATGCAAAATGTCAGCGCATACATCTTACCTGACTTGACTAAAGGAAAGCTGCTCTTTCCTGTACCTGTGCTCTGAGCAAACCTGCAAATCGTTTCCTGCCATATTTAACACACAAACACACAATACTACATATACAAAACTTCCTGCAATACATCTCAGTGAGTCCACCTAGTTTACAACTCAGAAATTGTTTGTGAAACATTTGTCTGTACACATTTTATATTTTGTACATTTTTGATGTAACATATCATGTAAATAGACAGAAACAGTGAAATAAATCATCTGAAAAGTTTTGTAGTCTTTGTAAAGCCCTAATAATAAGTATTTGGTGTCATCGGACTTAACTGGATGATGTATTTTCTATTGGTTTATTGTTCCTCTAGCTTGTAAACCAGCTTGCGTATATTTTTTTTGCAGGTGTGCGCACTGTATCTGTCTAAATTATTACTTTGCCATTAAAGTGGAATTATTTATTGAAAACACAGTCTGGTGTTTTTGCAGTCAGGACCATTTAACGGTTAGATATTATTTCAAATATAAAAACATACAAACAAAATGGCAAACTGAAGGATGCGATTTTCTGTATTCAGCAGATCTGATCTCCGTAAAAACAAAATTAAGTACCGTTTCTAGTTCCAGGGATTCAGTATGATTTTTTAACGGCTGTTTTCATTGTGGGAACAGCTTGTGCAGTTCAGAAACAGCTTTACAGTCTCCCTGTTCTCAAGATTATCTTCAAATACAAGTTGGTTGATTTCAGTGGTGGTAAATCTGTACAAAACTGGTGCGTTATTTTTTGTTGCCTTATTTTCAAACTCGAAGGCCTTAGAGCTACTTCCTCAGCAGGTATACATCAATATGATTTAATAGAATTCAAAGAAAGAAATTAGAATTATGTCAGTCAGCTAATCACAGACTTTGAGGCCAGAAGAGATCATTATGATCCCGCAAGTTGTACCATCTCAGCTGTAAATCTCAGCAGCAGGTCTGTAATTTCTGAAATTGTCATATCCCTGGAAGGACCCTTAGACATAACAGTGCGGAGCAGAACATCCAGCACCTTGCTGTCATTATGGCTAATTATTCACTGGGTGGATTTGTTTTGTAAGGGCTTTATTTGCAGTTAGGTCTTAAATCTCTCTTTTCAAGAGAAAAATACCCCAAACTGTCTTTTGCTATGCCTTTTCTTCCTATACTAAAAACCCAACCACAATCAAAAACATATTTTACATTTAAGTAATAGTCTTCCTTGCTTTTGTTTTTGATAAGACGAGCAGCTTGCTCAGTCTTAGCTTTTCATGATAAGACATGCCGTTCAGACCTCCAACACAATTTTTGCAGGACCTTCTGACTACTTTTTGGTTTGTCGGTGTCCTTTCTGAAGTGTGGGTATGAGAACCGCACATGGCATTACTGTGGTGATTTTACTTTTGCTATAAACAGAACTAATAGCACCTTCCTACACCCGCTTCTTATTTTCCCTGCTTAGGCTTCAGAGCTGACATTCACTCTCTAATTGCATCATCCTACTGCAGGCTCATGTTCAGTTAATTATCTACCAAGACCCTGATTTCTTTTCATGTTGCATCATTTTGAAATACTTTGTCCAATCCTGTCTGTATAAACTATGCTCTTTGTTCCTCAGATGTATGACTGCAAATTTATCTGCATTAAAAGAGGATATTCAAATCAGCCCACCCTACCAAATGATTCAGATCATTCTCTACAACCAGTATCTGTCTAATTTATCACTCCACCAGCTTTCCTGACTTCAAAAATCTGCTAACCATCATCTTACTTTGTCTTCTAGTTTGTAGGTAAAGGTAGTAAGTAATGTTTTGTCAAGAACAGACTTCTGTAGAACCTGGTAGGACCCTCTGTGAAGGTTTCTGTTTTACAGCTACACTGTTGAGTTACTTACGTCATTGGTATATTTGTATTCCAGTTAACGTGGGTATGAATATTAGAATGTCATACAAAACCATGTGTGTATAATATTATAGGGAATATATGATGAGTTACATGGCTTCTCTACCACTGCAGGTCTCCAAGGGTGGATTAGATTAGTTTCTGTCAAAAATTACATATGTAGAGCTGATCTTACACAGAAGGGGGAATAGACTAGATGACTTTAGTGATCTCTGTGCAGCTTTCCTATAATTCAGTGCTGCAGTCTGCACATTATCCAGCTGCCACTACTTAAGGGAAAAGATAGGAAATTTAACTGTCAAACTCATTCTGTGCCTACTCACTCAGCATATCTGTTAGCCTTCATCTGGAGACCTGCCTAGAGAATGCCCAAGTTCCCAGGGCAGGAACAGGAAAGGGAGCAGGATAGTACAGCCTCAGAAAGAAAAGGGTTTTTAGCAAAGTACTTGGGACATTGCTCTTGCTTACAAGAACTCATTTTTTATACTATCATTAAATGCCACTGTGTTTCTCAGCATGCACTACTTTTTCTTGATAGCCAAATAATGTCACGCAAATTAAATGCTACTACTAAGTCTGGCAACGCAGGAGCTACAGATGCACTATCATGGGAGAAATATATTGCCGGGTAATAATACTAGTAGCAGAAAATAGAATCTGTCATGAAAGATAAATTAACTAAGACCCAGGCCATGTGACCTTGCCTTTTTACACTAAATTGCATTTACTGTTCTTTGTTCAATTGCAACCTTAAACAAATGTTGATAAATAGCAATGAGTGAGCACACTGAATGAAGTCCTGGTTTTAGTAATAAATTTCATAAATGAAATAATGTTTTGCCTTTGTCAGTGTATTTACTTGTGTAAGCAGTTTTTATTGAATCAGATTACATAATTTAGGAAACTAAAATGCATCTTGACAATTAAATGCCAAAGCTGAAAGAAAAGGCACCTGGTAACTGCTATGTAAGAAAATAAAGGATTTACATGGTGACGTGTAACCAGTGCTAATGGTTTTATCATGCCATAAATGGATGGCTCTGAAAGAACAAAGAAGCAAACAAAATACATGTCATCTGTATGACCAAGCCCCAAGGACTTAGTGAACCAAGTCATTTTAACTAGTGAACTCTATTTTAGCACTGATAATTCAATGCACCCTAAATATGTCCAGCTAATCCCGTGTTCTGCACTCTGCAAGTGCAATGAAAAGACATACGCAGACTGAAAAAGAAGATTCTTTAGTGCAGCTGTTAATGCAGGTAAGATGTTCCACTCAGGCGGGCCACATACAACAGAGAAAAGGCTTCTCGACAGCAGTCCCTGAGCTACCAGAAATAATTGGGTGGCAAAATGAGTAATTTAGCTCCATCATTTCCACACTCTTCATGTAACTATCATGATCTTTAGTGTAGCCTGTCCCTGCTTATCCAGGTCAACCTAATGGCATTGTATTGTACTGCCTCTTGATTGTGGTAGGGGAAGTCACACTAGAGGCAAAATCTTACACCTTAACTAAACTGACATTACAGACCAAATATATTTTTCATCTACAGGAAATAAATCTAAAGGCCAAGTAAGAAAAAACTTTATTTCCTATTAGTAATTGCTGTGGTTAATCTCATTATTACTTAATATCTTTGTATTATCGCTTTTGTAGTGCCAATGTGACTCAAACACTTAAGAAATATTTTTCTTGTAAAAAAAATATCATCTTTCCAAGTGCAAAATCTGAACTGCTTGTTTGAGAGCTGGTTAATACCTTGTTTCAGACTACCAGCCTATTTAACAGACTACATCCACACACAGTAAATTTCATTTCTAGCTTCAGGGTCTCTGATGTTAAAGAACATGTGTAATCTTACTACGCATTCCATGTAAGTGATGTTCCTTAATTTCTGGCCCGATTATAGTGTTAAGCATGTGAAGTGCCTTCCTGATTTAGACTTCAGTGCCTGCAATTCATTCTTCCATAAACCACTGTCTTTTAAGGATAAGGGTCAACTAACTGCTGCAAGATTCAGCTGAGCACTGTTTGTAAAAACTGCAGAATATTACACTGAAGAATTATAATTTAATGGTATGCTTATACACAGCATTCAGTAGGTTGCTATATTGCCTGGTGTAATGTTCTCTGAAGTTGAATAAAACCTTCATACTATGTTGCTAATCAGGATGGAGGGAGATCTCCTTTTCTGGAGTGGAGCAGCTGCTAGCAATAAAACCTAAGTACCTATTTGTAGCTGCAGGACAAGAGAGAGGTTCCTCTACCTGGGGGAAGATAGATAAGCTATAGCATATGTTACAGGGCATGCTGGAAGAAATCTTTCATACTGGGAAAATATTGGTATCATTTAGCTGTTACCATCCCTTGCTGTATACCAGAATCAGGTAATTTTTATAATCAGTCATAACATTATCTTAAGGTGTCAAGATATTTGAGGGGTTTCTGAACTATGCAGTAATGAAAATATAGGACTGAAACTCAGTATGAACCTTAGAACAAATATCTGTGCTTTAAAGGCTGTGTTATATTGAAACTTTCTGCCTAATGACCAGGGACAATACGGTAAGCAGAAATTACACCTACATTCACAGAAAGCTCCGTGCTTGCTGAAGAATGGCGAGTCTTGTTCTTGTCCTTCCTCTGGGGGAGCAGGATAAAAAGAAAATGGGGGTTTGGGTTCATTTGCCTATTCACATTCACAAAAAAATCCCATTGCTGCTGATTCTCTCCCTTCAGTTTTGTTAGCCGATCTGCTGAATATCAAACCACAGCTGGTCAAGAAGTTTCCAACTAACAAGCCGGTCTTTGATATTCTTTCGTGCATCATTTTGGCTTTAAGAGTAAATAATCTTTGGATGTACTACAAGCAGAGGATATTTTTGGCCTTGTTTCTTGCCATGTCACCAGGCAGCTGCTTCAGAACCAGAATTACAAAGGTCCGCAGCTCTGGTAAAGTTCTGTTCAGGACCCACGGTGTGAATCTTATTGCTGCAGAGCCAAAGATGCTCACTGCAGGGATTCAGTGCTCAGGTCTCCTAGCAGCCCTGAATGCTCCCTCTCCAGCCAGGGGGGTAGGATTTCCTGGCATCCCTTTGGTGCTAGGGAAATACCCATACTACACTCAACTCCCATGGAGGAACACCTCCTGAAGTTGAAGATGGTGTAAACTGTTAGGATGTGCAGAAGGGAGAGAGGACAAAGCAGATGGTTGTTTTGGTCTCTTCCAGGCACTATGAACAAAGCTACTTATAATTTCTGGAATGAAAACATGGAGCATTTCCTTCTATTGGAATTTTTTAGATAAGCTTTTACTGAAATTATTCCAAACACACACAGGCACACACAGAGAGGAATTTCCTGTAAAGGCCATTTCTGTATTAAACCAGTGTTTTGGTGTTAATACAGGTTCCTTAACAGTTCATTTGGGCTGCAGTGGCAATGTTAACTTTGCTGAGGCAGACATTGCAGCTTGCTCTGGGAACCACCGTTCCCAAAGTGGGGAAGATGTGCTTAGAGAGCTCTCTCTAAAACTTGGGGTTTAGCCTTTATTTTTCTCTTGGGACCTTTTTTAGATAGGAAAATAGCTCCTGGCACTATCACAGGTCTTTTCCTCTACATTTTCCCTTCTCTCCTCTCTGCCCTTCTGCCATTTAGAACATCCCTTCTTTCTCTTTTGCCTTTCTTGTATGTCTTCCTCTTCTCACTGCTGTTTCTGTTGACACTCGGTTTGGTTCCCCTTCTCTCCCTGACACATTTCACGTGTCCATCTCCTCACTCCCCAGAAGGCTGCTTGCTGCTCAGAGCATGCAAGGACAGCATCATGTCCCTTTCTGGCTCTGAACGCTGAGCATATGCTGTCGCAGCTGAGTGGTGTGCAGCAACAGCAATCAGCCAGCGACATCCCCTCCCGCTCACTGCCTGAGCGCTGGCTGTTCTGCCAGCGCTGTGGTAAGACCCATTGCAGCAGCAGGAGAGGACAGCAGGCTCTGGGAAGAAGCCCTGAACCTTACCCATGGCAATATGTTTGCAGTGAAAAAGCTGAATGACTTGCAAGGTCATAGATTCTTGGTGCTCCTGTCCATTACTGTATACCACCCTGTCTGCTGGTTGAGAAATGGTAAGTTAAAAACCAACCTTTCCCCATGTTTTAGTACACTGCCAAACCCAAGTAGGTCCTATTTTGAAGCCTAGAGCAAGACTCTGTGGGATATAAGATGGGAGATCTACCATCAGCTAGTATATAGAGAAGGGGGAGAAGAGGCTCCAAAACTGTTCCTCAGCTCTCAGACTGTCTTTTCAGAGGAGTTTTATTCTCTTTCTTTATTGCTTGCCGGAGGAAAAGAAGGGTATCTGTACTGCCACCTTGGTGACCAGGAATGTGAATTTTCATTTCAAAAAACAGCGGAACTTCGATTCAGTTTCAGAAAGTACAAGCAGAAACATCTATCTCATCTTGAAAGTGAACCAAAGTCTCATTGGCAATTTGAAAGAAAATTAGAAATAGTCATGTTACTATAGTGATATTTGTTAAGTAGTCATTAGCTCTGAGCAAACACAGAAAACATTTTTCCATAGCTGTCACTGGAGTTACAATAATCAGATAATACTACTTAGTACTTGCTTAGTGCTTTTGAAACATCATCTTGAACTACTTTACAAAGGTCAGGACAAGCATTATTATTAAGGAATGAATGGGAAAGAAATCTCATTAACAGCAGCAGGGTGCAGATGACAATATAGCACAGCGTCACGCATAGACCTCTGTCTCAAGATGCTGCTAATGAAGAAAGCTCTAGAACTGATTGCCATTCTTATTATCTATCATCTCTGTATTGGGAAGGTCATGTATATAATATGCAGCTTCAGAACATTTTTTTTTTAACTGTTATCATGTAAGGAATTGCTTTCAATAAGTGAAAAAGATGTTGAAAAAGCCTTTTAGACCCGCGTAACTGCTTCTAGAAAATAAGAAACATTTTGTTGTCTGTGAGCACATAATCATTCATATATTCACGTACAGAGAAAGAGAGGGGGGAAAAGTCATTGGATTTAGGGATTTTAGAAAAGTGGATTTCATGGAAATGTTGATGTTACCTAAGTGATGAAGGAGCCTGAATTCTATTTTCAATAGTGGCTTAAGACTGGTTGAGTAGCTTCATGTGATCCCTTGATAGTCTTTAAATTTATGGTAGTTTGTGACAGTTTTCCTCAAAATCTCTATACTTGAGGTTAAACTTGACAAGGGTAAGCATTTCAGCTTGAAGTCCCAGCAGCATTTCTGTCTCTGAATTCCAAATTTCAGCTCTCCCAGTCAGCTGGACTTGGAGGCCTCCATAGCTTGGTAGAACAGGGATTTCCTGTGTGCCTTTGGGAAACAGAGAAGATTAATCATCTCATATACTGTGATCTAATGTTATGTCTGCAAACGAGATTTCCAGGCAACTGCTAGACATATGTTTTTGCATCCCGTATTTTTAGTTTGATAATGGCAATCTTAGATATAACTCATTTACAGACTAGTCTAGACCAGCCAAAAGACTCGATTTTATTAGGATATGGTTAGGCAGATGTTCTGGCAGCAGCTTCTCCAGCAACTCCACTGAACATGCTCAGCCTAGCTTTCCTCAGGAGATGGCAGCAGCAGCATTCCTGAGATGGCTGCAAACATTTCCATTTACTTTGGGGAGCGTGAGGTGCAAAGCAATAGTTGGGTGGGAAACAACTCTTCCCTCCCCCTGAAAAATCCTTCCTGCAGCCATGTGGAGTGTTATGCTTAGAAATACAGACCTGTGGGTGTTTCTTGCAGTGTGTGATGGCTGAAGGGGTACAGCTAAAGAAAAATTAGAGTTAGCTAGACTTTACCTGGACATTAAATAGATAACCCAAAATCGGTGTTTCCTTTTGATTCAGCTGAACAAAAGGCACTTCCAGCAATGCTGTGGCAGGGTAGCACCATCACGCGTCACCACTGCCAACTCGCCTACAGATGTCTCCTCTGTAGATGCCACGGAGGGATGAAGAAGAAAGGTGAGAGCAGGCTGACATTGTTTGGGCTGGGTCGTGAGCAGGATTTCACTTTGCCATGGGGGATGCATGGAAGGTGAGGGAGAAAAGAGCAGAGGGGCAATAACATGGCAGAAGCAGGCAGGGAGCAGACTAGGCTATTTTATGTTTTAAACTGTATGTTTTTCTGATGCTATATTGAGAGCACCTGAGCACTTACATATAATGATGAACATCTGTCATGTCTGGTTTGTACCATAATCCTTCCCACACAGGGAGGAGCAGGAGCAGAAAATTTTGTTTTCTGGAGACGTTTTCATTTGTTTGTCTTTAAATGCACGTGCTGCTGCATGACTGAAGAGGTCAGAGCGTCTCAGGCAGCAGTAGGTGAGGAGCTCCATTGCAGTGCAAGGTTCCCAGTGGGGCTTGCATGGGCAGGATCCACCCTGCTCACAGTTGTCCTGTGCACCAAATGCACAGAGATATCAAGGAATGTCTTCGTCTCAGATGTACAGAGTGTTTTTTTTAATACACCTTGGGCACAACTTCTTGAGCACTTTGATTATACCAATGTATTTAACTTTTTTCTAAATGTTATGCAAAGCCTGTATGTAGCTCAGAAAGAGGTTTGCTATGTATGCAGCATCCTGGCTTCCTGACAAAGGTAGCTATAGTGCTCCACATTACCTGGGTTTTTCTAGGGCTGTGGACTTCATGCTCAGATATACCACACGGCCTTAGTCCAGCTGACAAGTGACAAAAGCAAAAATAACCATTGCCCTGCTCTTACCCTCCACTCTTTTTGCCAATTGTAATTTGTGTTCCATTGTAGCCTGACACTTTTCATCGGTCCTTTGATCACATCCTAGTATGAGATGGTATTGGTGGCGATGACATAATTATCTGTAACAAAAGATGAGCTATGTGTGCTATTAACATATGGTTGCACATGAGTCCAGACCATCAGATTATTATACTTTGTTAGGAAAAAAAAAAAATTACAGTCTCTGATCATTAATGTAATGGCTACTCAAAAAAAAACCCAACCAAAACAAACAAACAAAACCCCCAAAACAAACAAAAAAAACCCCCAAACCAACAAAACCCCAACAACCTCAACCCCCAAAGAAACGAAGGGAAAAAAAAACCAAAACAGGAAAGACAATGATGCTGTAGGGTTTTTTCCTACTCGGTTCATCTACCCTGGCAGGAATCCCGCCTAGGGAGACAAGTTTTCCTACAAAAAGATGATATCTTGTCTCAGATCCACAGCTCTTCCCTCCCTCCATTTCTGCTGTCTTGTGTAGGCTGTAGGTTGCCCTGAGACAAGAGCAGTGCCCAGGTACTGAGTGACCTTCGGGGCTGCTTGAGTACATCAGCCAGGGTTAGATATTGAACACAAGCTGTTGACATTTTTTCCACTTACCCGTCCCAAAATGCTACCACATCCCAAGGGTGGCTACACAGCCCTCTTCTGCCTCATGCTTATGGAGGGTGGAAAGGGGCAGGTTTTGTGTAGGTCCTAGCAGGAAATGTGTAGATTTGAGGTATACCTGTGACCTTAACAAATAAAAATTTTTAAAAAGAAAGGGGGTGAGGGGGGTAGGGAGAATGGGTGGGAAAAAGGAGCTGCAGCCAAACCACATCTGCTTCAATGTGGAAGAGCTTGAACAGTTTTTGAGTTATTTATTCACATGCTCGGGATGCCAAGTAGTTGAATAAGGAAGACAAAGTGTGTTAGAGAAGGACTCATGACTTTCTTCCCAACACTCCTAAAAGACCCAGCTCCTTGGAAGGTCAAAGTAGGTGACTTTTGAGGATATAACATAAATATGTTTTCTAAAATGATATATTTTACCCCTGTCTAGAGCAGGTGTGTCAAGGGCTAGACTTGACACTATGATATTTATATGACAGCTGAAGAACTATCATTCAAGAAGGCCATAGCCATGACTGTGATAGTAATTACCTGCAGGGCAGAAGGGACGGGAGAGCCTACAGAAGCAGAGGTAGTGTGCAGAGTGGCAGTCCTTGTCTGAGAACTGGGAAGTGCTTCTATACTGCCTTTCCCATCACACCCTTCTGATTTCAAATGGTTAATGGTGTGGAGAGGTGAGTGGTCTCTGCTTTGTTGTCTCCAGGTGGCACAGCTGGAACCTGGCTGGATCTAGTTCTCTCACTGCAGCTGACAGAAAGAGGTTATTATTAGCAGAGGATGGTTTTTGAGGGAATACTTTAGAGAAATCTGAAGTATTTGCTGTTACAGAGCTGCTCCCAATTGCCAGGACATTTTACATTCTTTTCTGTCTTTAGAAGTGAAAACTGAGCAAGAAAACAATTTTTTCATGTATCCTCTTCCCACCTGAATTGGCAAATTGTAAGATCAGGAAGCTGAGTACAGATCAAAATGAGGGTGGCGAGACACAGGAAGAGCTTGCCACAAGATGCCATGGGAATTCCATCCTTGGAAATGTTCAGAACTTGAAAGGATATGACCACAAGCAACCTGCTCCAACTGCTAAGTTTAGACCTGCTTTGAGCAAGTGGTCAGACAACGCAACCTTCAGAAGCCAATTCCAATCTTGATCATTATGTGATTCTAGGAAAGAAGGATGAGAAAATAAACCAAAGAACCAAGACTGGCTCCATAAAAAGCACTTTTAATTTGTAAAATGAATTCCTGCAGTTAGCTGCAGCCAATTGAAATTCCACTTTAAAGAGAATAACCAGGAGCAGCAGCAACTCCAGTGTATGCTGCTTTTCAATCTCTCTTCACTACAGTCCCGTAAGAACTCACAGATAATCTTCCCGTCTTCCAAACAAACGTGTCTGTTCTTTGCTGTAATCCACCATCTGCAGCTGAAGTGCTCTGTCTGTCTTTACCAAATTTTCAGCGTTATTGCAAGACATACCGATTGCTCCCTGTGGTGAGAGTTATTGATAGTCCTTGATTATTTAGTGTGTGAGATGGATGAGTGAACCTCTAACGGAAATGTTCAACATTAAGAGTTTACAATTAAATTTAGTGACTCTGATAGACAAGAGGCTGACAGCTTTATAGACTCATATGCTCTAGTAACACTCTGCACCTAGGAAGGGTGCATTCTGATTATTAATTACTTGAAACAGGTTGAACTTTGAGATGTCAACAGTCACGGGTAATAGCACTACTTGGATTGTAATGTCTGGAGGTGGTCCCTCCAGACTATGAAGGTGATAAGATCTTCAGAAGTTTGGGGGGGGGGGGAAAAAGGAAAAAAAAAGAAGGGTACATAATGGCAAATGAAAAATGCATTGGCAAAAGAAAGTGATTCAGATTTTAATAAGCACATGGGATTATTCAGACACTTGCAGGTTCTCAATTAATTGTAAAGATTTGGCTATATGTGAAGAACCTCTTCATTCTTCACAGTGGTGATTCAAAAGACATAAGGATTGCTGGGAGGTCTGAAGAATAGAATTGAAAATAACACTCAGGGTATTATGTAAGTAAATACTTTGCATTCAGCTGGTATGATGACAATTCCAATTCAAAAAGGGTAGTAGAAGAAGAAAATGATTAACAGCATGTGAGTGGAGGTGAAATAGCCAGGGAATTCTTGGGAAATAAAAGATCAGTAAAAGGGTATAAGCATATCATAAGCCATGAACAATAATAACGAACAAAGCAAGAATGCTTTTAATTTCCTGTTTCTGTACTACAAGTGGAGAAGGAGGAGGACAACCAGAGAATCAAATTATGAGTTGACAGTCTGATGCTGTTGATAGGCAGGATGCATTAGACAAACACAGCTGGGCAAAGGGTCTCAGCCACAAGTGTCCAAGCCCAGGATAACGAAACGTGTCTGAAAAAAGGAGGTTCCCAACTGCAGTAGGCCCACCTACAGTTATTACCAAGTGAAATGCTGAAACACAATGGTCACAATCCCCACAACATGAACACCAGCACTAGGCATTTAGCTGAGTGTTGGTCTCAATATCCTTTTATCAGTTCTAACTGAAAATGACTGGCCTACCCATGACAAGAAAGGACAACGCTTGAAGTGATAACTATATATTTTCCTGTTACTCTGGAAAGCTATATAAGCATAGCAAAGCACAGCTCTTGTACGGCCCTGGGAGGCTGCCTGGCACATTAAGGAAGGCAAAGCCTCCAAGTGTCTCCAGCTGCGGCTCCCAGACCACATGCTCTGTCTCAGGGAGATAGTCTCTTCCCCTCTTCATCCCTGCCACACAGCTCATCAAAAGATAGATACTAAAGATGATCAAATCTCCTCTTGCTGTGATATGAGACTTTTGTTTTTGTGGCATGGTTGATTTAAAGGGGAGAAAAACCTAGAAGATCCCAGCATTGATAACAAAAAGGCAGCCAGGACTCACACCACCTGTTTTCCCCTGGTGCTTTTCTGTAGTGCTCGACTGGGTAGACTCTGGCAGCAGAAATGCACATTCTTTGACACAGCAGGTGGTTTTAGTGACAGTCTTCAACTTTGTTTAGCTGTTATCACAGAAAATCAGATTTGCTATGACTTTGTGCATGAAATAGTATTGCAGCAGTTCACCTTAATTAGACACAGAAACTAACTTTGGACTCCCCGTTGTCCTTCTGGATAGCAAGATCAGCCAAAAGTCTTGTGTCCATGCTAAATATTTGAGATTTTTTTTCTACCAGTTTGCTTTGTGTGGGCATGAAGACACAGTGCAGGCAGAACTGGCTGCATACTGTCTCTGGCTTGTTAAAAGTTTCACAGACAAAGGACAATGACAAAATGATAGTGGGCCTTTGCCTTTGCCTGACACAAGCTCATGACTTTGCAGAACACTTTGCAGTTACTGGACCTATTTAGGCATTCTTCCCACTCTGCAGAAGAGTTTTCACTTCACAGAAGTCTCTTTCTCAAGCATGTACTCATAAACTGACCTATGCCACCTCTTATCTTGCTCATCAAATAAATTCTCAGAATCTTTTTCAAAAACTTGGGGTGTTTTGGGTTTTTTTACTCCTTTAAACCATTTCATTGTTCTTCTCTGACCCAGTTCTGCTTTACAAACCTCTGTCTTGAAGTCTGAGCTTTGGAACTGGACAATCTATTCCAGGCAGTGCTGTCGGTGCCACCTTCTAAATCCACACAATTTACCCTGGTCAGTGTTACTTTATGTGTGCAACCCTTATTCATATGTTTTTAAATATGTCTAGTATCATTCATCTCACCATTAATCTGAGGCCGAGGTCCTATGGAAGGGTCTGACATTATTCAGTTTGCCCCATTTATTCCTTTTAAAACTAACATAATTTCTCAAGCAGTCTAAGCTTGCTGAAAATTGCTATGATCAGTGCTCACACAACTCTTTTGAAAAATTCTTGCATAGAAGAATTCTGTGGTTTTTAAATTGCTTCTATTGAATCCCTGCTGTTTAACACAATCCTAAAGGAGAGAAAGTACTTTATCATCATATGACATAATTGTATTATTTGTCATCTTTTCCTACTGCAGATAAATGTACTTCTATGCTCTGCCTTGTATCTATGATTATTGACAATTCTATCATTTCTGTTAATTCTTGGAACTTTCTTTGTTCAGACTCTGCTTTATGAACTCATAATTAACTCAGACCTTTCTGCAATAGGCTGCTGCTTCTTTTGCCTTCCTTCTCAGTGTTCCTGCATTTGCTGCTTCTGATTTGTATCAGTCAAAATATCAGAAAGGTCTTATTTTGTGAATATGTCTATAACATACATAACAGAAGACGAATATTTCTAATTAATGTATTGATATCGACACATGTATACACACACAGAGACACATAAATAATTGGGGGGTTATATGTATATTATTTAAGTTGCATATTTTGTCTCAACTGATTTTGTTTGCCATTTTTGTTTCCATCTCAGTAGAGGGATTACAGGTTTGGGTGTCAATTTTAAGTTGTCAGTCATGTTCACATAGTTCTGTCAAATTACTTTTTCCAAATGATTCATTCCCTTTACACTGTTTTCAGTTTCAAGAACACTATTTGTTACAAATAATATTTTTATTTCTCATCCTGATGCACAAAGCCAATGTAAAAAGTCATGATTACATCTGTACTGTGTGATCACATCCACATGACCACATAGAGCACAGTGAGGTCCTTTCTGTGATGCCAACACATCACATGTTATGGCTAGTTTCTGGCTCTGTGATCCAAACCCTAATTATCTGGCAAGATGAGGCCTAACACAAAGTTCCTTTGTGTTGGATGAACACATCTGATTTAAGACATGAACATACAAAGACAAGTTAGTATTGGCAGTGTCACACAGAACAGAAGCCCTTGTGATAATGCAGTATTCCCTCATGACTCTAAGTTATCGGTAGATGTGTAAAACGGTACACATCCTGTTCTCTAGTCTGTTTTTTTGTCATTAGAAGTGAATGCCAATTACAGCTCTAAGTCTTGGTAATAGTTGATACTTAAGAATCCAAGACACTGTGTTTCCCAGATATGAGACGATAATTTTTGACCCTGTCAAACTCCTGCCCTTCAGCCCACTTAATTTGCCTGAAATTGGATATACCCTATAGCCCTAGCAAGCTGGCCATGCAAATGTTCTCAGTAATACTTGCTAGGTGAAATGTATGCCCTTTAATGAACATTTCTGATTCCTTTTGTTCATTAATCAGGTCCCTGATATTGCTCTATAGGCAATTAGAGATATTTTTTTTCTTGCTCCTCATGTGCTTTGATGTCTTGATTAATTTTGTTCGCAAACCTTATTTTGGCAGTCAGTTCCTCTTTTCATCTTTTCCCTTACTTTTTTAAATAACTTCTGATTTTTTTTAGCTGGGCTGTCCCATGAAACTTTTTCATTATATTGACATAGATTCCATACAAATCATATAAACCTTTCACCATGCTGAAGGCTAACCAAATGTGCTAGCAGAAGAGACAACAGCAGTCTTATAACAATTACTTAGGCAAAAATGAAGCAGACAAAAAAAAACCCAGCAGTTTTTCTCTTCAGGTGAAAGTGAAAGACAAATTAATTCCAAGAGACCACCTACCTGTGCTCTTACTTTAGCCCACTTCTGAGTTTCTCTAAAACAGCCTAGAGACCACAAAGATGCTATATTGCAGCATCATTAGGCCACTGTCTTCAGTGTATCCTCATTACTGATTTCACAAACCTATTGAATCCCAAAGTACAGTAGAGGCTACACTATAACGTAGGGGTACCCAGCCAGCCTTAAATGAACTCACTTGCTACTACAGTCTGCAATGACCATAGCCCTAGAAGTGTAATTTACTGGAGAAGGCAAAGACAATTAGCTTGCTTTGACTTCTTTGCTGCTTCCTTTCCTGCTGTTATGACTCAAGCGATCCTGATCCCTTTTTTTCTTTTTTCTTCTTCTTTATATGTATCAGTTCTGAAAACTGGTTCTGACACTGCAGTACCTCACTGCAGACCTGCTAGTAGCTGTACTTAGAGAGTGGCTCCTTGTGTCTCTGCCTCAGGGAGATAGCACACCATCTGCTGTCTCCTTGTCCTTTCCAGGATGTTCTCTCAATTCCATTTTGGGGAGAAAGCATCTCACCAAACTACATTCTCATCTGCAAACTTGTTTTAAACATTACATCCTTGAACTAGAAATTAATCTAAACTATTATTGGAAATCTTTGTTTTAACCAAACACTGTCAAACTGACTATACTTTCTTGAATACTGATTGATTTCTTAAAAGTGTTAAACTTGACCTGAAACTCAAAAAAAAACCCCAAAATGAAACAAAAACCCCCAAGCTAAAACCTTAAACCTTCTAAGATAAGTGCTGAACTGTTTTGGACAAGGCTGTCTGACTTGTTTGTATAGATGGAGCTCTCTTTTATGGTCCTATAGCTGAGAATTATGTGACTGTGTCTTACTTTCCCATTTCCTTACAGTAGCTTTCCTTCCTTCTTGGCCACGTAGCACCTACAGAATCAGCTGCCATTACCATGTTGATGACCTAATGATCTAACATGTCAAATTCTTGTTTTCCTCTGCTGACCAGAGTGCAACCATCCTTCTCTATCTCCCTGTCCTGGTCGTGGTCTTGTCATTTCCATTGGTTATGAGACACAAATCTCTCCCGTTTGTCAGTGACCAGTTCTTTCTCCTTTGAAGCTTTGTCGTACCTTATGCTGCATTTCATCTCTACTTTTTGGGCTAATTTATCACTCTTCTGGAACAACCACAATTTTGCACTTCATATACAGAAAGTTTCTCCTGGCTTGTGGTAGAAAAAAAACCACAGCTCATCCATTGTCAGAAATAACCACTGTGGTTTATCATTACTGAACTCCCTAGTGAATACAGCTGCTAACCACATTTTTTTAAGGAAATATTTGAAAATATATAATAAATCTGCATGGTCTTGCGTATAAACTAAGGACCTACCCGGTGTTATGAAGAATCTCTTCCTTTGGTGGTTCTATTTTTATAATTCATCAGATGCAATATCTAAAATTAGCCAGTGGCCACTTGTAGAGGAAAAAATACTGAGTTAGATAATGTCACTGAATTGCAATGTTAGGAAATTTCTAAGCTCTGTGCGAAATTCCATACCCTTGACAAGTCATTGTACCCCAAAATATTTTGAAGGGGTTTCCAAATGAGTTGAAGAGCGGGCATGTATTATAACTGATATTTTTTCATTCTCCCTGTCTACAGCAGTAACAAGTAATAGTAACTACGGAAAACATTTTAATGATATAGACAGCTGGATAGAAGTCATCAGCTAATTTCATGTTGTCATAAATGCTTTTACACGATTTCCAGTTTACATAAGTTTATTATTATATTACAACTTGGAATTAATAATCAGATGAAACAGAAAAGACTTCTTAATAAGTATATGTTTGATGGGATAAGAATAAATCCTTGAAGATAAGTAAAAACATTGCAAAGACATTTATAAAATAACATGACATATTTAAGCATTCAAATCAGTAGAACTACAGGAAGACTAAGGTGAGGTAAGTAAATAGCAGCCAGGATTTAAACTCCCTGTTGCACCTCTTTGTATTGCAACAGCATGATAGCACTGATGTGGAACTGGACTTACTAGCTCTGAGGATCCACCACTCATAAAATTTTAATAACCTTTATAACATGCAGCTTTTCAGAGATAAAGAGCCTGGCTGTAAAATTACAAACAGTCTTTGTGTAGTAAAGGCTTAATATGCAGAATAGCATCTGGACTAAGATAGGCGAGAAAATACACATGCCCACTCCAGAATTAATCAGAAGACACTGTAAAAATCTTGGCTTTCAATATATATTATTGGGGGAGGGGAGGTTGTTGTTTTTGTTCATGACACTTATCACAAAACTTGATTCCTGTCAGAATCCCCTTTGAAGTACAGAGGTGTTGCTATTAAAGCCATAGGACTATTTTAGTACTCTAAGCCAGCCTCTGCTTCAATTATTCATATGTACTCCATATAAATTGTACTTGCAGAACTTGTGCTTTTGAAAACAGAAGCTCTTTAGGATAATTTCTTAGCCCTGTCCTTCACAATATATGTATATTCATAGCTCTTTAGTGTAGGATCTTAGCCCAATCCTTTCTGATATATGCATCTGCATAGCTTTAATTCAGGAGTAAGAGATTAGAAAACCAGTCATAGCAGTGAGGACAGTGATGAGGAAAAGGTGATGTTTGAGTGAGAAAGAGGCCCCTCAGCTGTGTGGAGGTGACACTGGAGGCAATGTTGAAGGGGAAGACAGAGGAGAAGAACCAGAAGAATGGAAGTCAGAAAGAAATAGGAACACTGGTGAGGAAATTGCAAAGAACCAAGCAGCTAATAAAGCACAGATCTTCACTAAAGATGCAGGTGGGAGCAATCAAATCCCAGGGAAGAACCTGGTCCTACCAAGAACATGCCTGCCAGCAGAGAAGCTGGAAGGGAAAGGAGGAATGAAGCTGGTGTTTGAGAGGACAGCATTTGCCAAAGGCTCATGACTGAATGAGAAGTCTGTTGGCAGACAGCAAGTCTGCATCAGTGCTAGAAAAGGTCAGCCAAGATGTAAACTCTTGGGTTTGGTACCAATTCATTGCCTTTCTAAGAAGGCCTGCCCCTCTCTTTCTGTCCTGCAGCTTTCAGCATCCTGAAACTAATGTACTGCTCTCCATATACAGCATTATGTAAAAAACCTTTTTTTTTCCTGTTCAGTCTCCTACAGCGTGCCAGGTGGCATGGAAGGCAGAACAGTTGCACAAAATGCCCTTTTTATATCAGGCAGCGTTTAAATCACGCTGTTCATGGAGTGTGGCCCCGTTCCCACTGAAGTCAGTGGGTGCTATTGAGCAAAGCTACTATGATGAGATTAGGCCTTATGCTTTTGAGGCACTGCCCCATTATAGTCCACACCTCAAATAGCATCTTTCCTCTAACAAACAAGCAGGGATGGATGGGAGCAAGCTGCTTCCCTGGCTGTTTCCTGCAGCACTATTTTATACCCACCGTCTGCCCACCCATCTGTTCAATCCCTGTTACAAAAACTGAAAACATTCCTGCTTTTTAAATGGGTGAAAAATGCCTCAAGAGAGGAATAGGTACTGTGAGATCTCCATGAAATTACTGCAATAGTTTTCTGAATTAAACGAGATAAAACCAGGAAATTAGGAAGAGTTTTATTTGTTAAAGGATACAGTCTTTCATGAGCATTTTGTGAAAGAAACATATTCTGCCAAGGAATTATCAAGAAGCCAGTGATCAACTCTGGTGCCACTCAGTCTCCATTTATGGACTCCTAGGTTAATCTTGAAGTGTTCAGCAGAGCAAAACTGCTGGCTGATGCTTCTGGGAGCCTTTACCTGTAAAGCAAGCTGCAGAGTTCAACCCCGAGTCCACAGAGCCGCCACAGAGGTTGGGCAGCCACCAGCCCTGGGGAGCACTCCACAGCCAAACTCCACATGGTAGCACCATCCGTCACTGGGTAGCTCTGGCCCTCTATGGACCTGGCTTTAGCCACAGGTAAAGCTTTGTTGCTCGTGACTAGGCCCTTGCTCACAGCTACTGTGAGGATGGCAGGCTGGTCTTCTCCTGGCTTGGGAAACAAGGACAAGGCAGAATTCAAAGATGGCAATGAGAGACTGGGAGAGCTGCTGCCATGGGGGACCCTTCCAGGACTCCTGGGCCCCTGTACAGGCAAGCCCCAGTGGGGAGCGGTAGATCTTGGTGACTCAGGGTGATGACTGCTTAGCTGTATTATCCAGGGCTGCTTCCCTTAAAAGAGGAACACTCCTTGCAATGACCAAGGCTGGTGCCTTGGAAAGGCGTCTTCAGAAAAGCCAGCAGATGATAGGAAGGATCCCTTTTAGTGAGGCTATGGTCCTTCTGTAAGCTGAGAGGGGAGAAAGGCTTTCAGGCTAGAAAGCAGGAAAGGGATTTCCTACAGCAGCCAGATAAGGAAGTCCATTAAGAAGCTCCTTGAAATGATGAAGTAAGGCTACTTGGCATTATGCCATGGTTTGGAGTGGCATATTGAGTCAGCAAAGACTTGGCAATACTTGGGGAGGGAGGGAATCTACTTGCTTTTAGATACAGTCCTAAGCATCGCCTTCAAATAACCCAGACTCCTAACTTGAAGTCTCACAGCTGGCTTTGCAAGTAGCTGGGGGATATTTGCGAGAACTTGGAAGAAAAACCTGTAGCAGGAACTATGCCTAACTATGTACGGGGAGTGGCTCATTATGTTTTATGGCTCCTAATTTTTGCTTTTCTGGTAATTAAACCAGTTTTTTCACCAGCTATACTTGGGGGGGGGCGGGGGAAATAGTAGACTGAAGACCCTCCTCATGACTGCTGCTGGGACCACCTGGGCTAGTGCACAGATGAAGATGGGTGGAGATGAAGTGCTTGTGTGGAAGCAGACCTGGCTGGAAAACAGCTTCAAGAGATCATGTAGCTCAGAGCTGTATGTGCCTTCTTATGAAAGTAGCCAAGTTCAAGCAATGTCTGCCTCATATGGCATCATGATCTAGTCTTAGATTAGGACCTGCTACTAGTCACAACTGTTCATTTTCATTTAAGAAAACAAAAAAAGAAAAAAGGTACTTGCTCTTTCCCAGAGTGGGCTGGTGCTGACTTTTCCTGACTTTTTATAAAGCCAAGACAGCTCAGCACCCTGGCTGTTTTTCATGCCATGACTAATGCCAGCTAGTTTCACTGAAATCAAGGTTTATTGAGTCTCTTTAAACATTCCTATTTGAAGCTTATGGTTTAAGCCCTTATCTGTGGAAAAGGAGTCATACACAACATGAAAATTAGTTTTAGCTTGAATCACTGAATGTGGATCCAGATTCCAATAACAAATAAGTCACTGGGATTTGGGGTATTTTAAAATATGAGTTTCAAATCAAACTGCTTTAACCTCTGTCGACGTTCTTTTCCACACAGAAGGTATCTTGCCACATTAAAGAACAGGCTTATCAGCAAATAATGTGTTGCAACAAAGACAGTCTTTTCCACTAGGCTTGTCTCCAATTAGAAAAATAAATATTAGAAAGTACTGAGGAGCTGCACTGAGCAGGAAAAGATTTAGCCAAGTTTCTAGCTGAAAGGATACTGTCTACCATAAAATTTGGCATGGAAGAAGGTTGAATATTGCCTCTGGTACAAATGGTGCTAATATTCATCTTAAAAGATTGATCCAACAACAATTACTCTCATTTTGTGCCATTTATAGACTACAAGTTCCACTCTGCAGTGCTTCACAGTGCTGCAGAGCAGAAGGCAGTCTGCAAGATGTGAAGCTGAATGTTGGGAACTGTAGTCTGTGCACAGTGCATCTCCATATTAGAGGTTATTATGAAAAAACTGTTTTCTGCAGGCAGACTGCAATATTTCCAACAGTTTCTAACTTTCAGTCTGCCTAACATTAGTCTTCTGATGCTTAGTTAAAAGGGAAAATTCTTCTGCAATTTGAACAGAAAGTATTTTACAAAAAAAAGCTGAAATAAACATTTTGTAGGTGATGTGAGAACTTTTATTTTTATAAAATTAATTTTTTGTCAGGTAAGCAAAAATAGATGGAATAAGACGACTCATAAATTCTGTGTAAGGAGCTTGTGGAATGCATGGTTCAGTCGAATGTATCTATTATTTTCTAAACTCAAATATCCCTGCAATTCTGTCTGAGCTTACAGAAAGTATAGCTGGCCAAAAGGTACGCCAAACACTAGAACAGAGACAAAACCAGTGGGGATTTGGGGAATCGGAGCCTGCTTTGCTGTTTCTAATTGGTATTTGGCCACTGAAGTCAGGGTGTCTGCGGTACGCCTGTGCCAGGAGTCCAGGCTGGTGCGCTACAGCCAGAGCAGGGCTCTGGCTCCCAGGTGCTGTGGCCACTCCTTGTGCTGCCCCTGCTCTTCCCAGACCCTGCTGCTTGTATCCAAATCCGGCATGGCTCACGTAATCTGCAGATACTGGCGCTCGGCAGTCGTTGCAGACCCAGAGGCCTGGAGTTTCAGTCCCAGGCTCTGGGGGTGCATTATGGGCTAAATGAGATCTTGCGCTCTGTGGTTAAGACTGTAATTGCCTTTGTCACCACTGTAAGGCTGCAGCTACTATCCATCTCCAGTAGATATAAATATATGTGCTGAAGGTAAGTAAAGGAAATCTTAATGTGCATGGGGTGGGGAAATATAGTTGGAAGTCTTTAAAGAAAGATGTGTATTAAAATAGAAGCTCCTGACTCCTACAGCAAATAACAGGTTTTCAAGAGCGTTTTCTTTTCTCCTGTGTTGGCAGCCACTTTGTTAGATAATTGCTGTATTCCAGCCAAATGATAATGCTACACAGCTTCTGGAGATTGTCTGGTGCTTATTAGGGCAGGGAGTTTGTCCATTTTATACGGGTTACAGACAAAATAATAGGAAACTTCTAGCATTCTGTCTTTACTGCTGTGCATACTATTGGGACTTAGATATCAGTTTTGCTGGTGAGATGTCTGTTTTCTAGTATCTAGCACAAGTGGTTGTGCTAGAGATGTATTTATTTTCTTCTGGAAGAGAAGGGTTCATAAATTTTTTATACTTATTAAGATGGGCTTTCTCTATTAAAAATGCAGGGAAAGGAAGAAACAGTGAAGTAGTCTTCTTCTAGACTAGGGGACTATGAAAGCAAGTAAGGAACTAAATTGTTGGGTTTTTTTCTTCTTCTCACTGCTCTGCTACTACTTATTATAGTGATGGAGGAGCACATCTACCTTCTTTCCCCAGACTCTGGTTTTATAGGAAGCATGTAGCGTGGAGAAGGACAGGCCGTACAGTGTGTTTGCCAAGCTGAGACGTGAAATTAAACAAAACAAGTTGCAGCTCTTTGAAACAGCCTCCTAATAACTCCATGACACAGTGGAAAGGGGCAGTCCTGTATCTCTTGTAAGACTATTTCAATCAGCTGGTCCAAATGCCAAAGTAAATCTCTACTGATTTGCCAACAAGCTTGTTTAAATGCAAGCAGTGCTTAGTTTGCTCAGCAGAACCATTTAGAAGGCCACATGGTGAGGCAAATTTGGCACTTTTTGCAGTTATGACAAAGTCTGGTACAGTAGCTCAGTACCCTGACAGGATACAGAGAGTGCCAGGTATTATTAAGGTTCCTGATCCATCCCTGAAAGTGCTTTAGGGCAGCATTTCCTTCACTGCAGCAAAGCACTGGGACCACAGTCAGGATTCAGCTGGCCAGGGTATACCTGAAAGTTTTGTCCTCTTGGCTCAAGGTCAAATCCTAAGTCCTCATATCATGCATGCCAGCCTTATCTTCTCTTGTCTGGTTACATAAGGTCACCTAAGATCCCTTTTTATAAAACGACATGAGGTAGATCACGGTCAGTGGCTTCTTAACGAGGTTTTTAGAATAAAGACTTAGGGATTTAATAGGGCAAAGGACCTCACCTTCATCTTTGAGTATATTTTTCTGAAAATTGAAGCCATTTGCTTCATCTGAGTGTAGAAAACCAGCCAAAGTAACTTTCTTCCAATGATAGGTCATTAAAGTTCTCATATTTAACATCAAGCTAGCTACTGTTGGCTCCTTTTATAGAAACTGGTTGTTCTAGAGAGCAATTCATCTCATCTGAAGAAAGACATCTAATGTAGGTCAAATGAATTGCTCTTTGGAGGCATCTATTTTTCTTTCTTGACTATAAAGGGAACTTGGGATGAGTAACTCAGATGCCTGAAAGTGAAAAATCTAAGTCAGGGGGAGATGAATCTCACTTGGAACAATGAGCCAGAGAAAACTCCACAGCAGGTGTTACCAAAAGATCAGTTGAAGAAACTTTCTAAGACTTGTTTTGAATTTTAGAAAGCAAGCATTCCTTATTACAGTGCTGGGAGCACGGGGATATCTCCTCCCAATGGGCTCACCTTGCCCTCGAATACTTGTCCCTTATATTCTGTATAATCATACATATGCATTAAATTTCCTCGAATTCCATACATATTCTATTGTCTTCCCAAGACTGATTTACATTAGTCCCTCCTTCTTTTGCACATGCGTAGTCTTCTGAATTGAGTCGAAGGGCTGGTTTTGCAACCACCAACCCAAATCCATTTCTAGATACTTCATGACCTGTTCATCTTAGTCTTCTTACGATGTTCTCTTGGCAAAACCTGCTAGGTTTCCATAAGATTCAGTTACATGTTCTTTTTCATCCCAGGTGTTCCTTTCAAGTTGGATCATAAACCTTGTCCATACAATACCAGGGCTTCTTGATCCCAGTTTTAACAACTACACTAGTACAAGGACGTCTTGATTACAATTGAATAATTATACTAAAGTTGTACATATACTAAGGTTATACATTAAACCTAAGGTTATACCTATACTAAGGTTATACATTAAACTTCTGGCATCGCTGGTATCACAGGGACATGTGATAAACCTCACCAGGAGACAGACTGCACCAGTATAAATGGTCAGTGTACATCTAATTAATATTTATTTTATGTTATTGTTTGACATACTAGTAATTTCTTAATAATAAATCCTTTCCCTCCGGCTTTATGGTGCCCATATTTTTTCTCTCTGCATTCTCAGATGATCTCTTCTTTTCCTGTCTGACAGTTCTTGGTTTTCCCTCTACCTCACTCTTCCTTTATTAGGTTTCTCCTGACCATCTCTTTCTCTCGACCTCTCTTGCAGACAAGAAGGGAGAGGAACCTTATAGCTGTCTCATGCAGAACCACATGAGCTCACAGTTTATCCCATACTGAAGAGCTTTAAGGAGTTGTACTTGTGTGGAGGAGGATCTGGCAGTTTCAGCACTATGGGCTGTCCTTGGCATTGCCACCGGTGCTCTTATTTGAGAGACTGGCTTCTTTTATCCCTTGTCTGATTTTGGGTTTTGTATCCTATTTTTATGACAAAGGCAACTGTACCAGCTTCCTGCTTCTGCAGGTGGAAGCAGCTGACTGGGAAAATGGCACAGCCTGCCCTGAACCAGGGAGAAGCCAAATCTGTTTGGCAGGGAGGCAGCAGGGACTGCTGGAGGCATATTTTTTTTTCAGACCAGGGACTCTTTAACCAAGCCACTACTTAGGGGCAGATATTCCTCTTTTGCTATAACAGCTTATTTGGAAGAGTTTTAGGTAGTGAGACCTGTTTGTAATTTCACCTGTAAGTTCACTGTACCTACAGGAATGCCCCTTCCACATGGATTAGGGGTTCTGCACACTCATGGCACAGATCCTGGGAACATCTTCCTCAAGGTCATTCCTCTTATTTTTAAAGTAATCTCTTCTAATATCCTGAGTGACTAATGGTATTCTAATTCATATTCTTTGACTTAACTTATTCACCACCCCTACCAGAGTCCCACATTTAGAAAAAAGCACAATGCAGCATTTTTCCCCTAGAACAGCAAAAAAGTTAATGTTTTATTATGTTCCCTGTAATATATTTGTAGAGGTGTTCTATGTAAGTCCTTGGAAAGATTACATGGATGATAGTTGTATGAAGTTTTAATTGATGCTGCCTCCTAAGAGATAATAGTCATGAGAGAGCCAGATCCTTCTGTGTGCAAATTGCTGTAATTTCATTGACCACCACTGAGCTTCACAAATCCACACAACCTGCGGATAAGGTCTATGAGGTCTCACTGAATCTTCAAAGTTCACTGTAAATGGATCCTACTCTATTTAAGACTGACATTAAGGAGCTATAAGTCATTTGTTGTAGTGGGAGCAACCTTTTTATCATTTTAAACTTTTGCTTTCTCTGTTATTCCTTAGTCCATTAGTTAATATTTTATTCTTCCTGTCTTTGTTCAGTGGCATTAATTTTGCTTATTAGTAAAAGTTGGTGGAAGATGTTAAAACGGGGAAGTGTCTCATGCATAATGTAGTTTTATTATTTGCCACTAATAAAAGACAGTGCCTTATTGCCTATTTGCACCACATTAGCTCTTACAACCTCAGCTAGATCAGGACCCCACTGTACTGGAGGGGTTTGCCATAAAAGAGAGTCCCTGAAGCAGAGGACCTAAAACTACAGAGATAAGAAACAGCAACTGAGGGAAACAAAAGAACAGGGAGGACATGAAAAGGTCTAGATAGGCATGAAAAATAGACTCTTATTTCTATCTGCACAATTCCTGGGTGTATTAAGCTGATCAGTAGCAATGATAGCACCTCTGTTATTTGCTCTTCCAGCAAGGCTAGGCTGAACAGAATTTAAATTTCAGAGCACTGCATACTAATTGTGTTTGTATTACCCACTTGCCTTTTTTCCTGTTTTTTTGAATGCTTTATCACAGGCTTTGTGTGAATTGTTTGGCCTGGGCAAATGGGAGTTAAAAGATCAGCCTCTCTCACAGCATCAAGGAAGCCAAGACTAATTGCTTGGATAATGACCTGCAGAGCAAAGTCCTCCCACCATTATGGTGCACCAGTTGATCCTTTGCCCTTTTGACAGGCACCAATGAATTGACAGCAGCCAGTCTAAAGCCATCATAACCTCAAAGACATGACTGGTATGTCACTAAAATGTAGTCGCTCCTTCTGCCATGAGATACATAGTGCTCCATGGTTTTAGTGAATGCAAATAGCATACCTTTAAAAACAGTATAATAATGAAGAGATGCATAGGACATCACATTTGCCAGATTGCTTGGTTTCTTAAAGCTCACTGAGGGGGCAGGGCAAAATTAGACTGTAAGTAATTAACTTCAGTTTAACATTCAGGAAGATTTGTCCAGAATCTCTTCTCATTTTCACTGATGCCACCTCCTATTTCCATTATTCATTTCAATAACCAGCATATTCACATAGTCATCCTTCCTGCTAGCCATTTTTCTCATCATTAACCTCGCAGACTTCTACTCTGCATATTTCTACTAGCAAAATTATTGAGGCCTTGGGCTTAAGAGGTTACTACCTAGTCCAGCAATGTTCTGAAAGAAGTAAGATAATAAGCAAGTATAAGAATTATCATCGCAGACTCTATTTACTGTTATCTATCTGATGAACCAGAAGGTTGCAAAGAAAACATGGTATCTACTATATGAAAACACTAAGGTAAAAGTAGTTTTAAGGTGGCAAAGAAGCATGAGTGAGCTAATTGAACTAACTGTATCTCCATGATTTTTCATCTCCACTAGCAGTCACGACCAACATGGTCTATCCAAACTTGTGCTGTACTCTGACATTTTCAAGAGTCCACACTGGCCTTCCTTTACAAAGTTACCCCAGCCCAGTTTGCAGGTAGATTACCTTCTTACAGCAACACATCCAAAACTGAACTGTGTTTCAGGAGACAACATACTGGCAATAAACTAGCTATGTTATTTACAAAATTCAGATCTGCAAAATCTTTGTGTCTTTTCTGTTATTACAGATTTTTAATGGGTTTGTATATAAAAGACTACTCCTCTTATCAGTACCTGTGGTAGCAGGCAGTTCTTTATGGAATTTGTATTTACCAGGGTATAGCATCTACTGAGGTTAGTGATTCAGAGGAAAGGCAGGTTTCTTGGCTGAAGAGCAAGCATCTTGATTTGTAGTTTTGACACAGCTGGAGATGCATGGCAGCAAGAAATTGAAGGAAGGATGTTGTTTGTGCATAAATAACTGAAACACCCAGACAGATATCTTCATAACTGGAATTCCTGCAAGAGCAAATTTTTATTGTGGGTTTTTGGTTTTTTTGTTTTTTTATTTTACTTTGCCTGTAAATCAACACTTATCTGATGCTGCAGAATTCAGTAGTCAAACATTTCCAGCTTGAAAAAGCTTCAGAAACTAAACCAATTCCTTTCTTGATCTCTGCAGAAGGAGGTTTGTTTCCCTCTTAGATATTTTTAGGAATGTAAGGCTATACATTCTTCTTGATTGAAATTGATTGTCCTGCTTCAAGATATGCAAGATGTTCTCTTCTAGAAATTTACTATGACTATACAGCTATTTGTTTAAGCATTTAAAAATGTGACTTATTTCTCTAGCAATAGGCCAATATTCCATTTACATTTCTGTTCAGTAGCTTTTCTTTTCACTGAGGTTTGCTCTGTCTCTAAGGATCTCTCTAGAAATATCAGCAAACTCATATATAATGAAGGCATTTTACAATATCATACCATAGGAGAGAGATAAATGTAAAACAAAATTCCATACAATCCTAAAATCAAATGGCTAGATCTTGAGTTTCCTTAGAGTGGATAATTTTTTCTTCTTAAAGGAAGGAAAAAAATTCTGTCTTCTGGGAATTGTGGTACAACTCCACCTCACATTTGATCTAGCAGTAGTACCTGACAGCAGTAGGTCCTAATCTGCATATAAAATGGGAAAAGGAAGTCTGGCTGGGAATAGACTTGGTAAAGTATGCTAAGAGAAGTCTTGCAGTTCCTCTTTATAAAGAATTACCCTGAGTACTCTGAAATTTCCAAAGTCATTCCAAATCCATTCCCAGTTTCAACTGTAATGCAGTTGGAAATATCTTTTGTATTTCTTGTATTCTTGCAGGCAGTCTAAAATGCCCCCAGGAGGATCAAATCTCTATTTCAGAAGTAATTCACCAAGACAGATAATTTTCCATTTATTTATTTGTTTATTTTCTAGATCGTTCAAATATGCCACATTGGTATTATCAAATCTGTGTGGACATAAACGCTTTGAATTCATGCTTGGATGGTAACCATGCTCATTAACATGCCGTATTCTTTGTCTGCAATGGTGTAATTATAACAAAAATCATTGCTGAGTGATGTTAGGGCAGACTTTATTGTTGGAATAACCAGGAATAGAGTAATTACTGGATGCTTTTAAAAAACGATAATAAGAAATCGTGCCCTCAAAAGTTCTGTGCTATTTTCTTCAGTGTCAATGTGCTTCTCAGATATCAGCTTGTGGATGACTGCTTCAAAGTGTGCTTTCTGCATGGAAAGGTAGACCGTTTTGTCTACCAAACTTTTTGTGCAGCAATTCAACTCCCATATAGATGCTATAAATTCTGAAATTGCTCACAGGAGTTTACACAGTGCAAATTCATCAGGCGTTTGTGAGACGAGCCATGCATATACTCAGAAATATCCTGGACTGCATGTTAAAGCCTAGTGACTGGTGAGCTGCACTGCTTCTGCTTCCAAAATACACACCTGGGCACATGGGGGTCTGATCAACAAGCAAACAAAGATCACATGCACTTACCAAAAGGCAAACATCATTCTGTGTCATGAAAGCAAATTCTATCTTGGTTAGATTTTCTCTTTTGTTTCTGATTCTAGCCTTTTATCAGCCTCTCACAGTGTAAAAATAATGCTCCTGGTCTTTCATGTTTTATTATTTAGCAAAGGCTTAAGAGGAAATTAGAATCTGCCCTCTTGTTTGGAGAATGATCAAGACAGGAGACTTACTTCATTCTCACCTCGTTAGGGCCTCTTTGAGACCATTTTGTCTCAGTATTCAGGATATTTACATTAGTCAATAAACAGACAAATGAAAAAGCAGGGGATTACCATAACTTTTCCCTGACCTTCAAAAAGGCTTTAGAATATCCAGTTGTCCCCAAGAAGTCAGAAGAAGGCTCAGGGACAAATTCCAACACAATTGCAGGTATATGCATTGAGACTAAGTCACTTGTCTCAGTGATGCAAACAGAAAAGCCTACATGAAAGAAAAGCCTATATAAAAAAATATGTTGAGAAAAAGTCTTGGGCTGATAAAATGACAACATTCTTCCACAGTCAACTGAATGCTTAACTATTGATTTTTCCAGAGCCAAAAATTTCCAGAGATTATGTTTCCTTTAGATAGTTGCAAGCATATACCTGCCTTTCAGCCTTTTGTGACAGGATTGTGAGCTATGAGGCAGCTTCCCTAGTGAGAGACTGGTTTCTCTCACTCTCCAGGACCACAGCCTAATGGAGAAATTTGCCTTCCTCCGGGGAGAGAATGCCATCCCTTAGAACTGAAGTCAAACAATTGATACAGGCTTGGCATTTCAGAGCACTGAGTGATGTTCCTGGCAAACGTTGCCACATTTGGGCTGTTAGTAACATTTCTTGAGGCAGTAACGCTACTGGATATTGGAAATGCTGTAGAAATATGTTCTCCCACTTTAATTGTAAAACAAAGAGTGAATTAAACAGTTCCACGCTGTGTACCAAAACTGTAGGAACTGTACTGTTAAATCATAAAAATCTTAAATCTTACTTTCAGCAGGGAACAGGGTACAGTCATATGCTGCTGGAGAGCTGAACTGCTGGCAGATGAGGCTGCTGGTGGGTGCTAGGAGCTGGACTCGCAGGAGCTCTGCCTTAAAGGTTTTGTTCCAGAGCGTGCGGGTGCTGGCTGCGCTTTGCTGGACCTTCTTCTGTAATGGTGATTTTAAAGTGACATCAGGGATGAATAAAAAGGTAGTCCTAACAGTGTGAAGTCTTGCCATTACTTTACTTAATGAAGGAGTCTGTGTGTGAAGTAGTTACATGTGTCTAACTGGTAAATCTTTTTCTCCTTCTCCTTCAGAGGGAAGCTCAGCTCTGGAGCAGGGGAAGCAACGCAAGCTGTGGCACCCAACCCTTACTTGATTCCTCTTCCCTTTTTTCTTTTTTTTTTTCTTCCCTTCCTTTTTTTTTTTTTTTTTTTTTCTTCTTTAGGCTAAGGAATGGGTAAATGGCATGTACCTTAAACACAGCGTGTTTGTAGAACCGTGACCTTAAAAGCTTTAAATGACTACATTGTTTAATGTGAAGGAAAAGAGTACCACAGATCAGTGGAAATGTCAGCAGTATTTTTAATGAATCAAGTTTGTTTTAATCAATATCCAAGTCTTCTTTCCCTTGCCCTGAGATTGTTGTGCTTTGCAAAGAGATAATAGTAAATGTCATGCTCTGAAAAAGCAGTCGCTTTGTTGCTATAAATCAATGAAAGCATTGTTCTACTAGATGTGACACAGGAGTGACAGAAATGCCATCTTTTTGAGAAAGCACTATTTCCATACCCCATTCAGAAATGGGTTCTGGAGACTATTGCTTAGAGCCTCAGCACTCTACTCTCAGATGGATTCTGCAATGGCCGAGAGAAATGTGGGAAAACATGCAGGACACCAGAGGCTGAATCTGGCACCACTCCAGCAGACAAACAGTTCTTTCTGTTTGTAGCTCTGTACTATAAGCTTTGCAGTCTAGTTGAGAGTTTAGCTCACATAAGAGCTGAGAAATAAGCTCGCTCCTTTTCTGTGTTTAGGTGAAATGTGAAACTGCAGAACCATACCACTGAGTTTTCCTGTATAGACAGATTAAGATTATCTCCAAGGGAAAGTCGCTTTGCCTTTTCCGTGTTGGGGGTTTTTTGGGGTGTATTTTTCCTCCCTAGCCTTTACAAGAATGGCTATAATTTCTTTGTTTGTTTTTATAGGTCATTCTGTCATGCTTTTCTGGGGTATAGTTAGGAATAAGACCCTGTAGATTTAATAGCCAGGCATGCAGATGTCTGACTTTATAAACTCAGTCCAGCACTGGCTCTGCCAGTGAAGTGAAAGAAGTAGCCTGTTACCGAGTCCAACAAAATATCCAGTGACAAGAATTCATTACTTTAATGCCAAAGCAGGCAAAAGTATGCTAAAGTATAAACTAAAATATATTGCATTTATTTTGGACCTTAAGACTTGAGCAATTTTGATTTTACTTTTACTTTCTCAGTCTTAACTGTATACCTCTGCAATTTACGCAGCAGTGTGGAATTTGAATGGGCAGCAGATGTCTAGGTTTGTGCTCCAGAAGCTTAGTCAGTTTTATGAGCCCTCAGAGTGAGCTCCTCTCAATGTCACAACCATGTCCTTTGATTAACACCCTTCAGGCCTGCTGCTGTGTGCCACTGGACCACTCAGGAGGTAGCAAACTGGTTGCTGTTGGCTGCCTCTCTCTGCTCCTGATAGTGGTAACATCTATCTCTTCTTCCATCTTCTCATGCTCAGGACAGTGCCCCAGCAGAATTACTCCTTACCTGCCTCTGTCTTGCCTGAGACCTTTGTAAGAACCCTTTGTCTCATGTCTGACTGTCATATATTTGAGAAACCAGCATGCTCTCTGATCCTCTCTGCTCGGCAGCTCAACTCTTTGCCCCTGAATTTACACCAGTGCTATTCATGGGGGGGGAAATCCCATTAAGAGTCAAAACTTACAGACAGACAGAAAAGCCCAGAGCACAGTAATGCAAAACAGTACCTGTATGCACCAGACTGCTGCTGTTCCCTAGAAAACAGGCCAGTTGTTTGAACTCCTTGAAAACTTCTTCAAATTTCTCTGCCTATCCTTGTGTTTATCTGTGATGGTCTGTACTGACATGGATACCAAAACCCTGGAGTAAGAGGGTGCCTGGGACTGAGAGAGGTCAGCTGCAAGTCAGCTTCTTTTCTGTGCTGTACCAAGATCTGTAATGTTAGCTTTTAAATTTAGATCTATTTGAACAGAATTTTCTATCTTCTTTTTCAGCGTTTGAAGACAGCTTCCATTTCACTGCAGCAGAAGGATAATAAGGACCCCAGGCAATGCAGCTCTTGCTGACCTATTTCTTTAAGTGTAGGATTGGCATCAATACTGGGATGGGACAGGAAAACATTCCTTTAAAATTCTGCCGAAAACACCCAGGCTCCACCATAGACTGCATGTTTTCATCCTTGTTTGCTAGTAGACAGATGCTACTGAAATGGTTGGCATCTACCAAAAGAAAGTGTTCTAAAGGTGGTTTTCTGATTTGTAAGTATTGTAATAAATAGGATGAGTCTGGGGAGCTCATTACAAGGATGAATTTATAAGACTCTAGGCAGGAAAAAAAGCAGAATCATGACTACACAGCAAGACTGAGAAACTCAATTCCTACATTTTATACAGAGATTGCAGAATCTGAAGAGACTTCAGTGTTTTGAATCTCACTGGAAAATGTACAGAATCTCCTGACTGAATGGCTTTTTTATTTCATCTTCCATTGTGAAAGCTATAGAGCTAAGAGATATCTCTGAGCTATGAGGATAAGTCTACAAATTGTAGGCCAAATCCCAAGCTCTCCTTCTGCCTTTCTTTGGCTGTTCTAATTAAACAAGCACTCTGGGGTGGTACCTAAGGCTTGGTTCTTTGGAGAGTGGGGGTGACGCATTCCTGTTCATAGACATTCTTGGTCTTCATAACCCAGAAGTGGCTTATAGACATATTTTCCTGCTAGCTCCACCACCTCGGAGAGCCAGGCTTGTTCTGTCATACTTCATTTCAGGTTGTTGAATTCCATTGTATTCTTGGAGACTGCTTGCTCTGGTGCATACTAGTACTATGTGTCCAGGGTAATTGCTAATAAAGTATGTAAAACTTCCTTCATCAGCTTGTTCCAGTCATGAAAGTAAAAATGTGTTTATGGTCAAATAAGCATGACTGGCCTGCATATTATACTTTAAATATAAATACCACCTTCTATGTCTGTAAGTTGAATTTTCTGGTAGACTCATACATAGGCTCAGACAAATTATTGAAATAAAGAATTTTGGAAAAGGCTATGTCTGATATTTTTTTTTTTTTTTACATTTCATGTGAATTATATATGCCACATAATAGAAATCTGGCTTGTCCTTGCACACTTGCAAAGAACTGTTAGACTACTGAAGTAAGAAAACCCAAATTACTAGCACTCCATGAAAGGATAAACATGCTGAGGTGCCCTCTGTGTTGTAATTCCTTTTGGATGTGTTAGATGTTTTGCTGCATGCATTTGCTCTGAGCATGTCCTCCGAATAGCTTTCTCTGTCAGCAAGTCCTGTCATGTTTATAGGAATCTCTATTATGGGTTCTGGGAAAGCTAAGAAATGTATTTGCTTCAAGCGTAACACAGAGGGACTTGTTAAAGCAAAATAAATCCCATGTTACTACAGTATGCAAAACTGGACCACAAGATTACAGTTGGGCTAACATCCTGAAATGAAATAGTTAACTGAGGAAGAGAAAATGCAGCTTTTTGAACATTAGTAAACTGGCAAGTTTAATGAAAGGTAGAAGAGGCAGGTGCATTCAGAGTCAGCTTGTTAGGAAGGAGGCTACTTTTCTCAGGCAGTTATGTACTCATCTGTTTCAATGCCTCGTTAGCCAGCCCAGTCCAGGCTCAGATCAGGAAAAACAGTGATTTGCTAGATATTAATCACTATATAACAAGGAGTTTTCTGGGATGCTTTCCAGCTGACCACCAGCAGCTAAATGAGGTTTCTAGAGGAGATAGGCTGCTGCTGCCAGTCCACAGGGAAGCCTGGCCAAAGAGCCTTGACTCAGTTTCCCTCGATCTAGACAACTAAGGTGACCCATTCTGCAATCAGCAGCTTTTATACTTTGTCCTAATCATCTGTGACAAAGCCCTGGGCTCTTCACATAGCTGCAGAGGCTCCCTACCTCCTTCTGCAACTTCTTGCAGCTCTGCTTCATACAAGCTTCACAGGATTGTTCACAGAGCAGCTCTGTTGAGAAAAGGGAAGGAAAATGCTGAAATAAAGTAGACTCTGGTTTAACAAAGCATACAAATCCCTCTACCAACCCCTCCCCCCAAAAAAAACCCAACCCTGCCCACTTTTAAGCATATTTATGTGCTTGTAAACTTGCAGATACATACCGATTCTCAAGAAAGTGGGGTAGGAAATTCCAAATACCCACAGAGGTGGGGTTAATGTTGCATCTGGCTTCAAGATATGGCTTCTTCTGGTTGACAGGGCGATCGCTGACATTTGAATTTTGATGGCTGAACAAAGGCGGCCTGTCGAAAGGTGTTTTACTTACACAGCAATGTGCATACAGCTCCTGGAAATTGTTGGGAAGTGGAACAGTTTAATGTTGTTAATGCTGCTTAAAACCATTGAAAGAATTGGCTTTTACTACTGTTTGGTTTCTTTTATATCATTGGATTGTTATCGTGTCACTGGCTGCGCTCACAAGAATGCAGGGTGTGATCATGCAGCAGATGGTGGTAAAATAAAGGGCCCTTTACAGGGAGGCAGATATAATAAACTATAAAAAAGGTACATATAAGAAACTGTAAACCCATACGCAGAGACATTTAGGAATATAGTCACCTTTAAGTCATCCAAATTCTATCAAATAACACTAGAGCTTAGCACTTGATATAAGCCAGTAAATGCTTTTGAGGCAAGCTGCTTGTTTGCTCTCACAACAACATCATTATTTATCATCCCTGCCGCGCCACGTGTGTGTCAGATGTTGTAGACTCCATATATGGGTCAACTAAATGTGCCCAGGAACATTCATGGGCCCAGAGGCACTGGCACAGCATGCCCTGTGCCCAGACCTGGGACATGAAATGTCTGTGAGCCTGCTGCCTGTGGGAGCGTTCCCTGGAGCATACAGCATCCAAGCCAGGCTTGGGAATTGCTGGGGACAGTGCTAATTGTTACAGGCCAAAATAGTGCAAGGAAGTATTATAACAGTTTATTAATGTAACCAACTGAATTTCTGCATATTCCTGAATATTTCAGTTTAGTAGTATACCTTTAGCTGTGTTTTACTGTGAGGCTTAACTTTGCTTTTCACACATCATAAATATATTTGATAATCTTTAGCAGAGGCAGTTGGATGCCATAAATATACATCTATATATATATATATATAAATAAACATATACACAGCTCAGTTCTTCACATTAACTCAGCAATTCACCTCAAATTTAAAGATAATTTCTTGCATTTTCCAAACTCATTATCATGTTTTTTATCTTTTCAGTTATATGCCATGTTTAATGATAGAAAAAATTAAGAAGCAAACGTTGCTCATGTTTTCTTCTCCACTGCTCCTCTTCAATACAGAAAAATCTGTGTTGCCCGAAAAAGAGCTTGTCCATACCTTATCTGACAGAGAGACCGAGGCTTATGGGTACACAAATATACCTGTTTCACTCTGCTTAAAAAAACACTAAGCTATTTACAATAATCACACGTAGGAGCTTGAAATAAGACCAAAGGGGATAAAATCAGCCCATTAATCCTGTTAGCTGATGCTGTGACACAAGATCGTGATGTATTTGCCCAAGTTCATTATCCCACTGATGGTACCCTAACAGAACCTCATATTCATTTTCCTGTTTGGCAAACGGCTAATCATGAAAATTTGTTTTCTGAGATACAGACTACATTGTTGTGATGCCTCTCAGAAAGATGGTATGACTTTATATGCTGCATGGGCTGGAAGGAAACCAAAGGAATTTTGCTGTATTTTGCTATCATTCTGCTATAGGCAACAGCAGAAAAGCAGACATGCTCATGTCAGAGCTAGCTGGCTTCTTTGCTCCCAGCAGTGTTCCAGTGGCCACCTGCCCTTGGAGACCTTGCAGGGACCTTTGTTGTGCTTCAGCCTGGGGGTGAGCACTCCTAATGGTAATCCTCTGCAAACTGAGGATGTATTTGCTTGTACTGTTCAAAAATAAAGCACCTATGTTTTTATTAATCATAAAAGTATTTTAAGAGTTCAATCAGAAGTGTGAAGTTGCTCCAAAACTGTGAGTAGAGGATATTCTGTCTGTCCATCTTCTTGCCAGAGGTGTTGTCTCCTCTGGTTTACTCTGCTTGAGGCTTAGAAGACTGAACCTTTGCAAACAGCAAGGAATTCAATAAGACCCACACCTACTTCCCCTCTGCTGTACCATGTAAGTCAGGAAGGGGAAAAAAAAAAAAAAAGTCCCACCAAAATAAACAAAGCCAAGAACTTTCACAGCATGGGGATATCTTGATACAAACATAAGCTCATTTATATTATCCATTATATATCCATTATTATTATAATATCCAAGGATAATTGATACCTTAAATATTGCAGTGCACTTAGTTATTAGTACTATAGCATTCAGGTATAGAAAGGGTTATGTGTGCTGAAAATGTTTCATGTTTCCATTGGTCACAGAACCATCATTCCAGATTAGCAAAGCCTGATCTCTGGTGTAGATTTGCAGAATTTTATAGCACTATGGTTTATGTTAATTAGGTATCCAGTACAGTATTTGTACTCATAGAAAGATTAATTTTGTTGAGAGCAGAACCTGCTATATTTCTGATGTTTCACCCTTCATAATTGTGCCTTTTGAAAGAATCCATAAGCCCTGTCTCCCTAAAAATTAAATAAATTGAAAAGCAGCAAGGTGTTTTCCAAGTAACCTACATACTACAGCAATATAATCAAATTCCTAAAGCACATGATCCATAATGATGGGCAACAACTATTTCATGCTGTCATGGCAACAGGAAATCTTAGGGTTGCAAATCCATAATTTAAACAGATTATGCTGAGAGTGCAAAGGGGTTTTATACTACAGCTGCAACCATAGTATACACAGTACACAGTTGCTGGCTACTTCACAACCTGTATATATTCTCTCTTTTTTCACTTGTCCTGCTTTTCGTGTGTTTTTTTTTTAAGCCTCATTCCTGTGTGTGATGTTCTTTTCTTTAAGAATTTGTTAGTCTTTCATTTCATCATCGAATTTTTATTAATCTGATTTCATACTAGTTTATAATATGCTTTTATGAGATGTGGGGGGGGGTTGGCCACATACTTATTTTGCAACAGCAATTTCAGCTTTTCTTTTAAGGAGTATGTTGTTTTGTGTCAAAACCATTTTTTTTATTTAATGTTATCACTGCATATTATCTTAGAATTATAGGTATCTGGACGCTGTTCCCTTGAATAAAATATCCTTTACCCCAGGCACTGCTGATTATTATCTTTATGGGTCATTTTGGTTTTGGGTTTGTTTTTTTTTTTCATTCCTCCGAAGCTTAGTAAGAAGCAAGCAAGAAGTAACAAGGAATAGAGAGGTTTTCATGTTTTTTTCTCTGACAATTACTCCTGTGATTTAGGAGGTTGACTTTTCCAGTGTTTGCCTTCATTTAACTTTGAGCAGCCATATCATTAGCCATAAAATACTGGTTTGCAACATAAAAATACAGTTGTCTTTTACTGTGATCAGTAACAAAATTCCTATAATCTTCTGGGGAGCCAAGATTTTAAAGTAAAAGGATGTTCTGTTCTAAGCAAAGGAGGCATGAACAAATTATGCAAAGTTCTCTCTTGATCTAAGATGCAAGATTGCTCTGCTAGTCACATGGAAGAGAATGTCTCCCCATCCTAAATTTATCCTTAGATAGCAATCATGGAGGAGGAACATTGTCTGAGTAGATATGTCTTGTTAACACATTTCATAAGGCTGAAGGGAACTCCTGGATACGTGCCATCACCAGAAATTGTGTCATAAAGTTAATAAAGCTTTATCTTAAAGCTGCGCAAGTTATTTGCCTCTTCATTACTCATACTGAAAGGCCATTCCTGTAAATATTCCTCTAACTCCCAGCCTAAACTGAGTCATACCACATACCCATTTGTTCTCATGTTAGTGTCGTTCATTGGCTTTAATAGGTCTTCCCTCCTCCTGCTGTCAACCTCTAATATATTTAGAGAGAAAAATCCTGTCTTCTCTCAACTCCACGTTGAAAGCTGAGCTCCTAGTCTCTAAAGCCTACCTTTTCTTAATTGATCTAATGGCTGTTTTCTGCATTTCTTCCCATTTGAATTCAATTGTCCTGAACAAGAAGGAAGGCAGACAAGTGCATTTCACAGGGTATTTGGTGCCATATTGGGTCCACATCACAGAACTTGTGTAAGATCCATAGCTCCAGATCCACTTTGTTCTCAAATACGTTTTTGTGCTATATGTCACAAAGTGGAAATAAGCCATGGTGATATCTTCCTCACCTCTTAAGATTTTGTTTGTTACATTTTAGTGTCACTACATGTAGAAACAAAAGCAAACAAATATTACCAAGAACAAAACTCCTGATACATGTGAACAGAAGTCCTGGCCTTATTTTTGTCCATAATTAATAAAGAGCAAATCCTTATACGGTTTATGCAGGGCATCATATGAGGTGTCAATAATAGGAAATGTTCAGTCCCCTTGAAGTCCCAGTATGGCATAGCAGAGACCTTAAGCTGAAAGTCAGGTTTGTTGGCTGACTATTCTGACATGGTTGGCTGAAAATAAACCTTTAATTATTTCTGGATTATAGTCATTCAAAATATGAATAAAATTAATTTGTGGCTCTATTCAACCTGGATCTGAAAAGCTCATATCTCCACAGAATCGTGGCATCTAAAATAACTCTGTCCATTAAGAAATACTGATTTTGGGTTTTGTAAAGGTAAGACTGAGTTAGAAAGCTATAGCTAGATTTGCAAAACTAGAAGTCTTAGCAAGGACTTGCAGCAAAACTCTGAAATAATAAATATTGCCATAAAATCATTACTGACTAAAGATAAGGTTTTATCTTTCTAAGTTCTTATCTAGAGTAGCACATATAATGTACAGAATAGACACAGCCTGAGTTTATCTTACACATATTATTTCACAATGCTGTGGAAAGTTATAAATTAGCTCTTGAGACTTCAGGGCTTTTCCAGAGCAAGACTAATTTGCATTAGAACACACACCCTGAGGCTTTATTCCTCTGGTGTAGCTCTAGTCATGAAAGCCACACAGACTCATAGGCTCATTCAGGCTGAAAAGGATGCTGGAGGTCTCCTAGTCAAACTCCCTGGGTGAAGTGGGGCCAGCACTGAATTCACAGCAGGTTGCCCAGGCTTTTTCCACAACACCTGGGTAACTTGTTCCAATGTTTAGTTTTCCTTATTGAGATTTTTATTTTCCTATATTTGAAGTCAGAAACTCCCATTTTAATGTATGACCATTGTTGTCTTGCTGTCGTCATACACCTCTATAAAGGGTTTGGTTCCATCTTCCTGGTAACCACCTCTTAGGTACCAGGGGAGTGCTATTGGGTCCCCTTGAAGGCACCTTTTCTCCAGGCTGAAGAAGCCGCCTTCCTTCAGCTGCTCCTCACAGGTAAGTGCTCCCATCCCCAAGCATCCTGGCAGTCCTGATGATCAGATATCATCAGTTCCCTGCTCTCTGAAGAGAAGCCTTGTCAAGCTCTAAGTGCAACTGGACCAATGATCCCAGGACTGGACCAGGGTCAGCCCTGTATCTCACCCTCTGAAGAAAAGCAAGGGCCTTTATAAGGGAGGTCTATAATGCTGGTTCTGACGTCAGCCTCGAGTTTCCCCTTCCCTTGTCCTTCCTTGCTGCTCAGTGCTTCAAGGCTGTGTGAACTCAGCTGCTTGTCTCTTCTGTTTCTTCAAAGCCTTGCTCCTGTGGCTGCTTAGTTCTGTGCATGGAAGCAAAGCTTTGAAATTGATGCTGTGTGACCACAGCATCCAAGTAATGGGTATTTAAAAAGATATGTGAGCACTGGGGAAAAGGCAGAGAGGATGGGCTGAGGGAAATGCTCGTCTGTTTAAAATGTCAAGGCTTAAAATACTGTTCCCCAGGAATTTCAGGGAGCTTTGAGCTCAGCCAAGAGCTGCCTGCTTGTCCCACTTTAGGCATTTTGTCTTCATAGAGCTGTGGCCTGCTTAGAATGGGGATGTTTTTTCCCCTTGTTCTGGATTTGCATGCCCTTAACACTGCTTGTTTGGAAATTCTGATTTATTTCTTTTAAATTATGAAAATATTAATACAATAATGTACACTCCTGAGCGTATATTTGTCAAGTTGAACCTAAATTTACAGGGTCTGTTGGAGGCATGAGGTGTTTACATATCTGACGGGTACACATAGACCTTAACCCATTGAATAACTGTCTTCCCACTGGTTATAGCACAGTCTTGATGCTCCCTCCATCCCCCTTTGCAATTAACTGATGAATGCATTGTGTGTTATTCCTTATGGTCTGTAACGTTCATATTACTGCAATTTAATTAAAACAATTAATATTCATGTAGTAATAAATGATAGCAGCAATTTTGTGAACAAAATGGTTTTGAAAGTACCCTATGTGCATACAAATGGTTTAATTTAAATAAATATTATAATTAACATCTTATTTATAACATAAATCAGGAAATGCTTACAGAGCTCTGTGTCACGCAGTACTTTTGAAAGAGGAAGCTCCAGACATCTGTAAACATGCAAAGAAACAGGGGTGAGGGGAAGAATGATGCAGTCACTGTACTGTTTTCTATCATTTAAGCTTCCAAGGTACACACAGTCATATAATAGAAAGCAAGATACAGGAACAAAGGAAAGAAAGGTAAAGATGGGAAACCAAAAGACCGAAATCACACTCCTGTGGCAAAAAAGATGAAACTGAAATTACCATGAGGAGGTGCCGAGTTTGGATCCTTTCACTTGTCACCATTTCATTGCATTCTTTTTAGTGGGAAGCTCAATATGAAGCCTTTGCTGGATGACAAATGTCACTGTCTTCCTGCAGATCTATAATTCTAAGCTATCAGGTGTGGAAAAACAACTGACATGCACAAGGACATCCTCTCACTGGGTCAGGGTGGGAGAGCATTTCAAATATTAGTTCTGTACTCTGGCTTCCCCATAAAGATCTTGTTGGCAACATCAAAATTATTCTCAGCTAACTAAAGCTCCATCTACAATAATTTGTTGTTTGAAAGCACTGTTCTGCTTTAAACAGAGTAGTGCCAGGACTTGAGAGGATGGGATGAACCTTTTTCTGGGTTGTTCCCTCCTGCTGGCTTTTATTAAGAAGGGCTTCTGCTGATCCAGTTTCTCATCTGAGCAGAAATGGTCTGCAGGGGCGATTCTCTTTGCTCTGTGCTGGTTTCCACTAGAGTAACATGACTATTCCCTATGTGGGAAGGAATTTTTTTTTTTAATATCCCTCAAGACAGCCTTTCCAATCATCACCTGTTCTGTTTCTTGCCTCTTTCTTCCCTCTCCTGCCCATTTATTTCTTCTTCTCTCACACATCGTGCCTGGACTTCCAGAGAGAACTAGGTAGGACCCTCCATAGATCCACTGTTTCTCTAGAAACATTTAGGCACCATACCAAATAAAGAAGGAATACTTACCTTTTTTTTTTTTTTGAAGCGTAGATATCTCAGCTACAGCAGAATAATTCCTGAAAGGCCACAGTTGAATGTACACGCTTAGTAAGTACTGTTATACTGCATGGATCTAAAAGGGTTCCCTTTTGCCTAGGAATCTGAAACACGTGTGCCCTGCCCAAATCCTGATCATCCCCAGCTGCTTGTCCTAAGTAGCAAGCAGTGCAGGTGTAGGGAATTTGCTCCTATTGCTGTGTGCATTCTTGTATGGACAGAGACTGCAGAGTACTGGGGTAAAGCAGTTATCTTCCTGCCATGTTAAAACCCATATTGGGATTTTGCTGTTCTCAACAAAGCTTAACAATTTTAGGAATCAAGATATAAACAATTAAAAGCCAGTCTAGTCTGCAACTTAACAATTAGGATATTTGTATTGGGAACAGGCTAGGATTCTGCTCCTTTCTCTCTGGTCTTTATCTAACACTAAATGGCTGCATTTGTTAGGTAGTAGATAGAAGTCCTGACTAGCTTACAGTCTCTGCATCATTTGATAAGAGGTAGCAATTATGTCTGGAGTTTTCTGTAACTGAGGAAACCAAGGTAGATTGATAGTGTTATGTCCAAAATTTTACATACAGTTAGCTACTCATCAGCCTGAGAGATGGAATTTCAAGAAGCTGATCTTTTTCTGAAAGAGTCATTGCATTGAATGTTGCTGTATCCTTATTCTGGTTCATTATTATTTAGACTGAGAATCTGTGTTCCTATGTGGAAAGTGGGAAGGGATGGACAATCCCTTCTTCAGATGCAGAAGGGATTGTAGAAGAGACATTGCATAGATTAAACTAAATAAATATTGACAAATTACAAAATTTTTTGTCTAATTTATTGTCTGCTGGTTCTACATCTTGTTAAGAAACAGTTCTTGCCTTGTAAAATGCTTCCTGGTATTCAAACTAGTACTCTTGCATGATGATAAACGAACGTATTGTCGGGCCTGGGAACTTTGAGGGCAATACTTTAGATGATTGGAGTGCAGGCACAGAAGCAGAGAAAGTCTAGAAGAACGCTGTTGTAGACAGAAGAAACCTTTGGAGTTTACAAAGAAAGGATATTGGATAGGATTCATTTCCCAAGAAGCCTTTCATTAGGAAGCCTGTGTATTTTTCATGCTTGAGCTGTTGTGAAGCAATTTGTAGGTTGTGGTTCTTCCCTCAAGGCAAGGCTTATGTTTAAAGCATCAGTGTGATATTATGAATAGATTTCATTTAGAAGGCAGGCCAAATGAAAACATGTCTATTTCTTTCAGGAAATTCTGATGCATCTCTCCATTTACATCTTGTCTCATCAGGAAATTTATTGGCCCTTGGAGAGCTGCCAAGGTTTAATTTGGGTTAATTCTTCATTTTTTTTTTCTTCATTAAAATGGCATAGCAAACCCCAATAATTTGCTATCTAATTTTGTTTCTTTATCACTTTGCAGTATGCAGTTTTCAGTTATGTTTCTGGACCATGTTACTTCAGCATAGCAGTAGATTTCTGTCCTGGTTGTGGTTCAGTTTTAACTTGAATTTCATTGCCTCTCCAGTCCCAGAAGGACCTCTATTAATGATCTTGTAACAGTATAAAAGGAGTTTGGCAAGAGAAAGAAAGTAATTCCAATGATCATCATGCCAAAGTACTGATGTGGATGTTGTGGAAAACTGTTTTGGCTGGATACCAAATCGTTAGTCATCTGAATAACTGTTCTAACTTCTGTACTCCAGTAAAATGTACCATTCATGGTAGCACCTACTTCAAAGCAGTTGCTTGATTTTTGTGCACTCTAGCAGAGAAATAAGTCACTAAATCTGCAATTCTGTTGTGTACAAATCAAAGTGGAGGAGTGTGTGGCCCTATGATAAGGGAATCAGCTGATCGACAGCTTATTCAAAACATTTCTTTTGCAGAGTGGGTGCAAGAGACAAATTAAAAATGAAGCTAAACACATTGGCTTAGTTTTTAAGACTTTAGAGCAACACAGGAAGGTAAAACCCAACCAAAAATGTCTGAGTGAAGAAAAAGGTTGAGCACTTCGGGCAGTGAGAGGACAGCCAATGGTACTATCTGAGAAGACATTAACCAAAAGAGCAGTCAAACAGCTTGTGTGCAGCCAAACAGGCTGCAAAGCCCTAACAATCTAGCTAGTTTATCTCATTAGCTTCCTTTTTATGTAGTAGTAGCCATGAAGGGCCTGGCAGTGAAAATAAAGGTTAACCTTTCCATAAAGGTATAGCACTGAACTCACCTCTCCCCAGAAGAGGGGGCTTAATGTGGTCTGATGTAAGCTTGTTAACCTCCGAGTCCCTGTATAACTTATTCTAGCTTCTTGTCTTGGCTAGAGCAACCCTCTTTGTGGTACCTAAGGCCCAAAGTGCTGCTCAGGGTGCTCTTTGCTCTAGCCATTCCCCTGATGTGGTCCCCTCACTTTCCTCCCCACCACTAGCATCAGGGGCAAATTTACCAGTGACTTGGAGGCTGAGGGACTCTTCCAGCTCCCACTGGAGTCAACAGTTTCTTAAACCCCTTCTTCGTTCATCAACTATGTAATACTATCTACTACACTAGGTCCACTGGCAATTTCCTCTACAGTCTGCTTATTGATCTTTCAAGGAGTTATTTCCTGGCTTTCAGGTTTTCTTCCAGTCACTTTCTGCTGTATGAGAAAAGGGCTGAAAAAGGAGAAGCCTAGCCAGTGGTTTGTTTAAAACCTAACCATCTCACCTGACATGGTGCTCTGGGTTTTGCAATGCTTCTGTTCTAAAGTCTGTCTCTTTTCTGCGTACCATTCACATTTAGTAAGTAGCATCAGGTTTTGAATTCCCCTGCTTTTAAATATTGTTTTGTGTAGGAGTCCTTTAGTTCCCTGAAGATCATGATGCCTATGTCACGCTTCTTTCAAAAGAGGGTGGAAGTCTCCGTTAATGTTTTCTGATTTTCTTGATTCCAGGATTTTTTGCTTTAGACTCATAGTTCTATTTATTAATGATAGATACAACTGTTGTATCAGTGTTTCCACTGATATGTTGGCAAAAATGGTCTAGTGAACATTGAGATTATAATACATTGAGAAGGTAATAACAAAAGTTGTTGAAGCACTTAAACTAAGCACTATGAAGGTAATATAGACATTATGAATAAAGTGATTGTTTTTCTTGTTATGATATTTTGTTAGGCTCTACTCTTAACTCTCTAATATGCCTCCTAGGATTTGACAAAGCTTGTTCAAAACCTCATCTTAGATAGTTATCATCTTTTTGCATCAAGCAACATAAATAGATTCTCAGTATAGTTTAAAATAGGTTAAGAGAGTATGGCAGTTATAACCATATAATTGTGTAATGTGCTATATAACACAATTACTTGAATGTGCAGAACAAGACAATTGGCTTTCTAAAGATGGAGACGTTGACTGGATTTCAGTGGTACTTAAGCATATAATTTCTGCTTGAAATGAACAATGCTCCATTAGCTTTTGGTGGATTCTACGCTTATAGAAGAGCCAAAAACCCATTTATTTTAGAGGGCAGAGAATATATCAATTTGCAGTGGCTCCCAGAGGTTTGCATGTTATGCTCAGTTGTGTTATGCTGCCTCTCTAAGTCTTAGAACCTTAGGATCCCTGTTAGGTGAAGAGAAAGTTGCATGAAACAGCCTGGGCATATCAAGAGGACATTCCTCCCGCAAGTGCTCTCCTACAACAGGTGTTTCATTCTTGAAGTCCAGTGACAAGGCATGGGATGAGGAAGGGCATCTAGAAACAGGTTAATGGCTTTGTGTGTGTGTGTGCATAAGCTAAAAGCTGTGTCAGTAGAGTTAAATACAAAGTACTTAAGGCAAACCCCTGCCTGGTTTTATCCCAGCAATATGGGACATCAATCCATAAGAGCAGTAAAAGCAAGTAGGATTTTTTTTTGTTACCATAAAGTTCCCTGTGGTATCCCATGCTGTGATACATAAAGTGAAAGGAGGGGTGGGGTGGAGGGGGAAAGGAGCACCTTGATTCTTATTTATCACTCATCCAGGGACAATGATTCTTACAACAAAACAATGATCCCACACATTTTGAAAGTAAGTTATATCTCTTCTTCATCAAACAATGTAATTTATCTCCCCCCAGAATGCTGTGTTACTATCCAGGAAATACTAAACAAACATAACTTGAATCTTTCATAGATGCTCTTTAGATCTCTGTCTTTGGTGTCACATATACCAATTGTGAGCTTTGACAAATGAGAAGATAAGAGAGAAAGGTGACTATTAGCATGACATTTGCATTTTAATTAGTGTCCTTTAGTGTTCCTATAATTGTAATTTAGAAAACAACTTACAGGTGATAATTAAAGAAAATGTGTTCATTTAATTTTTATCTAGGACTCTAGAAGAAATCAAAGGGATTTTTACAGCAAAAAGTTAACTAGAAGAAATCTTTCATATTGAGTTTATTCTCCTCTCATCACTGCCATGTTCAATTCCATTCGTTAAACAATAGCTCTTAAGCTCTGTCTTAAACACTAGTTAAATTTCTGACCTCTTTTTTTCCTATTATAAAGCGATTCATTACTGTGATGGTTAGAAACCTTCTCTCATTTCCAGCCCAAATGTATTCGTGACTGCTTTATACTCATTTAGTCTTCTGCCAGTACTGCCTTTGAGTTTAAAAGGTTCCTGTGTGTTTGCATTTATTCTTTCTACCCCCACCCTATGTATTAATAGAAAGGCATCTTATCCCCCCTCATCCTTCATACAGTTTAGCTTACCATGCCAAGTTCTGCTATTCTCTTCCAATAGCTCAAGTTTTTGATGCCCCTGCCAGTCTAGGAGAAGTATACTACATCTGCTGGATCTGCAGCATTTCCATTGTGAGTCAGGTATCTGGAACATACAGAAATAAAAATGCTTGTCTTGCAGATGAGGTCTTGGTAAGAAAATGCATATGAAGCATACAGAAAAATTAAAATGTATAAGATATCTATGTCCTGCTGTTTTTCACCAGGATATCTTCTTGGGTTTCTGTGTCTGTGTAAATTATAGGTTATAATCTTCTTACAGCATTTTTCTTACATCTCTTTAGTTCTAGAGATACCAGAGCACTCCTTAAGGACCAGCACACCATCTTGTTGACGTGAGATCTTGTGTCATGTTTATCTTTTTTTGCCTTGTTTGCAGCTCATCATCACAGAATTATTAATTCAGGTACCTTGCCTCTACCTCAGATCTGATGCTTTCACTTCCATGCCTTCCAGATCTCCCTCTAGAAGTCTATAACATTTTTTATAGGAAAAAAAAAACTTCAAAAGAGTCTTCTTCCTGAAATGGTGGTGACTTAAACAAAAATCTGTTGTCTGTGTTATTCTTTCTCTTACCTCATGTCTCATTGCAACGTTAATGCATGTTATATGAGCACCTTCACCTCAATTTCATTATTTACTAAAGAGAGTATATCCTTTGCATGCCTCCTTCTTTTCCACCAGGTTTTATTTATCTTTGCAACATCAATTTTTACACTCTATATTGCTGGTTACAGTTGCTCTTTGCAATAGTATCCTAGGAGCCCTCCCAGACCCAGTTTCCATGAAGGACTAGATGTAGCAGTTTAATTAACACCACTGTCTGCCTGGCTACTGCTCTCCCCCATATGGCTACCTTCTGCTCTTTTCAGCAGGTTTCTGCTCTTCTCTCATTAGAAGCCTGAATCAAAACCCAGGGCTCCTCCTTTCCTAGCTGAAGGGAGTGATAACAACAGTGACAATGAGAACTAGGTACAAGCACAGATGGAAATTTTCTGTTAGAACAACAGTTGTGATTAATCTGCATTTCAAAATTTCCCCCCCATCATACCTGCTCCCCTCCCCCGACCCCCCAAGAGTCACCAGGAGGTTGCTACAGCTCCACGCTACCGCTTTACTGTTCTACAACTTTAAACTATCGTAATAAAATGGTGATCAATAGCTGTTACAAAAGAGTTTGGAGGGGAGGAGAGGGTTCACCTGCTTGTGAGCCAGACAGCTCATTTCATGCAATGAGGCTGAACAACTTCTGTTTGATGATCGTCACGGTTGGGTGAAGTGGAGCAGGGAGGGAATAAATGTCTTTCAAATTAGATTGCAAAACTACAGGGGGAAAATGCTGCCTTGAATTTTTAACCAACCACAGATCTGGTTAACTAGAATTATGTCTTTATTTAATTTGATAGCTACTTCTCTAATTTATGCTCAAATTATTACAGTCCAGCCCTTTTCAAGAGGGGTCTGTTCTGAGGCTGGTTTTGCCTGCATGGCCCTTGATGGCACCACTAACGGCAGCTTTGCCTACCCTCTCTGCCTCTCCCAGCTTTCAGCGAATGCAGTTATTTCCACTCAGGCTCTGCGGGAGTCTCTGGCAACATAAGAAGTCAGCCTATGGCATCCTAAACCACCTAAGCCTGAGATGCTCTCAGACACATGGGGTGTCAGATGCTGCAAAGGGGACAAATTCACGGTCAGGACAGAGGGTGCCTCATCTTGAGAGGCATTGGAGGGGGCCCTCAAAGGCCAGGGTAGGTGTAACCACTGAATTTTAATGGAAAAGCTCCCTTACTGGGTTGGCAGCCCGAAGGCTTTACAAGAGTTCTGTTTGCTTTAGCAAAACCTAAAAATGCACTTGAATTCATGGTTGACCAGGAACTCTGCAATTCAGACAATAAAACTGAATAAGCAGAATACAAGGTAAATCTCATGAACTTTGCTTCCAGCTAAAATGCTTCCATCCTATTTCTCAGATGGTAGCAGTGAGTTAATTTGCTTCTGTTGATGTTCTAACAGATGAATTACAAACGTGTTTGCTTTTCAAAGTAACTTTGGGTTATGCCTGATACATCACGTTCGCTTTTGATTGAGCAAAGCGGATGCCATTTGCCAGTCATTCTGTTTATATGAAGCTTTTCATCATCAAAATTTATACTGTGCTCTTGACTGGCATGGTTTGCAAGAGGGTTACGTGGAAACACATGATACAGGTGAGGCATCTCTTCAGAGTGGCAGAAAAACCCTTTCTTTAGAAGCTTAGGTGAAATTGTGACTGTGCTGATTTGCACCATTTAACGAGCTGGCCCTCCAGTATTAGCCCAGGGGGACAATATATTTCTTTAGAATAGCTGTAATTCAGCAGCAATGTTCCTGTCTTCCTGCTGCTACTCTCCAAAGGAGAGTGATTGACTTATATTTGTTGTGGTTTCTCTGTCAGGAAAAAAACCCACAGGTAAATGGGGCTGCTGCTGCCATCAGCGAGAGGTGACAGGAGTGGTGTGATGGAACGACAGACAACCTGTTTGTTACAACACTCCCGGGGACCTGGAGGAAATCAGTTCAGCTCCTACCACTGGAGAAAGATTTAGGGTAAAAGAATCAATTTACCCCACATGAAAAGAATAAAGCTGTCCTTTCCGAGTCCCTAGCTGATTATAGCGGACAGGAGAAATGAGGTGTCACTAATCCTCTTGCTGCTTTCGCTGGCCATTTGAAGAGCACAAATCTCTTTTTAAAGGCCTCCTGCAGGCATGTCTGTTCCAGGTGACTGTGTGTGATAGTGGGGCTCTGCAGTAGTACCCACATGACAAGGCAGAGTTGTCCACTTCAGGGTTTGGAAAAGGTTAGGTTTTGGAGAGAAAGCATCCTTTCACTTTCAGGATAGAAGTCCCTAAATGTCTTGTTTAGTTGGGTTAGGGCTTAAGTTATTTTAAACAGGAAAGATCAGCTTGCTCACTTAACTAAAAGCAGGAGGCCAATCCAGTGCAGGACTACATGCTTTTTCTGAGACTACATTTGTTTCAAGTTGCAGCTTTGCACTAGCCAGTACAATTAGCACTAGATTTGGTAATAGGACCATGAATTTAATTCCTTTTTTTTTTTTTTTTTTTTTTTTGGGGGGGGGGGGTTGTTGCTGTTGGTTGGTTGGTTTCTTTTTTCTTTTCTGCTGCTTTTTTAAACTTCATAGTCTAAGGAAGGCTTAATCCTTAGTTTATGATTTACAGCCTTGTGTGTTAGATTATTTTCTTTTATTGCTTTTTGGACAAAATACCATGATGCAACTGAAAATTACTAGGATGGTATGAGCCAGGACAGTTTTACAAATAGTAATTGTAGCATGGACATCTGCAAGATCCCTTACTGTTCAGAGTGGCTGGGATGAACTGACCTGGCTGTGCACTGAGGAGGACGGGCATCCCTGCATGTGGGCTCTGTGCCCTGCTGCATGCCTCGTCTCACCTTCATCAGAAAGCTGTCTTTAAGAAGCATCCGGTTTGGACTTATTTCTACTGGACCATCCACAAAACAATCGAGCTGCTGGGAGCAGGAGATGAAGGGGTGATGTACATTTCAGCAGGACTGAACTCTGTGAAGATGGCACCTGGCTCACGGAAAAAAGGCATTTTAATAGAGCTAGGCCAGTTCTTCCCTGCAGGCTCCTGCCATGGAGCAAGTTCATGACCCTTGTTCTTTCTCAAGCAGACATATTTTCAATTAAAGCTGCCTCTTTAACAAAAAGGGGCACATATTAGAAAGGGCAGGCTGGGACATGTGATGGCTCCTCCAGGCTCTTCCCCTGCAGCGTGACTAGGACAATGGCCTCAGGCCAGGCTGCTTATGAGAAAGGAAAAAATAGTTTCCCTTACTGCCTTTCAGGGTAAGGCAAAGGTGGAGGACTCTTTTTTTCATCTGTAAGTAGGGCTTTTTCCTCTGTATGGCTATGCCCTGTTACAGTTCAGGAAGCATTAGTGCGTCCTTTATAAACTTGTTTGTGTGAAACATTGCATCTATTTTATATGGTATCTTAAGAGAAAATATTATATAATTTATAAATTTGGGAAAAAGAAAACTTTTGGTTTGGGAAAATAATATTATTAAAAAAACCAAAACAAACTACACAAAAAATCAGAGAAGCTGTAACATTTCCTTCCATGTAGTGTCCCACTGATATCAGCTACATGTTCCCCACTGACCAGATTACTGGGTCACCATTGTTCTGGCTTCATCAGCTCTTGAGTCTTGCTTGGTCTGAACAGTCTGCAGGGCTGGCTCCTTCCAGGGCCCCACTGTCATACTTCCTGGCACAGACCTAAGGGTAACCCTCAATAAATCTTTTCTATGAAAACCCTTGCACTTGAGTTTCCCTGTTTTTCATAACTGCCCCTCCGTTTCATAATTTAATTAAGTCCTACATTACTCAGAACACTAACCTCTGAATTCTTTAAAGATCCACCAAGGTGGAAGTAAGTAGATGCATAGATTCATCCTCTTTGCTCTCACTAACTAGTACAAGTATGCAGATCCTGGCACAACAGTAAAAGACAAAAGAGCAGCTATAGAGGGTCAGGCCAAAGGTCTGTAAAACCCCATGGTCTGACCTTGACAATTGTCAGGTGCTAATACTTCTTACAGACTCTGCTGCTCTCCACTCTCCATCCATTTCCTCGCCACTCTTGGGACAGAGCCAAAAGTCCAGCTTCCAGCTTCCTTCCTCTCTCACTTCTTCAGGTGGCTACTTCTCTGGAGACTTTTTTGCTGCTCCATGATACTTTCTGCTTGTTTCTTAAAGTCCTTTAACAGCTCCTTTAATGCAGTAGTGTAAATTTGGCAGTGCTTTTAACCTAGCTCCTGTGAGAGTTCTTTAGAGGTGCAGCTGTTTATGTCTGTGACAGTTTCACTACTTCCACTGAGTGTTTTGAGCCTATTGTGCAACCATTCAGCTTCCTCAGGAAGGGTGCACCATGAGCTGGACACTCCATTTTACTCCACAGGATCATCCTGCACATGCCCCTTTTATGTTTTCCCAGTGAGGGGTTCAATGTTGCATATACTGCAGGTGAAAAGCTGTACCCCACCTGTGGTCTGCTTCCTTTGCTGGTCCCTCATTTTCAAAGCAAATGCAACTCCCAGCAAGAAGATGTCACTTCAAAGACCCTGGAAGCCACTGTACTACAAGACGCTGTCTCGCAAGGCTGAGACTTGGATGCAAAAGCAAAGGACCAGACTGTGTGGAGAATGAGCAGAACTAGTAGATTATGAATGTTTTGACCCCAAGCCAAAGCAAAAAAAAATTCTGAAATGTAATGCCTAAATTTTCTTTCAAATGGGTAGCTTCCTCTGGCTGTGATTTTTGAGAGTCCAGCAATTTTCTGTAACATGGAGCAAAGGAGAAAAGAGAACAGGTCTTCTGCTATAAAAAAATAAGGAAGTAGACACCCAGCAAATTCTTGAGATACAATCCTTGAGACATAATTTGAGTTATTCTTTGACAGTAATTATAGGGGAGCAACAGTTGTGTAAACTATGAATAATGCAATCCCTGATGCTCCCAGAGTTTGCTTCTGGTCTCCAGCAGAAAACATCCACTCTGAAAAACTGCAGTGGTTCAAGAGCTCTGCTATCACTGACTGTCTGCAAGCTTTTTGTTCTGGTTAAAGGGCCAGAATATTGTCACATGAAAAAGAATACTGTCACAAGTAAATTTTATGTCTACATTTACAGCAAGCAATGCTTCCAGTTCTGATTAGGACATGGCTCCTGTCTCTGGCTGGCCACTCCACCATATTTTGTGGAAGGCCTGTGTAACTTAAGTGAAAACTTAGATTTGAAAGCAAGCTCTAATGTCCTCCTAGCTTGCTGATCTTTTTCTTTTTCTAGACGCATTTTTTCTATTCCTTTTGATTCCCTGATTCCCACAAAGCAAAGAACATGGGGCTGTCGTATTTTACTGAATAGGTAGTTGATGCATCCACTTTAAAATGATCTAAGGTGTTTTTTGGTGTTTGTTTGGGTTTTGTTTTTTTTTTTTTAGTTTCTTCTCCTGAGCTGTTAAAAGCCTTTATACACATTGGTTTGTAGACCATCCTGAAGTGATTTCAGCATGAAGCTTTCATAATAAGTTGTACTCACTGTGTTGAAACAATAACTGAAAAGTACCAGTGGGGGAAAAAATATATACTCTCTTTCTATTTGGATTCCCTCAGTAGGTAATGGTGGTTAAAGTTGTTTTGAAGTATGAATATAAAACCCAGACATATATCAGCCACTTCTGTAGGTGCTACTGGGGTAGCAAAATAACTTCATCAGACAGGAAGGAATTGGTTTAGAGGGATGTGACAGGACACAAGAAAACTAAGAACTATAAGGATTTGTATGCCCATGCTCTTAGATTTTTGCTAAATGTAGAACAGATGATATTGAGTTATGTACCCATGCATCTGTTTTGTTTTGGTTTGGTTTTTTTAAAATCCAGCAATACTAATTGTTCTTGTGCACAGCACTGTTTTCTTTGTGAAGCTCTTTGCAGCAGCTCTTAACTCCCAGATCTGTGCTTTAATAACAATACCATCTGGCTGAGGTTTTCTGACTTGCCTCTGGGGGTTGAAAGCCCATTTTTCCATTATAATTAATGAGATTTGGGTGTCCAAAACCCCTGGGCATCTTTGAATGCATCACCTGCATCTTCTTGGGTTCATAAGTGCTTTGAGACTTTCAGAAGAAAAAGCCATTAAGCTGACCTGAGATAATAGAACGCTATGCAGTCTTAATGCTCGACACACTATTTTCTGTGTAAAGTGTCCAAAGCTTGCTTTATTGTACCAGAGAGGGAATGTTGTTGGCTTGGTTAAGAATGAACAAACTTCTTGAGTATCTTATTAACCACACTTTTTCTTTTTTTATTCCTAAAATAGTTGACTAAAAGGCCAGAATGGTATTTTTTTTTGTTCATTATAAATGGAACATTTTTAATGTCTTACATTAGAACAAAATTTGGTACTCATACAAGTACATAAAATTCTGGCAGCCATTAGTAGCAGCAGTTATCTGTGCTGTGGTATGGCAAATATGCAATAATTTGCTTCAATATGCTATGGACCAAGGGTGGTCAGCTTTAATGTCAGGTTCAAAAATCTTTGCATGATCCCAATCAACAAAACCCATTCCATATTTACAGAAGAGATGAGATAAGAGGGCAGGCAGATGCTCCTAGTCATCTTACAAGCTGGATTTTAGCTGTGAGGGCAGACCTTAGCTGTTCCTCCTATGTAATTTCTGGCAGCTGAGGGCTTGGAGGCTCCCACAGCTGGAACGGCTGGATCCAGCTGTGCTGGGGAGTCATACCTGAATTGCACATGGCTCAAGAGCCACCCTCTGGTCACTTCTTTCTTAAGCAAACTGCCAAATAGCTTGAGAGCAGAAATGCTGCACCAAAGAACTTCTACCCTGTGGTTAAGTAATGTCTGTCTGATGGCAGACATATTTCATGAACATCTGCATAAAAGGGTCTTCAGCATTCATTATGAAGCATTGCCCCATGAAAACTGAGTAAAAATGGAGGTTTGTAAAACAGAATTAAAAATGTTCTCTACTGCAGGAGAATCCTTTCAGCAGAGGTAGGATAGATGGGCTCACTAAAATAGTAAGTGATATAAAAAGAAAGTGGCTTCATGCAGAGGACAGTCGTTTCCAGTTAAATGGCAAATAAAAAAATAAGTAGTGAGTCAGTTCAAATAATATTGTTTGGGGTAATCCATTTGGGTGTGCTTATATAATCTATTAAAAAAAATCTACATGAAAATGTCTGTACTCAGTCTTAAGAGTCTTGTTCAGATTTATGCTCTTGGACTTAAAGGTTATTTCTGTATGGTTTACAGACACAAAAAAAGGGTTTGTTCTTTTAGAAAACTCATGGACTAACAAAATTTTCATGCAATAACCTTCTGGATTTAAACATGCTGCCTCAAATATGACTCAGTTATTAGATTTGTAAACCGCATATGGGAGGATATGGTGTCATACTCACTGTAAGCAGATACGTATCTTGTACCACCTCCCAAAATAGCAGTTTCAGCTGCAGGATCTCAGCTTTCCCTTGTGCCAGTGCTAGCAGGGAGCAGATCTGGCTGAGGACTAACCTTCATTTTATTTTATTTTATTTTTTTTAAACAAAACAAACCACACAGTTTTCAGCAAGGTCAATTTGCTTGGCTGAGCCAACACGCTGAGGGGATGGAAGTGCAAGGCTAAGGGCAGAGCGAGAGCAGGAATCACCTTCCTGGCCTTCATGTGGTTACAGTGTCATCACACTCAATATGAACATGCATATGCAGAAAACATACAGGCAGTTTAGGACATCAGAAGCAGCTGGGTCCATGCCAGCATACCATAATTGTTGATAAATCATGTTGCTAGATTTTGCATTTGGGGTTTTTTTGTGTAGTTTTGAGGTTGTGGGGTTTTTTTAAGACCGCTAGCTCTATATTCTACAAGGACTTTAGGCTAAATCAGAGCAATAATTAGCTATGTAACTATGTGCAGCAATTTCTCTATTAGTGAAACAGAAGGAAATCTTGACAGATTTAGATGAGAGGGAAGAAAGGACAGCAGTTTTCCCAGGAATAAGACACATGTTTCAGAATAAGTGCTGTGTATAAAGAAGATGACAGTAGGCTCAGTAGGATGTCAAAAGATATGGGTATAGTAATGCCTGCATTATTATTTGTTATGAATTTCAAAGACTGCAGACTGGCCTCTGGAACAGTTTATTAGCTGGGCTCAGCAAATCACTTCTGTCCTTGTTTACTGGTATAAGCGAGCAAAAAGGGAATAATACTGTAATTCAAGGAATTACAGGGGATTCATTACAGAGTGTTTGCACCATGTAGCCAGTTGTTAAATGATATAAACATTAAAAAGGCAAGACCCCACTTATGCTTCTGGAAGGGTAGAACCTTTGTATTAAAATGAAAAATAATGTTACACAATTTGAGAGCAATAATCCAAGAGGGGATTGTTGATTCATGTATGCTGTAAGAAAATCATTGTGAGCTACTGCAGGCTTCTATTTATTTTTCCAGGTCTTCACACACCACCCCCCCAACATGGTAGCTGAACTGTGACTGAAATATTGTTTTTCCATCCCCAGATGGCAGTGCTGCCTTCCAAGATAATAACAGTAGTGCTGGGAGAGAAATGCCTGTCAGTCTCTGGCTGGCTTACATGCCCTGTTTCTTTGTTCCAGGGGAAATATGCTACAAATTCTCACGTAACAAGACTGGGGTAATCAGGATGGGCTTGCTCGTCTGAGTCTGACACAGCAGCCATCTTCCGAAAGAGGCACCCGTCAGATCACAGCCCATTCATAAGAAATGACATCTGCAAATGTGAGTTGGAATTTCTACTGAACTTTAAACATGCAGTTTCTAATATCTTCCAGGTGGACTGGAGAAGAAAAAGTGAGATGGCCAATGCGGCTCTTAAAGTAGCTGCAAAAGCAGACTGTGTGTGCTAATCTTGGTCCACAAGCCTTTGGCATCAGGCCTAATCCTGCTTCCATTTTCCTCACAAGCACAATCCTCATGGTCCTCAGCAGAATAGGTGCTGAGCAGTGTTGTCGGCTGTTCAATCTCACCTCAGCTTCAGGGTGAGAGGCTCGCTTGGTCCCCCTCTGTGCTATAGTCCCTGTATTTGCACAGTCCCTTCAGGTACCTAAGAACTGAGCTCAGTTATCCCATCCTGGGATACCCCACTGGGGTTTAATAATGCACCTTTAGTGGACAAGCTTTATGTTAATTAATTAATCCTAGACATAAAATAAAGGGTCTAACAGAATAAAAGAACTCTGGTGCTTGAAAGTGGCTGCCGGCTCCAGTGGCACGCTGAAGAGGGAACAAGGAGATCTCAGCCCCTTGAGAGGACCCGGGAGAGTCAGCCCAGTTGTCACAGAAAGTAAAGCTTTTCCAGCTGCTGACAGCCCAACTAAACGGTCTAGCATGTTCCCTTGTACTTTGGAAATGATGAGAAAGGTCCTTCCAGGCTGGGAGGATATGATCATTCTGAAGGATCTTCACTGTCATTACAGCTTTTGTGGCTGGCAGGCAAGAAGCAGAAAAAGGGCTTTATAATAGCAGTGTTTGCATCTTGTTCCTTTCCTTCACTGGAGGTACTCGTGTGTGTGGAGCCCTCTCCAGAAATTTCTGCCACTTATTGAAGATCCTAAGCCACAGGCTGCAAAAGAATACTCTTAAAGATAATCCTCTGACCCTCTCCCCTGGCCACCCATTTTGTGGTGTACAATTCAGTGAGGAGAGGCTTTCCCACACTTTTATCCACATGGTCACAGAGCTGGTAGGGAAATGTGAAATGCAAGCAGAGCTGGCGTGTGCCGTGCCCTTCCCCTACCAAGCCCAGGCGATGAGAGGACAAGGGGGCTCTCCGGGTCAGAGCTGGACAGGGAGGAGGGAGGGGAAGACAGCAGTAACCACGCATGGAGCCTGCCGCAAAGGTTTCAAGCCCAGTCTCTTCTGGAGGTGGTGCTGCTCTGTGCTGCTTTTTAAGTGGAGCAAGCAGTAAATAGAACCTGGCCTTCCCGGTTAATAGGATAACAGAAATGCAGATTTAGTTCAGAGCAGCTACTGTGTTGCTAATGATGCTTAGGTCACAGTTTCCATCCTCAAGCCCTCCTTTATCCTCCTTTATTCCCTTTGCTTTTCTAGCTAAATACATATATGAACATCCCTTTTTCAGTAGGGAAAAGTTTATTCTCACTTTTAAGGTTTCTCTAATTCCCCCACTCATCACCCCAAATTCCTGTCATGTCCAGAGTCATGATTTCCAGCCACTCACCTTCATGGCCACCTCTTCTGCTGACTTCAGAAACTACTAACCCACCCTACCTAAAATGAAGAGTTAAACATAAATTGCGTGTTCTTAGCTCTACCACAGCTGGAATTTCTCTTCTCTGCTAGCTGTAGAGAAGCTTATGGAAAAAATCAGAAAAACTTTAAACTAAAAACTTTAAAATCAAACACAAAAGCATTAATTTTTTTTCTTTTTTGTTTTTCCCTGGTGGGAGCACTCAGCCTTCTAGCCTAATGACAATTGGAAGACTGCCTTATCTCTCCAGCACATACATAGTCCAACAGATAAACATTTTTTTAAAATAAAAAGCAATAGAGATAACATTTGAAACAGGGGGAAGGAATCTGTCCTTCAAAACAGGATTTGGATTTTACAATATTTTCTCAGTCAAAAACCTTCACCTTCTCAAACACGTTAGCAAAGATTAAAAGATATTTTGGTTTAAAAATCTGTATTATCAAACCCCTAAAATATCTTTTTTCCCCTGCCTTTTAAAATCTGCATACACAGGGAAGAGGGAGAAGGAACTCAGTCATTTCAGCCATTTGAAGAAGACACATCTGCTCATCCTCAGAAATTTATTTCAGCTGAAACGAACACACCTGAAATGATTATATGGGAAACCAAGCTTAGCAACTCCAGTTTCCCATTTCCAGTGATTACAGCACTTTGCAATTCTGATATTTTTAACCTGCAGAATATGGCAGGCTGAAATATAATCTTGGTTTATTTTTTAAATAACCAGATTGTTCAGTTCAAAAGAAAACCAACACAAAATAAAAGCAGTATTTCTGCTGCTTCAGAATAAAGATTCTTCCATCTTTTAGAATAAGGTTGCTGCCAAACTGATGATTTTTCCATGGCTATAACATATTCTTCATTTAAAAATGAAATATGTAAAGTTTACTGAAAACAGAGATATTTTATCTGGAATGAAAAACCCCAGAACAGCCTTTTTTCCTCTAAATAGAAGAGGAAGTTTGTAACTGCTTTTTATGATTTTGCTTATATATGTACTGAAAATTATGTCTGATATAACTTGGGAACAGCATCTCCCTCTTATTTCCAATGTATCAAATTGGAACACAGTAACAACATTTGTTGCTATGGTTGGATTAAATCACCCTGACATTAATATTATACATCCTTCATTATTAATAGACAATGTAAAAAAAAAAAAAACCCATAGCTTTGGTGTCTTCTTTTCAACACCAAGGTGGTACAACAAGGTTTAAAGATTTCTCCTTCTTTTGTAGGGGAACACATGTATTTCTCTGCCTTTGTGTGGAAAAAAAAAAGGCCAGCATTAATGTTAGAGTATCTAATCAGAAGAAGAATAAAGATTAATTTTTTTAGGAGCAAGAACTAAATAAAAAAGGACTATGAACTTCCTTATGCCCAAGTTTTATTCCTGTTTTGGCCAGGGAACCTTAGTCGGAAATACATGGGTTGCATAGGAGAGATGTCTGTCTAATGTTAGATTTTCCTTTGAATCAAAATCCTCTGTCTAACTGCTTGGGTCAAAAAGGGCAGCTGTGTTTTGCAGCTTAGCTGGCAGAACTTGGTTAAATGTCTGTCTCCTGACAAATCAGTATTTTTGAAAACAGAGGTGACTCAGAGACATGTGAGGCAGGAGGGCTGTGCACCTCAACAGCTGGCAGCTGCTTTGCTCTCCAAATCCTCCCGGGGAAGGGAAAGTTATAAGGAATGTTTATTTTGATTCAGTGGCATGTATTGTTAATAGGCATACTATTAGGGCAAAGGGCAGCAGCAGATGCCCCTTATCTGATTTTCCCGGTTTGAGTAAGTGGGAATATGTTGCAGGTCCTCTTCCATAGCTGGGCATCACTGGGAGCCCTCCCACTCCTTGTTTTGTCTTTCTGCCATTGACTACTATGCAGCTGGAGGATAAGGTTTATTCCAGCCATTTTAATGGCAGTGTTCATCAAGACTACTAACAAACATGAACCACGGCAGTGGCACTTTGTGTTTCAGAAACATCTCGTCCTGTCTTGCACAGTGACAGATTTTGTTTTCCTTACTAATGTGAAAAATCAGTTGGTGAGCAACTGCACTGATTTCACCGGGTGAGCTGGAGGGGGCCATCCCTCGGCACTCACAAGGACGAACCAGCCTGCCCCCCCCCCCCCCCCCCCCCTCCCAGGGAGCAGGGTTGCACTTGGATCCAGATTGCATTTCAGCCAGATATTGTCAATTCCCATTAACTTTAATTCTTGATTTATTTATTCACAATTACTATCCAGAATATTCAACCTGGACCAGATTCTGACATTTTGAAGGCCTCATTACTAGTCAAAAAGGGAAGCCTACATTAATTGTCAGTAAGATGGTGTGACTATTATCAAAGTGCAACATACCCACATGTCTGTTATCAGTGAAGGAGAAAGTCTGCCCACTTTATGCTAAATAGAGTTTTTACTCAGGGTGGGGTTTTGATTCTGGAAGTTAAATCAAAATGCAGAGGGTATTTCCAAAAAGAATTATTATGAAGGGATACAGAAAAGGAAGCTGAAGCAGGGAGAATGAGAAAGAAAAACCTGCATGGAAATTTTTTCCCTGAATGCGTAATTTGGTTGGAGGGAAACAGACTATGGAGAGAAAAGGAGAAGTTGTCTTTTCTTTTGATTCACTGGAGACTGGAGAAAGGTTGTTGGGAGTGGTACAGGAGTACTCCTACTGCTTCTAAAATTTCTCAGGGACTTGATTAGTGTAGCTTGCTCAGGTTTAAAGAGGCTGACTCATTTGTAGGAAGAAAAGAATATTTCCATAGGGCAGATATTTAAGACCTGTTTTATTTCTATTTTTCTTGCCCAGTTTCATGGGGCATTACCACAGATGATCCAGGAATTTAACTTCACAAATTTCTTCCTATTGCAAAGACCCTTGATCTCTTCTTCTCTGTTGTGAGACAGACTGTAATAATGTCTTTTTCCTGTTTAACCATAACCCAGGGTACTGAGGGGTATCTGCTATAGATGTTTATGTAGTCCCATAGACCTTTCTGAACTAAATTTGTCTTTGTCTGTATCACTGACAGAGATAAATCTGTTGGAGGAAAGAACCACTTAATGACACCTAATGCCATCACACAGAGACATTTGCCATGAAATCACATGAGAGCTTGTAGCTTGCTCCCTGTGGAGCACAGGACGTGAGCTCAGGCAGAACTCCTACCCTCGGGGCTTTGTAACATACAGTCATGGCAAGTATTTATCTCCAGTTTTCAAGTTCTACATTAAAGTAAATCGGTTTAACCAGCTCCCATCCAGTGCACTTACTTCATTAAGAGGTAATGTTTGACCATCATTTCTCAGAGTGGTCTAGTATAAAGGGGAAAAAAACCAACAGGATAACTTGAAAGATGATCACGTTTTGGTACTGACTACCAAACTTTCTGTTGGATTATGAGCTACCTGATAGCTATTCCTCAGAAATGACCTAATAAATCACCACTCAATAATATGGAAAAGTAAAATACACAGATCGCTTTGGAAAGTTATCAGTCAGCTCATTTCTGTTACCTTTGCAACGCTTCTTTCTGGAATAGGTGCTGGAGGGATCTCTTTGTGGCACTGGCTATTTCCACTCACTGAGGCCAGCTCAGTTGTTTGAAGATGCTTACTCCACTGGGAAATTTATCTGATGTACACTCTGTGATGCTTTATCTCATTCTGGTAAGAAAACTGTAGGATAGACTTGGTAGGAGATTGTAAAAATGCTTCCCAGAATAAGTGGTAAAACTTTTTAGAAATGTGTGCTTTTTGCTCATCTTGGGAAAGTTTTACAAATATGGACAGTGTTTAGCAAATCCAACTGAAAAAAAATATAATTATAGTTCAGATTCATGGGAGCAGCTGCAATGGGATGTAAGTGCTGAGTTTCGCTTCCAGGTATTGACCATGCATGATGACAGTATTGACAGACAAGATGACAAAGACAGAAGTGCTTTTTCTTGGGATTTTCTATGTGGGAATCTATATGGCCCTAGTTTTGAAACTCTAGACATGCCACCAGGAATTCCTCAGTAACCACCTTTTTTCCTTATAGGGAAAAGATCAACTAATCCTCCTAGTATTTTGCTAGTAACGTAATTTGCCTGTAATTGCCTTTTCCTCATTATTCAGGGTCTTGTGTTAAAAATTCAAGAGCTAGTACAACTCCGTTCTGTTTTCTTAAGTGTTAGGGCTTGAGTTTCCCAAAGGTAGTTTTAGCTTTCTCTATTGCTTTCCCTGCTGTACAGTCTAACACTGAACTATGACTGCAACTACCAGTTGACCCACTTCTGTGCTCCTAATCTGAAAAATAATCCTAATTTAATTTATAAAAGAATGTTTGCTAATTTTTCTTGGCATGGGAGATTTGGATTGAGAATTAAGGTTTTTCTGGTGTTGATATTCACAGTATGTTTTCAGTCATGCTTTGTAGTACATTTCTTCTTTTTCCCATAATGACTCAGTTAAATACAAACAGTTTCTTGTGGAAAAGTGAAAGCCCAGTTTCTAGAACATTTTCTTTTTCTCTGTCTGCCAAGTGTCTGCTGGGGCACCTTTTTTGATTCTTGTTATGAACCTGTGCTAAACCCTAACAAAGTAAAAGGAAATGTTCCCCGTGGAGGAATCTGACTTTGGATCAGCCCCCCAAATAATGTCAGACTCCAGTCTGGGTGTAACTGGCTTCTCCTTCCCCAGCCCTCCCACATCTTTGCAATGCATTGAGGGAAGGAGAAAAGCTAACACTGTTGTAATATCCTTTGCTCATTTAAAAGCAATGCTTTTAGAAGGAAATAAATATGACATTGTGTACCTACTTATAATAGCCATGGGTAAAATTATGCCGCCTTGCTTATTGTTCTTTACATATATTACCAATTGAAAAGGAAATGAAATTTGAATTAATGGACCCATTTGTACAAACATGATTGTTAATATTAATATGCAGGGTAAGTCAGTTGGCAAAAGCTGAAATAAATTAGTGAGTGCCTTGAACACAGTATTTCACTGGAGACTAACTGCACAGATGCTGAAAATACATTCCTGTAGTTAAACCAGAGTGCAAGGAGAATTCTTTTAGAGTTCAGGGGAAATATCGAAGTGCATATTCCCCACAGTATGCTCTTATGGTCCAAAAGTCTACATGCGCTGCCGGGAGATTACTAGTGTTTACTGAGAAAAATCACTCTGTGAAAGAAGGAGCTGGCGGAAGTAACAACCTTCGCCATTTCCTTCCACAGCTGCTGGGCTCACACTGCCACTGCAGGATATTCTAGATGGATTTTTCTGTTTAAGAAATATCCACAGGCTATTTGTTTTTTGTAGTCTCAGGCAGAATTGTTAAAACCCAGTTTTTGAACCCTGTCCACCTGGGTAGTGCTCAGGCTAACTTCCATGTGCCTCTGCTGGAAGGGCAAGCATCACGAGCAGAAAGACTGCAGGTACATCTATTACCCTCAGATGTGCAAGCTCACAGGATATAACCCTGTCCCTAATTAAGGGGTAAAGCTTTGGAAAGCTCACAGGGACTGTCGTTAGTAGATTAGAAGTTTTGCTAGTTGTTTATTCATGTTTCTAAACTATTCATCTGAAAACATTCCATCCATGATCTTTCATTATGATGGTGAAAGCCATGTTTTGTTCATCAAGTCCAAATTTCTCTTAATTATTAATTATCTTCCAAGAAATGAGATTCTGGGGAGAAGAAAAGCCACTCACCATAACTACACGTCCTTGTTTGTAATCTCCTTCATTACCTCCGATTCCTTAAAAAAAAAAAGTAAGGTAGTTTTGGTGGCCCATTTCAGAACCAAGTTTAAATTACCTTACTGTGACAAAGCTGTCAGTCTCTTAATCTGAAGAAACTTTGCAGATCAATTAAAAGCTGCCTTTTTTAATAAGGAAGGGCAACTTTTCCCAAAATCAAATAATCCTCTTGGAAATGGACTTTCTTTGCTTCTGTGAAATCATTCACATTTTCTTTCATATTATTCATTCATCACGATTTTCAAATCTATCAGTGGAATAACAATGTTAGAAAAAAACAGAACAATCACAAAAGTGTTATATTCTGCATCTGAATGATAAGAATCCCATTAAAACTCAACATTAAAGCATTGTTTGCTGGAAGAAAAAAATATTCATGGCTTTGATAAAGAAAAACAAAAACAACCTTGGCTTTTCCAGCTTTAATCAAGTAACTTGTGACCCAGTAAGAGCTCTGCACTGCTGAGTTATTTTTGGAGCATTTATCACAGGTGTTTCACATGTGTTCAGCCCATCCTGATTCTAATCTCCTTAATATGCTTAACAATAGTAGGGCAGCTTCTGAGAACAAGCAAACTGGCTCTTCTCTTTCTTTTGAACTGTGTTCTTACACAAGCATTATTTATTTGGGATGTGAATCCCTTTTCCAGCACTCATTCCATCTAAACACTAACTCCATCTGTGTAGGGGGGCTACACTACATCGCTAAGCAGAAAAATTCCTGCTGTATGAAGACAGAGAGACATTCATGGACAAATCTAAGACTTAGGCCAGTTCCTTTCACTTTTCTACAATGTTCAGTGTACTGAATATCAACCATTTGAAGGAACTTTCCTCTTCTGGGTGCCCACCATTTGGGGTCTTCTCATCCAGTTCACTGGCACCTGGGCCATATAATGGGCCTAAATCATGATGCTATGCAAACAGGAGCAGAAGTTATCCACTGTTCTCTAATTAGCCTCATTAATTCATTACTTGTAAGAGCTCCTAGCTTCACTGGTCCTATGATGGATTGCAGCAAATTCAATGTGGATCCCAAGCCAAAGGTGAGGGCATGCAAGAGAGCAATGTCCATGAGATTATCTTCAGATCCAGCAGCGAATATTTCTGTTTAAGTATTTAACATTTTTTTTAAGTACTCCAGATCATTTTTCTTCGAATGATTATTCTTTTGCTGTGTGATAAATAAGACTCTGCCTGAAGATACCAGAGGGCATGTGGCACCAGAATAATATCTCTGCAACATATTTTGAGTGGTGATCACACCATTTCTAGCTCACCATATGGCTTACTGCAGATGTCCTAGCATTAAAATGACCTTCTTCAGTACATAAAGGTCACAGATGCAGAATTCAACATTTTGTAACCCTTGGCAAGGTTACAGGCTATGCAGGGAGTACACCTGTTGTCTTGCCTGCAATTCAGAATGTTGTTACCCAATGACTGACTGAAATACAGGGATTGAAATTTAGTTTGTATTGCTGTTAGTAACATCAGTTAATATAATTAATGTTATTTAAAAGTTCAATGTGCTGAGATTAACAAAAATGTTAACATACTAGAATCAACTTTTATATAGGTTTTATTTTGGTAGCCCTAGTAACAAGAAGCATCATATCCTTCTTTTCTGAATCTCTTTCAATGGTTATTTTCTCTTTTTAAGAAAATAAGAAATAGAAAGTAAGTTATGGCAATGATCAGGCGTTTCTGTATAAAATAGTTAAACTTTACTCCACTCAACAAAGACTTTTTCTGCATTTTAGTATCAGAGTGGGCAGGTTTAACCACCTCCCTGTGTCTTGTCCCACAGAAGCTGCTCTGTTACTGAAGGTCTGATCTGGGTTTCCCTGCCCTTTGCACCACTTTCTGTTTCTCTGACAGAAAAACCTCGGCGTGTTCCCCAGCATGTTTCTCCTGCTGCTCCACGCTGCTTCAGTCAGGCAGCATGTTGAACAAGATGGAACACTTGACTTCTTGATTTAATCAAGATTGCAAAGGTCAATATAGGACGCAGATAACCATGGAAACACACTTCTGTCATAGGAATGTTCAACAGTATTGTCTTTTGCTGGTTATCACTAGAAAAAGTTGTAGTTTACATACATCTCTGAAGAATTGCTACATAGGACGTTTTAAACAGCATATTCTAAAGTTAGGATAGAATAGAATAGCACAGAATAGAATAGAACAGAATAGAAATATTTCAGTTCAAAGGGACCTACAACAATCATCTAGTCCAACTGTCTGACCAAGTCTGAGCAAAATTTAAAGCGTGTTATCAAGGACGTTGTCTCAAACACTGACAGGCTCGGGGCATCGACCACCTCCCTAGGAAACCTGTTCCAGTGTTTGACAGTAGTGTTGGTAAAGAAATGTTTCCTAAGTTGTGCTTGCCATTGTTCTTTCCAGCTGACCATCCAAAAGTACTTTTACTCAGCCACTGCAAATTCAGTATTCCTTTTGGAAGGATTTCACCAGTACAATGCTAATGTATTCAGAAAGATCTCAAAATCATGTTCCCTCAGCCAGTCTCACAGCACCCTATCACATACACTGTTTCTGCCTGCTCTCTGCATCTTCCTTAGCAGTGAGCTTTCATGAAAGCTACTGATTTAGTTTGTTTAGGGTATAACCAAAACATGCTCCATAACCACCTTATTGAACTAGCAACACCTAACATGGGAGCATTTCATTAAAAAGAGATACCAACCAATGATCTGGGATGTGACCTTTTTTTGGTTATTATAAAAAAATCCTGAGGCATATGAAAAGCTAACAAAACCAAAAATAAATCCAGAAAAAAACCCCAAGACTGTATTTTATTCCCACAGGTAAAGGGGCAAAAGGAAGTTAAAAGGCACAGAAGGTAGAGTACATGATGCGCGGTGAGATTGGCACAGCATTATGAAGCATCTAATTTCAGCTGCCAAAGGGGCTTATATTGATTTTTTTTTCCCTCCTCTGTGTGTGCTTTTATAGAGACTTGAAATAAAGTCTCCATTTTGCTCTTATGAAAACCACGTTTCTTGGAGGCCAATGGGGGGGGGGGGGGGGGGGGGGGCAGGGACAGGGAGGGGGACAGAAGGGAAGAATAGCTCTTTCTGCTCAGAAAAATAGCAACCTACTTAGCACTTACCAGAGGATTACACACCCTCATGTTCTAAGAGGTGCCTGTTAAGGTACATAGAGGGGAGCTAGATGCCTTAGGAGTATTTCAAGAGTGATTTAAATCCATGCAGGCTGCTGTGTGTTTCCCCATTTGTGCATTGTGAGAGAGATCCTGATTCCAGACACCCCATTTGGAGCTATAGAACTTAAATTAAGGGCAAAGAACACAGAGCAATTCAGAAATACCTCCATTTGTACATCATAATTGAAGTTATTGAAGAGGTTATTACAAGGAAAATTCTCTTTCTTCAGGGCTGCTCCAGCAGCTACAGTCTGACTCCTTGATGTTCAGACAAGAAATATGGAAAACTTTGGTCATGGTCCAGGTTTGAGTGGCTGAAAAATCATCTCTTCATACAGTCAATAATTTCTGACAGTTGAGAAAACTCTAAATCTTTTAAGGATCAAAGGAAGATTTATAAGCAGCACAAATACCTGAATTTGTTCCTTTTTTAGAGAGGTTGTTATTCTGAAGTAAAAGGTGCAAAAGGTCTAAGAGGTGTTAATTAACACTTATTAACAAATACGTTTTACTGCAGCATGAGAAAAGGAGAGAACTCACCTTTCCTTTACTTTTCCCCGTCAGTTGCTGTGGAGAAGCTGCCACCAAAGCCCCTCCAAACTTATATCTCTGCCATGCCTTTCTAACAGCTGGAGAAGTGTCCAGCCTTCTGCCTTACAAACTTGTTTGAGGTTGTTCCCTGCACTGTGGTTCTGAGCTTTAAAATGGCCAGAGGCCACAGCAGATATTTGGCTTTACATGGGAGACTTGTTCCATTGCTTTTTAGGACAAGGGTTAAAACCAAAATAAAGTCTGTTAGAATTCCAGCAGAGGAAAAGTAAAGATACAGTAAGTAGTCTGAATTAATTGCTATAAATGTTAGCTGCCTCTCTCTGCTTGGCACTGTAGCAGACCAAAATTCGAGCTATCTAAATGACAGTTTTAAAGAAGGGGGAGGGAAGGGACGGCAACAAAAAAATTCTCATGATTCAAACATCTTTCCTTTTTGCCTCCACATTATCTAGCTGAATTAAAAACTCAGCAGGAAATTAAACACATACACCTAACAAAGAACTGCTCAGAAGATGTTATGTGTGATTATAGATGACTCATTCTCATTTTGGAAGACTGGTCTCCTTTAAAGATTCTAGCAAGCTCTATTCTCTTATTTTTTTCAAAACAGCATTTTACAACTCCATTTTCTAAATATGATTTATAGTTATCGTTTATGTCATACAAAATAGGAACTGTAACAAGCTTCTTTTAATACTGCTTTCTATCTAGTCAAGTGATTATGAATTTATATGCCAGGTTCACAAATGAAAATATTTTAGCACCCTGTTTTCCCAGCCCATGGAAAGAATTCCTTTCTACTTTCTAGGTGCCTGTGAATTATATTTTTAAACTAGTGTGGAGCTAGCTGGAGGCTCTACTGAAAAAAAGAAAAAAAAAAAAAAGCAATGTAATAATAACATTGCAAGCCATGCAATAATACTTAACACTTACATGGCACCTCTTACATAAAAGTCTGCAATGCCTTCACAATGATTGGAATAATTATTTTTCATAACACTCCTAAGATGCTGAGAACAGATACGTAATGAGCACTCAGTAAAGGATGGAATCACCAGAAGTTATCATCTCTAGTGTAGTGGACAACCAATGCTTGAAGTCCTCATCAATAATAAACAGTTTAAACAGTAACTTGGTTTCTATCACTGAAACTGTCTGGGGATTTGAGTTTTCAGCATGTTGTTCCTGAGCTGGAATTTGTCCAAGATATCCGTGTTAAGAGGCAAACTGTGGCTTTCAGAAAAATTGCTGAGTGTTAAATGATCAAAAAGGGGTCACATCCCAACAGTAGGCCCCATCAAAGGATTAGACCTGCATCATCAGGGTGCTCTTTAATAAACCCCTATCAGAGTATTGGCTCAGTACAGACTTAAAAAGAAGACTGCAGTCTAGTGAATCACCAGCACTGTTTAGTGCAGACTGAGTGTAATGTCACTTAACTTGAAGGATTTGACATGATGAGAACACAAAGTGGTGAAATGTACAGCCTACAACCATCGAGGATTTGTGCTTTCAGAAAATGCATTTGAAATATTGTGCTAAATTTACAAGGACTATACTCAACTCCCTACTATACCAGGCAATCATTATCACTGTAAGAGGTGCACCTATAGGAAGGACTAAGGTGGCCCTGCACACTGTACTGTAAGATCCTGTTATTAACTGCCTGTAACGTTTAACAACTTGAATGGCTCAAAATAGTGTTTTCCCTGCTCAGATGCACCATTTATTTGTTTGTGAAAGTTTAAGGTGCTTCCAGAACTGAGATTACTAATGAAAGAGTGCTTTTCTCAGATTAAAAAGGTAAAATACTAGCAGCTGTTTGACTGCAAAACTCTATTGCGTCCAAGCCTTGAAGCCAACAGGTTATTACATTGTTTTGAAAGATAGCGTGCGTCTCTTGCTGTTTTTGTGAAAATAAACTACAGCTGGCCCAGACTCCACTCAATAGTAATTTACAAGTCTGGTAGAAAAATTCTCACATGTTCCTGACAGTGGCCTGAACTTGACATCCTCTCTCCTTGTCCAAGGAATTAATATCTCTTATCTATTTACCCCTGAAAGGCTCTAAGCTATCCTAGAAAACATTTTTTTTTCCTCATCAATGGGAAAAGTTGGCCCAAAACACAGAGTGGTAAGGAACTGGAGGTAGGCAATGTGCAGAGGAGAAGACAAAGTAGAGGACAACAGGGAGACCTAAAATTGTGAACAATTAATTTGAAACAGAAGATCTCGAAGGGAATGAAAACAGAAGAGTGGGAAGTTACTTGAAGGGAGAAGAGATTAAGGAAAAAAATGAGCAAGCTTCTGTTGAGTGGCAAAAGAAAATGGGAGGCATGTTTAGTAGGGATGATAGAAGTAGGCACTGGAGAGCAAGGAAGAATGGAGGTGGGCAAGATTCAGGAACTGGGGAGATGAACATAGATATAACAGAATAGGTAAGAGAGAGAACATTTCTGTATCCCATGTCCATGAGTCTGAACATGGACTAAATAACAATCTGTGAACTCTCCCAGGGAACTCTGTTTTCCCAGCTTCTTTAAATGGCAACTCTCGATACAGCTTAGTAGAAATTCACCCTTAGATTTTTAGGTTTTTTTCTTCCCCTTGAATTTATAAAGCTTCGTTAGAAGCTTGCTTGGACAGCTAAGCTATGAACTTAGATTTTAGGAAATGACAGAATCAACAGTGACTGATTCTGTTAGATTTTGCCTGGTTTGGGGTTGGAAGGTTTTTTGGTGTTGCAATGAATGGCTTATATTAAATAGAGGCAGCTATCTAGGGGGAGAGAAGGAAATCTGTAGCTATTTGTAAAAAAAAAAAAAAAAAAAAATAAAAAAATCCAAAGCTGAAATGGAAACAGCAGAGGAAGGAGAGAGCAATTGGAATGGGTGCAAGGTTTTAGAACCTTTTCTGAACTATATTGTTGGTGATAATTGAGCCTGAGCCAGTAAAGATTGAAAGTGATAGTCATCAGCTGGCCTATGAAAAGCTTTAAGTTTTGCTAGAATCAAAGAATATTTTTCTTACTGACAGAAAGAAGTACTCTGAAATTATTTGTATGGGTATGGAATATGACCTTGTTTTGCCAAAGGACAACCGGAACATTGTGAATTCCATGTGATGAGAGCAGAAGCGTAGAACCACATCTAGTTTTGGGACATGTGGTAGATCTTCAAGGGGAAAAATTATGTTGATTTCCAGTGACCTTTTCTGGAAGGCTACAGACCACTCCTCTGGCTCTTCATATTAGTGGTGGACCTGACACCACTGCAAGATAACCGCAACCTCCTTGCATCCACTACTCAGAACTTATGAAGCAGGGTCCTTGGTTTAATCCTTTGACCAAATAAAAGGTATAAACTGGTCTGCTTTGCTAAAGCCCTTCTCAAACTTGCAGAAGCTTTGCTTGCAGACAACTGAGGATATTTACAGATGTGTACAAACTCCAATATCTGACAGCAAACTCCTCCCTCTTGTATCATCACCATTGCTGGGATGCCTTTCAGCATCCTTAGGGAGAGAGTGTCTTTCCAGTCCTTCACTTGCTCAGCTCAGCCCTCTGATGTGGTTGGTGATTTGCCTCTTTTTGTTCTTCTTGAAGAGCCTGTCTCTTTGATGGCAGTCTTTGATGTTCCTGTTTCAGATTCAAAGGTACTGCCTTTTCCTACCATAAAAAGGAAGTTTAAAAGCAAACCAAAGGTCATAGTGATAAATAGAGTCCACGAAATCAAACAAAATTAATTAAGATTGCATAGACAGATTCCTCACAGTCTCCAGTGCAGTGGAAAACCACTGATACTTCAGGGATTTTTCTGTGCATGTTTTTGAATTTAGGGTTGACATTATTTTTTTTTGGCTAGTCATATATGTTTACATATATACTAGTTTAGATAAAATATTAATTATTGTCATTTCTATGAATCATTTCAGATGATATTCACTGCTTTATTACAGTCATTATAACCGTAGTTTAGTCTCTGACTGATGTAACTTTCCTTATTGAAAGACATAATTACTGCTGTCAAGAGTATTTGTTTAGAGTGAGGAGAGGGCTCCTAATAATGTCCCACATCCTTTTTCTCCTTAGGAAACCCTCAAAATCACTTCTCTCTGGTGCTTGGAGTATTTATCCAAACTCTGCAGTAGCGTAATAGTGAAAAAATGAATGTTGGTTATAAGCAGGTACACCCAGAATCTGTCATTTCTTTTATTGGGCAGATATTCTCAGTTATGGACCAGAAAATCTTCTCCTAAGGCACTGGATTTTCAGCTGTGGCAGTAGTTTCAGCCATAGGAAGTTACAGTGCTCAGGGTTGAAACTCCTCTGTGCAGAGCAGTGTGTCATTCACTGCCTTGGCTGCTGGGCTTCCTCCCCCTCCGTTATTCTTAAATGGTGTCATATATTGTCCCTTCTGAATTTTGAAGCAATGAAATAAGCCATTAATATAATAGACTCCTTGACTTGTTTGAGTTTGAATGATCGGAAAATTCATTCCCCAGTAGGGGTTTTTTAACTGTAATGAAGAATTTAAAAACCTAGCTGCATGTCAAGGAACCTACCAGATTTTCCTAAGCTCTTTCAGCTGTAAGGTAGGAAAGAGCAGAGTCCAGCTGTTAGTGGAAGTAGTAGAGGAGAGCTAAAACATTGCTCAGTAGAACTGGCTGGGCTCTACACAGGCCAGTGAGCTCTAAACAAGGAAACAAAATGCATGCTTGGAGAGGATTATACATTCATTATGTCACTGTAGATGTTTTCCACACAAAGCACCAAATTAAGATTTCAACCATTCTGACCGGTATTACATGTTAGAGGATGAGCTGGGGGAGGATGCTAGTGCAATTTCCAGAACCGTATGGTTGTCTACAGAAAGTTCATGGTTAAAGTGACTAAGAGTGAATTTAGGCCTGTAATTTCTATGGCAAAAGAAAACTCAGCTCTTCCAAAAAGCATCAAAAAGTGGAAATTTTATCCCTGAGGAGTCTGACACAATTGTGTGGGGTGTTGAGAACATATTAGCTATTAGCCACAGTTCTGTTCAGAGCCTCACTCTATAAATGATATTGCAACAGCTTTGTTCAGGGGAAAAAAGAGTGAAGATTCATAATTCCTACTGCAGCATTCACTGAAGAGAATGGGACTTAACAATCAAGCCTCATCTTGCCTTTTACTTGGGGAAATGAAGTATCCATTTAAGCCACATGCTTTGCAGGATGTGAATGTTAAAATTCAGACTAGTTCTCTAAAAATATGGATTCCACTATTTGTCAATAACTGGCAACAGCTACATCATGATATTAACCCTCATGACACTGTTATCCCAGCGATGCCTCTGTTTGTCATCTTTCAGTGTATTTGAGGATTTGGACTGGGAATTCCAACCTTTGAGGGTACGAGACAAGTCCTATACCTTCCCCTGCTCAACAAGATTGTAAGGGCAGTTTGAGGCCTTCCAGATCATCAGGATACATAAAGCGGACCACAGAGATTAAACTGAATACAGGGAATAAACCTCTTTACCTGTTCATTGGGTAAACCAGGACATAGCAGAGGTGGGAAATGAGGTAAACTGAGATCTGAGGAAGTGTCAAGGGCACATGGTAGAAGAGGCAGAGATTGACAGATGTCTGTTCCTCAGCCTGTGCACTGACTGATGATGAGTGATGATGATGTGCATCATCCACAGACCTGCACCCACAGCCCATGGGGTGATCCCAAACCAGTGACACTAGGAAAGTGGCTTTAGATGAGCCATAATCTAAAACTGTGAGCTGGTAGCAGTCAGTTGCATATAACTTCTACAGGTGTCATTAGTTTAGACAAATATTCATCTGCCACACGACTCGGACAAATAGATTAACAAAGAAGGTGGTCTTGGGCAGCAAACTGGAGATAGGAACAGCAGTCCAGAGATGAGGAGATAGGATATGGGAAAAGAAAAAGGGAAAGAGACAGGCAGACAGAACTGATGCCTGTGGCCTTTCAAACCCCTGACCTCTCCCTCTTGCCTTTACTGCTTGCACACACAGCATGGCAGACTCTCTACTTAAATTATTGGTGCTATTTTCTTCTTACTCTGTGTGCTTTACTTTGCAACCTAAATAGGTACTTTTACAAATATGAGACAAGTTGCAAAGGCCCTGGGTGAACACTCACAGGCACGCAGGCAGTTAATTTCCTAGTTATCTCAGATGTGGGTTTAAAGAGTGAGAATAATAAAGCAAAATGGGTGAAGGCTCACCAAATAAAAGAAAAGCAAACAAATCTGTAAGTAGAGCTTTCTGGCAGCTTAGAAATGCAGCTTTTAAGGTGGTAGAATAATTAAAGCGTATTTTCTCTTTGACTGTATTTCTGTTATTCCTGTGCCAAATTCTGCAATTTTTCTGGCATTCACACAAAAAGGGAGCACCTGCTCCCTGTTCAAGAAAACTGTAAACTCAAAAATAAAAGCTTCTGAGAGTAAGGCATTTTTCTATCACGTCTTGTTTTCCTCTATCACTTTACAACCTGAATCAGGAAATTATTTTTTAGTAATGTTATATTTAGGTTTTCCAGTATTTTCCTCCTTTTTTTTTTCTTCTTTTTTTTTGTTGTTGTTGTTGTGTTTGGTTTATTTGGGGTTGTTGTGGGTTTTTTTTTCCCCCCAAGGCATTTTACAAGTTGAAAGTAGGAAATCCTTAGGTAGGGATATATTTCATTCTTGACCAATCAAATTGCATTCAGTTTTGGCTAAAGTGAGAACTATTTAAAATAACTATTTGCCTTCAGTAATGTGTGTTGATTGCAAAGATTCTGCAGTATGTTAAAACTAATGAGTGTCTAGAAATGTTCTGCAGAGGCTAGCTCACTAGCTTGATCAGTGTTTCTAGCACCAGCTGTGTCACCAGTGCCTGGCTGCTTCTTGCAGAAGTGGCTATTATGGAAGGGATTATGAGAGGAATAAACCTACTGTGTCCTACCACCTCTCTGAACTCAAAACATATCAACAGTGCCACTGTCTCCTCTTGCCTGGGTCACCCTCTGCATCCCCTCATATTGTGGTAGATAGAGAAAAATGTACAGAGCTCCCTGGATTTACAGCTGGGACCAGCCTCACTCTGCAGTGAGATGATGGTGAAAGTCATTGTGGGGAGGTTTCCACATTAGCCGCTTCTTCTCTATGTATGGGTGTTAAGTGTGGAGGAAGCCCGAAATGACTATTTGTTGTATTTGATTCTTTTGTACCATCTCTTAGAGCAACATTCTTTTCCTTTATCAGCTGCTTATGAGCAAGTATGCTGAAAAATGTCTATTCTGGAGGTATGTAGTTCAAACACTCCTGGTAGTAAATGCTGGATTTCTAATAGAAAGGTACACCATACTGAAGTTGAAAGGCCAAACATCTGAAATATAGGATGTTCCAGTAATTAGGCTGTGTAATCTTATTTTACATACAAATTTGCATGGACAGCTATAGTTCCTAATGCCTTCACCACAGGAGCCAGGTCCAGGTAATATATACATTCTGCATGCAAAGGAGACAGAGCTAAGGATTCCCAGACAACCATGGAAAAGATATTTTCCAAGCTATTCATCTTCAAATCCTGTGGAGCAGCCAGAATTCATGGTGTAGTTACAGAAATCCCTAGTCAGTGTAGAGTAATGGCAGGTAAACATAAAACTGCTCATCACAGAAAATTTTCAAAAAGACCTTTGGAGGCCGTTTAGTCCATCCTCTCCCTCAGAAAGGCAGGACTGTCGCCAACACTAGGTTAGGTCAGCCATGGCTTTCTGTAACTGTATCTTGCAAACCTCCAAGGATGGAGATTTTAGAGTTTAGCTGCACAGCTTGACACAGGGCTGCACTGCAAAGTTTTTCTTCCTAGCAAAAAGTTTTTCCTAATGACCACCTTAACCTCCCTAAGTCCTTTTCTTTTTTACTACCCTTCAGGTGGTTGTTGCCCACGATTAGAGCAACCCTTAGACCCTTCAGCAGACTAAGGCTCTCTCAGCTTTTCCTTGTGACCCAGGTCTATGAGTCACTCCAGTAGGTGGTCCAAATCTCGATTTACTTCTCCACATACAGCCTCACGATTTCCATGCAGAGGGAAATAACAGCTTCCCCATATCTTTTGGACAACTTCTTTCAACACAGCCTGATCTGCAATCTACCTTATTCACAGTGAGAGAGCATACTCAACCTAAAGTGCATCATTACTCTTCTTTTCAGCAGGATTGCTACTCATCCTTTGAACATGTGCGAGCTTACACTGTCCCAAAAGCAGAAGTTTGCTTTTCTCCTTGTTGGATATTATGAGATTTCTGTTGGGCCTGTTCTCAATTTTATCAAAGTCCTTGTGGATTCAGGTTCTTCCATTCATTGTGCAAGTCTCTCCCTCTAATTTAGCATCATTGATAAATTTGCAGCTGGTACATCCCTAGGTCATCTCTTAGGTCATTGATTAAGGCATCAAACAATATGAGAAAGAGTTCAGCACTTGGCGTACCCTGCTCACTGCTGGCCACCCAGCAGATGCTAAGCCACTCATTGCCACCCTGAGCCCAGAAGTACGGGCAATTTTCAGTCCATCCACCGATCATTTCTTCCAGTTCACAGTTCCTAAGCTGCCAAATGAAAATACTGTGGGGTACAAAGCCAAAAGCTTTCCTAAAGCTAAAGTATATCATATCTGCAGGCCTCTCCTTGTCATTTTGTTGATGGAGGCACTCAGGTTTGCTGAACATCGTTTGTCCCTGATAAATCCAAGCTGATTATAACTTTAAACTTTTTGTTCTTCACATGTTTGGAAAAGCATCCAAAAAAGCCTCTGTGATCTTTCCAGGGACTGATGTGAGGACAGCTGGTCTATAAGTCCATAGCTCCTTCCTCTTGCTTTTCTTGGAGATGGCACCCAGTGCCACTATGCAAACCTTCCAGGGAAAGCAGATGGGAACCAGGGAAATGTGCATTTCCTCTGTGAAAGGCAGGGCATCCTGGAATTTCTTTGCCCTTACAGAAGGGTTTGAGCCTGGGAAAGTGCCGTGTCATGGCAGCATCCAGTGTGCTCTTGCTAGTCCTCAAAAATCTGGAGGAGATGGATATTTATCCCAGCTGTCTGTGACATTTGGGTGCAGTCATACTAGCTTTAGGCTTCTCACTTAGACATCTGAATTAACTGGACAGGTCCCCACAGACATAATAATTCCTCCAGTAAATAATCCAGAACTCACAGTTTAATCAGCAATTTAGCTCAACTTCATTCTCAGTGTTTTGGCCTCTTGGGGAAATATTGGTTATAAAGGAATCTGACTCAGTCCCCTCAGTTAAGGAATTACTCCCCTAGGCAGTGTGACTAGTGCTACTGAGTCCAACTGGAAATTTACTTTGTTGCGTAAAGCAGCAAAATATGATTCATATACTGTTAACACTCAACTGCATGTTTGCAATTTGAGCACCTAATGAATTTCAGTTCAACAAATTAATTGCCAGTTTAGCCTGAAAACATTTCAGAGATCCTTGGGAATAAGAAAGAACACTACTCGGTTCCCTCATCTGTGTGGAGCCACATATGACCTCTACAGCTAAGGCTGTCTTAAGAAAAAACATTTTGTCTCTTCAGAACAGCAATCACCAAGCCCACAAAACCATTCCACAAGTGAAGTCAAAAGCTATGGATACTTTTGCTAATTATTACTGGATATTAATGCAAAGATGATAATTCAGATTTCATCCAAAGCAACTGACTCTACTTGAATACAGTCACAGAGACATAAAGTTTTGAAACTGCAAGAGCCTTTTAAAAGATTTTTTAAGAAAATATTTGAAAATTGTTTTGTTTAGAGGTAGTTATATTTGGAAGTGCCTCAGAGGTTGTGGTGTTTAGTTTTGCAGCCAGTACAGTGTGAAACACTTCTGGCCCACCAGAGGCTTCCTGCAATGCAGGCACTGAACTGCTCATCCTTGATCCTTTGGCTTCAGTGACAGTATGGGGAATACTCACACAGAGAGCACCAGCAGCAGCAGGCTACGTTGTGAAAAAGCCACATTTCAAGCCTGCAAGTGGAATCCCCCCCCCCCAGATTTAGTTGTTTCTAAACTGCAACCTTAAGAACTTTCTTCTGTCTCTTGGACAACATTGCTACAAGGGACAGCAAACATGACATTCTAATAGAGATTTTTGGAGAGTGTCACCGAAAGGCTAAATGAAATCAGTGGGGGAAGCATTGTGTGGCTTTGTACATCCCAGGTTTGTGACTGTGGATCCCGTTAAGGGAAACATAGGAAGAAATCCGTCCTAGCATGGATGCCACTGGAATGGTGTTAATTGAGGGCATGGATCATGAAAAATATTGCCAGCTCTGTCACTTGTTACAAGTTGTTGATTTATATGGGAAATGAGAACTACAAAGGTGTGTTTGTGGATAAGCATTCATGTTTCTCTCTAGGTATAAAGGACTGAGAATAGAGGTGAAAAAGCCAAGGACTGAGAAGAATACAAAAGATACACACACATCTAGTGAATATTATCTTGTTCAGTAAGTGACATGTTAATTTCCTCTTTGAGCATTACATACTGTGCCCCTGCTAAAGTTTATTATCAAGTAAATTAAATTGGAACTTGCAACCTTTGGTATATCTGTCAGTCCAGGGAATAAATGCATTTCTTTGGGTTTTTGTTGTTGTTGCTGTTTGTTTTTTTTTAACAGAAAGGAAAATTGACTTTATTTTCAGAGAATAGTCAAGTGAAGTGATGCATGCTGTCTATGCCATATTTTAGGCACTTTATCATGCAGTTTCATGTCTCTACATGAGGTTGCTTAGAAGTTGAAGTATATTAGCAGAAAGATAATTTAAAAAATCCAATTTCTTAAAAGCTTGCCACTTCCATTGTACATCAACTGGCTCTTTAAATAAAGTGAAGTGATGGATGCAAAAGGATTTACGTTAACTTGTCCCTTTGTCTCTAAGCTACTCCTGAAGTAGCTACTCTGCTTTACTTACTGTGCTGATTTCAAAGGACTACAGCAAGGTGTTCACAAAACCATGATGTAAACCTTTAGCTTGCATGTATGAGACTTCATAGAGATTAAGAATGTATGCACCTCCAATTCAAAAACAAAATAGTTTGATCACTGAGAGTTCATGGTCTTTATGCAGTAGAGTTTCATATATGTCCTATAGTTAGAAAACCAAAGACCTAAACAAGAGTTTTCAAACCAGCAATCATAGTCATTCAATTTTTGCAGCCTGACTGCAAGTCATGTGCTGTTGTCTCAGTAATTTATATCTCTGTTTCTCAGAGTTCCTCCAGTAATTATATTTTGATGTATTTATTTGGATTTCATTTGAGTAGGTAGAGTAATGTGTGCAAAGGAAGGCAGTAGATGTCAGTTATCTAGCCGTTGCGGTATTCAGTCTTCCTCATTCTGTATAAATCCACCATCAGCAAGTTATAATGAATGTGATTCCCTAAATCAGTAATTCCTTAAAATCAAATTGTTTTGCAGACTTTTAGAATGATTTTTGTCTGCTCAATATGCTATACAAAAGAATTTCTCTTCAAAATTAAACAGTTCTTGAAAACACAACACTTTAACAATTAAGCCTGTGTCGGGTAGTGGTTTGGGGGTTTGAGATGGATTTTTTTCCCCAAAAATATGATATTTAATCAGAAATTAAGAAATTGCTTCCTGCTGCCATTGCTGAACTCACTGATGGCTTTGTGTGAGTGTGGTTATTGTGGCTGTGAAAAAGAAACCAGGAGTGGCCAGCCATCCAAGGAGGCAGTTAGGGTAGGCACTGCCACTGAAGCAGGGGGTGGCGGAGTGCTGCAGGCGTGGGGCAGAGCAGCAGTCCTCTCATGTTTTGGCTCCTCACTCTTTCTGCAGTCTTGAATTCGACATGTCATTTAAACGATGAAGAGAATGGCTGAGAATTAGAAAGAGGAGCTGGGACTGGACAAGGAGAAAATAGAAAAATAAGATGGATTAGGTAAAATGAAGAAGCAGAAAGTGAGGAACATGCTGGTAATGATAAAAGAATTATAATGGTATTTGATTAGGGACCAGTTTATAGAAACCCCCAAACCTAGTGTACGATTTGCCTACCTGTAGCAGCTGTGATGAAGGATAATGTTTCCCACCTCCTTTTTATTCAAGTGTGACAAACAGGATCAGCAGCAAAGCTGTCTTTGGAACAAGTTTCTCATTCCACTAATCCATCAGCATTATCTCCTGAGCTGCTTCCTTCCCCTGTGAGCCTGCAGCAGATGTACTTACATTGCAAAAAAAAAAAAGAAATCACTTTGCAAGTCATTTCTATCTGTACCGTCAGCTCACTTATGAAATGCAACCCTGGCCGCTTGCACCAAATCTGAGGCAGTGACCCCCTCCATCCTAACTCGTGGTCACTGAGGTATCGGCAGTGACAAGTGTCAACACAAGACAGACAAAAATTGACAAAAAAAACCCAGGACAAATTAAAAAATGAGCAGCCAGCTGGATGCTATCAAAATAAAAGGTAATAGGGTTAAAACAGGAAATGGGAGCACATGAATCTTATGGTCACAGAGACACAAAGAGAAAAAAATCAGTGACCAAGGAAGTGCTTATTACTCTCCCTGTTGTTGAATGAACATATACAATAAATAAATAAACAATCAGGGGGTTGGACAATGCTACAACTTTGATGAGGAGTCTACCTGATGCAAATATGTCTATCCTAGGAAGTGTGAAGGTCCTGGGCATTAAGAAAGGATGTGGCTGTGTCAGTCCTCTGTTTCTCCGTCAATACACCAAGAAACTGTTCTGTCCTTCAACCCAAGTTTACTGCAAAATTTCTGATCTTGCTGTGGAATAAAAAGTAATGATTACAGTGTGCCTGGGTTGATCAGTTCCAGGCGTGGGTACCAGGGATTCAGAAATCTAACAGAAGCAATGACATTGATTCATTACAGTACCTTAAAGAAATCAGTCACGTTCTGGATGCTGTTTTCTATCTCTGCTTGTTGTGAGGATTCATCAACAGTTACGTTTATCTCTCTGCAGATCATCTGATAGCATTGATTGGGAGTGGTGACGCTACCTGTTATTACTAATAAATATGAAGGTGCCATTTTTTTGTCACTACAAGAAATACAAGTTCCCTTGGATAGAATTATATCAAGTTTTGTTTTCAGACTCACCGTGGGCTTTTTATTTATTGCAAAAGCTGCATCAGAAGATCTATATAGCAGAAGTTCAGTTAACAAACAGAGTAAAAACCCCAAAACTGTTGGTGCAAAACTCATTTGAATACAGAGCTGTGGCAAATAATCCCAAATCTAAGCTCTTCCCTCTGCGCTGCTTGTGGCTAGCTCCTGCTCCAGGCAGTAACTAATAGCCTGCAGTTTGGCCTTGACTTTCCAGGATAGTGGAACAGTGCTCAAAGCACATTTGAAGTGGAAGGAAGAGGCATTAAGATACTGACGCATATCGCTGAATCTCAGGTAACAAATGCCAGCCTGTGTCTGTGAAACACATAAAAGTAGCTTCAGGGCTGCTGTCGCTCATGCTGTCTGCCTGCTCCAAAAGTGCCATTAGGGCTGTTGGGGAGAAGACGAATGGAGTGACTCTCAGCAGTTTCTGGTGGCTTAGCATTGGAGTCAAGGCATGGCACGGGAGTAACTGTGGCTCTTTTATGCCGTGGTGACAACTTGCTTGCTTATTAATCCAGTAAAAACTGGAAACAGAAGTTCATCATCTGGCTGTCAGAGTTTGAATGTGCTCACTGGGTTTTTATTTAGCAAAAGGGCCAGTGTCCACAGATTTTCATCATTTGAATGTTCCTGAAAAACAAAGTGCATGCATGCTTTTCCTTTATCCTTCAACGAAATGACCGCATAGCTGCCGAATTTAACTCTTTTGCAATAAAATATGTGCCACCAACATTCACTCTGTCACTATAATCTTCAGATTTGCTAATCGATGTCCCTCAGGGCACTTAGATGAGGGGCTGATGGTCAGAGTCTGAATCTTTCCACAACACTTTATAGAGGGGGAGTCAAGGAGATAAGACTGTGTCCTGTGTAATATTCGCAAAGAGCAACATGCAGTTGAAAATACATTAGTCTTATGGTTTTCTGACAGCACTTTTCTTTATGAAACCATCCTCTTAATTGCTGTCAAAAGCAGAGGTCTGCTATTAACAGAAGGCTGGTGCAGAGCCCAGAAGGCAGGGTACTCCGCATGCTTTGGGCAGCTTCACTTTCTATTCTGCAATGTTTCCTTTAATCCTCCATGCCTGTGCAAAGCCAGGTTTTCTCTTTTACTGAAAATGGAATGTATATACACCATTTTGAGATAAATATGTGTTAGAAAAATGGAAGCATTTTAATGCCTACATTCACCAAACTAATTTTTATGGCATGCCAATGTCTGACAGATAGAAGAATTGGGTTTTGGTTTTTTGTTTTTGGTTTTTTTTAAGAATTTAAGAAATGAAAGGAAATAAGCTTACAACAAACCTTGTCTCTGAAACTGCCAGCTGCTCGTGATACTAACAACACAGAAAGTGCTCTATGCTGAGAGACTGTAAATTCTGGGAAAACAGGTATGTGAAACTCAGTAAGGAATAAAGGTAAAACTGATGTAGCATTTCAGTCTATTTTTTCAGTCCATAAATGTTCCAATTTATGTTCTCATTTATGTAGGTGGTGATCTCCTATAGTCTTCACAAGTTGATACACAGCATATTGCTGTGCAAGATGGGACAAATAACCACTAAGCAGCAACAGAAACTAAAAGCCTTAAACACCACAGGGCAAAGAATATTTTCTCCATCTTTGCATATACCTGGGCACTATATATATATACACACACATGCTGTTAGCAGAGCTAATCATGTGGTAACCCACAGCCCTATATGACAATCTTTATAGCTATGTGGTTTCTGCATGCAAGTTTTGCAAGGCATTTAGCACTATGACTTGTTTCTACATCTCCTTAGACTGTGTTTCCACCATTCCAAATGTATAACAGCAGATAAGAGTCCCAATCTTCCAGGTTTTTCTTTTTCTTTTCACTTGCCTCTGTGAATTAACATTCCAGGCAAGTGTCTTTGTCACAAAGAGAAAATGGGAGAAAAGGTAACCTGTCTGTGGGGAAGTCCGATTCTGTTCTCTTGGTTAAAAATTAAAAAAAATATTTTTGTACTTTTCCTTACAATTTCTCAACCATATTTAAGAAGCAGGGATAAACCATCAGTGATGAATTGCAATGTGTCTGCATTCCCAGATTTATAAATAGGAATTTATACTGGAAAACTTGTTATAAAGTATAGCTATCTCAGACACATGGTCCTAATCAACGCATTAATTAGCAGTACTGAGGAATACATCAGAAGAGATATCTCTATTTTTTCACAAAATTTTACTCTTGATGTCCCTGGAGTCACCCAACAACATTAGCAGAAGTTAACCCAAATTTCATGGATGCATGATCCATAGCGACTATTTTCCTAAAAAGTAATGAAGTATATATTACACAAGCCATTAATTTTCAGGGAAGGGGAGGGGGGGGGGTTTGCTTCTCATTAAAGCAGGCTTAGAAATTTCACATTACCTTCTTGGGAGTGTAATCCTACAAGTTATTAGTTGCTAGAAAGACCAGGGTGTGGGGGCCTAACGTGCCCGGTGAGCAGCCCTGTGCAGACCATGTCTGAAGCACTTTTTCTCTCTGGGGTGCTGCTCCGCAGTCTGAGCAGTATCCTGCTGCTTGGGGGGTTGGGTTCGGACATAATAAATGGGGCTTATTTTTGCAGCCACCATCTTTCAGTCTCCAGAGTTAGCAACAAGCCCTTGCAGGCATATTTGTAGGAAAGCAGGGCATTCAGAGCCAGGCTTTGTTCGTTTGAAAATAAAATGAATTACGCAATGTGCTCTAGATGTTTATCCCAAAGGCTGGTATTATTGCTATTTAACCAATGGCTGTCATTTACTGAAATACCAAACTACATATTTAATTTTAATGTTACTGTCACATCTGAATTGATAAGTTAGGTATGTAAATTTGATTTCAAATGAGAAATTAAATGGCTAATCAGCTGATCATTACATTTATAGCAAGTCATTAGCATTTTAAGTCTCACATTATTATTTCTTTTTGACTACTGAGTAGTTTTACTCTCACAGCATGTTATTTAACCCAATTGCTATTTTTCTTGTTATATTTAATTAAACTTGTGGAAGAAAAACCAACCCAACATTTACAAGGGAAACAACCAAAATTACTGTTTTAAAATAGCCTGTTGTATCCCTTACCGGGGTGATATACATGTCTGGATGTAAGATGTCACACCCATTGCCTTCTGCACACAGTTCATTCTATTCAAGTGGAACTTTAGTATCTGCTGTTGTTTGTGTGCTAAATTTGCATGAATAGAGTAAAGCAAATCAAAGACAATAATGACTTGATTTTTACTTTTCCAGTGTTTGTGCTTTGGATTGGTTTCAGCTGTTTTGAGTGTTCATCATACTCCCACATTAATGGCTGGTCCATTGAAAAGATTAGAGGTTGCTCCTGCAGCACACTAGGGGAGGTTTTCCTTATATCTGGTTCTCTGGTTTGGTCTTCGAGTTTCAGTCTTCAGATGCCTGCTTTCTGTGGGAGGCATTAACAGATTGTCGGGTTTGTTTTTTTTTTTTTCCCCTTTACCTTATTTTTCTACTGTGGATGAGTCTGGTAGAATGCTGAGAAGAATGTTTAAGGCTCTTATAAACCAATAACTCCTGCTTTTTCAAAAAGGAAATTAGCGTAGAGGAAGTACGGAGAAAATATACATTATCAGAACCATCTTTTTGCTTAGAAACTCCAGCAGTTCCTGCCTTGGACTTGGATTTGGCATTTAGTGAGCAGTAACTTCTTTATACATGAAAATCCCCACACACTTGATAAGTCAATGTAGACAGCTCACACATCTAGAAATTCCAGCATATAAACACCCTGCAAGTGTTATTTTCTCTGAATGTGGAGTAGAGTGGGATTTCTTCCTGCCATTGCAGCTCTGGGCTGCTGTGATTGTACATGGTCTACACACCCACACTGGATGGGTTGTGTGTTCTCTTCCTGCCCCTTGATCCAGCAGTTTGCAAGACTAAGCTAACCAGTTCAGATGAACAAGGGAGAAGGCACAGCTGAGACAGAAACACTGGAAAGGTGGGTAGCAAACAGAGTGAGGAACTTAGACTTTAAGTTGGATCGGGGAGCAAAATTGGGAGTTTGGCATGGAGCTCCTGTCAGAGACACTTAAATGTCTTCGGACAGGACCAGGAACCCCTGAGAGCAGTTGGTGGTTTTGGTCTCCCAAGCAGCCTGGAGGTTGATCTAGGAACTGGTAAAATTGGAAAAAAAGAGAAAGAGGTCTGAAAAGAAGCTTCAGTGCCAGCAGGAGAGCAGCAACTGCTCAGGCAGTGATAGTGGGGAGCAAGGCTGAAGGAGATAAGTGGAACAGACACAGAGTTTAGAAGACAGCTGGAAACCTAGGGTGGAAAAAAAGGAAAATATAACTGACCTACCAGAAAGGGACAATGAGACTAGTTAACAAGACTACTGGATGAGGGAGAAGAAGATGTGGCAGTGGGCAGCAGTGCAGAAGAGCAGAGGAGGGCTGGCTATGCAGAAAGACCAGGAGTAGGATAAGAAATAAAAGCTTTTCGACTAGTGAAGTGAGAACATGTGTCTTGCAAGGAACCAAGCAAAGGGCAGAGGCAGGCTGAGGAGGATGGGCACACTGAAGCAAGCTTGAAGCAGGTGGGGAACAAAACATCAAAGTCTGTTCCCATTAAAGCACTCTCTTCTATAGAGCCTTGTGCTGGCCCCGAGGTCCGAGGACCTCTTGCTGTACTATTGCTTCAAGATATGGCCAGATGTACATGTGTTTGTAGCATATGCTACCCACGCCAGTTTGCTCTATTTAAACTGGATAATAACAAGGATGTGGCAGCATGATCTCCTTTAGGTGTGATTGCATCTAATCAGAGACCGGGGAAGGGCCAAATTTGTGCTAAGACCTCTGACACCAGATGTGCATTAGGGTTAAATTAATGCATATATGTTACAATGTATTACAGTATATAAATGTGCTATGGTGGTGTTCCACACTGATACCTGGCTGATACACACTGCTTTTACTGTCTATGATAGATAGACCCAGTTCTCAGGCTAAAAATGGTCATATCTATATCAGGAGGCAGAAGTTTGGTCCAGTTCTTATCCCGATGAGAGGATGAGCGCTCTCACGTATACAGTTGTGATTGTAGAGAATTTGATTCCAAGAAAACAGGAAGCAAAAACACAAAGATGTATTGCTTACACTAGACCATTAACAGAGTGTTGTGCACTAGATCTAAACGTGGTGGGACAGGCTAATGTCAACCTGACCATCATGTTAAAATTTGCTTCTTTTCCAGACCTTTAGCAGGGGACTGGAGTGCAGGACCTTACCCTCAGTCCCCAGACACCTTCACCTGTGCTAGTAATTTTCCCACTGTAGCTAGGTCTTGTAAGTCTTGACAGTGCTGAATAACTACCTATCTATCTCAGAACTAAATGTTGCCAAGATTCACAAATTGTCTTTTCTTTGCCTGTCTTTTTTGCTTAGGTATCTGTTTCAGAGCCTACTTATTAGATTAAGCCTTGCACAACACAGGGTGCCACTGCAAAAGGCACTGCCACAAGTATTTTTCTAGAATTCCAGTCTCTAGAACATGCACTTAGGTGTGGGACACTTGGCTTAAATTATGTAACCAGCCACTGTACTCTAATGACTTTAATGAATAGTATCCTTTGGCTAAAAAAGCTCAGTGGAACTGAATCTGCTCCGTTCTGACGGAAATAGCTAAACCTGCGGTATGATCAGAACTCGAGCTCCCTTCATTTCGCACCTATTACCCATAAGTGCATGTCTGTGGATGTCCATCTGGTAAGTTTGAAGCTTTTTCTGTTTCTCCAGTTCAGCAAATACATATTTATTTCATGCAATGGGTAATAGGTTCTGCTGAGGGTTTATGAATCAGCAAGTTTGTGAATCTTGCTCTTAGATATTGTATAGAGAGCATGAAGCTGTAGAAGCCTGCAAACGGAGTAGGACCAGTTTGTGCAGTCTGGGGTGTTGGTCTATCAAGCATTAAACTAGTGCTTTGCACTGATCCACATTGCTTTCATCCTTTGGTTTTTAAAGCCTGACCCGGGGCATGTGCTTTGATTTCTAGGATAACTACATGCACTTCACTGTAATTGATGCAGTAGCAGCTGCACTCGGGGTGGATATGGTAGTGTGCAAGTCCAAGTATTTTGAACCTTTAGGCTCTGGGGGTTCAGACTGATCACCCAAACATTGGGAGGGCTCCACGCCTGGGCTCTTTGGCTGTCAGATGGAATTAACACCACTCCTGACAGCTCCCAGGATTGCCCCGAGCATAGGGTGTGTGAAACATCTAAATGGCATTGTAAAGAGCAACAGAAAAAAAGCCTTTAAGGAGATTAATCTTCAGAAGAGTTTAGTTTATGTGTAGTGCCTGAATCCAAAACCTGAAAAATGAGGAGAAGATAAAACAGTCACAGTCAACTCATTAGGTGAGCTCTGTCCATTCTGAATGAGTCAGGATCAGGTAGGAAAAAAAAAAAACAAAAAACAAACAACAAAAAAAACCCCAAAACCGAGTATGTACTTGTTTAACTGGAGAATATATCATTACATAGATGTCCATAATGTTGAGTACTCTAGCATTAACTTCCACATGTCTAAACTTTGGAGTGTTACACTCCATGACTTACACTCTTTTCATGTAGTTTTGTATGTAATTTTTTATATATGACTTTTAAAATCTGACAGATGGAAAGCTCCTAGAATTATTATCCCTCTGTTTCCTCAGAATGAGACTTAGTAGATTGTAGAATAAATTCCTAAGGGAAGCTGGTTGCTTCAGTGGTTGTGTAAGTTAAAATGGTAGTGTAAAGGACAATTCTACAGTGGTAATTCGAAGAACTGTATGACTTCACAGGTTTTTTCTGTTTGTACTTTGTGTGGTTTTGGAAAAGGGAGTTAGCTTGTCTCTGTAGTATTCTGCTGCTCTGCCTCCAGGCAAGAGTGGACCTGGGCAGGATAAATTCATTTTCATTCGGACTGTGTCTCTCTCCCTTTCTCCCAGCATCACATTTGAAGTTCCTGTGTTGTGTGATCAAAAGGCATGTGATGCAGAGAGTCAGTCAGCTCTGCTACCATCAGTGTGACTGTGTACAACACAGGCGGTACTAGGGATTATGGAGATACTATCTGACCAGTAAAGAGAACAAAACCATCCAGTCTTTAATAAAATGGATGTATCAATGGGAGTGGAAAAACATTTTATCAGTGTAGACAAGGTAATACTTAGTAAAAAGCTTAAGGATTAACTTTTAAACTCTAGCTGATGTGGCGAAAGGAAAAAGGAAGATGTTTTATCTTCTGAAATCAAATGCATTTTCTTCCCAGGGCACTGAACTTTCCCGTACAGCAAAGTCTTCATTTGGCTAACCTGCATTGCCTTACTCCAGAAATATTGCCCAAAAACAGGTTAAGCCAGAGAGGATCAGGCTTCCCAAAATGTCCCTGCCTGTTCATCGTCTTTGGAGCTAAGCAATGAACTTGAGAGCATCTGTTGTACAACTGAACTTTCTCCCTTCTCCTTCCCTTCCCTTCCCTTCCCTTCCCTTCCCTTCCCTTCCCTTCCCTTCCCTTCCCTTCCCTTCCCTTCCCTTCCCTTCCCTTCCCTTCCCTTCCCTTCCCTTCCCTTCCCTTCCCTTCCCTTCCCACTCTTGTTCCCTCTTTCTCTCTCTCTGTCTTTCTCCCTATTCAGGTACAACACTGCTCTTCAGTTGTGGTCTCCCTCTAGCCACGCTCTGGACCATTTTTCCCTCTGCAAGCACAGCACATTCCGGATTGGGTCCAGCTAGCAGTACTGCTGGCACGTGAATGACTCTCAGTCCTCCTGATGTGCCTGGAGTTGCCTGAAGGAAGAAAGTGTTGCTGTCTGAACAGGGTAAGTAGCAAAGGATAATCTTGGCAAATATAATTGCTACCAGCATTGTGAAATTTGACATGATTTCTTCGATTACCTGTTCTAGAAATAACGTATTCTGAACTGCAGCAATGTGTATAATGCCTACCCCCATTAAGTGTGTAAAACATTTGTCATTCTGATGTTGTTTTCAGGTGCTTGTAGCTTTATTGAAGCATTCAAATTTCATTCTTCAACTATGCCTGAAAGCTGACCTACCCAATATTTTTCCCTCAAAGGTAAAAATGGAACAAAATCAAATTATCTAAGTTTTAACAGCATATCCCTTCCAACAACTGGATAGGTTGTCATTGTCACCTCAATTAAACATTCTGGCTAAGTGAAAAATTCCTCCTATGCCACAGAAATTTATTTATTTTTCCCTTTATAATTCTGTCAGGAAAAGGTTTATTTTGCATAATAAAATGGGGGTGCTGTTCAATGTCAACCTGGACAGTACTGTTATTTCAGCCTCTCTATGAGCTGATGGAGTTTTCCAAAAGGAGGCTTACCTCAGAGCTGTCTACAGCTTTATGGGGTGAGGAGAGTGGAAGTTCCCAGGGAGAAAGTGAAATCTGTTAGCTTATATTTAATGTAATGGCCATAGGCTGCTTATTCTTGTGGTATTCCCTGTTAAAAAAAGAAATACCCTGCATACAGTTAGGACGAGGTATCACCTACTTACCTAATGACAGCTAAAGAGTAAGATTATGTCTTCTGCTGATGATCATCCAGAAGGATTTGGTGCTGTGGGGAGAACAGTGTTCTAGGACTTGTGCAGAAAAGCTGGAGCTGGCAATTTGAGAGCTTATATTCAATTTAATGGGCACAGACTATTTATTCTTGTCTTTTTTTCTATTAAAAAAGAAATAGCCTAGATGCAGTTAGGACTAGATATCTGCTACTTAGCTAATGACAGAACATGGGTCTAGTTGTCCTAACCATGTCTCCACTGATGTGTTCTGTCCTCTTATGACAACGGCTGTAAAACTTGTCTACACAAAGGCAGTTTTAAGAAGATTGAAGCTAATGTGCAATAATACCTCTTGTTATTCTATAAGGTCTCCACAGCCTTCCCCAAAAGCTGATTTATGGGATTTCACTGTTCCTTCATCCCAAGGCACACAGCTGTCTTGTCTTTACTTCCAAACCTCTCTCTGCCATACGGATTAATACATACATCTGCTCTGTCTTTTCCTGAAGCTGGAAAGAAGCTTCCTGAAGCTGGAAGGGAGGAGAGGAAACAATTTCCCACGAATGGATCAGCAGAAAATGTGTTTACAATGGGTGTTACCACTCAGTTCTGCAGGCCTCAAAACACTGTTTGGTAATGGTTTTGTAAAATTGTGATTATCAGGGAATTCGGCCAACAGCCAGCTTTTTGAGAACTCATTTTGAAATTGTCTCGTGTGGCCTTGAACTGCTCACTTCTTGCTTTCAATCTAGAAGACAAATATCTATTAACCCTCCACATATTTAGGTTAGTATTTCAGCTAAAAATAAGAGGAAAAATGTCTATCTAATAACAAAGACATTTATGCGAGAGAGGAACACACTTCTGCAATTGTTCCGAAGTTGTATTCTATTTGGCAATCTGGTTCAGGCTTTGCTCTGCATCAAGTTACTTCGGAGGATACCCAGTCTGAGAAAACCAGAAGCTGTCACTTACTTCTTATATACTGTGTAGCTGCTTAACCAGCGCTGCCCTTGGCCAAGGGAAGAAGCAGCTTCTCCCACACAACGTAACATGAAATTAAGTTGAAAACTGATCTGCCACTTGTGTGAGTGGGACAAGTTTATGAGAGTTTTGTCATGGTCAGCAGGGAAGATTAATGGAAGCTGGGGCTTGAGTTGAAACAAACCAAACCGGTTAATTAAACGGAAATGTTTAGCAGAGCCTGTATCAATAAGTACGGATTAATATTGATGCAGATCTGTAAGATTGGGGGGTGGGAGTGGGTGTGAAACAATGTAGAGAACAGAAAATGCTTAAAGAGTAAGACTTTCACTGTTTCTGTTGTTGATCATCTGGAAGGATTTGACACTGAATGGAAAAATGCACTAGGATTTCCACAGAAAAGCTAGAGCTGTGTTCTGTAATATATCTGCTCTGTAATTCTCTCATAGTTTTCAGCTGTAGTCTTCAGATATCTTTTGCTCTTTTTGCTTTTCTATTGTTTATGTTATTTATTCGTTATATAGAACACCCATGAATTTATTATTTTTATTACATGATTAAGGCAACGTCTATCATCTGGAATTAAAAATGTATAGCCCCAAAACACCATGGAATAATTAATATATACAGATACTGCATTTTCCCCAGATCAGTTATTCAAATGGTGGCAATTCATTACACCTGTGTATAATAAGACCATCTTTGTGACTGGGGAAGTTTCTTTAGAGCGACTCACTTTCTGAATTTCTCCAGAGTGCCTGTTTATAAACTGAGGACTTTATTGATGATGTTAGGAATCTTAGCACTTCAATTAGGCAGATATTAAGAGATGTTTAGTTTTAACTAATGGTGTAGATGTATGTTTTATGAGCAGCAAAAAAACCTGAGCATTGCATGAAGGGGATCTGACAGGACAAGAAGGAGTACAGTGGTGAAATACAGTAAGTATAACACAAAGATGTTAAAATCCTTCATCAAAGAAAGTGGCACTCAAAAAGAGTCTGGTGTGGTGTAGGAAAGAGGATCTTATTCAAATTACAGTTTGCAGTACTTGGGAAAAAACTAACTAATGATAAAACTCATGGGGTATTTTTTCTTTTTCAAATGACTGAAAAGGGGAATACATATTCAGACAAAGAAATTGAATCTTTCTCTCCCCTTTCCTGACTACAGCCTTGGTAACTGAGACATATACACACACCAAAAAAAAAAAAATTAAAAATATGAAGTTGTCTTAATTACTTGATTTCTGGATGGCAACCAGTTAAAGATGCACCAAAAGAGGTGCAGCCTTCTTTCATAAAGGAACACTGCTGGAAGGGCTATACACAAGGTTCCTAGTATAGAATCCAAATTGAATTAAAATGTCCTTCTGAGCTGAGATCTGTTGCTAAAAGATAGAAGAAACAGAACAGAGTAACATCACGCAGTTAAATTCATCTTATATCCCAGCTCCAGGAAGCTGGTGGATGGTATGACCTCAGAGAGGTTCATCTCACTGCTAAGGGGACTTGTTCAGTTGAGTGAGAGCAGCCAGGAAAAAAAAAACAAACAAACCACCACCAGCAATGACAACAACAAAAATTGTTGCCTCTAATTCCAGACTGAACTGGAAGGATCAAAACTGACTCTCTGGACCTGATGCAGTTGCTAATAAAATCATATATTCTACAACTAACATGATTGGGAGCAGTTTCACATGTAATTTATCTTTTTTATTTTTAAGAGGCACCTTTTTATTGCTTTATAATGACATGAACATAAAAAATGCTCAATATTTTTAGAAGTTAAGTAGGAAAATAAGCTTGCTTGCTGCCTTTCCCACTTTCCCAGCAGGGCAATGGAGCTCCTACATATAAGAACACAGTTTTGACCAGCGTTGTCAAAACTGAGGGGAAAATACTCATAACTTAGCAAAAAAATAGATTAAAAAAAATTAATCTACTGTGATGGTAATAAGAAAACTGATCATGCTAAAAAGATTGGTACAAATGCAGCCACACTGTCTAATTTTTATCCCCTACTTCATCCTCAGTACTCTTGAATCGACCTACTATAGCCCAACATCACAAAAATGAGACATACCAATGCTTTTGGGTTTAGACATCCTAGTTTTTAGGCTTGGTAAATTTTATCTTACCAAATGCAACCATTTTGGTAGCATATATACATAATATATGTATAATAATGTACATAATCCCGTTGTGAAAGTCCCAGTGCAGGGATGTGCTGGTATCAGGTCCTTTATATCATACTTGCTGTACTTCACAGAGCTAATATGACATTATGTTCGCATGAACACTTGTACAACTGCATCTTCACTAGGGAAATTCTGACATTTTAACTTTCCTGGCATATTTAAGACAGACAAAATATTCTTATATGGATGAGACAGTAAAAAATCTTCTCTTTCTCTCCTTGGCCACAATAGGTTATTTTTGTTTTGTGACCTATGTGAATGGTCATCTTGAAATGCAAAAAAGGATAAAAAGGTCACCAATGTAACCTCTGACACCAGGGAATGATACAACAGAAGTCACTTCTCAGCTACCCTTCGGTCCTGTGCCTTTCCTGCCTGCTCATACCATCGGGAAAGGGCCCATTCAAAATGTCTCCAACAGTCTCTTGACAGTTTTCCCATTAATTGCATCTGTGTGTAAGAATAGGAGGACTTTACAGGTAATATTTTATGCTTTATAACAGGTAAGAATGGATAAGAGTCTCAACTGTTTTTTGAGAGTTTACACCACACACACACACATACAAGCTTCATCTGTCTATACAGAAAATCCCTCAGGAAGTGAAAGGGAACTAGTGAGAGTGTGATTGTAAAATGTTCTAGTTTTTCTTTACTAATTCACCACTGTAGATTAACATATACTGCATAATTCTTAGCACATTTTTAGAGTGTCTAGATGGTGAAGGGTGGCTTACACTAAGCGAGACCTGTAGGCATTATCAGTTTCTTTGCACTATTGAATTGTTTGCTTTAAAGAAAGAAGAAGAGAAAATCCCATGTTATCCCCACCCAGGAGTGTCGAACTAGTGTGGGTGTTTTTCTGTTACAGCTGGAAATAACCTCTGTCCTGGGCACTGTTGTGAATAATGGAGCTTTGGCTGCTCACCATGGTCTGTCTCCACTTGAGATGCTGGGCTGGGATTTTCACTGAGTCTATTATTGGAACTTCTGTCGTCCCTACGTCTTAAACAAAAGCTATGCCAAACCAGTGGGAAAGTACATAACTCACAGACACGTTAATAGTCAAGAATTTTTCATTTTAGAGCAGTGGTAAGTATGCCACTCACCACCAGAAGCATATTTTGAATTGGTTTGTGTTTGCTCACAGACAACTGGACTGTCAAAATAAGGTTCTAACTAGTTAAGCTTCGTAACAGCTCAAGCAGACAGTTTTATCCAATCAGGATGTGAGAGGAGTTTCTTCAAAGAACTGAAAAAATAAGCCCAGTGTCCTGATCCTCAGTCCTGCATCCTGCAGAAGAGAGGTACCACAGTGGCTGCCTACATCGACACTACATGATGCTTCTGTTGATTACCATATTAAATGGGATAGTGTTTTATGCTCCTATTCAGAAACACTTTGCTAAATTGTTCAGCATAATTAGTTAAAAACATTCTACTTTATCTTTAGCAGAACATAGCTGATTAATTTTCTAGGTTAGAAGACACAGGTGTGTGAGGATAAAAACCTTGCTTGTTTGAATAAACAGAAATTGTCTGACAGCTTTGCAAATTATTTCCTTTAAAGTAGGGTAGGCAATTGAAGACAGAAATACCTGTTCAATATTTATTCATTGAAAAGCAGAGAGGCTTCTGTTATGTTTGGTGGGGTTTTTTTGAAACAGTGTTAAAAGCTGTCCTAGTATAACTCTATTGAGCCTAATGAATTGTCACTGGAGATTAATTTTGTCCTGGTATCTTTCTTTTCACCTGCCAGGAAAAAAATGTTTCTCATCTGACTTTACATATTAATCACTCACAGGCAAGGAGACAAGCCCTGGCACAACTCTGCCTTCTTTATATGGACTTTCTGATTCAGTTTGTTTTCTAATGAGGTGAGAGGGAAGTCAAGATCACTCAGTTTTTGAAACGGCTTTGAATCAGTTCCACAGATTTGATCATGTTTACCCGCAAACTCTGTAATTTCTTGCTGGATTAATCATTGTCTGAGAAAAGGCATAACTTGAAAAACGGAAAAAGGGAGAACAGTTTGGACATTTTACTCACTGACTTCTGTACAAAATGTTGCTTTGGAAGAAGCTGGGGTAACTCAAACATCTTGAATACTCTGACCTTCAGAACGGTGGGAAATGTGCTGCATTCATGCTCTGCCTAGACAGGCAAGATACCTCTGCTAGCTCTGGGGGTGGCCTGCCGGTGCCTAGGTAGAGCGGCCAGGATCGCTGGACTGGCAGCAGCCACCAAGGGGCTCTGGAGGCGGGGCTGTGGTCTCCTGTACCTCCCCGCACCAAACCTTCTCACAAGCTTGATGTGCTCCTGCTGCCTGCACCCAGATTAGAAGGAAATATGTTGTATTTAAAGAGCAGTCATCTTCTATCTTTACCTACCCACTGCCTAAGATTTTCTTTGGAGAATACATCGCTTTCACCATCCCATGGCTTCCAAATTCCATGTTGATAGCAAACAGCTCCTGGAGAGCTTTAATTTAAAACTAATTCTGCCAGACAGCTTATCTTGGAAATTAGGTTAAAGAGATCTTTCTTAATCAGTGGAACGTTTCTCATTAAAGAAAACTTGTTTCTATCAAATGCATTGACTTGCAGATCTAGTTGAAATTATTTGTTGTTTTGGGTTCAAAAAACATCACGTTATATAGAGTAGATTTTAAGGTACTGTGATTTCAGGTGTGACGTGTTTTAGTGACTGATCTCTTTTTAAAAAGAAAGGTTGATTTCTCTTCCCTCCCCACAATGGAATAATTGGTGGGCTAGCATGAATGAGTCGTGAGCTGCATACATCAGGGCCACTTGAGTCAAGTTAAAGTCCTTCAAACCTCAGTTTGTAATTAAAAATGAGAGTATAGGCATGGTCCTTAAATCCTGATTAGAAGTCACTTAAACTAATTACAGAAGCAATGAATGCAATCTGAATTATTCTCACCCTGCTAGGCAGCAGCTAATCCTAGTTGGTGAGCAGAAATCTCCATAAAATATTATTGAAAGTGGTAATGCAAAATTTTGGATTATGTGTTTTAAAAAAAAACATTACTCACATATACAAAAGTTGTCCAGAGCATACAGAGCCAAATGTCAGTAGTTTAACAGCCGTACAGTGTATACCATTATGTATTATGTCCTCTATTACACCATACAGAATTACTAAATCTTCATTGTACTTAAAATTTTATATATTACTTCGATAAATCAGCTATATTTTGGCATAACTGCTCTGACTTCATCATCATTCATGAAGTTCGCTTGCAAAACACCCATGTGATTTCATTATATGTGTTTATTTGGACTCTCAACTCCTTAGATTTTAACCTGCATTTTTCCTCATGGATGCAATTATTTCTTCCCTCTATTTCTTCTATTTTCATTTCTGTCCTTGTGAGACTTTGGTTAAGAATCACAGCTGTTTGGGAATGAGGTCAGAAATAACTGCTTGTGCTCACTGTAAAGTTTGGGAATTTTTTTTTTTAGACACCCCTTTGTAGTCTCCCAAAATCTTCTAAGTGGTGATACACACATTATGGAGTCTGGTTGTTGTCTCAAGGCAGCCTTCCATAAAGTATTGACAATTAGTGCCCTATCTGTTCTGTCACATCATTCACATGATTCATCAGGAGCTGGGAAGGAAGGGTTTGCTTTTTCTGGCTAATACACAATCAACCTTAATGTGTTTTCTGAGATTTAAATTCAATGCCGAGTATTGCAAGGATTTCAGACAACGCAATGTCATTAAAAGCTTTTGTACTGCTAGTGTCTTCATCAGGAGCTATAGTTTAAGCCATAGTTATCTTACAGCTTCCTATTAAGTTTCTTTTTGTTTATTCCCATCCCCTCTTGCATAGAATCCACTTTGCCTTGGGAATAGATCTGCAGCTTTGTCCTGTTCTTGTCATTGTTTAGGTGGGCAGAGCAGTACTGCAACCATATTGTGCTTTCATAGTAAAGCAGTTCTCACTTCTCCAAGTCTCTGAACTATTCATGATTTGCAAAGGAAAAAAAATATTAGGTAACTCTTTCTCTTCCTGTCAACAGAAATGAAAGCAGCAACTTGTATTTGTGTTCGTACTGAATTTTTTGGTTTTGGGTTTGGGTTTGGGTTTGGTTTAAACTCTGTTTAGATAGGACAGGATGAGAAGACCACTTCTTCTGGAAAGATCTGAAGAGTTCCATCCATCTGTAGTGGACGTTCATGCTCCTTTCCAGAAGGACTGTGTCCATCCAGTGGGTACATGTGCACCCCCTTTGTCCCAGCTGTTACCTGTTGCGGTTTGTGCTGATCTGTTTTGCTTCACATTGCAGCAGACTAGGAAGGCATGGACAGGATTGTGTGCATATGTTCAAAGTGCCTTAAACATATGGAAGGATCTTAGAATATATGGATTTTGCTGACCCAAGAACCAAAGTGACCCTGAGAAATCTGCTGTCTAAGGATGTCAGAGCACAGTTTTGCATCATCCTCCTTGGGGCATTTGCCAGTCTACTGAGGGTGTCTGTGAAGGGCTTTGCCATGAGGCTGGTGGCACTCCTTGGATTGGTATGAGAAAGATTCCTTTCGGATCACGTGACTCACCTCTGGAGAGCTGTAGGTCAGTCCAGTGAAGAAGCACACAACAAGAAGGTGTTAATACTTTACTTTGGGCTTGTTTAAGGTTAGATACGTTTATTACCATTTTCATAATGAAATCAAAGTGAAAAGGCCAGAAAAAAATGCACATTTCAAGGCATTTCACCCAGAACTTCTAACCATGCATGTCAGTTTCTATTCACATCTCTGATTGATCTTGATAGAGAAAAGTACTGCAAATTTCCTTCACTGACTCAGCTAAGGGGTTTTTTAGGTGTACTAGGTAGAAATACGTATGTTTACTGGTAGACAATGCTGGCTTTATATTTATGGATCTCTACATCACTGAAGTACTTTTCCTGTCCTTGAAAATATATGTGTTCAAAAGTTCTTTGTAAAATATGTCACAAAAGCCAGTGGTCAAACAGGAGAGGTATGCAGGTGCTGAAGCTCTTAACAATATTTATTTGATCTTTAAAAAATGAGATTTATTTTACAGTTACTCTCTATTTTTTCTTTTGAAATTACTTTGAAAAAAACAGGGAAGTGCAAAGACAACCTATTTTAATCAATTTATGCCTTTTTAAAAAAAAATAAGGTAGATATTCCTCTAGAATTCTGTGAATGTGGCAGAATAGTTTGACCATTTGTTCTGCTCGCTATCTTAGTTTGAAAATCTTGGGATAAAATACCTATTTTCCTTTACTTCTAAGACTGTCTACTTCTAGGAAATCCATGCTGAGGTCCCATAAGGGCTGTTTCATTGCAAACTTATAATTACTTAGACAATTAATTTCTGATGCATGATATAATTGAAAGTATTTTCGTTCTTGATTTGTTACAGAAACAAGCTTTGAATGAATTAGTTAAAGAATGATAATAAACACACACAAAAATGTGTTATATTCAGATGATTATTGGGATTGAATGGTGAGCTTGATTTTTTTTCTTCCCTTAACTTAATGGGTATAGTAAGTACTAAGGGGATCCATCATAGAGCACAGAACCTCAACTTAATAGCCATACAGCACAAGATCAGCTTTGGAAAACTGTCATTCTCACATTAGATCTTAGCCAAAATATTGCTATTGTGTTTTAGAAACACTAATTTACAGTTTTAAATAGAGAATGACAGGAATATATCAGAGAAACGCCAGGATTTTTCTTGATGATGTTTTTATATGAGATCTCTTATAACCAAGAATCATAGATTCTCAAACACTACTTTTCTTGCTGAATCAGCTTTTAAACTAAAACCCACGGTTCTGGACGGACTATGCTGCTCCCAGTGGAGCAATAATAAGTCATGGGGGGAAAAAAATCCCGTCTCCGCTCTGTATCCAGCTGCTCCCTTTGACCTCTCATTTAGTGGCTCACATAGGATGCTCCTGGCAGATCCACCTCACTACTTGTTTCTAAACCTTTCCACAAATATACAATTTTCTGCAAAAGGCTTCAGTCTTATTGCTTTCGCTGTAGCATCCTAACAGCATGTCATACCTTTCCGACCCCACAAACTGGACATGGCATTTACTGGGTGGCTTCAGTTGTTCCTGCCAGCCAGGAGGACACTGTCAGTTTGGCTAGCACATCCCCCTGCAAAATGCGCTCGGTTTCTGCACAACCCCTCACCTCCAGTCTGGGAACATGGATGGTGGTACAGTGAGACGTGTGGTACAAGGAGACATCCAATCCCTTCTTAATATCTATTGCTATCAGGGAATTTATTCTTTCTAACAGACAGTGCTGCTACTTTACAGGGCACTTTTGGAGCTTCTCCCAAGGCCAGGGGAAGGTAGAGTTGCTCAGCTGAGCTGCCCAGGTGTGACCTGACCCACAGCTGGATCCCCCTCAGCAGGCACGACTGGTCATTTTTGCAGATCTTTGTTTTGGACCAGGTGCAAGACTGGCTTGCTTGTGCCAGGCCGGAGCAGCACTCAATGTAGCAAGTGAAGAGAGCTCCAGCACAGGGGTTTCAGCCCTCTCATCCCCTCTTGGGCTGTCTGGCCTCTGGCCTGGTGCTGCTATCTGGGTCTACCTCTGTCCTCTCACCCTTTTTCCACCCTGCTGCCTGCAAAGGACCTTGCACAAGGGTTGGGATTTTTTTGCTTGAGGACCATGTAGGTACATTTCTAGGGATCTTTCTCCCTCCATTTTTGCATCCTGAGACCCTAATCCATGCCCATGTCATTTCATTACTGACTTATTTAAAAATATGGTCTGTACCTGTTGGCAGAAATGTAAGTTGTCATCCATGGCAAGGGAGTAGCATATTTTGTGTGTTGTGTACTACCAGCAGAGATCACAAGATACGAACAGTAAAGCTTCACAATTAAAAATGTTTCAGCAGTGCAGCACTCCGTGACATTACATGCTTTGATAGAGGAAAGCTACAAATAAATAAATAAATAAATTAGTGAGGAGTTGAAAAATCCTATTTCTTATGCACAAAGTTAACATTTAAAATATGCTCAGATGTCTGTAAAAATTAATGAAATTTCAGTTTGAGAGCTGGAAACATATTGTTAGACTGTATTTTAATGTGAGCAGCTGAAGATGAAGTACATTCCATGTAGTAAAATAAATAGAAAAGTCTGCAGCACTTGCTTGCCAAGCATACTTGCAAATAATTGCATTTTAGTTGAAGCAGTACAATTTTTAGGCCAACTGAAAATTAATACTGTTTAGCAGAATGCATGGGAAAATGGATATACTGCTTCACCTGAGAGATACATTCTTATTTCCATATGAGCCAAAATCATGAGGAATTACTGTCAGAGACTTCAGCACCTTCTGTTAGGTACAGCCTAATGATAAAGTGTGCTAATGGAAATCAAACAGTATGAGGAGAAAGTGGCTGTAAACTTCATGCCCATTAACAGCTCTAAAATCACTGACATTAACTGTAATATCGTTTGGCCAGGACAGAGTTTAAGCAATCGGTAGGCAGATAGAGGAAAGGGGAATGAAATCACAGTTTCCTTGGAAAATTGTACACAATCCTGTGCTTTGTCCTTTATGCCTGCTCTCCCACAAAAAAGAAATCTCAGATCCTGTTGTTGGGTTTTTTTTTCCTATTGGTCAGTTCCAACAGCATCTGGCAGAAACTAAAGGTCTCAGGGTTAATTTTGTCAAGCCTTCATGACACCTTAGCGTAGGGCCAATAAAGAACAGGCTGGTGTTAGCTCACCAAGTGATGGAGAATTCACACTGCAGAAATGTCTTATAAATCTCCACCATATGCTTTGGTGTGTCTTGTACCTTCTAACACACCGGAGATGATCAGCCACAAGGGCGTTGACCTGCAGCAAGCCAGACCACTGTTTTCAGTGGCTGCTGAACTAAGTTTTTTTAGTTCACAGGGGATGTTTCTCAAAAATTTAATCCTAAACTACCAGTAGAAATGTTACATTTTCAGTATATCTTAATAAAATGGCTGACTGCTGATTTTATTTTATTTTATTTTATTTTAAATTAACATTGTATTCCTAAGTGCCTCTGCTTGAATAAGATGCACAACCCTTTTGTCCCTTCCTAACAAAAGAAAGCAAGTTGCCACCTACTTCTTTTCTATCTGAAGCCATAATGCTGGTTATGTGGTCATAATTCCATCTCAAATATTGATATACAAAACTATTTCCATGAAATTCAGGATCAGGAGTGGCAGCGAAAGAAATGAGGAAGAATGTGAGACATTAAGCAAAACTGTTGCTAAGTAGGGTGGCTCTTCAACAGTCTCCAAAAGCAGGTAAATGAACTTTAAAGGTTGTGTACGCTTCAGCGGGCAGAAGCTATGCTTCAGCAAACCTGAGACTAAGTGATGATAATGTTAAATGCATATTGCCCACTTCTGTAAAAAGAGCAGTGGAAAAAAAAACCCTCAAAGTCATGCTTGCCTAAGGATTTAGGAAAAAAGGTGACTTGTGGGTGGATGAGATTTAAGCATCATATAAATAAGCTAAGTGTTCTGAGGCAACTTGAATCTCTTTAAGAAACGGAATTGACACAGAGGAATCAACGATTATAGCAAAGCTTATAGCACTCTTCTGGAATAAGTAACGAAAAAAGATCATTTCCAACTTGGCAATTGAATGTTATATGCAGTCTTAAAGAGACCAAAGGAACAGCAATGCTATATCTCACTGTTAAGGTATTGTGGCCTTGTGATATATGTTTATTTTTAGGAAATTTCTGCCTGAGTGCACAGGTACTTTAATGTCAATTACTTCAGTGTAATTTTCTCTTATTTCTTACAGAAAATGCTTCACAATGATACTTAAATATGTTTACTTAAGGCAATAATATAAGCAAAATTGGAATGATGTTCAAGATATATTAAATATTACACAGGTTTTAATAAGAATGTATTTAACATGTGAACCTTATTTGCTAAAAAGCATAAGAAACTTCAGATAGAGCAGGTAGGATTCTTGACACTATCAAGCAGTTATAGTTGTAAATGAAGTTACGTTCTTTATCAGCATTATTTTCAAGATGGACTTTTCAAGAGATGCTGCTTTGGTATTTATTTAAGCAGTTAGAAAACAAAGCCTCAGGTTGTGAAAACATATGCATGTCAGTAGCTTATGCTTTAAATTGACAACCAGTGCATCTTTTCAGCAAGCCTTAGATGGTTTGTAGTTAGCTGGCCACATTAAAGATTTAAACTGTTGGTGTTAATGTTTGCCCTTTTCAAGGGAAGAGAGTTTGCTATGTCTTGCTCTCCTGCAGACTCTCAGTGCACCCTTTCTCCTGACAAATGGAGCTAACGCAGTAGTAAAGGTTTCAGCCCTGCTGTCCATCACTTCACTTTCTTATAAACAGCAGTGATTTCCCTGTTGACCAGAAAATGTACACTGTTCAGCTTTGTCAGAAGGAAGATACAACAGTCAAAAGAATTTCGGTGGCTGGAGAAATGTATCCTTGACCATGCAAATTCACAGACCTTTATTCCTTGCATCTTTTTTGGTAAGTTTAGACCAATTCAGATCTCCTTGTTTCTGATGTGGGGCCACAGAACTACTCCTACAGAGTTTAGCTGATAGCCCTTTGTTAGAAAGTCACTTACAGTTTCTGTTAGCTAGTTAGCATCTTTCTTTTAAGTTCATACTGCTGGAAACCCTGAGACATAGGCCTAAGGCAAAATAACCTTGTTAGCCTGGCTGGAATCATGAAAGTGAGTATCTACCAAGAACAGATAGTTTCCCTTCCCTTCCTTTGAAATCTTTAAATTTTATTCTTTTGCACAATGTAATATCAAACAAACAAACTGAGGTACGTAACTATTCAGGGAAAAAAAAATTTTTTTGCATCATTTCTTCTATTCTTGGATTTTGTTTCTTCCTTTAAATCTTCCTTAAGAGGCTTTCAAAAATCCATTTAGCTTGACTCAATTTGAAATATAAATAGCAAGCAGATCACTGTCCCAAATATCATGTGTGCAACTCTCTTTAGCGCTTAAACAGCATCCAGTAAGTGCCTGGCACACACACGGAGAAATGAGTCTCTGCAAACTAAGCTGATTTAAACACACGTCATGAGACCGACATGTCAGCAATGGCCAGTTTACACACTGAAACTACTAACTGACCTAAGAGCTCTTAACTGGTAGTGAAGGAGAAAAAAATAATGACAAATTACCACGGAGTAAGTTTCACTGTAGTTCGTGAATATTTTGACCATGTTGCAAGTTAACTTCTTAATGGATCCTACAGTAACGCATTCATCTGGCTGTACCAAAAGATCAGTATTTCCCTGGAGGGAGAGGTATGTCTCACTGTTAAAGTAGCCATGTTATCTACCAGAGCTTTTATGTAAAGATTTTTAAGGGAAAGAAAACAGAGCAATTTAATTCCTGTGGGTTTAGCACACTTCACCGTTCTTTGCAGATACTATGATATGCCTTAATTTACCAAAAATACTATATGGAGGATAACCTCTGGACTCTTATCTCACTTATGCTTCTGCATGGTTCAAGATGAGGTCACCACCTGCCTTGGAGGTGTAAATCCTGGCCTAAAAACATGCAGGCTCAACCTGTTTGTGTCAGCATCTTGTTTACTATGCAGATATATTAAAAAGATTATATGTAGGACTGATAAGATTCAGGAGGTATTTTTGTAGAAAAAACAGTGGCCAGAAACATCACTGTCAAATTTTACTACCAAGTACCATTTCCACCAAATGAATATTTTAGCAAGAGATAAAAATTTACAAAATTCAATAGCAACATTTTCCAATGAAGCCTTAGACTTCTTTATCTAATGATTAAATTTTAATGCATGATCTATACAATAAAATAACATTCACAAAAAGTTTTACATTGTTTTATATCTTTGAGTAGGACTGTATATTTTTCTATTATGCTTCTAAGGAAAACCACCTGTCTTCAAGTCCGATTTTTGAACTCATAAAGGTATCACCATTAGTATGATTTGACTGTAGACTCAGTGATTACACTTCAGAATAAAGAAGGAAAGCAAATTACATGTTTCAAAAGAGGAAGTTTGTGAATATCCTCATCTAGGTTAGAGCCTGTATTGCACAGCACAACACTGTTTTTTTTGGCAAGCATGGTTTTCCTGTTCCTTTGTAATATCTGCAAACCACATTCAACTGCCTAAAACACTTTGCAAGAGTCAAGTTTGAGTTTTGTCCTCCACTGTCTGGAGTAAACAGAATGAAGATGCAGCACTGCAGGCAGGCAGGGTGATGCGGGACCTGTAGGCACGACATTCAGAAACTGGCAATTGTTCACTTTTCCAATAGCTTAGTCCAGTTAATTCTTCATTTTTCAGTACAGCAGATACATTTTCTCTCAATTTTCTGATGGTCACACTAAAGTACTTGCATGAAGATTTATTACGTTACTGAAAAAATGTGACTTTTTTCCAGAATAGATCCAGTGGTAAAACAAAAGCTGATTTTTTCATTTTCTTTCTTTGTGTCAAATTTTTTCCTCAGAATTCTAAAGCTGCGTTTTAGGTAGCATTTTATCTCTCTTGGAAGATGTTATCTTTAAGTGTGCCTTATCATTCCAGTGACTTTAGGTTTAGCAAGAGGCGTAAAGAAGACATACTGCATCAACACCTTTGAATTTTAGTAAAGTATATGCTATGGCTCATGTGGGAAAATGAAGAAAGTGTACTATCTGCTAGAAGCCATTTCGATTATGGAGCTTTATTAACAGTGTTCTTTTTTCTGATCATGATCCACTGCATCATGAAAATAGTTTTTTATCAGTATTAATGTTTGTTACAAGCAGGTGAAGCAAGAAAATATAAAGGGGCATAAAGTAGGATTAAATGAAATCACTCCTCAAGGATTATCACAGAGTCTTGTATATCACAGAGCCTTATATCATTATGTCATGTGAAAACAGCTTCTATTTTACAAGATTTTTTTAATTCCTAACCCTTGCCCTCCCTCATTTCTACAGACATATTTTGCTTGATGTCAGTAGAAATGCTTAACCACTCCACACTTAGCTTTACCAGGCATTTCAACTTCATACAATTTTTTAAATGTAATTTAGCTATTTAACATTTAGCTATTAACATCTACACCACTGTTTTCTTTTTTACATTTAGGTGAATTACATTTACATTCCCTTTTCTTGCCCATCCATGTAAACCAGTAAAGCTCTTTTAACACGATACAGTCATTTTTTGCTTATTGCACTGATGTCTGTTAACGTTTTTTTAATAGCAAGATGTTGCACTGTCTTGCATATTCAAGACCAGAAATTTAAGAAGATACTTAGAAGATCATCTGAAATAAGTATAAGTATCAAATATTTGTTGATGCATGTATAATTTCTGATGACAGAATTTTTGGCCAAGATTAATGACTTTTTCATTGTTGTACTGGTCTCTAAGTAGAAGAATACCAAACCTACTTATATCTGACTGCCTGTAACATTAAAACCCAGCTGAGATTCTAAGAAAGTGTTGAAATACATTTGAGAAACTGAGCTGGTTGAGCAGGGGTGAGCAGAGGCTGCTCAGCGTGGTAGAGAACCTTCAAACTGCATAGACAAGGTAAATCTTAGTTTATCCAAGACTGATTGTGGCTTAACTCTAGATATAACACAAGTCCTGTATGTAATACAGCATAATGGTTTATATGTATACTCAGTTGCCTAATACCCATTTAGCTGATATTTGGAACACTAATCAAGGCTGGACTTCTCTAAGCCCTGTCAGTATTCGGAGTTCAATGTGTTCCTTCTTGATGAAAGAGCCACGGTCCTTAAAGATCCATCCATCTGTCCATAGTCAGGATTAGCTGCATATAACATGTAACTTCTAAATATCTCCAGTGCTGACAGCTCAGTAATGCCCCTAAGCAACCTCTTTTGCTGCTTACCTCTTCTTATAGGTAGTTTCCATCACCCCCACCTCAAATGCCAAGCCTAAGGCCTTGCTTTACACTTACAAGATTTTTTTTCCTACTACATCGTCTCAGAGCAGTACAGAGGGACAAGCTATGAGGACTTCCTAGGTTGAGGTATCCAACAATTCTAATCACAGCTGTTAGCATTAGGAAGCCTCTGCACATTCAAGCTCCGCACAGCCAGAATAAATGACAGAGCAACGACCATTAGAGTGTTGGTGTATTCTAAATAGGCACTTTTGCAAAAAATAGGTTTTTATTTTATTTAATAAAAGTGCAGTTCAATGTAATTTTGTTCTTCTGAGTAAACTGTTCTCTAAAAGAGATACAATTACGAAATCACAACTCAATCTATAAAGAGGCAACGTTCAATAGGTTCCAAGAAGTACACCCTAGATTATCTTTTGGGTTCTTCAAAGCATGCTTTCAAGTGACACCGCTTAGTGAGAACTAAGAGTTGCATTCTTTGTGCATAAATTTATAATCTCTTAAGGGTTGCTTTGGTGCAGTGTAACATAGTCATCTCATCTTCCTTTGTTGCCAGCAGAAAGAAATAGATGGAGTGAATTGCTTTGTGGCTGCCCCTACCCCTCCACTGACTATAGATAAAATCTAGACAACAATCTCTGACTGACCAGTATATTTTTTATCTTTCAGTAAAGGAAGTTTTGTAAGATCAATCTTATTTATAAAGTTACCATCCTTTGGTGAATCTTGAGAGGATTCCAGCTGTTCCTCCAATCCCTACAAAACCCCAGAGCCTCTCCAGCTGATTTCTTTCTTTACTGAAAGACCTTTGTTAAATCCTGTAGTGTTCATACCTGCTTCTCTTTCCTTGTCATTCCCTACTCAGCTCATATGATTCTTTACTAAAGATCTACACAACTCTCTGCAAAATTAATGGAAAGTTTCTGTCTGATTTCACAAGGCTCTGAACTAAGACTTCTGCTTGCACTGTGAACCTATAGGATTTTCCCTGTCTTCTCTCTCTTTGTAGCCACCTCTCTAAACATATGATTCAAACAGCAGTCAAATGCCCTGCTGAGCTTAATGTCCAAGTAGAGACCAGTGACAAGTGACGTTCCTCAGGGGTCAGTGTTGGGACTGGCACTGTCTGATGTTTTTGTCAGCAACATGGACAGTGGGACTGAGTGCACCCTCACCAAGTTTGCTGACGGTGCCAAGCTGTGTGGTGCAGTCAACACCCTGGAAGGAAGGGATGCCATCAGAGGGACCTTGATAGGCTTGAAAGGTGGGCCAGTGTGAATTCCATGAAGTTCAATAAAGCCAGTTATGGGGTCCTGCACATGGGTTGGGGCAATCCCAAGCACAAATACAGGCTAGGCAGAGAGTGGATTGAAAGCAGCCCTGAGGAGGACTTGGGGGTGTTGGTTGACAAAAAGTTCAACATTGGCCAGGCAATGTACGTTTGCAGCCCACAAAGCTATCCTGCGCTGCACCAAAAGAAGCATGACCAGCAGGTCAAGGGAGGTGATCCTCCTCGTCTACTCCACTCTCATGAGACCCCACCTGGAGTACTATGTTCAGCTCTGCAGCCCCCAGCATTAGAAAGACATGCGCCTGTTGGAGCAAGTCCACAGGAGGGCCATGGAGATGATCGGGGGGTGGAGCACTTTTCCTAGGAAGACAGGCTGAGAGCTCTGGTTGTTCAGTCTAGAGAAGAGAAGGCTCCAGGGAGACCTTATAGCAGCCTTCCAGTACCTAAAGGGAGTCCAAAGAAAAGCTGGAGAGGGACTTTATTTACAAGGGCATGTAGTGATAGGACAAGGGGTAATGGCTTTAAGCTGAAAGGGGGAAGATTTAGATTAGATATTAGGAAGAAAATCTTCCAGTGGTGAGGCACTGGAACAGGTTGCCCAGAAAAGCTGTGGCTGCCCCATCCCTGGAAGTGTTCAAGGCCAGGCTGGATGGGGCTTGGAGCAACATGCTTTAGCGGAAGGTGTCCCTGCCTACGGAATGGGGGTTGGAACTGGATGATCTTTAAGGTCCCTTCCAACCCAAACCGTTCCATGATTCTATGATGATTCTAACTGCTGCTAATTTCTCACTGCAAACATAATGAAGCCTGGCACACATATACCACAAAATGTGAGGTTCAAACTCAGCTTTCTAAAGTATACTAAATGAAGGGAGACATTCACTGTAATTCACAATTTCTTTGATTGCAGAGTAGACAGAGCTTAAAGCTATCACAAATCCTTCCCATTTATCTTTTTGATGCATGCTTGGTTTCTCCCATATTCCATTAATATCAAGAGCAGTTGAGCATGTTACTGTTGCTCACAAACATGGTCTCTGCATCAAAATAATTTCTGACCTACATATTGGCTTTTTTTGGTAATGGGAAGGTACAAGAGTATGAGCAGAAAAAGCACTGCAAAGCATAGGCTCTGCCTTCACTAGCAAGAGCAGATTAAGGGTCTCATACAACAAGTGCAGCGAATTGCCTGCAACAACTTCTCGCTAGCTGTGCTGCCTGCTGTTTTAGCTTCTTGAGAGCCCAGAACTGCTTTGTGCAATGGCTCTGCCTATCATTTCTCAGGAGGCTACAATAGGAAGCTGTCGCCTCCCTCGTCAAGCTCCCGGTTGCTCTGCCACGTAGCCAATGCCAATGTTTCTCAAATGAGTCTGGGCTGCTATTCCAAAGCTCCTCTGCTGCCTTCATGACAGATGGTATGCAGCTATGCAGTGGTCACAGCTGAAAGTAACTCGTGGAGGTGTGATTCCACTGTAAAGATTTTCCAGCGCTGCTGCTTAGAAAAACTCCAGTGACAAGAGGTAATAGCTGAAAATTCCGTTATGTACATAAAGGCATTTCTTCACCACTCATTGCACACAGGGTTGAAGGGTACCTCTGTGCCTATTAGTGACAATTTGCATTATCTGAGTATCATGAAGCCTTGCTGCATCAAAACTAACCAGTTGCGTCCTGATTTGCCAAGCTGGTATAGGAACAGCTGTGATTTTTCAATAGGCTTGACTGGTTCAGGTGTTGGAGGTGTCTTTAACAGTCACAGGCACTGGAATTGCACCTAGGCTAGCAACAAGGGCAGTGCATGCTTTTCATCTGGGGCTATTGCACACTGCCAGCCTTTCAGATGAAGCAGCTGCACCAAAGGAAAGGCCAAACCCACTGCTGCTGGGTGGTCTGTGTCAGCCTGGTGGCAACATCCCACTAGCACAGTCACCTGGGATTTGCACTGCTCACAGTTGGCTCACAGCTGACTTAGGGGATGTACGTGAGCATCACATGGAAAAAGTGGAAGAGCCTTGTCTGATGCTGTGTGCAGAAAGATCAGATTTTAGGCAGTCATAAGAAAAGCCAAGCTGGTGTAGTCCAGAGACTAAAAGTATTATCTGAGCTGTTGGGAGACAGAAAGAAAACTCTGTAGGACAGCAGCCCACTAACTAAAGCAGAAGAAATTTTGTTTTAAATAGGCTACCTATTCCCCAAGAAAGCTAAGACTGTAGATACTTTTACTGTAACCATATAAAGGGGAAAGATATTTTTAAATACACACTTCTTTCAAAATAACACATAAATAGAATTTCTGGAGAAAAATTAATGTGCATCTCACATCAGTCACCTCACAGTGATACTGACCATAATAAAATTACGTCTACAGAAGCACATTTGTGCCTCTGAATGCTGTAAACCTTCAGGGTCTTCAGCAACAGGGGCCATACTGACAGTTATCTGTATAGATATGCTACAAGAATGTAGGTTAGCAACCTATGGCATTTGCATTAGAGCATCTTACAGCTGAAGACAGATGCTGATTTTTGGTTAAGAGAGTTATAAATAGGCTTTGACTCTCTTCCTTTCTCACCCTGGCTCTAGCTGGCTTAATTTCTCCACTGATTTTCTTCACTTCTATGATTTATCAATCTGAGGCAGTATGATTGCTTGTTGTCAATGACTGTACTGTATGAGGTATCTACCTCTAAATTGCTTTCAAGCTGATAAATCTTTCTGATAAGTTGTGAGACAGTGCTCAGCATGTTTAATGTTTCTATTATTTTTCTACAGAATTAAAAACCCTTGCCAAGATTTATTTTTTTCTTGTTTTAATCTTTTTACCCCCCCAGTCAGCTGGAAGAGATAGAGGACAGGTGCTACAGGTGCACAATTCTGAGCACAGCTGCCTGTTCATGAAGGCTTGTCATAGAAAACAAAACCACTGCCAATCTAGTTACCAGCAGGAAAATATGTATTCACTGATTATTATTTTTGTCTGGGTTTTATTCCTCTGTAAAATAAAAATGCAGGTGTAGAACTCTACATGCTGTTGACACCGGTGTCCCGCAGGTCTTGTCATAGAAAATTTTAAAAATGGGCATTTGGTAATTTGTCATTATAAAAAAATTAAAATAATTTTAAAAAAAAAGATTTAAAAAAAGGCATCAAAGTGACAGTCCCTTCATAAGTCTGGCAACAATGGGGAAAACCAACTTCACAGCCTGATGTTGCTGCAGTTTGGCAGCCAAATGTGTTTGTGCAGGCTGTTGTTGGCAGCAGTTTCCATTAGCTGAGGGCCTCCTTTCTAGAAAGACAGAATCGAGCTGTCAGACATGGGTGTCCAGTCTGTGCAAGCAGGACTCACTTGTACGCTGTCCTGCTGAGCAGCCTCCTGGGCCTCTCCCATCTGCTTGCCTTGAAGTATAGTTCTTTTATCAGTATGCCATTGCTTTTAAAACTTTTAGGTGTATTATTACCTAGCAAATACCTTAATTTCTGTCTAATACCTTCGTGTCTAATTTCTTGTCTCACAAAGGGGAACATTTTACTATTTTCCCCCTTTTTGGCTATGCAGATCTCTGACATGAACTCTCCCTTTCCTGTAATTCCTTATACACGAGCCAGTAACAAGTTTCTTTGGAGGCTTTGGATAAAACATTTTGTGGCATTAAATTTTGGCATGTTGTATTCTTAAACAAGGAGAATAAATCCTTACCTTCCTTAAATATTTGGGCTTTAATTTATATGTTTGCTTTAAGCTAAATTTCCTGTTATGTTTTTGTAAGCATTAATAATCACAGCAGGACTTCTCAGCAAGGAGAACTGAGTCACATTCCTGTACACCTCAAATAAATGCCACTGTCACCACAAACTGCTGTTTGGATTTGGGCATTGTTTGAATTATTATTTGTAATTCTGTTTCATATAACAAGCTCAACAAACAAAACTAATCTAGGATCACTGTAATGTTCATTGTTTATCTTTGGTAGATCCCTCAAAATAGAGAGCACTTGCAGAAAAAGAAATCAGCACCGTTACTGATCAGATTATTCTTATCCTCCTGGTGCATCTGGTCCCATGACTGTTCCCTGACTGAATAAGATCAGAAGGATTTAGCTCTTCTTTCTGACTCCCTGAATAGAAATATGAAATTATGAATTCTTCCCAGAGTGACTGCATAGAAGGAATTAATCATGCCCTCATGGATATAGGTTTCTTTTAAAATAACGGCTATTACCTAAAAACATTTTTAAACTTCTTTTAGAGAACAGTCCTCTTGTTGCTTTTGTACTGAAAATATTTGAGTAAATGCTTCGTATATTACAAAGCTTTGCAAATTATACCTTTCCAGAGTTCTGGAAATGAATCTGGAGAAGAATTTCTCAGGATCCAGAAAGACTCCTAGATAAATCATGCATAGGGAATAGTGTATAGCTCTACTACCTTCCTATTAGAAAACTTTTCTCAGTATCTGTGTACTCAGTGGAAATTTTTCAGTACAGTTAACATTTGGACTGGACAACCAGACTTTTGGAGATGAAGGGATAAACTTTTTGAGCTGCAGTGACATTTGCTTTATATTACTACTACATGTCCCAAAGATGTGTATTTTTTCCTCTGTAGTCCAGCCTTCCAAGATGCAGAGTTCAACCCTCTATACATGAGAGTTTGAGGGCTGTCCAGAGAATAAGAACTTATTTGTTATATTGTTGTTAGTCACTCCTGAGAAGGGAGCTTTAGTCAGTCAGTGGAAGACAGGATCACTACCATATGTTGACCATGCTCATTACTTACAGCAACGTATTAAGAAAATACCTTATATAAAAAAACCTTCAGTGCTAGAAGTTCATCTGTGTGAGTGAGAAATTGCCCCCATTGTGCAGCTAGGTAGGTGTACTCTGCCAGCTCTTTGTTTTGCTTTTGGTTTGTTGTGGGATTTTTGAAGGATGGAGAGGGCTGGTTAGTTTGGGGTGCGTTTTTTTGCACCTGTATCTACACCTAGATGTGTATGCAGAGTAACATAGACCAGTACTTCAAGTGACACAGTACTTTGGCATTGTCCTAAATCTTTCCTTTGTTGCTGAGAACTCAGTGAAATCTCATTATATAAGGTTAAGACCAGCTAAACAAAAACCACCTATCTCATCTCTTCTTTCTGCATTATTCAAATAGCAGTGGAATTCTGTCTCCATTTACTTACTCTGGGGCTTAACTGGTATGTATTTAGCCCATTTAATATTTCCATAAGTCTGTCTTGCAAGTGAATTATCACTTGTGTTTTGCTGCCCTGGGTTTCTTCCAATCTATCACTGTCTCCCTGTAATGAGATGTCCAGAGCTGCTGCAGGTGTGGTTGTATTTATTGTCCTACATAGATGAAATAACTTCTGTAGATTGAGTGCTATTAAAAAAACTATGGACTTTGTGCTGCCCTACTGCATTGCAAAAGCATTTCTTGATTGCTTCAACACTACTGCTAGGTCGCTTTCTGTGTATCAAGGGTGAGATATTAATTTGGATATTTTTTTAATTAATTGAAACAACTGAAGAAACCTTATCTTTCCTCTTCCATAGAATTCTGAGGCAGCCAAGGTGATTATGCACCTCCCTTTTACTTGGCTTAGGTTTAGATGGGCCCCGTGTGAAATAGTTTGTAAAAAAAACATTGTTACAGTTTAAGTGACATGAAAGTGCAGTGAAGAGAAGGTAAACATGATCTGTGAAAGAAAGACGGTTCAGTCCCTACTCATACCTTCTGAGACTTACATAAATGACAAATGCAAGTCCTTCTTGATTGACTCATTATGTAGAAGGCAGAACTAATGCATAGCTAACTCGTATATTAGGCACGCCCTGCATAAGGCAAGTGGAGGCATCTCTGTGACTTTTAAAAGTGCACACTAAGAGACGCGAAGGAGTAGCAGTCAAAAACTGCAGTCACAAATGTTGTTTTTCTCTCAGAGAACATAGCATCTTTAAAATTTAGCAGTTCCCTGATGTCTGTCAGTGTGTCTGTTTGTTTTGGAGAAGAAAAAGATGAAATGCTCCTTTTTTGGTAAGGTCAAAACCTTTCCTTTCCAAGCATACCAGGAATGTTTTGATTGATTGTTTCAAGATTCATACCCCTCTTTACAAGAAAAAATAAAAATGTAGATCTGTATGCTCTAGAACAGAAAGTATGTTTATGTCTGTATCTTACCTTAATAGGCTAATTAAAAGAAAACTACATAGCTTTGTCAACATGCTGTTGCCTCTATGACTTTTTTTAAAAAAAAAAAGGCATTAGAAACTTTTTATTTTTCTTTATTATTAGAACATTTTTATGGGACAGCAATTGCCATGTTCAATCAGACACATAGCTAGCTTTGAAACACTGAATGTAGCGTGCAAGGACAACACAGCAAAAGGCTAGGTTAGACCATGCACAGATGCAAGGACACAAGCCCAGATACCAGTATTAGTACACAAGCTGGGCTCAGCTGTTTTAGTTCAAACACAAGTTCAAATAATTCAGCTTAATGGGGACATGTTTTATAGTAACTCTATTCCAAATCACCCTCTTTTATTGCAATCTTCCTGCAGAGCTAGTAGCATAAGTAAAATCAAAGCTTCACTGAAGAGTGAAGCTTTGCCTATAACTTTACCCTATGTCTCTGTCAGTATCTTGTACGAGACCAAATGCGTCAGCAACCTCCTGTTCTCTGTGGAAATGTTCTAATACAGGATTTTTCAAGAATTTTCCTCTAAGGAGGTTCATTTTTGTCTAATGAGAACATATGGTTTTGGCAGCACCAATCTTTAAGGAATGCAGTCAGCCTTTTTTTTTTTTTTTTCACCTTTAGAAAGTATCAGCATAAGTACTGAGCTCACTTACCAGTAAATCACCAAGCAGAGTGAAATATTCCAAATGTAATCACAACTATTCTTGCTTGAAGAAGGCTTGGACTGATGTGAATCATAACTGCACCTCATAACAAAGGAAATACTGTGTAAATGTTCCTATCCAGAAGCAATAAGCCATGCTACAATGACCGTCACTTAATCATTCTGACTAAACAGAAGATCAACATTTAAAACTGAATGTGTTAACATTCGAAATATTTTGGAGAGAGAGAGAAATATGACAAAGTATTAAAACTTAAAAAAGCTACCACTATATATTAATTCAAATAACCTAACAGCTACTAGTTTTACTTGAAAAATATGTGGTCAGTGAAGTGTGAAAGGTAGTTATGATTTCGGTGAAGATGCTTCCAAAAAAGTAGAGTGGGGAACACTTTTTGCAGTATCAGGAAGAATAATCCGCTTGACCCTTTAACATGCTATGTTCCTTACACAGAAGATGAATGTAATGCTAAATGCCTAGTATAGCTGAGAATAAAAACAGCATAGGTGGTCAAAAATGGGGGATTTTTGCTTTTCCTCATGATGTAACTGGCTTTTCTATACTTTAACTGTTGATGAAAACTGATTATGGAGTGGCAGTTTGTTATCAAATGGCCCTTTAAAGGACTGGTTTATAATATCATAGCTAATAACATTGGATTCCTCTTGGTCCAGTACAGATTTAATAGTTTTCTTTTACAAGCTCCTTTAACAAAATAAAGCTTTTTGTAAAGTAAAATCAAGTTTAAAAGTAAAATTCTTAAACACTATTTTTTTTTCCATCCTGCCAAACACTGAACATGAGCCAGCAATGTGCCCTTGCTGCAAAGGCAGCTACTGGTGTCCTGGGCTGCATGAGGAGGAGTTTTACCAGTGGGTCAAGGGAGATGATCCTCCCCCTCTACTCCACACTGCATCTGGAGTGCTGTTTTCAGTGCTGGGCTCCCCAGTACAAGTGAGACATGGACATGCTGTAGAGTCCAGTCCATCGCTACTAAGATGATTAATGGACTGGGACTGGAGCATCCCTCATATCAGGGAAGGCTGAGAGGTCATGGGCCGTTCAGGCTGGAGAAGGCTCAGGAGGGTTTTGTCCATGTATGTAAATACCTGAAGGGAACTTGTACAGAAGATGGAGCCAGGCTCTTTTCAGTGGTGCCCAGTGACAAGACAAGAGGCAACGGGCACAAACTGAAACATAGGAGGTTCCCTTTGAACATCAGGAAACACTTTTTACTGTGAGGGTGACTGAGCACTGGCACAGGTTGCCCACAGGGGCTGTGGAGTCTCCATCTTTGGAGATATTCTTGGGCCATCTGGATGGCCCATCTGGATGCATTCTTGGGCAAAGGGCTCTTAGTGATCCTGCGTGAGCCGGGGTGTTGAACCAGATGACCTCCAGAGGTCACTTCAAACCTCAACTATTCTGTGATTCTGAAATTCTGTGATCTCCTATAATTAAATATCCCAAAATTGATGATGATCAGAAATGGTACGATTTGAGTAAAACAAGTGCTGAACAACATTCTAAATTTATATTGGATCTTTAATAAGCTTCATAAACTTTGTAGAGTATCTTTGCTCTGACTTTTTTCTGGACCCTGCTTTTGCTGTTCATCTGGCACAACTTCTGCACATACACTTTCAAATCTCTGCCTTAGCCCATGTATTCCCCCCTCCACCTTGGAGATGTTCTGCATACCCATTTCTAATTTACTGTCCTCCTCCAAGTTCTTCTACTGATATGACATCCATCTGGTGCTCTTGTGCTGATACCATCATGTCTCTGGCTGACCAATATTTTCTTGTTTCTTTGTAGTATCCTGTCTGCATCCTTCCTTTGAAGCAGGGAACATCTGGTTATTACACACTGATTAACCCAGAATGGAGACTCCAGGGCTCTCGGTTAATACACTCAGATGATGAGGACAGCAATATAATGTGAGTCTCTAGCCAAGCATATTGATTTTACCTACATATGAATATCAAGTTTTGGAATAAAATCTGGTGCCTCAAAAACAGTATTAGAACTCCTAAGGTTTTCCTTGAAACCAGGACTTCATCTTTGCTTTCCTAGCTCATTCAAAATTAAGACTTTGAATAATTGCACGTTCAGCTAGCACTGTAAGTTACACCTGTAAGTTACTGGATCCAAATAAAGAATACTTTCTGAAGGGGAGTGAAGCACATAAATATTTTCATAAATTATAAGAGGAAAGTTTTATAAACATTTAAATTATATAGCAATTGAAGCACAGAAAGCCTGGAGGCTTTTTTGTTTCTTTTTTTCTGAGGGAGAAAAAAAGAAAATTTATTCCACAAAGGTGTCATCAAAACCATTCTACAGAATTGTGCGGCTCTTCTATCCTTGAGCAAAATAAGGTGGAATGCAGCCAGGAAAGGAATCAAAGTTTCAAACATCAAGAAAATAATCAGGCTTTTTAAGAACAAAGGGGGTTATGGGCTTGTGGAGAAACATAGTTCTAAATGCTGAGCATACAACATATTCTTAATCATTTTCTTTTCTCACTGATGGTGGTGGGCCTTTCTGGATGTAACAAAGTTCAGATCCCTAGTGAAAGTAAATGAGAAAACTAGGACAATGGTAAAGGTGAACTTAGAAAAGAAAGATCACAGTTGGATAAATCCTCTTCTTTAGTGTTAATTCAGCCAAACAGTAGGTATTATCTTTTTAGAGAAATTTTAAGTACAGCATCATGCATTCCTTTTCTAGGACTAGATCATTATCTGTATAGTAGGACTGTAACAAGGAGGTAGGAAACTCAGTTTCTTAAGTTTATTCTGTTCTAACTTTACATTTGCACAATCACTTGCTATCAGGAGAAAATGAGTAGAGAAGAGACAAGTGTTTATAAATAATGTTGAAGAGCTAAATAGCTGGCACCACTACTGGTTGCTATTTTTGCACTGCACAAGAACTTTTTGGAACACTTTCATAAAACCACCTCTGTAGCCCCCTGCTAACAAACCTTGCCGTGCAATCCCAGTACAGGTGAATTTATAAAATCCCTTCTGCTTGAGGTCACAGCCAGGCCTTACAGCTGGCACACTCTCATGCATTACACCAGCACACTGGGCTGTGCAGCCACCTGCTCCAACCCATCTCTAGGTCCTGTTAGCGCAGCTTTGGGTTTCAGCAGGGCAACATGCCCTGGGGTGCGTGGGGTCCCCAGCATGCAGAAAAACCAGGACTCCTTTCTGAAAGCACCAGGCTGGAAACCAGCCCTTTTTACTTCTCCACTGCAGTAGATAAGTAGATATCCAGTAGATATACACCTAGATGGAAGGAGCATAATGGGTCTCCATAGGAGGTTAGTACAGCCGGTTGCATGGGCAACAGTGGAAGGTCTACCTCAGCTGAGTGGCTGCTAACAGTGCAGGGAGTTTGCTTCAAAGGTGGCTTCTGTGGCAGTCATATTGTGGGGGGTTGACCATGGCTGGATGCCAGGTGCCCGCTGAAGCTGCTCTATCTCTCCCCTTCTCGGCTGGACAGGGGAGAGAAAACACAACAAAATGCCCGTGGGTCAAGATAAGGACAGGGAGATCACACACTCTTTATCATCACAGGCAAAACAGGCTCAGCCTGGGGAAATTAGCTTAATTTATTACCAATCAAATCAGAGTTGTGTAACATGAAATAAAAACTCCATCTTAAAACACCTTCCCCCCACCCCTCCCTTCTCCCCAGGCTCAACTTCAGTCCCCATCTCTCTCCCCGCTCCCCGCAGCGGTGCAGAGGCCGGGCAGTGGGGGCTGCGGTGGGTCCATCCCACGCTGTCTCTGCTGCTCCTTCCTCCGCAGGGGGAGGCTCCTCACACTCTGCCCCTGCCCCAGCCTGGGCTCCCTCCCACGGGGCGCAGCCCTTCAGGCACAGGCTGCTCCAGCCTGGGTCCCCCGCGGGGTCACCAGCCCGGCCAGCAAACCTGCCCCAGCCCGGGCTCCTCTGCCCACGGGGCCACAGGTCCTGCCAGGAGCCGGCTCCAGCCTGGGCTTCCCACGGGTCACAGCCCGCTCTGGGCATCCACCTGCTGCGACGTGGGGTCCTCCAGGGGCTGCAGGTGGGGATCTGTTCTGCCACGGACCTCCATGGGCTGTAGGGGCACAGCCTGTCCCACCATGGTCTTCACCATGGGCTGCAGGGGAATGTCTGCTCCAGTGCTTGGACCACTTTCTCCTCTACCTTCTGCACTGAGCTTGTATCCTGGTTTCAGCTGGGATAGGGCTCATTTTCTTCTTAGTAGTTGGTACCATGCTGTATTTGGGATTTGGTGTGAGATCAATACTGATAGCACATGGATAGTTTTGTTTGCTGCTGGTAATGCTTATACTCAGTCAAGGACTTCTCAGTTCCTGCCAGTGAGAGGGCTGGAGGGACACGGGAAACTGGGAGGGGACACAGCAAGGGCAGCTGACCCAAACCAGCCAAAGGGATATTCCATGCCATAGAACATCATGCTTGGTATATAAGCTGGGGGAAGAAGGAGGGGGTGGGGGAAATTTGACATTGTGGTATTTGCCTTTTTAAGTAACTGTTATGCATGATGGAGCCCTGCTTTCCTGGGAATGGCTAAACACCTGCCTGCTGATAGAAAGTAGTGAATGAATTCCACATTCTGCTTTACTTTTTGTTTTTTAATCTTAACCATCAAGTTTTACATTCTTTTCCAAGTCCCATCCCTCTGGGTGATCCTGTTCATGTAGTGGGGCTGTATCAAGCTGTAGCCCTATATATAGGCTGTGTGGTCCTTAGTTACTGTCTGGAGTTAAACCACAACACCTGGGTGTCTTCAGGGCTGTTGCTCTCACATAGCCTCATTCCTCTCTCCCAGCTACAATTGCTATTACATGGGGTGGGGTTTCACCCCTTCTTAAATATGCTATCCCAGCAGCACTGCCATTGCTTCTGATGGGCTTGGCTTTGGCTAGTGATGGGTCTGTCTTGGAGCCGGCTGGCATTGGCTCCATTGGGCATGGGAGAAGCTTCCAGCAGCTTCTCACAGAAGCCACCCCTGTAGCCCCCCTGCTACCAAGACCTTGCCATGCAAGCCTAATACAGATGTGTAAGAGCTCTTGCAGTTAATACGGGGACAGGCATCAGAAGACTGCCTGCCTGCCTCAACTGGTTGCTGCAGGCATGATGGGGCAGGTGTCTCCCACAGCTGAGGAGGCCTGAATGTCTCCCACCTCTCCTGGCATACTGAGTCCTGGCTGAAAGCAGCAGAGCCAGCATCACTATGGGAGGAGAGCAGAAACTCAATCAGTAGCTATGATAGCTACCAGGACACAAGGTTAGGCAATAATGACCGGTACTCAAAAGCTAGCTGGAAATAAATGCAAACCAGCCCAGTCAAATGAGCAGGTACTTAATTCCGTGTTCCCTGTGCTCTCTGACATGGTGGCTGTGGCGCTGATATTAGCTGCCACTTCCAAGGTGTTTTTCTTCATGTAAAAGATCAGTAACAATAAATTCAAACATCTCTATCGGAAGCAAAAACTTAAGCGTGATGAGTCAGAAAGGCAGGTAATATTTTCTGAAAGTAACATAGCGATCTACTTTATTTACAGCCAGTCATAATAGCAAAAAAGCAGCACGTAAATCTTGAAAAGTGAGTCAGATGTGGTGCCCAGTCACAGCTTCTCCAGAAAGGAGAGCACTGGAGAATCTATAAATATTTTTAGCTTATTTATCCATACATATTTTAGATATATCATAAATTAAAATGATACAATGAATTTGATGGTCACACTTTTGTTCTGCAGTTGAGTTGTGAGGAAACAGAAAGTCTGAACCTTCTTGGTGTAGATAAACTGTAGCAAATATTGAGTTTAAAACAAGAATTCAGAATAAGGATCACAAAGTTCAGTGTGTCATGACCTAATTTTAAGTGTTTGTATCACCGCCTTTGTTCTGGATCTCTGCTGGCTATAATCTGGGTTGTACAAGATCTAAATTCATAGAGATGGAATTCCCCCTTAACAGTCAGACTCTATCAGAGTCAAACATCAGTTATGTAACAAAAGTAGATTGAATAGAATAGAATGTCCATGAACACGTCCTATCTCTCCCTCACCTAATCACAGAAGCAATGACTCATTGTTATGACACAGAAGATATTGATACATCAATAATCTATCACTTCTAGTTCTTAACCCAATTAACTGCATTTGTTAAAAAAATTATACATCCTATCCATGGTTACCATGGGGAATGAATATACACAGTGTAACCTCAACTCTCTACTGATACGAAATTATCAGTTTGGTTATGTTTCAGCTATTTTACTAACAGTAATCACAGCAAATTAAAATTAAGAGAACCAGTATGTTTATATCACCATGATGTATTATTTACCACTGAATGATACGGCAGCCATGTGATTTTTTTAACATTTATCAGGATATTCTGTCACTAACAAAGAATTAATGATACCAAAATGAAAAAAAAAATGTATTCAAAACACTCATCCACTGTGTTAAGATCTTTCTTTAACCCTGTTTGTATCACATCTTTGCTCTGCAGAGACTGCATTGCTGTAAAAGAATGTTCTTCACATACAAATGGATCCAAAATTTTCAGCGTTCACAGTGCTCAAAAGTTGCTATTACTTGAAATGAGAGGATCCCTTCCATCTGTATTATATTGTGGAATTTTGTCAAGTTGTGTCAGGTGACTTGACTTTGAATTTCCTCTGTCTTGTAAAGGCCAAATAGCTGCTGATGGGCGCTTGTAATTCTGAGCTATATCTGGACTCTTAACATTTTGACACTAAACTGGATATGTATAGGCAAAGACACTTTTTTGTTTTAGTCTTGAAAAATGTACATTTACATTCCGTCAGGATAATTCAAAACTTGTTGAAGTGATTGTCTTCTGCTTTTGCAAATCCATTTTTAAGAGGATAGGCTTTGAAAGTTTGGAAATACAAGCAATTAAACGAGTAAAGGAAATTAAACTCTTGCAAAGAGGAAATGGAAAAGCTTATCTAGTGCCTGTCAAATTCTGAGTATCAGACATTTTTATGAGCAGTCATAAGTTACAAGCAACTAAGAAGGTCACGGATAGCTATTTACATTTATATATAGGACTATGGTAAAAGTAATAGTACTGAATATACTCTGAACTGGTCCTTTTCAAGCTGCAACTTAATGCAACTTCCTACTCCAAGAAACAACCCATATAGGGAAAACAGAATATCCTTCATAATGTAAAGTTGCAGTCATGGTGCATCAGTGGTTTCCTCCCTTCCTCTTTTAGACAGGAATCTCTGCAGGAAGCAGTTAGGTGGGGCTGATGTGACTTCACATAGGAAAGTATGTCACATAAGTGGCAAGACAGCAATTGCTACTACTAGCACACATGAAGTGAATTCAGAGGATAACCTGCGATCTGTTTTGAATATACATACCTTTAATATTTTTTTTGTCCATTTTTCTCTTTAATTTACTATTTTTATATTCTAAAATAAGACTTTGGGTCAAGTAATACTTCTCTTTACCCTTCTCTTGGGAGGAAAAGAAGTGGCTACAGTAACATTATTTCTACTCTGGCTTTATTTTTAACATCATATTATTTTTAGATTAACTTGAATACAGACATGTCTTCTGACCTTCACAGCTTTAAGATGACAAAATCACTTGACATTTTCTGTCTATGATAGAATTAAACCTCATCCTCTTAAACAGCAGGAATGAAAGTGTTCAAAGTAAAAAGAGTTGAATCTTGCAAAACTGGTACTCATGAAAATTGATTGTATGATGTATTGCAAAACTGCATGATCTTCTAAGTCATGTAGTCTACATTAATATTTTATACAGACAGATGGACAGGGTAGAAAGTCAGGTGATGAGCAGAAGGATTCAGTAAAATATGACAGGGAAATTGTTTAGAGTTAAATATGTATGTTCACAAGAAGAGAGAAGATGTGCCATATCAGACAGTTCTTCATTTCTTGGTAGATTTTGTAGTGATTTCTTCTTTTCTGAAGAAGCACCAAAACAACCAAAAAATCAGACTTTTTAAATGGTTTAGCAGTTATTTGTGAAAGAAGTATTGCACACAACTCCACTTGTTTGGGGAATAAAGTGTGTGACTAAGTTAATTGATACAGGTGAGTATCTGTAGTGTTCTGCTAACTTAACTGAACAGTTAGATGAGTTCCAGAATGTATACAGCATTCATAAAAACTCAAAAAACAGTCTGAAAACCTTCCAGCTCTGGATAAGAAATAATAATAATAAAAAAAGAAGGTAAAGTGGGGAAAAGCCCATGTGTATAATTAATTACCACACAAAAGTAAAGGTCATTTTGAGGGCACTTTAAAACTTTTCCTGAAGTTCTTTTTTCCATTCCAGTACTCATATGTTGGTAGAATGAGCACAGTCTGATTTGCTTCTGTCAGGTTGAAAAACAAAACAAAACCAAAACAAAACAAAACAAAACAAAACACCAAAATCCCAGGTAAAGGAAAAAAAAATATCCAAACCAGTAAAAGTCAAGGAGGAAATATTTATTTGTTTCTTGCTCCATATTGACCTTGCAGTACCAGCACCTTCAAAACATTTCTTAATGTTGTGTGAGCAAGTTTTATACAAAATTAGTGATAGAAAACACTTGTGAAAGGTACTGCATAACTGAATTTCTGCTACTGCATGGGTTAGAAAATCGAATATGCATAACTTTTTCATCCTAAGGTGAAATATAACCTAAGAAGCATTCTTAATAGTCTCAGTTCTTGACAACCTTAAAAATCAAAGGCACTGCTTGCACTTAAATATAAACAAGGGCAAACCATAGAGCAATGCAAACCTACTTTGTGGTGTTTCTCACCTTTGGGATTTTGACTTGAATATTACTAGCGCTTTAACTGTTGACAATTAGATATTTTTCAATGTAAAATAAAAATCCCAGTCCTACATAGTTCATCTTAGTTTATGGATTGGGTATTCCTTTGTAGCCTTAATCACTAAATGTTACCAATCTTTTTGCTGTAGTGCTTGCAGGAGTTAAAATTGAAGGCTAGCTAAACACATTGTTTTACACTGCTTTATTTATGTTTCCATATGTTTTGTATGCTTCCATACAGCTTCACAGCATTCTCCATTTCCCATCTGCTTATCTGAAAAGCAGAAGGATCAAAAATACCAATGCATACCAGACATACAAATCATTATTACTGGCTTTGTCTGGCAGTCTTAAAAGTGGTAACATTCAGGTGCATACAAATCATTTATGGCTTGTACAGAGAAGTAAACTCTTGCTAAACAAGATTTTTAAAGCTTTTTTCAGAACCAAAGCTTCAAGAAGTTTCACTAGACCTTTTGACATGAGTGCTGAATTGCATAATGACTGCTGGATATTGGGAAGTCCCAGTTCTCCATCTGGTACAATACAGAAAAAGACTTTCTACACAGACAAAAATTAAGAAAGCTACTTAAAGCATAGGTTTTATCAGCTAAGAGGAAACAGCCTAAATGACTTAAAATGTATGACACCTAGTAACAATTAGAAAAACTAATTCAAATGACAGAGAATTGATATAGTGCACATACATGGGCTGAATTCCACCATGAGCCTTCAGTGCTGTGGTTTTTATTTCGTGGGTTCCCCTTAGGCATCAAAGAAACCTCAAAGCCAAAACAAAAAAACCTATTACTCTTAAGCTAAGGGATACTCTTTGCTGAATGTAAGAAAAGGTTATTGAAAAATATCTCACAACTTACACGGTCCATAGAGATCCAAATTTTTTTGAGAATTATCTGATGGTTAACGCTAACTCCATCTGATAGTGCTTGGAGTTGACAGAAGGGAGAGATATTAAAACAAATCAAATCATGTTTATACTTATGCTAATTATGGGCTGCTTTCTCTCCTTTTTTCTCTTGGAGTGAGGAGTAACTCAGACAACTGAGTTCAAATAGAGATATTTTGCCCCCAGGAAATGACACCAATTTGACAATGGGAAAAAAAAAAAAATCAGTCTTAGTCCTTACCTTATCAAAATGCTGGCTGTCAGATTCATTTATTCTTCAATCATGGGATTATACGGAAAACTGCTATCTATAAATTGACTAGGTGTTTCAAAGCACCTGAATCTTCTAAATCTATCTAGCTTCCTTGGGAGTCCAATAATTTCACCCTAAGGCAATAAAATATGTGGTATTTTTTCATCTCTCTGAATTTCAATTTACATAAGGCCAAAGAACACTTTTTAAATGATCCTTCTTGTTTCATCTTTATCATTTCCCCCTCACTGTGGGCTGAGGCATTCCACCCTGCCTTCTCTGAACTGAAACAAAAGTGTCTCACATTGACTGAATTAAAAGTTCTGTAAATGTATAGGGGAAAAATCTATTGAGATTCAGAACATTTGTTGTGAATATTATTTCAGAAATTACAGCACATCGCAGACTGGAAGACAAGCTCATATTTGGGAATGTCTTTAATGCAAAGCAAAACAAAACAAAAACCAGCTTATTGCCTTCTGTCTTCCTCCCTTCTCTCCACAAACACAAGAAAAGTTTGACAAGGAAGTATCAGCACAGGGAATAGAAAGAAGACTTCTTTATACAGGTAGACTGACAGTTCTGTCACCCTATTCCTCCTGTTTGTGTCTACTTATCAAATCAGGCGCCCTTGGAAAGCATTTTAGATTGACTCTTGGTGCAGGGAACTTCAAAATATTTCAACTTCAGGGTTATTTGAGAAAAGCGTGCTGGAATCAGACCCATATAACTCTCTCTCCCCCCCTCCCCAACACCACCACTATCCCCCACCACGCCCACCCCACCAACCCCATTAGTTAAGTAGTCTGTTTTCTCACCTTCACAAATGAAAAAGTTTAGTTTTGACCCAGAAGGCTCAAGGTGTTTAATGCTTTAATTTTACATTACAGCACCATCCTGAAGTCCTGCACAGGGTTGAGGCACCCATCTCTGAAGTGATGTACTAAAAGTAGTGTTGTCCTTTCAATCTTTTTTTTCCCAAACCCCCATACAAGATCACTTTAGAAAACAGAATTTTTCTGATTTATGAAAAATATATACATGTCTAAGCAGTATGTTTGACTTATTTTGTTCAAATACTTCATGGAGAGCTCTCGGAATCAAAGGAAGGCAGTCTGAAATTAACATGGGTGTATTTAGCTCAGCTTTATCTCCAGACTGGCAGCTAACTGCCTGTCAAAAGGTTTTAAGTAAAATTCTTGATTGTAGGTCAGACCTCAGTGGATAAATCACAGAAACAGCCACAGATAAGGCACATGATTGGCTATTCTCCTGCTGAGGAGAGACTGCATTAAGGTAGGCTAATGAATACTGAATCATTCTCTCATCCTCAGGGTGGACACCCCTGTCAGGGCTGAGTCACTGTGAAAGCAGTATGCTGAAGCAATTGAAAATGCGGCAGCCTCTAGTGCTGGTGACAGATGGATATAACTTGGGCATCATACATACTCATTTTTAGGCCTTCACAAGCCACAAGTACAAATATACAAGAAAACAAAACAGAAACTGTGATACAAGTCTCCTGTTCGTGCATACTTTAGGAAAGTGTGAAGTGGAGACCTTTCTATAGCCATTTAAAATGACCACAGGGAACTGTCTTCTAGGGTAGTCAGAGATGAATATTTTATTCCAAGGTTTCTTCATTGCTTTTTCTTTTCCAGAAGACTGCAGAACTTCCTGGAATAAGCAGTGTTACCTCTGCATAATGAAACTGCAACTTTTACATTTTCTGCTGAAAATTTGTTCTGATGTGATCATCAGTTTGCCTAGTCAGCTGGAGGTGTTACAGCACCAGAACTGCAGATATGAAAAGCTTGAGGTACATTTTGACTTTGTCAGTTGCATTTTAAATAGAAATACGTGGTCTTGTTTGAGAGAGAGAAGATAAAAGGGTAACTTTAGACATATCTATCACTCTCAAGGAAAGGATTGATTAAATGAATGCAGTTAGAGGCTGGGTGGGAAATTATGCAATAGTTTCTAACTTGGCTGAAGGATATGTCTTATGAGCTTGTCTTTGCCCTGGATTATGATTTCTGTTCCTGGTGTTTGGCGTCAGCAGCTACTCACAAGCATTGCAAGTAGGGGCTTGTGGTAAACCCCTGGGGGCCTCCTGTGGCAGTCCAGGATCAGCCCAGGAGAGGTGCTAGTTCACACTGTTGCCAGAGGAACTTTTATGAGGGTCCAGCTGCTTGCCATCAGAACTTGCCTTCTCCTGAACCTTCAAAACAAGATGTAACTTTGCACAACTCTGTGATCTCTCTGTGGTGAACCCTCATTAGTCCAGAAGTGCAAATAATGCCGTCTTAGTGCAGTGCAGCCACAGAACATATCCTGTAAGAACTGCTATTAATAATAATAAAAAGAAAAGATAATAAAACTTCATAACATACATCCATGAATTATTCTAGCTACTCAGTCAAACCGTACTCTATGGAATCCTAAACTGGAAAGCTGCTTGGGAAAGGAATCACATGCCAAAGGGTGGTTATGAATAGTCACTAGCAGAATAGCTTTATGAAAACAATAGCTCTAATGCTTGCATGCTGTTCTATGTCATTTAAAGTATTGCTGTTCATTGTAGAAAATGAGACTTCTAAGCTGACCTTCTGTTTTACCTTTGGGAAAGCTAATGCTAGGGGGAGGCTGGCTGGTTGTTTTTCATTATGGTATGTGCCACAAATGAGAATGTCAGGAAGGTCTGAAATTTCATCTCATCCGAATCTATTAATGTTAATGTTCTTTTCATTATGATTTCATCAGGATTAATTAACAGAATCTGTGAATAATATGCTGCACATATTTGATATGCAAAACCAAATCAACTGTACAATTTATGTTTCCTTACAGCTGGTGCTTCACATATTGACAGTCAGGAGTATAGACTACATGCATTAGTCTACACCAGCTGTCTGTGCCCAGCAGCTTGCCTTCCTGAGCCATGAGGTGCCCTGGATGACAGCGAAGCCCAGTGCTAGCAGCCGATCCTGCTGGAGTCAGAGCTTCTGCAGTGGACAGCCAGCCCAGAACACAATAGCCTCATTTTCTTACAGGCTGAGGAGTTTCAACAGCTTTAGATTATGCTAGTATACATCTGTCTTGACTATTGCACTTAAAAATTGTTCAGGATAAACTTATGGAATGTCCAATATTTATTTCCAATGACTTCTCCAGTGGTCACTCTGAGAGCCCTATAAATTGTCTTACTGACATGATTAAGTAGACACAGTAGATACAGGAGTGGGCTGCTTATAATTCCCAGAAAAGCACTCATGTACAGCAGAAAGAAATTTCTGTTGATAGCAGTGATCGTGTCCAATTAACCCTTCTCTACATAAATAACTGATTTTATACAGAAGCTATTTTTTAAGTGTCTTTTTTTTTCTATTTTGTTGGCAGATCACAGGATAAAGATTCGAGGTCCTTTGTACCTTTTTAAAAGCATGACAAACCGTATTTATAGGCAACAAGATCTTGATGTATTGTTATATTTTAAGGCATAGAACCAAAATAGTACAAATCTGTTTTCTGATTTCACTGGGCTTGGCACTGGCTCCTGGATATTTATGACTTAATTTCTTCCACTCAAATGTGTTATTTGATTTGAGTGTTTGTGAAAGCTACCAATCTGACAGTCCTGCAGATTGAAGCCTTCCATTTATTCACCCGTTAAGTACAAAGTTCAAGTTTCCCTTTCCAATTAAGGTGCCTCTACCCGTGCTGGCCAGACCACCTCGGGGAAGGAATCATTTAGATTCCAACCACACACTTTCCCCTGCCTCACTCCTGTGAATGCCAGAAGAAGCCGATTTGTGCCAGCTGTTGCATATTTCTAATGGGTACACTTGTCTACAGGGAATAAAGTGATCAGATAACTTCTAGAAGGTGACAATTTCAGGTTACTACCAGTCTGGGCTGGATTTGAACTGATACTCTGGAAGGAAATCATTCTCTCCCATTACCAGTTCAGATAAGCTTTGGAGTTTCTACGGGGGTCTAAGAAGTATCTTAATAAAAGTGGATCCGTTTAAAAAATATATCCATTAACAATTAAGTGGATTATCTGAATTGCAGGATGTATTAACTGCACTGAGATGTGGCTTGCACTTGATAGGTAAGGGAAGTAGCTCATATAAATGCAATACATGTATATTATACCTGGTGCACATTTATCGAAACAGTGTCAAGTTTTGAAACAGCTTACATTAACTCTGCATCTGTGCTGTGAATCCAGAAAGAAGTTGAGCTTTGCTCAGCTAAATCTTTTTTCATGGTGCTGGCAGCTGAGAAGTTGTTTGTTACTGATACGCTTACTTGCCACCCCCCACCCCCCCACCCCACCCCGTTTCATATATTGAAAAGAACATAAATGAGAATAGATTGATTCTAAAGTAACAGAAGGAGAGATGCAGAGACAATAATGATGAGCATGTTGCAGTTGGATGGATTACAGGAGAGGTCCAAAACCTCCAGGTTTTCACTTTCCCACAAGAGAGTCAATTCTGAAACTTTAATATATAGGTAGAGATATGCCAGAGGGGGAGTAAGGAGGCATCGCATTCCTATCTGTTGTTGCAACTTGATGTCTTTGGTACCAGTCGCACTACTGGCACCACGCTGTAACAGCTGAATGAAGAACCTCACTGTTTTGGGGAGAAGGTAGAGGGGGATGTGGTGCATTCCCAAGAAGTTGCGTTGAGCCTCCCATCTGTACTATTGCCACTGGTTGGAGATGAAAAGAAGCTTGGCTAAGATTTCAGCATGCTGTATGTGGCACACTTGGTCCTTGGTGTGTGACCCACAGAGAGGGCTGAGCCTCACCATTCTTGTCAGAGGCATACATTTCTGATTAGACTATTGATTTCTCCAGTGTTTTCCACTACCCTGAGTGCCCTGAAAAGCTACTATAAACTTTTTTGCTGCTGGAGAAAGTATGAGTGCTGCTAGTGTGGGCTTTGGAAAAGGGTAGAGAAAGCAACAGGGGCAAATTATCTCGGGAAATGGGGATGTATACACAATATAGCTGAAGCCTTGGCAACAGCTGGCAATTGCTGCCAATGGCATGTATATTGACTAGTCTGCAAGTTCAATCCAGATGGCCACGTGGAACAAGAGACATTGTTCTGTTGAATCTGAACTGTGAACCTGGAAAAGAACTCACAGTAGATGAGACAGAAAAAGAAAAATGCCTATATGTCTTCCCCTGCTTCAGCTTCCTACCTTCCTCAGCTGTTTGGGCTGAGGTTTATTTGCTTCTTCTGCTGTGTTTTTAAAGGACTGGCTAAAATCCTCCAAGTTTTACTTTGATGGGTTTTTTTCTTCCACATCTTGTTACTTTTATGTCATTTCTCCTGTCTAAAGTTCCTCTTGACAAGCAACTCCGTGTCCTGCTTTGCCAGGTGACTGACTGATTAGTTACTGGTACCCTTGACCAGGCTGTCTCCTCTGCAGAGCTCCATTTACCACATCCATGTGGTATTTCCACATGAATGAGTGATCACCGGGGACCCAGAGCCTTCTCCTGTTAGCCCTGTATCTCTTTCTACTTCTACATAGATGAAGATACTCAGACAGACAAAACCTTCAATCAATTTACTGTTTGGAGTCTGACACACACAATGACAATCCACAGTATTAAAGAGAACTCATGGAGTTTGAAACAGATTTCTCAGATCATTGCAGGACTAGTTATTTGCACTTGGCTAGCACATGCTAGGTCGTTCTTATATCAAGTCTCTCAGCAGGAATCCATCTTTTTTTTTTTTTTTTTTTTTTCTTGTGTTAAGGCCTCTAGGTTTATTGTAGTGCTATTTTAGCCTACTAGTAGACTGAAAGCAGTATGAGATATATTCATCACATACAGGAGGAAAATTCTGTATACTGTAAGGATGCGGCCAGGTTTTTTCTTCCTAGCAGGCAGGAAGAACCAGACTCACCAATTCCCTGATCTGCAGTGCTTTCCTGAGAATTTTGGATTTCAAACTTCAAACTTTATACTAACAGCTCAGGTCAAAAAACTAATTCCCAGCTGTATCCTGAGACTTGTCTTTGATCTGCAAGAGGGAAATTTTCTCTGTGGAAATCTTTTTCTTTCTGTTTTGTTAGGTAGTTGCACTATAGCCTGAACAGAGAAAAATCAGTGTCTTTTGCGGCTTGCCCTTTCCTGGGAGGTGCATTGGGGAGTTAAGGCAGCTATTTAAATCAAGCAAATTTTGCTTGAAAGCCTAGTCCTAGATGAGCTGCTCCCACACAAGAAGGGAAAGGAGACAAGAAATAAAGAGAACCTGGCTTGGGAGAATTTCTAGTCTCTATCCCACTTTCGTAGACAGAGTTTACCAGGAGGCCAACATACAAGATGAAGCCTAGACAAGAACTCAGCTATATCTTGAACTGGTGACTGTACTTCTGAGTGGTGCTTTGACACTCTTTGTCTTGAGCTTACCTTTTTTAACCTGGGAGAACCCTACAGACCAAGGCAAACATCTTAGGTGGAGAAACAGACCTATCTGTAGCATGCAGATTCATAGGAAATATGCCAGAAAACATTATGTGTTATTTTTAGGATATTTGCAGCTAAACTAGATAACCTGTTAATGGACACTAGGAGAGTGTTGTTTGGGGCAGGCATTTCCAAACATGTTTAGAAGATCGAGAAGCTTAGAGTAGTCATCACAAATAATTTTGTGGACTATTACATCCCATTGACCAGTTTAGCATTTCTGGCTTTTGCTGTGGCGCGTATGTCACTTATATCCACCTACATCCACCATGACCCTCAAAGCAGGTGGCAACTCACTAAAAAAATCAGCAGGCAGTATGGGACGCTTTGGTTTATGATTCATATATTTCCAGCTCTGCTTCTAATTTTTCAAAAGAATGCTTCTCAGCATGCATCAGTAAGAGATTAATCTTGTATCCATCTCAAAAATAACTGTTCATAGTTTTCCTGTTTGTCAGGAACTCTCCTTTTATTCTCAGCAAGTAGCCTTCTGTTATATGGATGATGTGCAGATGGTCGTGCTTTCACCTTTAGATCCTATGGTGGACAGATTTGGTAAGTGGCAGTCCTCCTCAACCTGCAAAGCACTCTGCCAAAGTCATTCATTTCTTAAAAGAAATTAATAACACGGCACATCTATTTACATAGATTCCTAGTTCTACTGTCCCCAGCCATCTTAGGGTTACAACACAGAAACTTAATGGAAAGTTAAGGCTGTACAGGCATTAGAAAAGCCAGCTTAAATCTTGATCTCTATCATAGATATGCAACTGACAGTCAGATACTGCAATTTTTAATTTTACAACTACAAATACTGGGTTTGGAAAAGGATAACTCTTTTTTTTTTTTTTTTTTTGTTAAAGCATGGGTAAATATATTCACAACACTAAAACATTTGCATTATTAAAGCATTTGAATGAACTTGAATAAATTGCTGATCTGAAAAGATTATAATTATTTTTGCCCAGATACGAATAAATAATTTTTTTGCAGCATCTGTAAGCTTAGACAGTCCGTTTGCCCTTGTGTACTTGTAAACTCATAGAGCAGTTGAGTCACCTGGATCAAAGCCATATTTTAATAAGACATAGGAGAAACAAAGTATATTTGCTGTCAGCTTTCTCTACTGGAACTACAAAATTAACTGTAATTTATTTAACTTCTTGGGAAAAAAAGAAAAAGAAAAAAAAAAGAAAAAAAGATGACCCTTCATCTGCTTGGAGAAACCAAAATGGTTGTTAACCATCTTCAGTGACCTTTCTCTTTGCTGACAGTTGTTTTGTGACAGGTGAATGGAACAACTGTCCATGCCTTTCTGTGACATGCAGTGAAAGGTTCAAAATGGGTCTGGGGGACTTCAGATGTGTTTACTGCCTTACACAACTGGTAGGTGGTGCCAGCTGCAGGCAACAGTGAAGATGCCTCAGCAATTCAACAAGCAAACATAGATGAGTATCTCATTTGAAGCATACATATTTTTTTTTTTTATTTTTTAACTTCTCTGCTGTCTTTTGAAGTTGTTGAGCTTAGCATGTTGGAAACATTCAATTTGGTTTTACCTTCGTTGGATAAGGTGATCATTAAGGATGGTATGGGATGGAGGAATGAGAAGCGTACCCATCAAAGTTTAGTTGGTCTCCCTGTTTTACTTGGTTAACAAAGTTCCCTTTAAAATCGGCAGAACAAAATAAAAGCATGAACTCTGCCTGACTGTATCGGCAAACAGTTGTTTTTGCCGTGTTCTGCCTTCCTTTCTGTTGGTACAGTCTATCAAGCAAAAAGTTACAGATAACACAGTAGCTGAAGGCTCCTGATACATGGTTTAATGGTACTAAAGATAAAAGACTTCCCACTTCCCACACATTTTTTAAAAGAAGATGTGGAGTTGCTGGAGCTTCTGAGAAGAAAATAAAAGAATTTCAGGTTCAGGGCAACAGCACCACACATATTGTTGCTAGTTCAACCAGTTTCAGGAACGCCTAGAGAGCATGGATTAGTAAACCAAATATGCATGATACCTAATGACTACTATTGTTCTTTTGTGAGAGACAGCACTATCACAGACAAATCAAAAAGAACTAGACCTAATGCATGGAAATTCTGCACAGGAAGAAGAGTTCCAGATTGCTAGGAATGTCACATTTCCAACAGGCAAAAGTGATGAGGGGGAAAGGATGGCACATGGTAGTCCTGTGCAGTGGCTATGGTCCTTGTCTCCCATTTATGCTTGCTAAGATGTTTCCCACTCAGGTATAAGACACAGGAGCCTGCTAAAGGAAAAGCACTTGTCCTGACCTTATCTATGCAGCATAACATGGAAGAAAAATAATTTCAAGCAGTCTGATTCATCAAAAAACCATGTCTTTCCTGGGGTAAGCCAATAATCTGCAAGTTACCCCTCCATCCAAATTTGACAGTTGGTGAGAAAGAGGTGCTGTGGCAGAATACCATTTCTACACTACTGATAACATAAATAAAATTCTGTCCAGTGCTTGTCTAAACCAATGACAATCTGACATTGGCTATTATAACAATAGCTCGACTGGAGAAAAGTAGTATTGTACCATGCCTTATTGTCTCCAACTTCTTGCCTAGATGCTTTCTTTTCTAACCCAAGACTACTATTTCTCAGCTCTTTCTCATGGTACAAACAGAGATCAGGATTTTTTTGTTAGCTCAGACTTGCACATTTTTTTCATCTGACTTGTGCCTTGTCAGTGAGATCTGTCACAGTGGCTGGGAAGGACCAAACTAACGAAAAAATTAAAAATAAGGATATGTGTATTATAATTTGTCTTGGATAGCTATAGTTAAGGTCTTCCAACAATCCTGGTGAAAGCATTTAAAGATGATGCAGCATAAAGATGATTTTCTCCTACATGTATGAGAACTTCCAAGCCTTCTCTGGTTATCTTTTGATCCTTTTGAATCCATCTGGAAGATGCTGGAAAGGCTGGAAGTTGCTGAGGATAAGTACCTAGCCATTTCCACTCGTATTTCTTCTCAGCAATGAAAGGACTATGCAAAATTATCACTGTGACATGATGATGCAAAATGAGGCAGAGAGTGAATGTCCCACATACCACAGCAGTGCCAGTATATAACCTGCTGCTAGTCTACTTCAAAACAGCTAATGATTTTTTCCTATTGTAGACATGATACAGTTCCTAATTTAAGAAATTTTACTTCAATTATCCTGGTAATGGAAGTTATGCAGGCTCCTGCAGCTCCTGGACTAAAAGCTCTACTTTTCTCTGCAGTTTTGATAGTGGGCTAAAATACTCACTGCAGTGGATCTATGAACCTTTTTACTCCAAAATGAATATTTATACATTTTGCAGTTTTGTTACCTCTTAGTTTTCTAAAATTTTGTACATATTCAAGGTTAAGCCTACTTTACATTGTTTAATGCTAACAATAGTTTACTGCTTGTAATTTATAAAAAATGTGATTCCTTGTTGATTTTTTCTGACTTTGAACTATCTTCTGGCTGAGCCCCTGAGTTTCTTGCTTTTCATTATATGACGCAGTCTTCTAAAGGCAATTGTTCCACTAGGAAGACAAGGTGAAAAGGCAACTAAAATAATACAATGTGTCATCAAACTAAAATGTGGTACAATTTTAGTGTATTGTTACTGAGGGAATTCCATTTCTGTATCTTTTCCTCTGTGCTCAGAAGTAAGATAAACTAGTGAGCATTGGTAATTCTGGTCAGAAATTTTCAGTTATATAACATACTGACATATACACATTGTTTATACAAGACAAAAGCAAAATTTAATCCCTACAGACAAAAGACCATTAACCTTAAAACTTTCATTACTTCTAGATTCATGATATCCTGAAGATAGAAACTTGTTTTCTTTTCCAAGAAAAAAAGCCTTGAGTCTCTGGCAAAAGACGTGCAGCTTCCTCATGGTATTGAAAATCTAAAAATTGCCTCAGTCAAGGATTTAATATGCTTTGGTGCCACTATGTAGCACTCAGTATATTTCTGAAAGCTTTGTAATGGTCAATTAACTTGGTTGGTAAACTTAGAAAATACCAGCTTTTTGTGGAGGTGGCATTCAGTAGTAGCTGCTGACGTTACTACAGATCCATTCTGCATACCTGTCAGAGACCACAATCAGGGTTTGAGGGTCTGTTGCTTCTGACTGTAAGGTTACAGGGTAGGAGAGCAGTCCTTCTGCCAAGAACCTGGTACCTGGGAGCTGAGATAAGCGGAATTAATAAGTGTAAGAAATCACAGATGAGCATGAAGCAAACTAAGGTGCTTTCTTCTGTCAACTCTTCAACAACTTCTCTCAGACTTTCCACAAAATATCCACAAAGCCAAAAGATAAAAGCAAATTAATTAGACTCAAATTCAGAAAATATACTGTGCTTTCTGCAATGAAGAATGTTTTTTCAAGACCCACTGATTTTTCCCCGGTTTCCTGGACTCAGGCAACAACAATTCCTCACTTTTCTTTTTTTTTAATTGATTATTGTTTAAACTAGGTTTTTTATAGAAACACAAACTTATGGAAAAACATAATTTCATGAAACTCCACTCACTGGATACAGAGCTAGATCTCAAAAGACCTAACAGATGTTGCATTAAATGAGAAGGGAGAGAAAGAACTTCACGTAAGCAAAATAATCAAGTCAAAGTAAAAATTAAGTAAGTATCGAAGAAGAAATATTTTATGGTTAATTATTTTCACAGAGACCATTCCAATCAATTACCATAAAACTTTTCCAATACTGAATGCCACGTTGGCAGCTAAAAGCACTAGAAACCTTGAATAAATACCTATGCAGGACTAACTTCCATGTTCACTACGCACTCAACTGTCATGACAGAGATAAGAGAGCAGCTGATTCCTCCCTGATCATTGGCCCAGTTCTGTTACATTCAGATCAGCATACACTTGGAATAGTTCAGTTGAAGGTAAAGAAGTTATTTTAAATTGATACTGTAGTAATTCACAGCAAGCTCTGATTCAAGGCAGATTAAATAACGTCATGTATTGAATACAGACATAAATGCAAGTCTTCACTCACTGAGCAGTGAATAAAAATAAGTATTTAATATATTGGTTAACTCACATTTAATTAGATTTGTTTAATGTTCTGTCCATTGAGATATTAAATAACATTTGCATCGACGGCAATTGTAATGCTTGCTTTCTTGCTGTGTGCTGCTGTGATAATTATTATTTCAAAGCAAAAGTCAGTCTTTTCCCCTCATTCAAGAGATACCGTCCACCATACGAATTGTGGATTTTATCTAAATAACTCCTGTGACCTTCAGTGAGCTTTAGATCAGTCTCTGAACAGGTCAAGGTTCTTGTGGAAAACAATAGCGTGAGACCTTGTACTTATGTCTGAATATATAATGCCTGTGCATAGGGGGTGTATTAGAAGGAATCACAACATCTCAGAATGGCTGAAGTTGGAAGAGCCCTCCAGAGATTGAGTCCAACCTCCCTGCTCAGAGAAGGGTCAATTAGAGCACGTTTCCCTAAGGCCGTGCTGGAACATAACTCTAAGTACTTCTTTAGTTCTAAATTACTGACTTTCCCAATTTAATGTTCTTACATAAAACTTTATTCTACATTTTACTCAGTAATTATGGGATCATTTGCCAATCTTTTGTGGCCTCTTATCAAGAGAGTGGAATCCTGTTGTGCATTTTACATTTAGTATTATAATTTTTTTTCACTGAACAGGGCATCAGGATTTGGAGTTTTAATGCAATCTTGGAAATTATTGTAATGTGCTAAACTAATTTTGACCTTTTTAAGGTTCTGCATTTTGATTGCAAAGCATTTCACTTCTTTAGCATGAGTCAGCGAGACTACAATCAATGGAGAAGAGAATTAAACAGAACTATTGTAAAATTAATATATTTTGGAAGGGTAGGTAAGAGAGATACCTCTAAAACTGTCAAAAGACCTACCAGAAATGTCGCACTCTGAGCCATTTTGCTGTCAGACATCACTGCTGAGCCTTGATGAAAGTGGGACACTGTATACCCACCTAGGTTTCTATACAGATAAAGCTCAATTGATGTCCCACCGATTTTAACAGAAGTGTGCCCACAAATTGCTGTGTTCATGACCATTTGCAGAACTGCTCCACTGAACCTTTTCACTATTTCCCTGGATGTTTATTAGCTGACATCTTGCAACATCCATGTCCTTCTGTAGCTGCTTATTTTTTAGATTGAGAGCTATATGGCAATTAGCTTAGAATAAGAGCACTTAGAAGTGATTGATTGATGTTGCCTATGCGTACCTGATACTGATTGTTGATGAGAGTCATATTTCAGTTAAAATTACAGCTTTTCTTGCTACATATTACTAGTTGAATATGAATTAGAGTAGCCTTCGTGCTGTTAACTCTTCTGGCCATTGCAAAGCCAGAAATACACGGAGCATGGGGCTGAAAAGAGAGCAGATCTCCAGGGTTACAGCCAGTTTAACAAAGGCATTTTCCTTGGATCAGGGAAATAGGGTGTACAAATCAAGACAGGATGTTAAGGCTAGTCCTAATCTTAACCCTAATCTCCCATTTCCTTATAAAGAGATAGAGTGACACTTGTTCCATGGGTGGTATTCTCTTTCTTCTATTCCTGTATTCTGATGAGGTCCCTAATTTGAGCACATTGTCAAATTTTACAAGCTTTGAAGTGACTGCAGTGTTTTCTGTGAGTAAAGTATATTCTCATATGCTAGAATTAAAAAAATAAATGTATATTACTTTTTATTGTCTATGAAGTATTTTATTGACTGAAAATTTAATGTATGATTTCAAAAAGTAAAATCTGATTTACATTCTGAAGACCAGAACATATTATTCTGAACTGTGTAAAATGAAAAATAATCTACATTTTAGAAAGATAGCTCATGAAACTGCTTTCCAGTTCAAGGTGATTTGGGTCTCGCACATTACTGAAACATTTATGAATCTTTTAGGTTACTGAAATTTCTGTAGTGGAAAGAATAAATACACCAACAAAGAACAGTGGCTGACAGTGACCTGAAAGTAGTGAGAGACAAAGTCTGTCTGATCTTACTTGAAATGATGTTTCAGACTTCACAGTTTACACTAAGAAGGCTCTGTTATCAATCAGTGACCTTGTTAGCAATCTCAGTGGGCAGACTAATTAATGATGCTGCTTTGCATAGATTTGGGGGATGAATAGGAAATGGATATAACATAATTAAACTATTGTAAAGTCTCAGTTTTGAACTACTACTTCTAAACATGTTGGTGGATATGTGAGTTTAATCAAAGCTAATAAATATGCATGGATTTACCTTGCATCAGTTAATTTTTGGAGCACAATCTTACATACAGCTCTCTGTTAGATGCTGCTTTTGGATGCCTGTGCTGTGAATGAAGTAAAGAGCAGCATTTCCTACAGTCTTTAACTCACAGGGCAGACTGGGAACAGACTTGCCTTGCTAGGATTTCCCGGTCTGTGTTTTGCTGGGTGCCACCACAGTGGCTTCCGCCCTTAGCATCCATGCAAGTGTGAAGTAACAGTGCTGTAGGTCATCCCCTCAACGATGGGGCAGGAGGTTAGGGATACATATTACTGTTGTGAGGCGTGTCATAGTGATGCAGGATGTTACTGCTTTGAAGCAATTTGTCAGCAGGTCAGTATTCTTACCTTAGCAGATGCGATGTTACATTTAGCTGACTTGCCCTGATTCTTTTCACATTTTCACTTCTTGTATATTGGGCTGCAGGATTAAAGTAATTATACTGAGCAGAAGATTACAAAATTTCTTGCATATTTCAATAGCACATAGGCTTTGCAGTTTGCACATCCACAAAATGGAAGCTGTATCAGTTTCTAGGAAAATAATGTGCATTTAAATGAAATATTACCTCCAAACATATACATTAAAATGGCACCAGCCCAAGGTGCAACAAGGGGTACAGCATAGACCATGTTGGTGTTCCAGAACTGGTGTTCCCAATCACTGGCTTCAGTGGCTTCTTTACATCATGCCAAACACTGAGTTTATCAGTGTGACAATATCTTGCCTAATGGCACAGGGATAATTTAATGAGGATTTTTAGGGAGCAGAGTAAGGAGAAAATGAAAAAGGGGAAAAAAAAATAATAAACTCCTTCGCAAGGGAGGCACTGTTAACTGGCCAGTATCCCTACTTGGCTCCTTCTAGGCTACGGAGGTTTAATCTTTGCAGTCCTAAGGCTAGGATCAAGGATTCTGAATCACTGATGTATAAAACACCAAGGAAGCCGAAGCAGTTTTTTGCATTCACTTGAAGGGAATCTCAGACATACAAACAGCCAGAAAGTGCTGCAAGAAGGCCACTCTTTTACCCCGAGTCCCTGGTATGAATGAAACTCATCAAAGTTTGCAAAGAAGGATGAAAATTCATGCAAAAGATGATAAAACTGGCCTGTGGCTCCCGCATGAGCAAATAATACATGTTTTTATTTAAACAGATGGGAAAGTCACAAATTGTGTCCACCAAAGAACACAACAGAGATAACTGTAAATGTCACTTATGGTCGTAACCATTTTTGATTAACCCAGTGCCTTTTGAAGTTTGAAGATGAGTACAGTAGCTAGTTCTTTCACAGCTACTTGATTGTTCTAGCTGCTCTGCAGTCTAGCCCCTTTAAGCTTTTCCATTATGTTGTGTGGGCTGTATTCCATGCAGCAGAGCTCTCAGACAAAAATACTGGCTTCAGAGCAATTCATGGATGGGGAAAGTGGTACACACAGCCAAAGTGTACTTACAAAAACCTGCCCATGTTTCATCACAAATCTGGGACATACTGTGCCCAAAGAGTTTTCCAACATGTAGTCAGTCTTAGAAGTGGTAGCTATATTGAACAAAGGGATTATGATATGACTCCAAAAAATTCCACGTGCCTACGATATTTTATAATGATTTTTATCAAGTAATCTGGAGCTGTAGGCAGCCCATCAACAAACTAACCATGTAACAAGCCTAGAGGTGACTCCAGAACTGCCAGAGGAACCTGCCAAGGAGCCAGATGTCACTGGGAATGTTTCTGTCACTACTTCACTGCTGGGTACCATGGCTGTCACCAAACAAGAGAAGGAATGGGATAATGTACCATCTTACTTTTCTGAGGCTAGCAGCCTCTACATCAATCTACTGCAATTCTGTTGCTACTTGAAGTAAGTATTTCTACATCTTTGCATTTTTTTCCAAGCTAAAACGTGTATGTGTGTAAGGGAGTGAAATTCTAGATCTTAAAAAAAAAAAAAATTGTTTATTATTGATCACTACTGCTGTACATTCTTAGCTTTCAGTGTCATAGTTTGAAAGTGCAAGTGTTCAATGCCAGGCTGGATGGGCTTTTGAGCAACCTGTTGTAGTGGAAGGTGTCCCTGCCAATGGCACGGGGGTTGGAACTAAATGGTCTTTAAGATCCCTTCCAGCCCAAACCATTCTATGATTCCAGGATTCTATGAACTGAGACTTTCTATTTTGGGTACGTTTAGATCACATGGATTAGTAACTCTTTGGTTGTCCATGAGGATGGAATAAGTAGACCTTGGAGCCGTTATGGAGTTAAGTTCTACTACAACTTTTTGGCATTCAGAAACATCCAAAATCACAGTGTTGGTGTCCAAAGAAGGTCTGTTTCATTCGCTTTCTAGATTTTAATCAGTGACAAGGCAACACAAGTAAATTCTGGAAGGCACTGAACTCTTTTTGATCAGTGATGCCTCATTCCTGTACAGTAATATTCATTCCCTGGGCAGTAATATCCTGTTTATCCTTACATTTTTAATGGTTACCCATAATTCTGGCCATGCAGGTAACTGTAACTCAAACTTCATTCACCTAGAAACAGGCCAGTCCTAAACATTAGTTCAAAGAAAGGCCTAGGCTGACATATTGATATTATGCTTGATATCTCAGGCTTGTCTTTAGACCTTAGCGCACTTTTGTGCATCTGATGCAGGCATGGGTTAGACTCAGTGGGTAATGCAACAGATTTCTACACTATCAGTTATAAACACACCTCTGAGCCCATTCTGAATCTGAGATATTTTTCTGCCTCGCCACATGGTTTTCCTCAGAAATCCTGTTCAGGACTGGGCTGGGGACTGCCACGGTCTGTAAGGTGAGAAGCCAGGTGTGCTGGGTGAGGTGGCACAGTGGCCTCTGAGCAGGACTCAACTGCTGGCTAGATGAAAAGAACACCTCAGGACACAGCTACTCCTTTGTCTCCATCTCGCTCACTAACATGCTGTTCTCTTGCTCCATATGTAGTTTAACACTCTGTGACATATGTAAATAAATGTCTTCAAAAGTGGACACTCAAATTTCTCTGTTCTGCCACTTGAAATATTATTATGGAGTGTTTTTCCTCCTCTGCCACATGCAGGCTTTACCTAATCATAGTCCAATATTTACTGTGCAGGATACACTTTGTACTTTCTCAACTATGGATTTAGCTAAAGCTAAGCAAGAAAACGCAAACATTAAGTTAACCATACTTCCCTAAACTGCCAAGTAGAGCAGAAGCAACCTTTTCATCATTGTTACTTTCACTTGTGTGCAGAAAACGAGAAGAGGGATTGGTCATTTTGTTTTGGTTTCATATACACAGCACAAAAGGAAAGGGTAAGATTACAGAGAAGTTTGAGCAAATTGAGTATTTGTGAGCCAGCCTCTGGTTTCCTAAGTCCCTATCTAAAAACAGAAAGTGAGGTATTTCCAAAAGGCAATTGGGCTCTTAGATTCCCAGATCATGAAGATCAAGTGGATTAAACCTAGACCTTTAAGCTTAAACTGATTACAAAAAAATAACCAAGCCCTTAGGATACCACATGAGCTCTACCTTCACCTCCAGAGAAAGACTATGCCCTTGCCAGCATGGATCTGTAAATTGTTCTGGTTTCTTTGAGGAATTTCTACTTTCAGTATTTTCATCAAGAAGAAAAGGATGGAGTGACCAGCAAAGGTGTTGGCCACTGGCGTTAATGTACAAAGGCTATGTCAGAAATTGGTATTTCATATAGGCCCATGAGAAATTCTCATGTTATATGAGAGCCCATCCAGCATCCCTGAGCATGTCACAGGTCACCTGAACCATTGGTCTCCTCTGTCTTTCAGATCTGCATGATGATTTATAAAAGTTGGTACATTGGTGACTTTTGTTGTGAAAAATTATAGTTTGTCACATGTGAAGACAAGTTGCTGGAGAAACGAACCCAGGAAATCAGTCTTTTTCCCTTCCTGCACCTTTCCTCTAAACCCCTTTTTCCCACTACTGGGATTTGGTCACTTGCCTTGATCATTGCTGGAGTCTGAGAAAATGCACTCCACTATATTCCTGAGGCTGTTTCATGTATCTTTGCTTCAATTGCAAGCTACCAAACCTGTGGGATTTTTCTCCTGCTGCCCACTGTCACTAAAATACAAACTGACTAAATTTGAAGGGCCATGATGCTTAAAATGTGGGGAAACAATGTGTAGCACCCAAAGAGCTGTTTTTTCTACGTCTACAGCATCTGTTGTCTTCGTTTAAGTTTTTTTAGTACTGTGGTTATCAGGGACTGAGGCATCAGCATCTGAATCTCTTCCTTCCTTTTTCTGTCAGTTCTCTGCTGAAGAAAACATGGAGATTTATTTATGCTGGCTTAGTAAGAATATCCTTTCAAATTTAAAAGAAAGAAATCCAAGATCTGCGTGAGCTTTAGCTGAGAGCTAACACAGAATAGAATATGGCCTTAATATTTTTCTTTCAAAGTAAACACAGATATTTTCAAATAAAGGGAAAAAACACCAGTGATACTGACTCATCGTTTTTCTTAAACTGATGTAATTTCAGTTGGCCTCATATGGAGTGAAAGAATAAAGGAAAATAAGTGGGATAAACATAGATGCAGCAAAGGAAATTTATAATTTAATTTACCATAAATATTCTTTATTGAGTTTTTAATGTTTATTGTTTCAGGGTCTATGAGGCTGTATTTCCTATTTCATGTCCCTCATGTCAATGGTTTTGGAGTCTGTTTTTTCCTAAGAGATGCTATCACTTTTCTATATGCTATTAAACATATGTTGTTTAATACTAGAATATTTTTGGACCAGCTAAGCATCAGTCAGATCCTTTTATCATAAAAGTCTGTTCTGGAAAGATCACCTTATTCTAAGGTTACTAAAATGAAAGAAAGAGCCCTTGCACATTAGTCTTTTTTTTTTTTTTTTTGAAAAGATTTCCATTTCCTTCTCCAGACCTGCCGCTTTACTTGCTAGTTGTATTATGAAAAGCTGTGCTTATAGCAGACCTATTGTAGAATGAAAAGAGAAAATGCTTTGCTACAAGGCAGTAGCTAATTCACTATTCTTCAGGGACTGATATTCATCTATCCTTCAATAAAAGCTAATGGTTAAATAGACCCAATGCACTCAGCTAATCTAGGAAGAAGCTGATGGCTGGGGGTTGGGATTCAAAGTTCATGCTGAAGTGCTATTCCTGAAGACAAAGATATTCTTACATTAGCCTTAGAAAAAGATGACAATGCTACAAAAAAAATAAAAATAAAAAAAAGTAATCAGATGGCTTTCATTCTCAAATACATGGTTTTAAGAAAAAGTACGTACTGCATCCTAAAAAGTTATATTTTATTAATTTTTTACCAAGCATTACTTTTACAAATTTTTCTTTTTAAGGGATGTGAATATTTAAACAAAGAGATTACATTTTAAATAACCTTCTGTCTAGTCTTTTGCTACTTGAATTCCAACATCCTTAAGAAGATACAATGATTTTGTTCATGAAAAACAATTTTTGCAAAGCACTCCCAGAAGGAGGGGAGACGACAACACCACATTTCCCTCTGTATAACTACCATTCCAGTTAACGGTACTGCTGTGCTGTGCATATCAAACAGTCCAGTGCAAGAAGGGAAGCTCATGTGAGAAACCAACGACAAAAAACAAAACCCCACAACCAACACAACAGACTACACAAATTTTTTTAAGCAGGGTTATGACTTAAAATGCAGTATCTAGCAAAACACAGGGCTTCTGGACAGTTGCTGCAGCTGTGTATGACTGCAGATGCAGATATGTCACCAATTCTTTTAATAGATAACCTAAAAGTATTTTTTCTGTGCTGCAGGACATTTAACTTAGTCATACTGTGAATGAGCCTGAAAACAAAATGACCTGAATATATAGATGTATTATTTAACGGCAGAACTTTTGGTCACAAAAGGTCTAATTCTGGTCCCCCTGAAAACAGTGGCAAAGCTCCCCCTAACTTCACCAGGAACAGGATGCAATTAGCAGTACAGCTGGAACTGGTGGCTTGTGTCCTTATTTCTGGACCTTCTCACAGTGCGAGTGATGAAACGGCATATACTGTAACAAAATGTCACACCTCTGCACACTAGCTGATTGCTGGCAGAAAAGCTATGTTTTCTCAGAAACACAGGGCGAGGATGGGACAAGCGCCTGTGAGAGGGCTTGAAGATTTGTGTCTTCCCACAAACACAGTACTGCCAGTACTTTTTCTTTTCCTGCATATTTCTCCTCATTTTTCTGCTAGAGAAATGTACATACATATGCATACCTTTTATTTCACAAGTTTTTGCGCACTTTTGCAGTGTCGATATGTTAATACCTCGTTTAAAGGATATTTGCTGATAGGGCATCATCTGTCTGTCTGGGGCCAGACTATATGCCTCTCAGTTCAGAGAGAAATACTACAGTGCTATGGCAGCAGCTCTTCTTTCTCTTCAGCATGCAACAGTGGGGAAGTCTGGGGACAAATACAGTCTTGCAATAACCTGAAAAGCATGTTTGCTTCAAAAAGCTCAGGAAAGGGAAAACTTTGTGAACTGCATATTGGCACTGAGTGGATTGAGCTGTTCATGGGTTTAGGGATGGGATAAAGGCAGTCACTTAACAGACCTCCCACGTAGTTTCTGTGCAGATGTCTCAGTCCTTGTTTATGTAGAACTGATACCATGGTAGTTCAGCAGTGCAAAGTAATGTGGAGCCCGAGTAAGTAGTGTTGCAGAAATACCTGAGATAATGCATCAAACTGATGGAGGCCTCAGAGATGGTTAAAGGACAGCAGTTTTAATGAGCTGCCCAAAATCTTTCAGATTATTAAGTAAACTCATGGCAGCAGCATCATATATGAAAATAGAAGGGCATTTTGATATCTGAGATAAATTTGCTATATATCTATCTGAAAGCTATCTCAACAATTCTATATAATAAGGATCAAGACCTGTGAACAATAGTTTGAGAGGTACATTTTCACATTCTTTTATTTTATAGTTAAATACAAAAGATTCATGTTTTACACTAATAACTGGGTGAAACATAGTTTTGGACGCTATCAAATTGATCCAGAAATAAAATTTCCCATTATATTTTTGTAATATGGTAGGCTAGTGTTTGTTCATAGCTACTGATGTTTGTTATAAGTAGCCTTGGCTGAGCAGCTGGCAGAGAGCAGGGTGCCTCAGGGAGTAAGGGCTGCCGTAGGAGGTGCTCACCAGGCAGCACAGTCTGCTTACGCTACTGACAACAGTATGGATGGGACTTGGCTGTTTCTACTGCCATCTCCTGCAAAATAAGTCAGAGCAGGTGTAGCAAGTCAGTGGTGGTGGTACCGGGACCCTGTCAATGCTGGCTGTGTAAGATGGGGACTTATTGTTCAACTGCATTTACATTCTTGATGCTCTCAGCTCTGGCAGGATGGTAATTCAGGCAATGAAGATTGTGAAGTCATTACATCCCTGTCTCTCGTGTTGTCGTTGCAGGCACACTGGCACACGTTCCTAACCCTGTCTTTGAAACGCTTGTTCACTTATTTCTTTCTCGTTGCACATTACTTTTCAATTAGCTGTTTATTACATGATAATCTTCTTACAGCTTTCTTAGTGAGTGTTGTTCCATCAAAGACTGTAGTAGGAAACTCTGTTGCACCCAGCATGGGCAATATGGAGAACCTAGCTTTCTGCTTCAGCCTGCTAAAAAAGACTTGTCTTTCTATCTTTCCAACAAGAGAGTTTTCATTAAAAACGAAAGATTTTCCTCTTCTGTTTGTTAACATTCAGTGAATCAATTCCTTTGAATCTGCTTGTGAGACAGACGTTTTAAAGAGTAATCACCGAGGGCTGTGATTGATCTGTATCACACAGTTAGCAATTTATGAGTACGTGCCATTTCATTTTCTCAGGGTGTCATTTTTTTGCTAAATTTAAGCAACTCTGAAGAATTAAAATATTTGGAGGGTTGTCTGATGCTGTCTTCTCAATCAATTATACTGAGTGATTACAAGTGGAAAGGCCTGGGCTATTCAAATGTATTGTTTTCCACTGAAGAAACACTACAAAATGCAGATGAGGCATTTGATATCAGACAAACGGGTCACAGTCAATGTAGAAAACAAAAACAGGAGTACAAAACAGTCAATATATGAGGAGAATACATGGTGGAATAACTATTTCTCTCCATAAATATATATTACATTTCTTTTTGCCTCTTCTGCTATTGTAGAAACTGCCTCCTCTGCTTTTTAAATGTCATCCATATTTATCAGACTGCATGGTTCTTGACATTTAGGAATATTTTTTTATCAAACTGTAACTGAAGCTTTGACAAAGGGTACTAATTATCAAGGGACTGGATTTTTTTTTCCTTTTCTCCCCCTTTTTTAAGGAGCAGCAGGCTACAGAGGAATGATGAATTACCAGCTACTTCTGATGTTCCTGAGAAGTCCCTCTTCCCTTACTGTTGTAACGTAGCTAGAAATAGGAAGAATTTAAATGTTGTCTGAAGCATGTACAAAATGTGATAGGAGCTGAATAACTGGATTTTAAGACAGAGAATTCCTCAGGTTACTTACTTAAGTAAAAAGGGTTACCACCTGTTAGAGATACATACAATCCCCTCCGAAGGAAAATCTGTGAACATTTTTAAATGTAAATGCCGATTACTCACCAATGATGATTTCATTGACTATGGGATACGTAGCTTATACAATGTCAGCATATGATAACTAAAAAATTACAGCACAAAAATTTGAGAAAATGTTCTGTTATGAAACAGAAGGCTGCATTTTTTAAAAAAGTCTGTATACACTGTTGTGTTTATCAACAAAAGTTATTCATGTTGGAAATAATCTATTTTCTAGTCCTTATTGACAGTAAAGACATATTGGACCCTGATCAGAAATACAAAGATTGTTTTTCACAAATCCCTTTCATAGCTTCCAAATGAAGCCTAATGTAAGTGTATAGATATACATCTGAAATCTATTATTCATCCATTTTCAGTTGCCTAGCAATGGCACAACTGCAAAGGAAATAACAGTATGTGGTGTGTAATACATTTGGGGTTTTTTATTGTTATCGATACTCTTGTGTCCATATAGTTCTTCATTATGATCTTGCCTGCCATCACATATAAATTATTTGATTTCCTTGGCTTGTCAAACCCAAGCCACTTAGCTTGAAGTGAGATTTTTAGCTAAGGAAGAAACACAAGATATTCCCGTTACAAAATCAATTTTAATTTAGTTACTATGTCAAAGCCTGCTTTGAATACATACTCCATGAATTCAGCTGTGCTAACAGCAATGCTTAGGTGAACTATCTGAACTTATTTTATAAAAATTCAAGGCTAAACACAACTTTTATGCCTGGCTCAGCCTTGTTTTAATGTCATTAATTTCAAATTGACACACTGTCTTTACCTGCTGTTTATCTAACCATAGTTTCTATGTAAAGAATGAGGCCAGTCCTACTAAACCCTCAGGGGAGACCAGTGCCAAGTAGTTACCTGTGACAGCAGAAAAGAAATATAGACCTAGGTATTCCTAGGACTCGGCACTTTCTATACAGTGAGCTTTACTTCTTGTCACTCCTTTTTATCCTCCACATAATCCTTATTAATATTCTCATTTTACAGTTTTTAAATCATCATATATTTATGAAAAATAAGTATAGGGCTGTCCCTGCAAAGAATGCACAACAGACCAACCCAGCTTGGCTCTGCATATGAATTCACAACTCATTTTTTCTCCCTGAGAAAAAAATGCATCATATTGACCTAAAGCAAATAAACAAAAACAAGAAACAAAAAATCCCTCTCCTCCTTTTTTCTTTTTTCATAGGTTAGTGAAAACTAAAGCATTCTTGGCTATAGCATCCGTCTTACAGATTAGTGTCTCCAAAAAGCATGGAAGCATTGATTTATTTCTTATAGCTCCACATAAATTTGGTGCTCTTTTCCTCTTCTTGGTTAATCCCCCTCAGCACCAACTCATAGAAACTCTCTGGACTTCAGCGGATCAAGGTGAAAGAGAAAATCCTTAAAGGGTGCAGAGGGATGCAATGCTTCTGCTGGGCTCCGCTCCTTGCAGGTTGCAGGTTTCAAGTGTTGCAGAATGTGTGGCAAAATAATAGTGGTACAGTACAGAATGAATGGCTCACTGATGTGGTGCTCTGCCATTATCCCTGTAGGGTGGTGGAAAGGATGATCTGATCTTTTCTCCCTCATAGAAAATGTCATTGTCCCTTTTGAAGTTTTTTAGTAACTGGAAAACTAACAAATTGCCCTTTCTCATCTCAAAAATTTTAGTACTCCAGTATATAACTGTTAGAGATATTTTCATGTCAGTCATAGGATTTAAGGAACTACTGAAGTGTTGCACTGTTGTATCAAGTCCTGAAGACATACAAATTTCAACAGGATTTGGCTCACTTGTGTTGTACATATGTGTATGGGTAGGCAATTCATTAGCAGACCAAAATGGAAGCGAGATTATTGCAGTTACATAGATGAAGGGATTTACCCACTTGCCTGTATGGAGGTCAGTTCTTGAGAGTTTCAAGAGGAAAGTTCTCAGTGTTTCGTATTCCCTAGGCACTCTCCACCTGCATTTGGGTCTCCAGCCTCTTTCATTGCTAGGCAGAGAGGTTTTTTTTTCTCCATGGCTTAAGTGGTTGTTAAAAGTTCACTACTTCACTAGGACCCTATTTCATGCAGAACAGGTGTTAAGGGTAAAATATTGCCTGGGAGCCGAGGAATAATCAGCTATTTATCCTGATTATGAAAAATCTGTATTGTACTTATTCTGTGGTAGACTCCTATGTAAGGTCAATTTATGTGACCTGATATAAATGCTGTAGCCACCAGGTGTGCCAGCTGAGACAGGCATCCCTTTTGGTTTCTGCATTCACCTACTTTTGAATATTTTTGCCTGGCAGAGAGAGCACAGAAATTCCATGATGGAGGATAAACAGCCTTCAGCAAATACAACGTTTGAAGGATGGTGTAAAAAGGAGAAAAGAGAGAAGTAAGTAGGAATAAAATGTAGCAACCCCCTTGAGAGAAATTATTGCCTAGCAATTTAGAGTAATTTCCATTTTTAAGTAGTCCTTGTGAGGAAGAGCAAGAGTAATTTTCAGTCTAGCACTTGAACATTGAACTAATGGAGGAATGGCAAACTGCACTGGCTTCGGCAGAGATCCAGGTATTTTTTCCAGACAGACCTTTTTCTGCTCCATATTTAAACTACATTTGTCTTAGAACTGCTTGAGTCTATTTTAAGGTAAACTAAGATCTCATTTAGCCTTGTGATATTTTCAAGCTTCAGCAAGAAACAGTGACAGGATGAAGAGATCAAAATTATTACACTTTAGTGAACAACAACTTTGGGGGAAAGGACTTAGTAAATAGATGCATGACATTAAAACCAGGGCTTTAGTAATGCGTATGTCGCTGGCACTTTGGCTTACCTGTCATGTTAAAGTGCTCCTAAATCTCCTACGTAAAGCACCTGAGTATGCCCAAGAAGGGTTTGGAGGTACTGAGAGAATCCTCTGCTGTGAACTGGCTGTCTGGCAAAAGTGAGGAGTCATCTGTGCCCCTGTGCCCCTGGGCAACCTCCTCAAGAGTTGGCTGGTTGCTCCCACATGGCAGTCAATTTGGCCCAGGCCTCCTCTGGTACCCCGATTGCAATCCCAAGGCATATGTCTGTAGCTTTAGATATATGTGTGTCTTTTGCTTCAAAGTGTCTGAAAGGAAGTGGCCCACAGCGCAGATGTGACAGATGGTGAGAGTATACATTGCGTGCTCTGAGACCTGCCATGAGGTTAAGGGAAGGACAGTACTGACAGGGCAAGGTTTGGTGTGGTTTGCAGATCTCCGGGGAGTGAATACGCCATATCTAGCAGAACATCTGCCCATCGCCTTTGGGGAATGAGGCTAGCAACGAGCTATCAGAGCCACACTCAGGCTTTGTGCCTCGGAATCACTCTGAGGAGAACCCAGGAGGCCAGAGGACCCCTTCTTTAGCAATGTGGATGCTCAGAACCCACCAACAAACCAAGAAGCTAGGTTACACAGCAGCATAAATGTATTTCAAAATAGGTCAGACAACTAACTTTCTGAAGGCACCCTACTATTCTGGTTGAACAGTAAGATGTTTGGATTACCTGGATATGTACATTTTTTACCTCTGAAACTGAGTGACATGAAGCTACCCTGGGTCTTCCAGGCTTTGAGTGATACACACGGTAATACTATGATTCCATTACAGGCACAGATTGTAGACAAGGGAAACACAGAGAAGTTTAAAAAATTTATCTAAGGGCTTTTATTCCTATGGAATTTTGCTAGAAAAATCTGTGGCCTGACTAGCGTGCTCACAGTCACACACAAGTTGGTGGCAGAGGAGAGAAGAATTTGTGACTTTAGAATGCTGAGATAATATCCCTACCACCTGGCAAACACAGCTGTAACAGAACCAAGTCACTAACACAGTTGCCCTAGAATGGAGCCGCAGCAACTACTTAGTCAAATGAATCAATAGTCAGCTCATTTCTCTCCTTCTTCTGAACCCTTTAGGTTAATAATTTTATTTAATCAAACTCCTTTGTGTCTTCGTACTTGTAGGACGTGGAAATTGCTCACATTTTTAGAAGCATGAGTTTTTAAAGAATACTGAAAAATTAAAAGGACCGTGCTCCTTTTTTTGTATGAAAGACAGCTTGAGTATTAGGATTTTGTTTGGAAGTTATATTTTAAAACTTGATTTAATCCAGGCAATCACAATGCACAATTTGTTTTGCACAGGGTCAATACACAGCCAAGCAGTAATTTTGTGATGTTTGGCACAGAAGGAGGTAAAAGGTAGCTTTTCTGGAGATTGCCAGCATCTCCAAATCCATTTTAAAAGCATAATGAAATAGCTTCCTGTTCTATTCTCATTCTTTCAGTTAAAAGGAAAAAAACTTCTTTTGTGTACAATGGGAACTACTGTACCTATTCTTATTGCAATGGACGGGAATGTAGGGCAGTCTTGCTGTTGCAGTCAGTGGATGTAAAATCATGCAGGGATGCCCAATCCAGCACAAGCTGTGTTGATCAGTTTATCTTGGCAATGCGTGTTTATTGAGCTGGTAAGAAGCTACAGAAGATCTTGAGAAGGGCAACTAAAATTATTAAAGACATGCAGCAGGTGCCTACATAAAGGCACAGAAAAGGCTATAACCTCTCAGTTTGGAGAGGAAGAAACTGAAGGGGATTATGATGAATACGTGAGGGTGCTGCTGAGTAAGATAAATGCAGACTATCATTCAACAAATCCTGCAGTACAACAACTAGATGACACAGCAGAAGCACAGAGCATCATCAGGTTTGTGAAGAGATTCAATAAATTAATGGTAAAAAATCTGGAAACTGGTACTAAAGGAGGATAGTCGCAGATGTATCTTCTAGCATCACCCATCCAATGACCATGGATGCTGGGAGCCAACCAAGAGAAATGGCCAGGTTGCACACTCTTCCTAAATAACTTTTCCCAGTGCCAGATAGAATAAAGGGCTAGACAGACTGGTCAGATGCACTGAGTGTTTCTTATGTTCATGCTGATGGGCATACATGCTCTGGTGCAGCTGAAGTGTACCTGCACAATGTTCTGCCACGTGGTACAGACATATGGAGTTTTTTTTCTAGCAACAGAAAATATCACCATGACCTAAATTTAAAAGATGTTTGTAAGGGAGTTCTACGTACCAGTTAGCAGAATTAAAGCACTGAAATTTTAAATAGTGCAACACAAAACATGGCTTGGTTGACTTCCCCACTGTCCAGATAAGTCTCATCTGACCTGGCTTCAAAGAGGCTGGCCATCCATAATAAGCCATGTTAAGACTGATTTTTGCCCCGAAAAAACTAAACCCAAACTGTAAACTGATCTTGCCTTTACATATACAAAGGGCACACTACAGATTCCACTGGTTGCTATCTGCTGAATCATTGCTATGTGTAAATCATGAGGTAAAAATTCAAGTAGAGCCTTCTAGTGCCACTCCTGCTGCCTATGTGTGACTGTAAGCAAGAGAGCTTTTAAGGGTATATCTTCAGGAGCTCTGAGTCTGGGTCCATTAGTACTGGATTATTCATCTGTTCTGCAAATTTATTGAGAATTTTGGCTCTTCTGTAATGCCATAAATTAAGCAATGTTTTCTAAGGTTGATCTAAGTGGCAGTGCTGAGAGTTCAGACCATAACTTTTTCTATTCCTTACTTTCATCTATCTTTAAAATGGAGACTCTGAGGCTTGCAGAACTTTTAATGTTATTAATGTTTGTACAGTGCTCAGGCAAAAGATACCATACAAAGGCAAGATCTTATTGCTTTAATAAAAGTTCAGGGCCTTGTCTTTTTTTATTATTATTTATTCCCATTTGACCTTTGAAAGGGGTAAAACCTGAACTTTCTACTGTTCCTAAATATCATGTCAGGTCTTATGATTTAAAACCTTTAGCCTCTTTGCTTTAGTGTTAGTCATCATTAATGGCTAAAGCAAATACACTCCATCTGATGCTTTGAAATAGAGAAATAGACATTTTAAAAATAATAATGGTTATGAAATAGCCGTACTTTAGCATTAATATTATTGGACCATAGAGCTTAAGATAACTGGATTTTAAAATAGTAATTCCAGTGAACTCCTATGGTAGTTAGTAATTCACAAGCAACACTTTCTTACCTTGCCATTTCTTGTGCTCACTCTCTCTTTTCTTGAGTAACTGGGAGAATCATGCTACAAAAGCAGTGTAGTTAGGTAGGAAGTCCTGGCTATGGATATAGTTGTATGCAGTACCTGTACATTCTCATAGCTCCACAACGACACAGCAGTTCCCAAATGAGAAAGTATCTTTCCAGAAGACACAGACTTCTAATAAAATATGGTGTATTCTGTGGGCTGCAGCTTCAGCAGATGCAATTATTAATAACTGCAACCTGTTAAATTTTTAGAATACTATGTTGCTTGAAGATAAGTGGTTATCTGGCACTGCAGAAGTTTGGTTCTCAATCAGGAGTTAGATAAGCAGAATGTTTAAGCCTGTCAGATGTCTTTTAAGAAGTAATGGGATGATGACAGACGGAACTTGTCTTTTGGGGCTTGTAAAAAGACTAGCACAAACAGTTCTGACATCATGAAACAACTCCAATAAAGTTAGACACAACAGCATGACCTTTTTTAACAGACTGTTTAACATTTGTAATATGAGTAAAATATGGATTTCAGGAGTGCAATGCTGGCTGTATAAATCCTTAATGGTCTGTAAAATCATATTCAGCTGCATAAAATATATATATATTTACACACAAAGAACTGAATTGTTAAAATATGTATGTAATATATTTAAAGAACCACTTTGTTGATAGTATTTTTTGATAGCAAAACGTAGATATTATTTTTAGAAGAACTGATGGGTCTCATTATATTGTCCGTTGTAGGAAAAATGCAAGGTGACATTGTCTTTTGAAAGTAACATAAAGATACTATTCAAATGTATAGTCAATATATAGGATAATTTACTTCTTCAGGAGACCTCATCTGCATAAAAATCATTGTATCTTGCCATTAGAACTCATCGACAAATGTGTTTAATTTATGTTCAATATAATTGAACTACTCTGTCATTCCTTCCTGTTTGGACAGTTATGACCACTCAGGAGTTTTACACCACTTTTAACCATGGATAACACTGATTTTTCCTTTTGATGGTCTCTGGACAAAGAAACTATAACTTGGTTGTGCTCTCAGCAGTTTTTTCATTAGTGTCTTTCTTCTTCTTGGTTCATTTATATATTTCCCAGTGTTTGTTCTATATAAGTTCCTTTAATAACGGAAATGGAAAACCTTCATGCTCTTAATAGTTTTTCTCTTTAATTTTTAAAATACCTTTAGATTTCCCCATCATTTTTTCCATGCTGACACCTTCATTTGTCAGTGCTAACTAGCACATCATATTTGTCCATATAGTCTCATATTTGGCCCCTATCTTTTCATATCCGTTGAGAATATAAATGCACCATAAAGCTTCTATCTCTTATAGCACATCATCTCTTTTATATGTAAGCTTTTAGGCTTTTCCAGCTGTTGGGAAATTTTGTGTTAATAGGGTTGTGGGTTTTTTAATATTCAAAAAAGAGAAAGGATGAAAAAGAAAAAAACAGAAGGAAATCCACATACAGAGAAAGAAGTTTTTGTGATGAAAATAAAATTGCTAGCTATTGTTTGGCAGACAGCCTGGGGAAGACGACTACTCACTAGCATTCTAACGCTGCTGTTTAGTCATATGTCCAAGACTCCTCATTAGCATTCCCAAGCATGCATCAATTTGAAAATATCTTTCTTTTAACTCGTTGATATGGAAGCCCCAAAGTGCACTTTATTTGCTTAATATGTTCCTTCAAGATGTTAAAACCCAGTTGCGACTCTTCTGGTTATATTCAAGTGAGATCCACTTAGAGCAAAAAAGTTTCTTTGTGCTAAATAATAGAAACAGTGAGTGAAAAAAAAATAATATGTTCTGAACTGGTTGCTTTAAGCGGTGACAAGAAACACATGGCATTTTCAGATGATACATAGAGCAGTATTGTCATCTTCAGAGCACAACATCCTTGTTCTTATTGAATCCGATTCCCAGATTCACCAAATATTCCCAAGAGAAGCACACTTGTATATAACATTATTTTTCTTGCTAAGCACATATTTTAAAATGCTCAGTTTATCAGCTAAACATGCAATCAGTCCAGAGATTGATGAATCCAGTTTTATTCAGAGCACAGAATTTTTCCTCCACATTACTCATTTTATTGATTTTGTCTTTATTTTCTGCTCTACCAGGAGCTGTAAAAAGCCCCCTTCCTTCCTCCACTCTCCCAGTAAACATTACCAGTGTAAAATAATGGAGTTTTGGGAGGACAAAATTCAACGTATGTTTTGATACACCTATATTTGTAGTTCACTTGCTCTGTTTTGTTCAGATGTTATATGTTTTCTTTCATCTTGCATCATATGCTTCTCAGGAGTTAGGAGAGACTGGATACCTATTTACCAGCAAGTCAGAGACTTTCTTATAAGAGGATAAATCTCCTCCCTTTGGTATGAGAATTGACAACCACCCAGCTGTTAGTGGGTTTTCAGAGTATATCTCACCACATGTTCTGAGAAAAAATGGTTTGTGGATGTGAAGTTTAACAAAACTGTAACACATTGGCTAAAACAGCAAATATAGGGGGTTTGTAGCAGGTAAACTGGAATTGTAATCAGCAGGGGCACAAGTTATACTTTATAAGGCACATTCACTGCATAATTTGCCTTCGCTCAACTAGTTAAAGGCATTCTTTGTAGCACAGCAGAATTTGTCCCCTTCCATCCCAGATTCCTGTGAAACAGAGCAGCGATATTTATATACCTTCCAGGGCAGTGGCAAGAATTCACTAATTAGATACAGACTGGTTTTCAAACAGGATGATTCAGCCATTTCTCAGATTTTCCACACCTGCCCTGGCAGGGTCAGGACCCTGGGATTTTCCTTCCCTGGGTTCTCTCTTTAGGGCTTTGGTGAAACAGTGAGACAGGACTTTCAGAGAATTTGCTTTGCTGTATGTTGTGAAGTATTTCAGGTGAATTACTAGGTTTTCTAGCAATAGTATAACAATACGGAGAAGCGGGGAACATGCTTAGAGCTGGCATCATAGATGTCTGTACAACATACATGGCATGAAGCCAAAGATCCAAAAGGGTCTACAGATAAGAGGACCCTCCTTGTAGCTTTCTCAGTGTTTCTTTTTGGGAAGTTCAGAATGTGCTTTTCATCCAACCCTGCATTTCCATGCTGTCCTCTAGCCTCTTGGAGCATTCTCTTGATTCCTTCTGATGCATAGTGCAACAGCTTTTCATTATGCAGAGGAATGCATAGCTACACAGAAGAGCCCTTACACCTCTAGTGCAAGAAGAAGAAGAAGAAAAAAGGCCTGTGAAACCTCCATTGCTTGGAAGTGAGCAAAGGAAATCTTAGCAGGGGAACCCTTTGCGGGCAAGTTTAAAATGCATGGTCTGATCCATTTCATCACAAAGTAAATTTAACTGAACGTAGGGTAATACTTTCCTGTCTTAGAGAGGGGAAAAAAACCTAGTTACTTCCACACTTTAGCCATATGCAAAGCTATTTCTTCTTCAAAGGTTGACACAAGAGGAAATAATTCCTACAGTTTCAGAATTGCACATTTGTACAGTTGTGAATCATTCCTGCCTTAAACACTCGACAGCATGTAAAGTTGATGGACTGTTTTTTGCTTATATTCACTATGTATCTGCTTCCTTCTGACAATACAATTTTGGTTTCATAATAAATTCCTGCTGCAAATCATCTTAAGAATTCTTGTCCCATAACTCACCCAAAGCTTTTGACCTTGTTAACTGCAGATCTTAGAGTAGGAGTTTGAAATAAATGTCAGCCTTGCTGATGCAGCCTTATTGTTTTCTCCCAAGAAGATAGCTTAATATGTTTAGACCACTGGAAGTGGCAATCCTTCACAAATTTCTAGAACCATCATTAACTTATCTTAATAATGAAAAGCAAAACAGAATGTGACAAAAACTTTTCTCCTTTATGCTAATGAAGCTCTAAGATCTGTAATGAAACACTGTTAAGTATGAAAGGAGGAAACGGAAGAAACATATGTTACTTTTTGGTATCCATTAGATTGTTGCTGCTGAGGTTGGTCTTAAAAAAACACAGTGTACTGGCCTGGTAACAATGGAGTATGCTTTTTGCTTCATTGCTGCCAAACTTTTAAAAATGCATCATGTACCTAGATGAGCTACTTTGCCAAAGTCCTGCTTTTCTCCTGCTGAAGTCAATAGGCAAATTGCTATCATCAATATGAGCAAGAAAGCACTAGAGTAAAGGCTTTTTAGCAATTGGACTTGAATGACAATTGGTAAAGGGAGAAATATGAACTCAGTCTTTTTGATTCTTTTCTCTCCTGTATGCATTAACAGAACAAAATATTATAGGGGGAGGTATTTTTCTTATTTCTACATATTTTTTTTTCATTAGAGGAAATAGAGCATATCAGAAGAAAAGTTGAGGTCTTGGAAAGACTGTAGGTCCCTGGTGCCTTCGATACTGAAATGTCCTGCAAGTATCATCAGCTACACTGTCCTACCTGTAGACCACACTTGCAGAATGTTCACAACCATAAATGAATGCTGTGTAAGATTTTGCTGATGCTAAATGAGATACGATTGTAGCCACTAGGGACACATGTAGAAGGGCAGTGCTAAATATTTAAAAAAAAATATCCAATTATATTTACATGGTACAAGCCTGCTGACGGCATCAGGAACCTCTACAAAAATTCCCTAAGGTTGTGGCTGCATATTGTGGATTGTAAGATTATGGATAAAGAGTCTTATTTTTAGGAGTTTGTAGGAGGTTTGGATACACAGTAAATGCTGGAAGCAGTACACCTGAAGCAAACGAGCAAGAAGTCTTCCCCTTCGTGCTGTATGAGAGCAGAGCTGCCAAGGACCCTCTTTGGTCTTCTCACATTCATACCAATCTCTGGACATGATGCTGAGCACAGCATCTGAGATTTCAATGTTTCTTCTGAAGAATGTAAGAGTTTCTAAATTAGTTAATACCTGCCAAGGTGTCTCACTCCATTTTTGGAAGCAATTTCATGTGACTCTAAGCTGTCACTTGTTAAGCGAAAGTGATTCATGATGCACTGAAATAGAAATTTAAAAGAAAATATTTCTGAATTTAATGCTCATGAGCACAAATGACCTTAAGTGGGGCATGATGGAAACAGGATCAAGACTGAGCAAATTGTCCCAGTAAGTTCTGGTTATCTTCCCTTTCTTTGAAAAATAAACTTCTGTAGAGTTAGCCTTAGGTTTCTCTTGAATAAATGTAGACTATCTGCATTTGCCCAGCCTACAAAAAAAAATGGGTTATATTCGGTCTTTACGTTCGGTCTCTTTAATCAGCTTAAACCCGTTTTTTGGGGGTTTTCTGGGATTTTTTTCCTGTTAGATTTGCTTCAGTGAATTCAGAGGCACTGAGTTAACAGAATTGATTTTAAAATAGATTTCAATTAAACCATGTAATTTATGACTTTAGAAAAGGCCTACTTGGCTCTACGTGTAAAGGCAGACATGGTAAGTGCATTGACACACAGCTTTTTCCTAAGACATATGACAGTCATCTTAAACATCTAACCCTAAGGTGTGAACACTCACTCTGCTTTTCTGACAGTAGCTTTCCAGAGATAGAGCTGCAGTACCACCACTTGATCCTGCATAATTCTTGAAGTTCACCTTACCCTTCATACAGTTATTGGGTAGGTTTGTGGTGCTTGAATGGACTCCTTAATCATGCCATAGAGAACTGTTGCTCTGTATCCCAGGTCCTGTATAAAAGCAGGCTAGTTCTGTGTCTGATCCAGGCAGGCAGAATTTCTCATGTGGTCACAAGGAAATAAAATATGATGGTGGTTCAGCATTTTGGATTTTTTCTTGAAACTTGGAATGTAGCTTTATTTTATTTGGAAATATGCAGTGTTTATATGTGGCTCTTTTTTTGAATTTGCTGCTACACTGAGCATGGAAAACCAGAACTTTTCTCCCGTGTAAAATAAATGGTGACAACATGTAATTTTCTTCTTTGCAGCCCTTGCTGTAATTTCCTTCCTTTCAAGCAATAGAGTAGTCATTTTGATAAAACCTTCTCCATTAGTCTTGTCACTGTCTTGTTACTTGCATGTAACTGTTGTATGACTAAACATCCTAATTGTTTGGAGAGGTGAAGTTCACAGGTGTTTCATAAAGTAAACATTTCCCAAGAATTTGTTGTGGGAATAATTCATTGAAGCATTTCGGTTTCAGTAATCAAAAAGAATATCCCCTCTGAAAATGTACTCAGTGCTTAATTCAAACATTACTACACACTTGGATTCCTTTCGGCAAATGAAGCCTTCTTTTCTAATTAACAGTGCTAATAAGAATATATATATAGATTTGTTTCACATATTACTGTTTCTATTATACTAGTAAAACATGACCTATTTCTCAGGGATAACTATGATTTCAGGACAGGCTATTTCAGTTACAAAGCTGAAAGAAGTGAAGAATGAACATCTTCAGGCAGGCAGCTCATTATCAGCAGCACTGGCCAAGGATGGTCAGCCATGGAGGCGGAGCACAGGAACAAGATGAGGAGACAAAGAGCTGGGAGAAGGTATTCATAGAATCATTTATGTTGGAAAAGACCTTTAAGATCATCAGATCCCACCGTTCACCCAAGACTGCCAAGTCCACCACTAAACCACGTCCCTAAGCACTGCATCTATGTGTTGTTTAAATACCTCCAGGGATGGCGATTCCACCACCTCCCTGGGCAGCCTGTTCCAATGCTTGATCACCTTTTCCATGAAGAAATTTTTCCTAACATTCAATCTAAATCTCCTAACCATGGGAGCCTTCCTGGAAACCAAGTGATGCCAGGAAAGTATCTCCAGACTTTAGCTTGGGACCTACCTGAAACCTTGTTCCTTCCTTCCCTACTTCATGAAACCACAATTTATCTTTAAAAAAAAAAAACAACACGTAGTTTTCTGTTCCATTCAAGTCTCTGGATGATTTGACCCCCTCACATTGAAAATCACAGCGTTGTATCAACCATGTTTGCTTGTACCCCTCCCCACTCCTTGCTTTAATTCTGTGCTATCTGTGATGCTTTCGGCTGGCAGACTACAATTACTGCTGGTTTTCCGAAGGCTCCGAATGGTATTGCTTCTCCTGGTCCCAGCAGCCAAACCAGGAGGCAGCAGGTTCAAATTGTAGCAGGGTTCATGGGGGAGAACTCTGCTTTTTTGCACACTAAAGTTGAATCAGGCACAGGTTTTTTGTTGCTATGGTGTTTTCTCATCATTCTCTCTTATCTCTGGTGCCTCCCTCTTTTCTTGTGTTCCTTTTTCTTAGTACCTTCATCTTTGCTTGTTTTTATCAAATCACTTGATATCATTTAACCACACTTGTCATTCCTAATAAGCTGCTATACAGCATCATATCTTCATGATGGAAAAGTGGGACACTTTTGTAGCTGCAGTGGACTAAATGACCCTGTTGAGATAATAGTCCTTTGTTGTCAAGAGCAGCAGGCAAGCACTATTGCTTCCTTCAAGCAAAAGGATAGGAGTCTTCAGCCTCAAGAAAATGGACTGATATAAGGAAATTAGGCTGATTTGTTCTTGCTTAGTCATCGGCTGTCTTGTTTTCAGTACACATGCAATAACAAAACAGCCTTACAATTTGGAAGGGTGTACAACAAATGCTTTTCTAACCAGAAAAGCAACCCATTCAGTTTAAAAACATATAACAATATTTTAAATACTCAAGAAAAATGTCAAGTAATTTCCCCAAGTTGTTTACGAATTTTAAAAAGTTATATGGATAGCTACTGATTATGCCCTTTGGAAAATGAGAGCTTTTTATTTTTCTTTTTTCTTCTTGAAATGCCAGTGGCACCTGAAATGAGTAAAATTTTTTACCCTCTTTGTTTACTGGAACTTACATGATTCAAATGCACTGCAGATAAATTTTCTCCCTGAACTTCTGTTCTAGCTCTGGTGTGCAAGGGTACAAAAATATTTAATTTCATACTGCTGCTACATAAACACTTGCTAACCTTGGCAACTCCATAATTATCAGTGGGAGATGTTAATTTAGAACCCTAAAGGCATTTCCCAGAGCACTAAGGTTCTTTTCAAAATATGGCTGGGACTTCAGTGTATTGAGAGCATATCTTCAGGCCTGCACACCACCATAGTTTTTCTCTTAAAAGTCCACATCTAATTAAAGAGTATTGGATGATAATGAAATACCTTTAGTCACGGCTGGTTTTATTGTAAAAGCACACCAGGTCATTAGGGTCACATTTGGATACAGGGAGGGGGAGATATCTCTAGCCTTCAAAGCAGTAAGGCAAAACAAATACTTTACACAGTGTTTACTTACATGAGCTCTGAAAAGAAACAGAAATGAAACTGGAAATTGTTAAATGCAAAACCAGTTGTCCTGGTTTCAGCTTGGATAGAGTTAATTTTCTTCTTAGTAGCTGGTGTATTGTATTTTGGATTTGGTGTGAGAACAATGTTGATGACATTGATTTTAGTAGTTGTTAGGTTATGTGTATACTAAGTCAAGGACTTTTTAGACTCTCAGGCACTGCCAGCGAGAGGGCTGGAGGGTCACGAGAAACTGGGAGGGGGCACAGCCAGGGCAGCTGGCCCGAACTACCCGAAGAGGTATTCCATACCATGGGATGTCATGCTCCATATATAAACTGGGGTGGGTTGGCCAGGATCTGCTGATCACTGCTCAGGGACTGGCTGGGCATCGGTCAGCAGGTGACAAGCAGCTGTATTGTGCATCACTTGTTTTCTTTCCTCTCTTCCCTCTGGATTTCATTCCTCTCCCCTTCTCCCTCTTTTTTCATTATAACTATTATTATTATTATTGTTCTTTCATTTTTATTTTACTTTGAATAATTGAATTGTTCTTATCTCAACTCTCGAGTTTTACATTCCTTCCTGATTTTCCTCCCCATCCCCCTGAGGGGTGGGAGTGAGTGAGTGGCTGTGTGGTGCTTAGTTACTGGCTGGGGTTAAACCACAACACTAGTCAATAGCAAGATAATGACACAAGACAGTGAAGAAAGATTGATTTTCGTCCCCCCTCATGCTGGGACCCAAATTTATGATTTGTTAAAATAGGGATTAGACAACAGGTGGAATTCAACAAGTGTGATTCCCACTAAAGCACTGTTTTGATAGAAGAACACTATATAATTTAGATTATGGTATAAGCATACAGTTTTTCTGCATGAATCTACCCGTGGATTCAGCCACAACAGAAATTATGACTGCAAATAAAGAACTCTTCCCCTGTCATAATCAGTCCCTTAGAAAACACACAAAATCCCCTCCCTTTTAATATTCTAATTTGAAAATGCTATGAACTATATCAAATTGAGAACAGAGGTGGTAATCCTCAAAGTTCAATTACAGAGTTCCCACTTCAGTAGTCTTGCTGGAACAATAAAGTAGTTTGAATGCAAGCTTCTTCGTTAAAGTCAAGCTTGCCTCACATCCTGAGATATCTTTGATTGCTAATACTTCTCTCTGAAAAATGTGTGAGGGCTCTGGTTAGAAGTCACCAAGAGATAAGCTTATGATCAGCAGCCAGACATTTTGAGATCAATAATTTGTTGTTTTCAAATTACCTACTTTATTGCATTAGGGGCGGTAAATAAATGAGGTTGTGTTTGTTAGACAGATTATAAATGAGATGAAACTACAGCTATGCCTGTCTCTTCTGTAGCAACCAACAGACAGATCCACCTTCTCCCCAAAATACTCCAATTCTCTCAAACTGACCACACTTACAAGAAGCAAAATCCATTATACCCACAAGTTCCAGCTGGTAGCCAGGGGGCTGGGTGAAATGTCAGTGTGAAGATGACTGCCTCTTGTTTCAGTTCATTTGTCACTGGAGTAAAAGCAAGCCAAAATTTGTCAAATGATAAAACAAACCTTTGCAAAGTAACATTAAGGAATGTAACTGATTAAACTTTCTTCTCTTCCTAGTAGCTTTTACAGTGCTGTATTTTGGATTTAGGATGAGAGTAATGTTGGTAACACACTGATCACTGATGTTTTAGTTATTTGTAAGCCATGTTTACACTACGTCAAGGACTTTTCAGCTTCTCACACTGCCCCACCAGCCAGTGGGCTGGGGGGGGGGGGCGGGGGGCGGGCACAAGAAGCTGGAGGGGGACACAGCTGGGACAGCTGACCCCAACTGCCCAAAGGGATGTTCCATACCATATGTCATGCTCAGTATACAAACCAGGGGGAAAGCTGGCCAGGTACTGCTGGTCAGGAACCGGCTGGCATTGGTCAGCAGGTGGTGAGCAATTGCATTGTGTATCACTTGTTTTGCAAGTTCTAACTATTACTATGAATATTAATATTTTCTCTTCCTTTTCTGTCCTATTAAACTGTCTTTATCTCAACCCATTAATTTTACTTTTTTTCCCCCCCAGTTCTCTCCTCCATCTCGAGGGCGGGGAAGCTGGGAGGAGGGGTGAGCAAGCAACTGTGTGGTGTTTATCTACCTGCCAGGTTAAACTACACCAGTGTAAAATCCATCCTGTGGAAACATATGCATTTAGCAAAAACTAACCACAAAAGCTTACAAGTTTTTATTCTTTTGTGTTGTCCTAAGACTGAACTAAATCTGAATCCTGGAACACAAAACATTCCTGTAGCTTCATTTGGAAGAGTTTTCTTCTCATTAATGATTCACAGGGGAATTAGTATTTTTTATTGACTGTGCACTGTGCAAGTGAGAGCTCTGAAACACAGTAATAAGTTATTTTCTTCTGGCATACCCTGGAAGTTTATAAGCAGGGATCATACCAAGACTCTGTGAATCTTAATCCAGTTTGCATCCTACAAAAATAGCAGTACTTCATCCCTTACGAGGCTTTGCTGTATTGTACTGCTGGTATAGACCGAGCTGTTGAGGAGAGTGTTTGAGGAGAACCATTTACTGCAACTGGGAAGAGAAATGTGTTTTCTCTGAACTGAGAACACAAACGACTTGAAGACAGAAGAATATAGCCAGAAAAGGCAAAGAGCTGAAAGTGACCAAGATAATTATGAATATTCACTCCCCAAAGGGACTGCAAAAACCAGCAGTATCTTTACATATCATAATTTTTACATTATTGTGGTATTTGCTATTAAAGGAGCTTGCTGATAAACTGTGAACATAAATTACTTTGCCACTGAAAAGACATATTCAGTTGAAAGCATTGTCTATCTGATAATTTTTAAGACAGTAGAAAGTTGTATAACTAATACTAAAAATGTGAGAAAATTTAACTTAATCAGCATGGTTGCTAATGCTGATTAACATTAAAGGAAGGTATGTGTACAAATTAATGAAAAAAATAACAAAAAATTAGCTGATCCCTAGCTCACATACAAATATGCAGCAAAGTACACCTTAAAGAACATGTTATATAATACCTTTGTTACATGACATTCAAAATTATAAAGCTTCTCAGTCATTTCAGTTTATAAGTTGACAAATCTCAGGAGGGAGATACCTCCTTGAATACATGGAAATCTTGAGATGAGTCCCCAAAAAAGAGCGCTCTCTATGCCTGGCATCTGCAATAGTCTTTTCTGCCATTAGAATATTAGAACTAGCATGTCTATGTCTGTGTGCAACTTTGTTCTCCAAGGGTGAAATAAGCCAGAAAAGAAAAGAACACTTTCACTGAACCAGTGTGCATTACACATTTTCACAATCTGCTTCCTATGACATGGCCTTCTATGGTCATCGATATTTATGACATCATGCAATCTGTGAAATAGAAAATTAATGACAAAGTAATGAGCTAATGAGAACTTCTAGTGAAAGAAGCGCTAGCATAAAGGAGCCCGGTCAGTGGAGGGCCAACACGATGGTGAGGGGGCTGGAGCCCATGATGGACAAGGAGAGGCTGAGTGAGCTGGGTCTGTTCAGCTGGGAGGAGGTGGCTATGGTAAGACATGACGACTGCATACAACTGCCTAATGGGACGGTGTAGATAAAACTCGGGCAGGCTTTTGTGGAGCTACATGATGAAAGGGAAAGAAGGAATGGATACAACTTGAAGCAAGTGAAATTGTGGTCAGATAGAAGGAAAAAACTTTCCACAGTAAGAGCAGTCAGACATTGAGAGATATTGCCCAGAGAGACTATACAATTTGTGTCCTTGGAGATGCTTGAACTTATCTGGGACAAGGGCCAGATTAACATAATGTAAATTCAGATTTGGCCTTCGTCGAGTAGGACATTGAACAAGACAGCCTCCAGAAGTCCTTTCCACTCTAAATTACTTTATAGTTGTATTACTCCATAAATTACTCAGGGGTTGTAATCAACCTGAGAAGATTTGAGATGCAAATATATTTGTCTGAAGAATATTGTGTCTTAAGAGATTCAACAGTATAGGTATACATGGTTCATAACTGCACAATGTTCAGTCCTCAAACCATATCTTCAAATGGTAAAGCTTTCTGACTTTGTCATATTCATTTCTATTTCAAATGTGCTGGGGAAAAAACCTACCACTTTCCTTGTGGAAACAGACTTGAGCATACAGCAAAAAATTGTTAAATATTGAACCATTTATAGCCAAGTAACAAACTGCAATTAATTTCAGTTGTAACTCACAAGAATTTTATGAACTGAGGTACAAAAACAAATATGTATTGAATTGCATTGAAACTGATAATTAGTTTCTAAAAAATACTAAAAAAAAATTCTGACAATCAAATTACAGTAGAAATACACAGCTTTGAGAAAACTCCATAATATGCTAGTTGAAATATTATTTTTCCTACAATTTCTCTTAAACTAAAATACACTTAATTCTTCTCATGCAATTTATCTGTGACTACTGAAAAAGTCACTCAGGTTTGACATCACTGCAGTCACTCTTTTACTAAAGGTATTTAATAGACTACAGTGCCTCTTAACTCTGAGTAAATGATGAATACACATACCTGCCAGGAAATCTAGTTTAAAAGCAAAATAGAATCACCAAATGCCAGTGAATAGTGGTAGTGTGCTCTCCTGGGTAATGTTCAGAGCTGCTGTAGCTTAAAATCAATTCCTTGGGTCGGCATAAGGACTGAAAATGAAACATTTTAATTTAGGAATATCCAAACATTTTATTTCAATTGTAAATATTTTTTAGTCTTTTTAAGTTATTGGGCATTTGATCCTGGTCTAAGACACATTCAAAAATTATACACGGTAAAATTCAGGATTTTAGGTTGTAAGAGAGGCAGTTCACTCTGATGGTCAGCATTCAGTCAAACAACCAACATTTATTCTCAACAGGAAAAATTACGAAATAGCATCCCAATTCAGAGAAGGGGATCTCCTACACTGAAATGAAGTTAAGTACAGTGCAGGACTGCTTCCCTTCAACCCCCAAATCTCTATACCAAAATAAATGTATTTTTGAGGGTGTGGGTTGGGTTTTTTTTCTGTAACTGCCATCTAAAAAAAATAGGAAGTAACATAATAATGAGTCCATTTCTTTGAAAATGGTCTTGTTATTTAATCAGGCCAGCACCTAAGTGATTCATGAACTGCAGGCTGAAATTCAGGAAGTAGTTCATGCATCTCTGAGTTGAGAAAATTTGAAGGAAAGAAAAAGGAGAAGAAAAACCCCTCCATTTTCTGAAGGACTTAGTAAACACTCTGTCAATGACGAATGCTACCTGATTTTAAAGCAGTTAAAAGCTGCTCAGTTCCTTAGCTTATTCAGTGTTCACTTACAGAAATAGTTGGGCACCAGTGATGCATTATGCTAAACACTGTATCAATCCATAGCAAAAGGAGAGATAACCAGTAGCTTAAAGTAACTGCACAAAGCAGTTGTGAAGGGAGTTAACTGAAATTTGGGAGTATTGTACACAAGCCAGAAATTTTCTTCCACAAAGGAATCAGTGCACTGGAATAAAGCTGCCTCATGCTCCAGGATCCTTTATATTCATGCCAAAGAAAGACATTTACTTTTGTCCTCCTTAAGTTCCTGATCCCAATGCCAGAAAAAGTGCCCTTTATTGCTTTTCTGTGAGATGTCCATCAGCTTGTATAGTTAGGTGTGCATTCACACATATGCACACACACACACACAAACATATGCTCATGTGTGCATTATGGGCATTTGCATAGCATTTGAGATTCCACGTTCACCTTAAAAATACCTTGTAGTCATGATTCTAAGAAAAAGACTACTATTCTGATGTTTCTACAGGGTGATCTTAGTAAGACTATTAAACAGCTGTAATTAGCTAGAGCTTAAAATAAGCAAATGCAGGAAGAAAATTTGCACTGCAGTTTACTTCGATGTGCAGAATAAGCCCAGACAACTACAGCATCCTGATTTGTAGAAGTGTGATATTGATTTCCCAGGACACAAAATGCTGCACCCATCTTTCTTCACTGTCTTTTATTGCTTATTTTCCCACCCAGTCAAGTTAAATGGAAGACAGATGAAGAGGGTACCTGGAGAAAATACTGCTGGAGCAAATGGTGCAGCTCAAATTCTCCTCATTTTCTATCCCCGCCTCTTGACTGGAGATGTGCATAGCTTTTTTAAATAAATAAATTTTAAAGAAGTCCTTTTTTTTTTTTAGACCATCTGTTGGCTTTGCTCTTAAGTTGCATCATATTTTTTTCTGCTTGCTTTCATCTACCTTTCTGATATCAAACATAAATGTGATTCCATCACTTTATCAGGCACAGAGAGCTCCTAGTAATACTTTATCAAGACAAAAAGTACTATAAAAGCCAAAACAGAATTTCCATATCATTATTGTAACCTCAATAACAGCAAAGTACAGTATTGTTAGACATTTTCAAGAAAAATTACTTCTTTTTTTTCTCCCAGATCATTCTACAACTATTCTTGCTGCAGGGGCATGTGAAACTTTGGAATATGTGTGTTTTGCTGAATAAGGATGCTAATGGTCCTGCTAGTACTGATGTGGTTCTAAAAGGAGGTGACAGTGTTGCTAGTGAATAATTAAAAAAAAAAGAGGATAAAAGAGACCATGTAACAGGGACTTTGTATAAAATTAAAAATAGATATGAAGTCATTGGGTTTCCTTCAGCTTTTGCCTTCTTTAAGATAAAATCATGTTGACAAATGACAGAACTCAGCAAATGCTTACTGTATGCTTGTGGATTAATAGAAGATAGAGATGATCCAATATGATCTTCCCCCACTTTGTAAAATCATGGGGTTGCCTTACTGATCATCAGTATATGTAAGAGCATTAGCTACTAATAATTACAAGCAATCCCAAGGTATCTGATAATTTGTCTGCAAAGGGGCCACTTGACATAGCAGTGAGACCTCTTATTGATGGTTTCAGGCTATCTGCACAGTGAGAGAGTTTCAGCTGATTGTTTCAGCACATAAATACATATATATGAGCTAAACCATATATATATATATATATATATATATATGTATGTATGTATAAACTCAGTTCCTCATCAAGAAAGTAAAAAAGGCTCTTTCTTATGTCTCCAAGGCCTTGTACTTGTCATTGGCCGGGAGGCTGATAAAAGGCCAGTATAGAATACAGCCTGCAGCCATAACTGTGGGGAACAGCAGTGTTATCCTAAGTGAAGCTGGGCATTATAGGTATCTTCTGCTGTGGGTCAGAGAGACCCAGAAACCTGCTGGGAAACTGGGAGGAGAATTCAGGAAGGCCATGAGACTGGCCCATCTAGGAAGGCTATGGAAATGACTGGAAATGTGAAGGATCTCCTTAAAGGAAGTTCTGACTCAACCCTTTGGTATGAAGGTACAAGTAAATGGGAATTACTGTAGAGCAAAATGTGAAGAACTGGAGAGAATTTTTGTTCTACCAAGAATGTAACTGCTGAAAGCAAAGGTCAGACTTCATGACTGGACTGAGAACTGCACTTAGAGGCTCTGATGGAGCCCTTTTAGAGCAGAAGATGGAAGTGCCTGTGCCAGTATGGTTGTGTCACATCCTCATCAACAAGTCAGTGCAGGTGACCTTCCCTGAAAGAAACATCTAGCGGAAAACAGTTTTACAGGGACACGATTTTGCAGAGTTGTCAAAGTATTGTATATATACAGTTTGTATTTTTTACTTCCCAATGTCTAGTATTTTAATTGTACCAAATGGAAAGAGTCAGTCTGTTATTTATATTCAGACAGCTCTTTTATTACATAATAATGAGAATACAACTGAGTGTGTAAAGGTACTAACTAACCCAAAGTGCAACTGTAGTTGCTAAATATTTGATTACGACAAAAGGCAGCTTAAGCAAGAACAAACTTGTTTAAGACCAGAGAAAAGGATATTGTAGTGAGATGTGTGATTTACCTCTGTGGTAGTATGACAAACATAAGCTTGAAAGATTCTTGCTCAAGAGAGCTGACCAAGTAAAGATTTTTATTCTTGTGAATGGACTGTGTGCCTGTTTTACACTGAATTCACCGGTCTTACTGAAGGATCAGGATCTAAATTTGACAAAATCAAGAAAAGAAAAGAAAAGAAAAGAAAAGAAAAGAAAAGAAAAGAAAAGAAAAGAAAAGAAAAGAAAAGAAAAGAAAAGAAAAGAAAAGAAAAGAAAAGAAAAGAAAAGAAAAGAAAAGAAAAGAAAAGAAAAGAAAAGAAAAGAAAAGAAAAGAAAAGAAAAGAAAAAAGAAAAGAAAAGAAAAGAAAAGAGAAAAGAAAAGAATACAGGTATAACAGGAAACACAGAAAATTTAATAAATCATTTCAGTAGTGCTTATCTTCTTAGTCTGAGATTATTAGGAATATGACTACCATGGTAGAAGGTAGAAAATTATAAAGAAGGACTGACTGGGGTTCAAGAGATGGCAAGCTCTGTCTGGGTATGTTGGCTCAGAGATCATGTAATAGTAGGGGAAACAAGATGTGTGCACCAGTGGTGCTGTTCAGAACCTTAAAAGTGATGATGGAATAAATGTCAATCACTTACATGAAAGCTACAACCCGTTTTCCTTATCATATGCACACAAAAATGAGGAAACTTCATATTTTGCAATCTCCAAGTCCAACCTTATTATACAGGGACTGTCACACTGAATAAATCAGAACTGTTTAAAACCCTGTAGGCTGTTCGCACAACTCAAGGCCACCTGTTCTTGGTTCTGGTGCCTTTCTGTGATTTACTGTAAACACAGCATTCCCAAGGTCAGCAGCTGAAAGACTTGGTGGCATGGCTGCCCTCAGTTACATGCAGACATAGTCAGATTACATTACTGCTCACACGGTGGCCTTGCAGACCCTCAGTGAATAAATGTTCTCTGCAGATAGCAGCTCTACATTCTGGGACACAGCATTTATAAAGCAGTCACTTGTTCCACACTTACTTTTCTGTATGAATATGTAATCAGGAGAGAAAGAATAGTGACGCATTTTGAAGGCTACAGTAAGAGAATCTGTGCCACAGGCAGCAGCCAGGCAGCCTTTCCATCTAGGTTTCTGAAGGCTTCACTGTAAACTTATAACCTAGGAGGGAGATGGAGCATGTCTGTTAAATGCACTGCCCACAAGCAGTGCAGAATCCACTTAGTTCTTAACAAGGGAATTCCTATCACTGAAATTAACTCTGCAGCAAAGATAGACGTTGAGGCTGTTTTCACCGAAGAGCTGACGCTACGCCTCCAGCAGAACAAAACAATAGTGCAATGATTTCCTCAAGTGTGGCCAACTCAAGTTAAACTCCGTCGTGTTTAAAGAAAATGGGTTTATTTGCAATTCTACTCTGATCTGTGTTCAGTTATAACCTAACCTTCGCACTGGAGTAAAAAGAAGCAAGGACTAATTTACGCTAACCTTTTGTTTGCAGAACGTCAGATTTCACTCATTTGTGCTAGCTGGTATATTGTGAACTTAACATGGACTCCACCAACCCTTCGTGCTGCTTCCAGGACATGGGGCACCAGCTAGAAGATCCTGGTGACGTATGCAGGATCCCTCCTTACTTTTTTGATGAGCAGTTGAGCTCCAATCTCACCTGAAACATCAGCTGAAACTCTCTTTGTAGATAGCCTGGAGCCATCGAAAAGAGATCTCGTAGCTGTGCTAATTAAAGTGGCCTTTTCCCGTTGAACAGTTTAGCATCCAAGACACCTAAAGAGGAGGGTTCTATTAGTAAAATACTTGCATTGTGTAAAGTTTGGTAATGCAGAAGTAAAAGTAGGGAGTACATTTATGCCTAGCCCAAGAATTTCGTAGTAAACGTTAAAGATTAAGTACTGTTGGCATATGCTGCACCAATGCCCTTATTGCCTTGCCAAAATATCTGACCAATCTTTTTCTTGTTCAATCTGATCTGGTATGAGTGTTGGGTCCCAGTGCATATGTTACGGGCTTTATTGGCACTGTAGAGCTGGCAAGTGGATCCAGTCAGATTCGTAAGCACTATCTTTCTGACTCTAAAGCATCTGTATACTGTGGGCAGACTGTTCAAAGAACATGTAAACTACTTATGCATCCAAGCGGGAAGTAAGATCCATGCCAGTTTAGCATGTGGTTTGTGAAATGCAAATTAAAATCAAAGGTTTGAAGATGGGCCTCTGGTTCTGAAGCATCCCGGTGAATGCAAAGATATTTGAAAGGGAACTCTTTGTCATTAGACTCAAACACTGTCATTATGGCATTTTATCTAGCTGTGAAGGCTGCATAGGCTCTGTCTTTCTGGGAAGGTTTTTCTAGAATCTTGCCAGTCTATTCCTTGTCTGGCTTTTTTATCACCAGAAAATTGTAACCTATTGTTGGTGCTAATCATTAATGAAGTTATCAGAGAAAATCAGACCCTTGGAAATACTGCTAATAAACTTCCTCCAGTCTACTGCTGTTCTTCATCACGTCTATCTATCTTGGATAGGTCTTTTTATTCACTTTTAGTTTACCTTTCAATGGCTGTCCTCCCCAACTTCACTGACAATTTTACATTTGACTCAGTTATCCAGTGCTTCACATATTAATGTAGTTAAGACTTATAATTCTGCGTTAAAATTGTCTGCTTTCAGCCATTTCTTGTCATATTTTCTCTTACCCCTAATGTCTCTAATGAGCTTGCCTTCACCATTTGTTCTAATACCTTATATGCAGACAAAATAGTAAGTTTGCACTCACCTGAATCACACTGATTCTCCACTGAAAACATCAGTACTACTTTTTCTATTCTCCAACCACAGAGTAATACTTCTTATTGAAAAGATTTGTTAAAAATACACACTATCAAATTTGTAACCTCATATGGCATTTCTGTCAAAATCAGTGGAAAGTATCTAAACCCATTTTCACTGCATTACCCCTCCAGCTTTGCCTGCTAGTTTATATCACAGTCCTGTTTTGAAAAGTAAAAAATTCTTTGTGCTACCAAAGGCATCATGGCAAAACTCTTATTTTCCTACTGTATGAACCCTGGGTACTCCTGTTCTCATTATACATGTATTGCTGGAGAACCTTTTACTATTTTGATATATTTATCAAATCCTTTCTCATCCCTGCACTTTTTGTCCTCTTAAACAAGTATTTCTTTGCTAATCAGTCTTCTTTCTTTCTGAATATGCTTTCTCCTTGTTCTGAAGTGCCCTTCACGAAGTAGACAGCCAGCCAGCAGATCCATAGCCTGCAGATCTTTTAACCTCTGTTGTTTGGAATATAAATTCTAGACAGTTTTACATCCATTGACTGGAAGGAATTTAAAACTTCCTTCATATGCAAGTCCTGGTGTTCTCAGCCTGATAGTTAATACTGAGTGATTTCTTCAGCTTATCAAAGTTTATACAAGTTTTTCCTTTTGAAAAAATAATACTTTTTAAAATAAAATTGTCTTTATCTTGCCATACATTTTTTCATCTTTGAATTCAAAATGAATCACGTCTTTATCATACAACCCAAGCTTTATCATACAACCCAAGATTATTTTCCATGGCCAGTTTTTCTGTGACAGTCTTACTGCTTACCAGTGCCAGCTCTCAAAACACCTCCTTTTTTTTTCCTGGATGGTTTGACCAACAAAATTAAGAAATCTTTAATAAATGATCAGCTTTTTTCTGAAAGGTTTGGCATTGCAGGTCATTGGCTTGCAGGTAGTTCAGCAGCATGCTTTAAAGTTGAGGGGAACCATGAAGTAAGAGGAATGACTCAGCCATCAAATTTAGGAACTGCTTTATTTTCTAGGCTATTTGCTGGAGCTTTTTATTTCTAATAGTGTACTACAGATTAGATATTTTGTTGTCAGAAAGACAATGCATAAGGTGGTGGGTTTTTTCTATTTGCACTAAACTGAAAATGAGTGTTTTCAGAGCTTTATAATCATTTCAGCTTTTCAACACCCAAAATGAAATCTTCCTCCCTTTGTGAGAGCCATAAATGTAATTGAAATTAATTTCTTTTTTATTATTATTTGTGACTTCATTGGGTAAAATCTTTCTAAAATACTGTTGAAATTCTTAATTTGATAAAAGCACCATTAGTTGCAAATGGTTCAAAGTGTTGATTTAGAATATTGACAAATATTATGCTTCATTTTTGTTTGCAAAGTTTTATGAGAATATCACAAATTATAAAATGTCAATTAACCTTAGCTCATATACCTGCACCCATGAGTTCGTTTCTAAAGCCATGAATACATGTGGTAAACAAGGGGTAAGGGAACATCAAACGTTTCCTCAGAGGTCAGTTTAAATTAAAAATAAAATGAGCTCTTCACACACTCATATCAGAGAATGTCAGTGAAACAAATTTAAAATATCTTTTAACTCTTCAACAATGTTTAACTCTTCAATGCTGTTCAACTTTACTAGCTGGTACTCATTAAAACATTATCTGCCTACTCTTCCCTCTATAATCCAGGATGCATTGGTAAGTTATGACTTAATCGTTAATAGTATGAGTCAATTTTACAGAAATTAAACCAATTTCTTTTTCCCACTAAAAAACAGGCCTCTATAAACCACACGTAAAAGGCTACTGAAGTCTGATTCTTACTGCTTTCCTTGGTGTCACTGTTCACAACAGGTGTAAAGTACAAAACCAGCATGACTAACATATAGTATTCCCTTTGCTCTCTCCTCGCAGATGATACCATAAAACACAAGGATTTGGATAATTTGGGTTGTAGGAGATATGGATGAGGTAAAAAGGTATCTTTTTCTCAGAGGAGAGTGAATGTAAGGGAGAGCCTGTAAGTTAAAAACCAAAGACTTCTTTAGAAAGGTTGGTGGTCTATAGCTGCCAAATATTATATATATTTCACACCCATTTTTGGCAACTGGGCTGTAACTAATTCCATAAAGCAAAAATGAAAATGCAAATGAAAAGTTAAAAAAAAAAAAAAAAATCTCTAGCAAATATCAGATAATCCACTTCTTGAAGGAAAGGTCTATTAATGTGAGCATCAACCCCGTTTTCTTCTTGTTCTTTGCATCAGGAAAAAATCCGAGCCAGTGTCAGGCAAACTGTGACACATCTACCTTTGCAGTCCTCCCATTCCCTTATGGTCAGCCCTGTTGTGCAGTACTAGAGCTGAAGGTAATCAGTTTAGCATATGAATAAGGCTTGATTATTTTTGTTTTACAAAGACTTATATAAAGACTTGTTTTATAAACTTGCCCAATCTGTTTTAAAAATCCTTTCAGTGTCCAATTCTCTTAGCTTTCACTGAATCGAATTCCCTGCCTGAAATATATTAAGCAGCTGGGGTTAAAACAGGGGAGAAATTTTTTCTTTTTTCACTTTTAAATGCAAAGCTCTCTTACTTTCTTGGAATAATTCTTCATTAGAAACCTGAGGATTTGGTACGGAGTTCCCCCTCAGCATTGGCCCCAAGATTTTTAATCATGTACCAACCTAATATTACTTCAGTGGATTGTGTGTGATATTATCTTTCTTGGCAGTTTGGTCGTGATCTCTTGCTGGCTGGCACTGGTGAAGGGGTTACAGGCAGCAGCTGCTGGTTTGGCAGCCAGATCTGTCCAAGGAGATGGTGACTGTAGGGCAGTGCATGCCCGATAAAACAAGCTAAAATCATCAGGGGATCCCTAAACAAAAGCCTGCTATATTGAAAAAGAGGCAGTCTCTAAATAAACTCGAAAAGGTTCCTACAGTCAGGATGCAAGTGGAAGCTGTCTTCCTTTGGAAGTTTACATAATCATTTAATTTAATCCTTCCTGCAGTGTTTCCCAGCCACTGCTTTAGTTCTTTGATCATAATATGCTAGGACAAATGTCAGGAAATATGAGCCTACAAATTGATGTAAATCTTGTTCCCTATCAGAGATGTGACTATGAGCATTATCTTCATGATATTTTCTTTCTCATGTATTTATTTCTGCTCTGTTGTTTTTGTTTTGTTTTGTTTTGTTTTGTTTTTTCCCCCAGTCTGTGATAACAGAGAAAAGCAATGGCTTTCAAGCTAAGAAACAAAGTTATCTAGTATTCTAACCTTGGTTAAGAGAGTACTTCAACTGCATTTTAAGGCAAGGAAAAGCCACATTAGCCTGGATATGTAAGATGTTACAATGTGGCATTTGTAACAAGCCATGGATTTTGACTTCCATTGTTTTGCACTTGCTTCGGCTCTATCATTAGCATGTGTGATGAAAGCTACCTGTAGGTTTCTGTCTCATAGAAGTCAAATATTGTCATTCAAATACAGCCATTTCTTGCTTTTCCACACCTTTATGGCCTTATAGGTTTTATGACTTTGAATGAATGGGAAAAAAAAATTCTTGAAAATGATACATTTATGTCAACAAATTTACAGAAATTAGCATCAAATAAAACTGAGAGATAAAGTCTTTTTCAGTTCTTTTAAACTTGCATTTACTAATTTTAAAATAAATATAAGAAAGAAACAAAGAAGCATTCTATCACTGTGGTAGCACATATTTTATATCCATTTGGCATTTCATGTGATTACATAGCACAGCTGAGGCCATTACACTAAAGGGAAAATAATGGTGAAATGGCAAAGACAGTGAACCAAAGAAGAAAATGTTTTGTTACTGCTAATATTTTGGTGTCTATTAGGTAAGGAGTTTTACTTTTCTCATGGAAGTCCTGGCTTGCTTTTAATTAATGTTGCATTACCTTTTTTTAATAACAGCATCTATTTAAGATATTGTTAATAACAATGTCTATTTAAGACATTAAGTCTCTAGCATTAATTTAATGGAAACATTCCAACAGCATCTATTATATGTTCCCAGTTAAATAAGCATGATGGTCTTTTAATGGATGTTTTAATAGACATTATTAAGCAGAATATTATAAAATTAAAATGGAACTCAATGGGTTCTTTGAGTTCCTGTTGTAATGTTCTGTGAAGTTACTGACTCTGAAAAATAACAGCCTATACATTTTTAATTTACTTCAATGGCATTTGGCAAGAGTTTAAGCTCAAACATGCATTTATATGGCAGGAGTAAAGGCAATTATTTACTGAATTGAGATGTGGCTGATCTAAAAACTATCTTACATTTTGATCCTGTGGGTCAGATTCTTTAAGAAGAGGTTCTTTATAAACATTTGTGTACCAGCAGCCATGGTTATGCTTTTTCTTCTCCGCTGATGCGTGTGATATGTTGAATTTCCTGCTGAAATCAGCTCTGGAAATAATTGGGAGCCCATTTCTTCAGAGAAAGAAACATTCTTTTTATAACTACCATTTCCCATATTTTTCAAAAAGCTCATTTTCTCTTCTTAGTTTGTGAAATTACACAGTGGGTGTGCTAGTAAGTCTCAATTCCAGCTGGGCTACTTCTCTACACCAAATTCAAACTGCAAAGTATTGTAAAATTCAATAGATCACAGATATGCCTATTAAGCTCTTATTTTGGTCAGCAAACATTTAGTACATGGGCAGCAGAATTTGAACTTTCTCCTAATAGATTTTCTATTTGTGAGCCACATTCCTGAAAGTATATATTTTATCCACGGAAAGCATCAATAAAGAAGGCCGTTGGTCATCATCTTTCCGTTTCAGCAGCGATTACAAGTAATTCCTGTTTTCCTTTCTGATTTTCTTCATTCTGATGTGGGAATGTGGGAGAGAAGACACCTGTCATGCATTTATAAACCTTAGATAAAAGTGGCTTGTATAACCAGTTAGCTGACATTTTGAATATGTCATTATCTCTTACATTTGGGTGGACCTTTTTCTGGAACTCTCTGAGTTTCTGAGTGCTATATAACCAATCCTCCACAGAGCATTGTATAACATCTCAGGGTTAGCTGAAATCTTTCCTTTTAACTAAATAACTTGAATCACCAGTATTTTCTCTGAAATCCTAATGGTCTTATTTGCATACAAATCTGTTGTTTCACACAACTGACAAAGCTGGCAGACCCAATATGAATTTCCCATTTGACTTGTTTGAGAGTATGAAGCCAGCCTTCACTGCAGAAGGACTAAGCAAATCCCTTCCCATCTCCCAGAAAGACTGGTCAGAAAGTGCAGATGAAAATCTCTACTTCTCACACAGCTCTCTTGCTACCTACCCATATCCATCTGGCACTCTGTGATAAGGTCATGCCCATATGTGAACAAACCGTGTTTGCAAGTTGATCTGTGTGCTTTTAGAAAATACGTGCAGAAAGTAAACAAGCAGCAAAATGATGAAGTTACAGGCTGGAAGTGGCAAAGCAAACATATATATCGAGAAGACAAAGGGGTTTGTTGTGCTTTTTAAACAGTCAGCCTTTTAAAGCTATGTCTTAAACTAATGTGCCTAAAATAATGCTTTGATAAGTGGGAGGAACATTTTTCCTATAACAGTGAACTTTACACTGCATTCTCTAATGTTGTGCAGAGAAGCTTTTGTTGAAAGAACCTGCCGGGAGGTTCTTTCCAGAAAAGAAGATGCTTTTATTTATAATCTCCAGAATTCCCAAAATGCAACGGGGTACAAACACACTTGAAAGCAGACTTCATAATAATATGAGGAAAAGATGCGAATGCCTGCCGTGCTGAGCTGGTTTGATTATAGCGTAAAGCCCTTAAAAACTGAGTTTAATGCGTCCTTTGGGAGAAAAAGGAAGTTAAAATAGGCCTTCATAATAGGCTTATATGAGATAGGAAGAAGCTGGTTACCACAGGTGCCAGTTTGCCTGTGCTTTTTATTTTAGTTTGAATGAAAATAGTTCACACTTGTAAACCCAGGGAGAGAATAAAGTAAACACAAGGGTTCAGTATTTCAAGCAGATGATAAACTTCTATATTTCCTTCTACAAGCCTTTCCCCTTAAGAAAAGAAAAATTGCTTCAGGCAAGTTCTGCTGCCCCTGTTTATCTGGGGACAAGTCCCCCCTCTATTTTCCAGCCTTGGACCTGGGAAAGGAGAGTAGGGCTATGATAAGGGTAGGCATCAAGGGGGAGTGGGGAGCCTGCATCTCCCCACTTGCCTGTGTTTTCTGGCTCCGTCTCTGGGACCAGACAGAACATCTCTGCAGTGCCAGGGTGAGTGATGGTCCAAAGCTTCACAGAAATGCCAGCTGGAGTATAAAAATCCTGTTTAGGAAAGCTTTTGATGATATTCACTTACTAGAAAGGAATGGATCTATTGAAGCTACGAGTCTTCTGGAACTGCCACATGGCTTATGAACAGGCAGAGGAGCATGGGGAGCCAGGTTCAAGTGCCTCCTTTGCATAGCATGGAAAAAGCTGAATCCCCCCCCCCCCCTTCAAAATTTTTTTCAGTGAAGGCTGACTGTTGGATAAGGGATGCTGACTTCTTGGCTTGCTGAGCAGGACACTTGCCTGAAATGCAGATGACCCAGATCCAACTTTGAGTTCCAATTCCAGTTCCAAATTGGATGGAGACGGGGAGTTGAACTTGCAGCCTCAATTCCCAAAAGAGTGCCACTAGCTTTAAAACCTAGTAGCTAGAAAAGCTCCTGGGATTTTTTAATTTTAGTTTTATTACAGGGATTCCTAATTGGAGCCCATAATTGCTTTCAGCTGTAGTATCACTGAAACATGTATTTCTATAGAATTAGATTTAAAACAAACCGGCATTTTCTGCCAACATCAATGAATCAAGAACAGTTGGGGGAGTTACACTAGAGAGAGATTATTTAAAAGAAGACAAATGGGAAGGGTAAAAGAAGAGAATGGCAGGGGATCAGAGAAAAAGGTAGAGAAGCCAAAATAAAGTCCTGTTTGGAAGGGAAACAAAACCTTGTCTTTCCTTTAAAAATGCCACCAAAGCATTCCTGGTTGCATTCCTGTCTTGCTTACAGTTACAAGGCCAATAGACTTTCTGCTTGCCAGTGAGCACCAGATCAGAGAAGGAGTTGTCTATTAATTCACTGAGTTATCGAAGTCAGTTTTGAATCGAGAAAGCTGCATTTATAGCTGGAAAACAATCAGAGCCCAGTTTAGGCTCAGGGCCCTTAATGCCTACTGTAGCCAACAAAGCTTTCTCTTCTGCCTTTTTCCTCACCTTTTTTCTTTTGCACTTTCTAAAGTAAAATTTATTTATACAAGTGCCCTTTTGTTTTCTATATTGCCTTCAGGCAGAGCAGGATTCTTTTTTATTGCACTGACATTGTTTTGTCCAGAAGTTTCAAAACCATTCACGAAGGAGACAATCCTCCTACCTTGTTCCTTTGGGCAGATGTGCTGATGTGTTTGTTCTCCTTAGAATAACATATTTAATCTTTTGAGCAAATCACCTGACTTGAGAGAAGAAATCTGCATTCCACTAGTCTCCAGGCTAAACAGGTTAAATTTGTTAACCATAATGTAATTTGGTTAGAGCAAAGGAGAGTAACACCAAAAGATACTAGAGTTTTTTTCATCTCTCCCACTATACTCAGATACAAAATAGTCTACGTGTCTAATCTTTCCTGTCTTCCAGCTCTGAGATCTCACGGGTCTGGTATCAAAACTTGCTTCTTGTAAAGTCTGCAGGACTGCAGCCATGTTCCACTTCAATGATCTAAAGGCCCATTGCAGAGCAAGTGTGAGGGGTTTTTGTATCAGTTGAAGATGGGCAGGGTCCAGTTCAACTCCCAGATAACTTGTGACAAAGTGAAACAATTGCATAGGAATCACAAAGGCCAAGAGGTTAAGAACCATTATGGGTATGTACAAACGCAAGGATATGAAAATACCTATGGGCTTGTCAATTGTTTTTTACAGATTCTGTGCAGACTCCTTAGGGGTGTACAAATTCTACACCGAATTAACAAGATGAAAATCCAAACAGTTAGAGCCATAAGAATAGGTCATTGAACTGGTGAAGAAAACCTTAAACCAGGAAAAGCCCTGGAGTTCTAAACCACCAGAAAGCAGACACATTTACTGAGATCTAACAGGCAAGGCAGAGAAGAAAATCTTGCTTGAAAGCAGTTGACAGAAATATAAAAATAGCCTTCTGGTGTGCAACTGAGTTGAAAAAAAATTATCTTTTAATATAAAGCAATCCCACCATTTCAGCAGATGAAGGAATGTGTGGCACATTCATGCTAAAATACTAAATCACACAAAGAAGCTGCTGCACCTAAGCAAATACAGTGCATGTTAGTGAGATGATGATGCTACCACAGAGAGTAATGTGTCCCATGGGAAGGCCTCCTGGGAAACTTCCAGAATGTACATAGTCATCCTGATGATTATCAGCTGAAATCCTCTTACTTGGTTTTAGATGGATTCAACCTGAGGTATCTGTTCTGTACTATTAGTTTTACCTCTACAGGAAAATACTGTGGGAAGAGTGAAACAGTTCTGACTGTTCAGGGAAGATGCTACTATTGCAACAATTGCCTACCAGTACTCTCTTTTGTTTAGAAGCTGCTGTAGCTTTTACTAACGATCTCAGAATACTGGCTGCTCAGTGATTACCTTAAAATAAAGAATATGACTGCAGGGAAAAGGTATTGTGTGTCTTTGGAGAGGTCATATAAGGTCAAATGACATTTTGTTCATCTTTCCTTTCTAATAATGATTAATTGCATCACTAAATGTAAATTCCTGTGTATTGGCATTGTGACTGGATTGCAGAGGATTGAAGGATCTTTAGTATTGCCAACTGCAACTACTCAAACAAAAGATATCAAACCCTAAATCTCAAAAGACTGGCTTGAAAATGAAATTTAAAAAGATACAGGAATTTGTAGATCATACTTGCTCCTGTGTTGAAACTTGGGTGCTGTTTTTCCCAAGCTTTATTGCATAATGTTTTTAAGCTAGCCACAAATATAAAACAAGTAAAAAATCTGAAATGTTAATCAACTCCTAGGGCTCGGAGTATAGCTGGGAAGAGTGCTCAATGTCAAGGGAAACTGAGCTGACTGAAGCAGAAGTTTTGTTTCCCTTTGGTATTTTACTACAGGTAAATTACAATACCAATGCATCACATATTTTCTAAACTGTGCATTTGATAAATAACAAATAAATGAAATGTAATTTATTTTCATTTAGAATGTAGTTAAAACTGCATGACTCATGTCTTGTTGCATCATTCCACATAACTTGTTTACAAAACAACTTGTTTTCTGCAATGATACTGTGCATGTTTAGGGGACAGTCATTACTACCCTGGCTTGCAAATTTTGACTGTGAAAAAGACAGCATCTGAATTTTGTAAATATATATGCAATAACCTAAATCCTAGCTACATTACATTGGTTCTGCTGTTTCTTCTGATTTGAAAGAGAAAAATCTGCTTTTAAAGATAAGCAGGTTGATTTTAAAACTACAAGCTATGGATTGAAAAACAAAAATGGTGGAATCAGAGAGAAAGAGATATGCAAAACAAACATCAGAAACATATAGATGCCAATGCAAAACAGTTATGCTAAACATGTTCTAGTGATATATGACTGGCATTCTAATAACAGAAAACATTTGAGAGTTAGCATATGAGCGGGATGTTATATGGTTCTAGCGCAACCTAGGAGCTACTGACAGCTGCTGGGAGAGGCTTCATGCAAATTGGTTTTTAAAACTGAATCTTATATCTGTTATGCTAGATACTGTGATCTCTAAGCCTCTTACCCAAGACACTAGGTAATGGAGTTTGGCTAGGTTTACTCTCCCAAGCCCAGAAGCTGCAGGACAGTGTACCACCTGGAACCCTGCCTACACCCTACAAACCCAAACTCAACAAAATGTGCTAGTTAGGGCATAGCTATACTATGGAAACCTGAATCTACAATGTCTTCGGTGCCCTCTCCCACCTCCCTACCATCCTGTATTTCTGCTGCAGTTCTGCTGGGAAACTGCCATTTTCAGATCAGCTATCTTTCTTCAATTATTTAGACTGAGCACCAATAAGACCTCCGTGAGTCTCTATTCTTAGGTAAATTTGACCCTGTGTACAACTGTGGCTCTGCTTCCCACTGCAAGATGACATTTCTCTATGCACACGTCTCTGTGTTTGGAACACAGGCTCCAGCTCTTCCTTAGTTTTAACAGCAAACTGGTTCTGCCAAGGTAACAGCCAACCTGAATCCCTGAGATGTGAAAACAAGTGAAACCATCTTCAGAAACACAGAGCTTCTTGCTGCTGCAAGCTGTGGCTTTGTGTCTATGTTTGAGCTGCTTTTGATTTTAAGAAAAAGCAGTAAACTTGCTTTAAAGAAAATTATAATATAAGCATTGGTTTAAAGCTACTTAATGCGTTAACACGTATCTGTCCAGGCGATACCAAGGTTATTTCTAGAAAGGAACCTGAGACTAGCAGTTTCTGAGTAGCCTTATAGGCTGACATGAAATTAAGCTGCTAGAAGAGGATGTTCAAGTGAAGGGCCAGTATTCTTGGGGTCAACGCCATCAAGTGAATATATAAAGAACCAGAAGCCAATTAAGGCATTTAACTAAAAGGTTTGAATTTGAGAAGTTAGGATCGTCAAAGATCAAACTAGCTTCACAGTCCTAAATTAGTTCTAATTGGAGAAGGGTATGTTCTGTTAAACCTGGCTTGAGACCATTAAAATGTTCAAAGGGAAGACAAAAAGTACATGTCCCAAAACTGTCAGTCATCTTGTAAGCAATGGATTTTTGAGGAGTTTAGTAATGGAAAACTTAGATTAAATAATGCAGTGAGAGTGAGTCACATACAGGAAGTCTAGTTTAAATACAATATAAATATTGCATGTGGTGTTAGGGGAGGAAAAATGGAGGAAGAACTTTACAAGGAGTGAAATGATACCATTAAATACAAACAAGACATGGAAATGAAATAAAAAAACAAAACCAAAACACCTGTACTCCCACAGCCAAATATCTCTCTCACATTAAGAAGAACAAAGCCCAGAAAATATCAGCATTACCTTAATTTAAATGATAATACTCACATTTGCATAACAATTTAGAATAGATATGAGTTCAGTTATGAAGAAGTGGAAAGAGAACTGGTCAAGAGCATCCTCGGACTTCAGATTACCTGGGTTCTTTCACCAAGAGATCCATCTTACAAAGTCACCTAAGTCCCAGATTCCCATGATATCTGCGGAGAGATCTTGGTACACCATTATCAGCATAGCTGTATGTCAGTGCAATTGATGACATGACTCAAATCAAAATTGTACTTCTGGAAACCTTCCCAGAAGTTTACATTAGTGAATTCTCACTCTTTGACTTTAGGAATATAACATTATACAGTGCATTAGAAGCTGAAGGCACAGAGCAAAGAAAAGGTTTAGTTACAGTTCCTGTGTGGAACATTATAAATATTATGGCAAGGATAAAGTAGTCAAGATAAGAAACTAAAAATAAAAAAATACTGATGAGAAAATCACCTTAGAAATGACATCCTGAGGCACAGGATATTGATGATGAATAATAATAAAATTCAATCTCAGATAGTGCTGAAGGTTCCAGCAAGACCTGCAGAGATTATGTTTATCAGTCACTTCTCTGTGGCTTATTAGGAGAATTCTAATTCAGCCAACTCTCCAACTCTAGCTAAGTGGTATGATCTGAAGGCAAAGATTACTCTGCTATACTTTCTGTCATGGAAGAATGCATTTGATATATATTTTTAACAAGGAGAATAAACATACACAATATTTTGGAGGAAAAGCACTGTAGAAGGAACTGTTACTGAAATTGTACTAAAAATTTAGTGCTAGGAAGTGAAAGACTCTTGCATATTTTAAGGTTGCTTCAGGGTATTCCAGCAAGCCCTTGAAGTTAAAAAGAATGAAATCGGAAAAAGACTTTTTCATCTTTTTCCAGACAGCACAAAACCCAATTCCAAAACGAACTTTAAACTCACGGTATGTTCTCCATGCAAAACAAAGAGTCTTCATTGCAATACTGGCTTTACTACTAGCTTTACTACTCATATGCTAGCCTTACTATTTAATTTACTTTAGACTACTGCTAGTTTTATACTATACTATTACTGCTACACTAGCTTTGCTACTTTACTATTTTACTTTATACACTATTTTTGTTTTATTTTAAAATATACTATTTGACTTTTACATTAATTTACTATTTTATTTTTACTACTGCTATACTAACTTTACTACTCTGTACAACTTTCCTGCTACTATACTAGCTTTCCAACTGCTGTAGTAGAGGTTAACATAGCAGACAGCACAGAGATCATGACACTTAATTGTAGAAAATACAGGCACAATCCTCCCATCTCAATATGGATCTGTGCATGACAGCTTGGAAAGGAAGTTTCCAATGTATGATGAGAAGGTACAAAGAGTGCAAGGAAAAAGTGCTGAGATACACATTCCAAGGTTGGATTATATGAATGAACATGAAAAGCATAAGTATAAATCTAGATCTACAACAAGAGTTGTATATATGTACACTATCTGTATTTTTTCAAAGGTGATTCATAGACTACACCAAGAGTTGCATATATATATATACATGCTATAAATACTTTGCAGAGGTGATTCATGGTAAGCCTGTACTGTCTTTGGAACCAGCACCTTGATGCACACTGAAGTGTCCATCCAAGGTGTGTGTGGTAGCTGCAGCCACATTGCTGCAACCTGTAGAATGCAGGAAGGAGGCACGCTGTGTCTCACATTGGTTTCCCCTCACTGCAAAATCTTAGTAGTTATTGATCACTATAGACCATTATTTTTCATTTATTGATACTTAGTATCTGTTTCAAACACATGCTGTAATTGTCCCAAATACAGGGGTGCTCTCTGCTTCCCAAAGCCCACGGTGCACCACAGGCACTCTGAATCTGCTCTGCAGACATCCTGACTGTGAGTGGCAATTTATTTCCATTTCTCCAACAGGAGAACCAGGACAGAATCTCTTAAGCAAGTTGTAGCTTCCTACCAGGCTAGACTGGGTCATAGCTACATCTGAGCACAGTCTACCCTTTGCTGTCTGACGACTTTGAACAAATGAAATTAATTCCAGCTAGTGGAACAACATCCCTCTCCAGGCCTGGAACTGCTGAAAGCAGGTTTTCAGGATGACGGTGAATTTCAGGACAAGAATAATCACATTTGCCCAGTGTTTGGTATACTGCTCTGAAGCACCTGATCTACAAAGGAAGTCATTATCCCTTCAAGCTTAGTCATTCCTGATCATCAGTTTGAGCTAGGAGAATCTTCTGTCAAGAGCACAGAAATGCGCACAGACTTCCTGTACATCACCCATGACAGAATGGTTTCAGAGCAATCTCTATACTCCTCCAGTGCCAGGCATTACACAGCTTCCCCAACTTTTCGGAGCCATAAATGGCGTTCGTATCACCAGCTGATCACCACCCCAGGGAATACAGCGTTACAACGGGAGGAACGGTTGTGGTCCCTCAGAGGTTGGCTCATGGCCTCCCTGACACCGATTTCATGAAGCAGGTGTGGGAAGCTGCCCCATTTGTGTCTGGTTCTCATCAGGGATGGGCATGCACAGGCATAGCCTTTCAGTTCTTTGATTTATAGCTGTGACTCTGAACCATGAACGCCAATCAGCAGCGTGTCGTTGCAGCAAAGAAGGCCAACTACACCCTTGGCTGCATCAGCAAAAGCCAGGAGGTCAAAGGAAGCAATCCTTCCCTTCTGTTCAGTACTTGCAAGACCACATGTGGAGCATTATGCCAGTTTTGGGCATTGCAGTACAAGGAAGACACTGACACCCCGGAGTGAGGCCAGTAGAGGGCCACCCAGATGGTTATGGAACCGTCATCCTTCAAGACACTCAGAACTTGACTGGACAAAGCCCTGAGGAACTTATTCTATCTGGATCTGCTTTGAGCGTGTGGTTGGAGCAGATGACCCCTAAAGGTCTCTTCCAACCAAAGTTATTTTATAAATTCATGACTACATGTTATTAGCAGCTAAACTTCATGACTATGAAGTTCAGCACCTGGATGCATCAAATCTTTTTTCTCACACAGCTCTCAAACCAACACCAGAAACAGGAACAGAACCGCAAATGGATCCTCTGTAGACTACATATACAACTCTTTGTAGTATGGCAGTGAGGGTTAGAGGTCCTTTCATAAGGGTACATAGGTTGCTGGGATCCTTTTGGAGGACCATAAGCTGGCCAGACATGGTATAGTAGCATCCATAGTGAAGAGAGCCAAAACACACCAAAAGCATCAGCTAGCCTCTGCACTCGTGCTATGAGATGCCTTTTCTAGGAGAGCCTCTGAACGTGTTCACCAACATATAGGGAGTACAGAAAGTCAGATGGACTATGAGTCACTGGCAAAAACTGGGAGTGCAAAACCACAACAGCATTTACATACCGACAAGACATTTGGTCAGACCATTTTTCATGTTCTGATCATCACTAGGGGTTCGATGTGTTTTTTCAGGGCAGGTCTCCCAACAACAGTGTGAGGCTGCCCAGCTCCAGACACGGTGAATATATTGTCATTGTGACTCCTGTAATCTATCGGTGCTCAGCCTACAGAGTAGAGTGTGTCACCATAAATGAGACATTAGATTGTAATTAAACTGGCAATTAAACTGTAAATAACTTCAGCAAATAACCTTTTTTTCCTCAAAGAAAACTGTCAAGTTTTTTTTAGAAGTGACTGCAGGAAAAATCAAACAATTTCTATTTAAATTAGAGTACAAGGGAAGGTAGACTACTATAAAGAGTTTGGAAAAAGTCAAACGTGGACATTTTTATGAACTCCTGTAAGAAAAAAATTGCATGACCAGTTTCCTTAAAAAAAATATCAATTGGTCAGAGATAAAGCTTAGTAACTTTCAGAGGGAAAGCCAAACTGAAGACTTAGTTAATAAAAAAACCTTAGCATTGAGCAGGTCTTTTTAAACTTAGGAGGAATGACTGTTGCTCTAATAAATCCCTGAGGTTATTCTGCAGATACCTTCATATTTATGAAGGAATAATAATGATAATGCCTTTCTGTGATTATGGTGGGGAAAGTGTGGGTCATAGATTCCAGCAGAAGGAAGAACGCTAAGGCATGAAGGAGTCCACTGTAAGTCTCAGAATAACTTAATCTAGGCTCTCATCTTCAGAAAGAACATTTTAATTTAGAGTTTCAACATCAAAGACCATATGAAATCACCATTTCTTTGAAAATCCACACTTAAGGACAAGAAGATATTGGCCAAAATCCTTAAACTAATTAGTACCAAACACTCCTCTGGGGTGAACTTTTCCCTGGGATCAAATTACTGAGCTTAAGCTAGCAAGCTCTTAGTCCGACTTCAGTGTGGGCAAGAACGAGCTTCTAGTGATAAGAATCTTTATACTTTATTATCTCCATCCTAAATTGCTTTTTAGTCTGTTTTTATTCTTTTTTTTCCCCCCTTCTATCCATTAAGTAACATTCCTTACTAGTTACTTCTGTTCACATACAAACAAGAACTAAAACCAAACCGACGACTTGGCAATTTTCCATTCCTCAGCAGGGAACAATCTATTACTGTACTTCATCTTCAGTCATAACTCTGACTGTAGATTTTACCTCCATCCCTAAGAGAAAAGGAACAATCCTGATTCTTGCAGAAAAAGGTCTAATATCAAGGCTGAAGAGGACGATTGTGATGGCCCAGATCACTTCTCACTTAGGACTGGCAATGTTATCACAAAATACATTCCCGGATGAACAGGAAGGACAGAGAAGAAGGAAGGTAAGAGGACTGGCAACTAAAGAGGTCAAAAGCAAAAAACTAGGAAGGTGATAGGGGATTCTCATTCACAGATTTATGAGCAGCTGAGGAAGATGATCTTGCTCCAGACTAAGTAAAAACTATTGAGTAAGGAAGAAGCTATGTCCCCAGTGTGCAAGTGGAATCTCTGCTCCCTTAAAACCTCCTATTTAAACTCACGACTTGAATTAAAATTATGCACTGCTACATTAACTTCTTTGGATCTCTATGATAGCTTGATTTATAGAAAATAGCAGTCATGGAAACTGCTTTTAAGACAGCAGGTCTTACTACAGGTTTATACCTGTATGACTGAGGAGAATTAAGTTCACTGGGCAGGATTTATTTTTGCTTTGCCTAAGCTTTTAAAAAGCAAGAAAGGTCTTTTTCACATTAACATATTTTAATGATTAAAAATGCAGCTTTGACTTGGATAAATATCTATCAAGGTTTGCAGAAGAGACATTACCATTGACCTTATCATCTTAACAACACTGTTCCAGTTGGAGAGCTCTATTCCCTTCTTATTCTTATGTAATTTGAAGGCTATGGCATACGCTATAGAAAAAGCAATATGGGAAACAAAACAAGCCTTTTAGTTTGAAAACAAAATGGTGCTGCTGACAGACAAAATTACCAGAGGCAACTAGTTTACCGTATTGCATACTGGCTCAAACATAGCTGTGAAGAAACTGAAATTAAAATTTCTTTTTGTCTAATTATATTAATGATATATAATTTTCAGTTCATTTAGCCATGTGTTCTGCAAGCTTTTAAGCTCAACAGTAGTCTAAACATCAGAATTGTACAGTGACTGCATTCCTGTAAGAGAAGTAAATAAATCTAAAAAAAACGGACAGAAAATATTATGAAAAGGTGACTTCTGTAAAAAAAACCCTCACACCTTTATGGTTCGGCATTTTAAATATGAATACCAGGGTAACTTCACTGTGCCCTTGAAAGAAATGATAGTGTGAGCTAAATGGAAAAAAAAAAAACCTACAAACAACAGAACCTTGAGAATTATCTATCGGACTACTGATACTCAAAAGTATTTTCTGAAATTCAGAATACATTAAGTAGTTTTTTACCCTAGTAACTCTGTCCCATTTTTAATTCCCATGGTCAGAAGCATGGCAGAACTGCCCATGCTCCATGGCTGGTCTGGCTTTCTGTTTCTTTGTTACATGTCTGCTGCATGTTGAAGGTTTTGTGCAGATCACAAATAAGAGACATGAAATTCAGGCAGCCTGAAGCCACAAGATTTTACCTACATTTCAGTATTATATTCTAATGCATGTATTATTCACCCTCCACTCTCAGGTTGGTGTAAATATAAGCATATTTTGCACTTACCAGGCAAATCATTTGAGTCTCTCAAATCAGAGTTATCCCTGTTTTGTACTGGAGACGATGGAATGTCCTCTTTTATGCGCATTGTGACAATTAGCGGATCCATTTGAAAACACCTTGTTTAAGTCTCGACCCTCTTCTCAGGGGTAACACTGACTGCCATTAGACAGCTCTTCCTCGCGTTTTGTGAAGGTCAGCTCCACAAAATTAAATTAGAAATCCCACTTCCCATTCTTTTTATTACACAGACATCCGTATGATGCATATGCTCACCAGTGATTGGAAATTTTACACCGGGGAAGCCATAATGTCTACCACCATAAGGTAAGATCCAAGACTGATAATATCTGGGCACTCTGGAAGCTAACGGTTCAGTAGTTTGTCATTTTATATAGTAGATTCTGCCTGAAAAGAAAACCAGGACATCAGTCCAGTCTGTCCTACCTGCACCGAAAATGCGTTTTTTCTGGAATACCACTCTGAGCACCACTTGGTGAAAACTGATTTTCAAAGTGGGGAGGAGTATTAAGGATGCAGACTTGTCCACCCAAAAGAGAATCCCTGAACTAGGGGCACCATCTACAGGGGAACAGACTGATACTGACTCAAATCTGTCCTTGTGTTACAGAGCTGACATCTATCAAAGCATATGCAGGTTGGTTTGACTACACTTGAACACTCTCTGGTAAAAGAGTAATTCCATTTTAATTTTCTTCTATGCTGCCACAGCATCCAGGGGCCCTGGGCGCAGAGCTGGAGCTCTCTGTGTCAGCTGCTATACAAATGCAGATTAAAAGAGACCATCTCTGCCTAAACAACTTGGAAGCAGCAGCTGATGTGTACGGAACAAACACAAGAAAACAATGAAATCAAATGGCAAATTGAGACAAACGTCAGTCAGCAGAATAACAAGTTCTTTGATTTTACCCCTGTGATTTTTATCTAGAATCAAAACCAACCCAAAACCTCAATAGTTGTTTTCCACTCCCTCTATCCAACTCACAGTCTCACACATGACTCCAAAAATCATCTTCAAAGACCTACTTCATATGGTTTTGTTAGTTGTGTATAGCTGAATGGTTTACTATTTATTCGTTTTACTGAAGCTTAATTCACACTTTTGGGACTCAGCTTCCTCACTTTGCTTTCATGTCTTTCAGGTTCTCCTGATGTAGATTTGGCTTCCTGACTGGGAATGTGCCTTCTAAACACACCATCATCAGCCGGTATGTGTTACACAAACTTTACTGAAACCAAGCGTGGGACAACAGGGCACTAAAATGGGATTCCAAATTTTTAAATTTCATCTGTACATACCAGCCCTTGGATTCCCCGTCAACTGGGAAAAAACAATTGAGAGCGGGTGTTTCATCTGCTAAAAGAAGTATCATAATGCAATTGGATCTTCCTTCGAAAAGATGTCCCATTTCCCTAAGCATAAGACAATTTCTTTGTCTTCAGGCAAACAAACTACTCTCAAAATAAAAATCTTGAGGATAGGAAAGATCAAAACAAAAGGGAAACCAGGAAAAAAATAACATGACCATGAAGAACAAAGTAAAAGCATCTTTCTGTTCAAAACAGGTACCTGAGATCTTGGACAAGACAAGGCTAGTGAATAATTTCATCATGACAATCACAGTTCAGTCCCTGTTAAGTTTCCAGTTCTAGACTCTCCCTGGTAAGTAAATTAACATGCCATCATTATCATTTACTCATTCACCTGCCACTGGTGTGCCCTCATGATTTATATGACTTCCCATCTTGAACATCTAATTGTGGCAGTTGTGGTCCTTGGTCACCAAAGGACGACGTACAAAAGAAAACGGATGGCAGCTTGGGCCTAAAGCCAGAGCTGTGATTGCTGTTTTTGATGTGCTACAATTGTTGTTGCTCCTGAACTTGCCTCAGTTCAGTGACTGTAATTCTAGTATCTGCCCTTTATATGTCATAAAACTCGCCAGGATAGTCCTGAAAATATTTTGGTTTCACTGGCTTTGGCCCAGGATTTTGCCACCTTTATGGAGCAAGCAGGAGTCTTTTACTTTCAAAACCTAGTGTTTATGGCTCATATTGCTTTCTAATCTTGAAGGTTTTATCTTGAAGTCATAGTATACAGAGAGTAAAAAATAAAAATGGCAAAGACAAACATTGCACCATTTCTGGTCTCGCTTTTTTATTCAGATACTTCCCAGACACTCCTCAACCTTTGGCTCAGTCAAAGTCGAAATTAAAAGCAAGGAATATGAAGGATATGATATAACAGAGTCTTGTTCTTCATTTCTATTCGGTACGTTTCCTGATGGCACTTCCGAATAGTAGACACTATTTAAAATTCTTTTGATGCACTAATGCACATAAAACCAAAACAAAATGAAACAAAATAGGTCTTGGGTTTAGAACATAATTCCTTCTGGATTTGCATGTTTCTTCCTTTTTTCTCATGATAGGATACCTTCTTCTTCCCTGAACACAACTGTGGAAGACATAACAACAGTAATTACAATGATCTGTGTTTTCTGAGTTTAATGGCTAGGACTTGGTTAGCACTCCAAGCATTCATCAAATGGCTCCTGAGCTCCTCTAGCATGTCCTTGCCCATTATCGTTCAAGTTTCACAGATTCCTTTGGTTTTATTAACGTCATGACTGGACAGCAACTACCCATTTCTTTGAGGATGCAGTAGTGAAATAAAACTTCCTCACAGGACTGGAGACATCCTGTATGAATAAGCTTTTGCGTACAAAAGGAACTGAAGGAAGTATGTGTGCTAGAAGGAACGCAACCTTTGCAGCAATTTCTCCACTGCAAATTACCAAGCTTAGAAAAGATTAGGAGAAATCTCTCCTACCACTCTCCTAGCCCCTACTGCACCTGCCCTTTTTTTTTTTTTTTAAATCCAGCAGAATAAACACCTATGGACTAAAACAGGGAGTGAGAAAGTGATGGTATACTCCTCAGGGCTACTGCCAGACAGCATTTCTGTTCTGTACTGTCTATACACTAAGAGAGGGCCGTTAGGCTTATGTGAAGTTTCTTGTCTTTACTTAAATACTAAGACAGAGTATGATGTGTCATGCCTTGCGAATGCCAGACTCCCACAGACTTCTGGCTGTGTGGCTGTTAGGAACACAGCATCAGGTTCTCATAATCGGTAGCATTGAAATGTGTGGGTTTTTTAACTGACCAGATAAATGATCCTAGAGAAAACAGTTCTTGGTATCTATTGTATTGGGAGAGAGAAAACAACCACACTTTTAAATCACACAGGGTGATCTGGGCACGCAGGCGACAGCTTCTGCATATGCAGTTTAGATTACGGTGGTCCCTCCTTTCCCTAGGTTAGCTAGAGCCGGTATTTGCTTTCCTTTTCCCTTTCTCCTCTCATGACCTAATGTGCTCATATAAAAAACCCTCATATTGTGACTAATAGACCTAAAAACGTATGTCCAGCACTGACAAAATGCATATTTGAACTGAATTGGAAAATGGCTGTGATTTTTAGAAGCAAATCCCACCATGAAGGCATGGGTGGGGAATGGCAGGACGACGTTCTGTTGAAGGCACAGTAAGTTACTTAGGGAATGTGGGAGCCTTCCAACTTGCTCAGTTACTCACTAATGACGGCATACGGGCTCCTCTCTTTGCCAACATTTGCTATTTATCATATTAAGATGTAATTCAGGTAACTTTCTCTCTCACGTACTAAATGTAACCAACTAAATGGCTGTGGAATACATTACTACTTACTCAAGTTTTCTTAGAAATTCAGCAGGATCCCGTAGTACTGTGCATCAAGCCCGGGCTGGAACCTGTATGTTTGGTACCCTGTGAACAATTAAAGGTTATGGGCAACTCTTGCATAAGTACCACACTATTATTTTACAGTTTTTCACATAAAATTATGTTTTCCTCCCGTGCCTTTGAGGGTACAGATGCAACAATAATATACGCTGAAGAACAAAGAACTTTAGTCTGTTGTGGTTTTAAAAGCTGAGCTTACATCTAAATCTATTTCCATTTCCCTCTGGAACTGGAGCAGCTTTTTATGTTATATTAAACATTAGACAAATAGGGTAGATCTAATTAAAAGTTGAAGAAATGTGCTTCCCTTAATTGAATTTGCTACAGTTACATTTTGCAGACCAACGTTAATCAAAGCTCCAGTTCAGAGTGGATGGATCACGGGAATTAAGTTAACCCTCGCATGCCCTTACCTGAACACACGATATGGTCTGCCCTCGCATAAGCCACTGACGCCAAACACGACTCCCCGCTCAGTCGCGACTGCCCGGCGCAGGCTGCCCAAGGGCCCACCGGAGCGGGAGGGCCGCGCACCGCAGGCCCGTTAAAAGTACCGAGTACGGCGGGACTGCGGCAGCGCCGGGCGGGGGGCGCCGGCCCCGCTCCCCGTCGCCCCCGGAGCGCCCCGCAGGCGGCGCCGCGCCCTGCGCGGGGCACACAGGTCACCCGACGGCCGCCGCGGCTGTGGCACGGCGCCTCGTGCCGCCCGGCGGCGGCCCCGCGGCGGCCCCGGGGGCCGCGGTGCCAGCCCCGGCCGCCATGCGCGGGGATGCCCTCGCCCTCCTCCTCCTCCTCCTCCTCCTCCTCCTCCTCCCCCGCCTGCCGCTGCCCGGCCCCGCCCGACGGGGCAGACAGGGACCGCGCGGCCGTGGGATGGGCGAGGCCGGCGAGGCGGCTCCACCCATGGTGGGCGCCGTCCGATTGGCTGGCGGAGCCCGTCTCCCCGCCCCCCAGCCAATGAGGGCGGCGGGCCGGGGGTGATGGGCTGCTTCTCGCGGGAGGGATTCCTGGAGACGCTGCAGTGTGGCGGCGCTCCCGGCGCCGCGCATCCCCCGTGCCGCCTCCGCCTCCCCGCCCGCCTTGCCTTGCCCTGCCCGCCGGCGGCCGCTGCCGCTGAAACTTAGAGCCCGGCGCGCCGCCAGCCCGCCGAGCGCAGGGGGCTGGGGCAGCCTGCCTGCCGTGCGCGGGGGCGGTCCACCGCGCACCTCGCCGGCCACCGCAGCCTCGCCCCGGGAGGGGCCCGGGCGCGCGTGGGGCCGCCGCGGGGGAGGCTGAAGGGCGAACCGGCTGCACCCGCCCCGGTTGCCAGGTAAGGTAGCGCTCCGGGGCCGCCGCGCCCGGGCGGCGTCGCCTTGGGCGGGGGGGTGGGTGTGGGGGGGGTGGGCTCCGCTGCGTGGGCGGGGGGAGAGCACATGCTGGGGGGCGGCTGGCGGCGCCGCCTGCCCGGCGGCTCTGCCCGCAGCTGCCGGGGGCCCGCCCCCGGGGCTCTCCCGCGGGGGGCGGCTCAGACAAAGGGGGCGCCCGCGCCCCCCGCCCCCCTCCGCCACCGCGCTCCGCCGGCGCCCCCCGCCCCGGCTGTGGCAGCGGGGCGCCGCCCGCCCGCCCCCCGCCCCTCCCCGCCGCTGCCCGGGGGCGGCCGCCGGGCCAACTTGCCTCTCCGGGTGTCACCTGGGTGCCGCCGCCCCCGGCAGGGCGGTGTGTCCCGGCGGTGGGCGGGGGGCGCACCGCCGTGCCTCCCCCGGCCCCGGCCCCCGCGGGCAGCGTCCAGCCGCTTGGGTGTCAGTTCCCAACAGCCTTTCCTGCCCTACTCGGAGGGGCTGTCAGGCGACTGCGTGTCCTTCCGTGCGATCCCGGTTTGTGCCCTCGGACGTTATTACTGTCGTTTTACCGAGTACCGCCCGCCTGGCCGTGCTTTCGGGTGCGTTACGGGCAGTTCCGTAGGCGCACGCGGCATGGATCGGGGCTCAGCGCTCTGCTTTAAAGTTAATAATCGCCTATCAAACTACTAGGCAGAGCAGTGAGAAAGTGGCAAAGAATGTTAATATTTCTTTTGTTTTTAGTCGTCTGGAATAAAGATGTCAAAGACTACCGGCTTCTGGTAGTCAGTATAGTAAGTAAATTAAATGTAGTCATTGGAATGAGCCTTTATGGCACTCTCAACAATCTGTAATTCAATCATCTCTGATACGAGCTGCCTTTTGCTATTATTCATCAGACCCAGCTGAGTGATTTCTGTCAGATGGGAAGTGGTAGAGAGAAATCTCTAGGTAAATGTAACTGAAAAGCTTTCCAAGCGGAGTCCTAAATGAGTGCAGAAAAGCACTTGGCCACAATCTCGAGACAGATGTTAGCATCCAAATAAATAATTTCTTTTGATTGTCCGGGGGATGTCAAGGCTGATTTTCCTTATTTAATAGCCATTTGCAGGTGAAGAGGGAGCTCTGCGTTTATTACCATGTAAACTCGATGCAAAACGCTGTAATGCAATAATATTTCACTGTCTCTGAAATAATATTTTCTGTACGAAGGTCGGTAGAGTAATTTTAGATACACATACATGTTGTAGACCTCAACTAGACTACTAATCAGCCATGGCAATATTGATCCTCTGAGCAGCTATGCAGTGTGCCGTCGGTATTGTGTGTTAATCTGTTACATGCTGTTTAAACTGCTTTATTGTGAGAGAGAGTTGCTTCATCCTAAGAGGCAGAAGATGATCATTGGAGACCTGAGGGGAGGCTCCTTTCCCTGGTGGGCTGACATTTAGAGTTACAGATGAGCAATTGTTTCAGGAGTGACCCTGAGAAGGGGAGGGGGAGCTTCTGGGTGCAAGGACAAGTAGGCAGCAAACTCATTTGCTTTGTGAGGATGTGAAATGACATCTCCAGCTATGCTTAAGTAAACCCGCTCAGGAAAAGTGTAAGGAGATTCCACGTGTGTCTAGAATAGTATTTTCTTGCCTGTCTGGGAAACAAATGACCTGATCTTATGTCTTAAGAGTCAAACATGCGTATCTCTTCCAAGCTTTTTGGAATTGTAGTTCTATTAGTAGTGTTTGAGGGGAATATACTTTTACGTGGTCTGACTCTTGGCTTGTGGTATAGTTGCTCAAAATCTGTATGCGTGCAATTCATAAATTGAAATTATATAGCTTAAAAACACAGTGTAGGCAGCTTGAGTGAGAAGAGATAATTTAAAAAAGAACCACAGGGCAGAAGATAATGACATACTGTAGAAAATAATCATACTCCCGCACTTGCAAAAGCATGATATGTTCCAGTGTAGCCATTTCATACAAGCCCAATTTTCCCTCGCATTAAGAGTGCCTAAGTGAGCCTTATTAATGTTTGATGCAAAAGATGTTAAATCCATTTTAAGGATTGATACTGGAATTTAAAGTGGTAGTTCACAGACTTAGAGCAGTTCTAACACTTCCCCAGAACAAATGTGGAAAATAATAATTTACCACGTATGCCATAGCAGTGCAAGTGGGATATAGCCTTCTCTAACAGTGACGGCCAAGAAGCCCTTTAAAACCATATATACTAAACCAGTGTTTCATTTAACAATCTGAAATGTTCTCTTACCTTGATCATAACTTAAATCAGATACAAGAGCCCAGGAAACGTTCAGTGTTGGTTAGAGTGGTAGTCGAGAAGGTGTGAGATAAGGGAAAGTTCTGTTTATCAGAAAAGTAGGGGAAAACAATCTATACTTTTCTAGCTAGCATAGAGAGACCGGAAGCATAAAATCAATTTTTATGGTCTTTTGGCAGGGCTGGCTGTAATAAGTAAAAAGGAGCAGCGTAGTGTCTTGGCAGAAGTTTTTAAGCCACTCAGCTATACAGAACTCTGTTAGTTGATGTTTCCTCCCATGAAAATGAAGCTCTTATTTATTATATCACAGTCTTTTCTTGTCCATTTAGCAGTCTGATTACAATTTTGAAAATATGCGTGAGTGTGTATGTGTTTAAATGTGTATATAAGTATAAAACCACATAAATTCTTACTGGGAACTGCATTCCGAATAGGAGTGCATGGAACCTTGTATTACCTGATGTGGAAGAGACATCAAAGTTTGCAATACAATGGAAAAGGACAAGAAAATACTTCTGCGTATCCAGAAGAAAAGCATGGAGGAATTACCATGATCTCCTTCCCTCTGCTGGTGATGCCTATGTAAATGTGCAGTTTCACAAAGAGAAATACTTAATCGTTCGATTTACTTTGATTCTCTATAGAATGTTTCTTTTAAACATTACTCAGTATCTAGGAAGAAGCTTAATTAGAAATACACATGAGGGAGGCTTGTTAGCCTGTTATGCATTTTTGCATACGGCTGAAATTTACTAAGGATACTTGAGGTTAAAATAAAAGCATTTGCCAGACTGAATAAACAAAGCATTATGTTAAATATTTCCAGGATTGTTAGGTACAAATGACCTCTTTGCTAGAGCAAGCTTTGCTCCGTCCGCATACACCCCAGTAAGGGGCAGGGGGAGGCTGGGAGATGCTGGCTATACTGTTACATCTGTCACAGAAATACCAATACCAAAGCAGAATGCATTAGGAGGAGGAAAACTGACAAGAGCTCTTCATGATTTCCTCTGGTGAGAGGATGAGAGCTGGTTACAGGCGATCGCTTTCGGTGACTACATGGGCTAGCAGATTTGTACAAGCAGCGTGTAGAAAAAGTTGTCTCGTTTAAATGAAATAAATGTTTGTTTTCTGAGGCATGTAATGACCAAAAGCTAGATAGGAGCTCTAATAAAAATGTCTCTTTAAGTATTGCTTTTGACAGATGTCTGATCAGAATGTTTTGGAGGCTGGCTTTTCTATCCGCCCCCCCCCCCCCCCCCCCCCCCCCGCCCCCAGTGACTTAAGGAGTAGCTCTTCATGGGTCTTCCATTTCCTACAAATGCTTATGAGAGCATTGATTATTTCTCTTAATCTGTTCTTATCACTGCTAGTCTGGAGGTATTTCCCCAGAACAGCAGGCACTAAACACTTCTCCATCCTAGCGGGAGTGATGTTGCCATCTTTTAAATTCTCAGAGGTTTGTCAACTCGGGATGGCATTTCTCTTTTCTGGCCATCCCTAAAGATGCTGGGAGAAATGTGTCAGAACACAAAGTAAATCTTGAATGTCTCTGTGTGGTGTAGTTGTCTGATAAGCTACTAATATTTATATTGATCTCCTAAATGGAAGACCATACACTTTTTTTTTTTAAAAAAAAAAGTGTCACCAGAAATTATCTAAACAATTTGTTACTCATCAGCCCTGAATAATTATATTAATATACTATTTCAGGAAAATAAACTTTTACTTTAGAAGTGGCTAAAAACAATTTGGTTACTTTAATGATGCTGTCTGTAAGTTTCCCCGATCGTTAGTCAGGATTTATGGTAGTAGCCAAAGGTACTATAGTAGTTTTAATACTGTAGCCATGATTGTAGTTACTAGGTAGTATGGTACCTCACATATATGAGGATACATGCCTCAAAGATGCTCAGTGATGATTTAATGAATTTGATTAAAACTCATTTACAGGTTTTGCTTTGTACTTTTATCTTAAGGGTATTGTTTTTCTATGGGTGATTGAAAAATCAGTGTAGCAGTTGCAATAGGGGAAAGCTGGTAACCATTACCCAGCTTGGCTCAGAGACTGTTTGCCTGCAAGCTTACTCATGTCCATGTGTTTGAATAACCATGTAGATGTGGCAGTTGAGAATAATTGGAGTGCTTTTGTGGAAGGTGCTGTGGAAATCAACTGTTTGCCAAGGAATCTTTATCTGATTCAGATCCCTGCCTCTAACAGCAGTATATTTTCTAGAAAAAGTGTATGCATACACCATCAACAAGTGGACATGAGACAAATTTGGAATGCTTAATGGTCACTTGTAACACATAGTTTAATTAATTACATTTTTTTTATTTCTTTCCAAAGCTGTGAAGAGTATTTCTTCATAAACATCTATTTTTTTATCATAAAATCTTAAGAATATGTGACAGCTACGAGTGGTTTGCAGTTTTGGGCTTTTTTTTTAAAGCTAAATGTGGAAACAAGGAAAACTTAGTGTGTTGTTTCAATAGAAGACACAAGCTACTGGAGAACAGTTGAGGGTTAAGGATGGATAGTGTAATACATCCGAATCAAAACAGTTTTGAAAGTGTGTTGTTTTTTGTTTTTTTTTTTTTATTAAAAAAGGGCTGTTCTGTTTCTTGTTGAAATTTTAAGCTTTTGTGTTTTGACTTCCGTAAGATATTTGATTTAGCTTAGGGTGATGTTCTGAGTATAAGAAATAATATTGTAGAAAGGAACCATTGTCCGTGTGAACAGATTAAATTTTTTTTACTTGATAGATTGCAGAAGATAGAATGTATGGGGAATCGCCATCTCCATTATTCCAACTCCATTATCCTTAACAATCATCTGGAATAATATGCAGACTCCATGAGAATACTTTTGATTTTTTTTTTGGTTCCAATTTCATTAAGAAGGTTGGAAAAAGTGCTATTATAGACCGACTTAATTTGGCTTCTCCTCCTACATCTGAAGAGGTATTTTAACAAAGTGAATTGTAATACTTTTGCCTACTTCAGTAAAAAAACAGTGATTTCCCCATGAAGATGGCTCTGAGAAAAGACTTAGAAGATACTCCCTGGATGTAACCCTGTCTTTATTTAAAAAAGCGGTGAAGTCATGTGGACCTGTAAAACACCGAAGTGTTGAGAGTAGGGGAGTTGCCCAACTTCAAAAAGGGTTCTGGACGACTAGAATTAGTTTAGAGAAGGGACCCAGAAGTTGTCATTTCAGATGTGCTAAATCTGTTTCTTAATGAGACTCCTAAAAGCTTACCATTCTCTGTGGCAAGCTGTATATGCTGGGAACTTCCTTGACTGCCACACAGTAAAAATACTGGTATGGAACTGTGCTCTAGTACATAAAAGTTCACACAGCAACCTGGTCGGGCATGCAAGCTACAAGAGCTCAGATTGGAAGTAAGGTGTCGATCTCTTATCTATCAGAGTAGCAAGTGTATGGACCATTTTACAGAGATGACAATTTTCTGCCTGGAGTTTAACTTTTAACTAGACCAGGTACGAGTTCTAGATTTGGTATAGAAACTGCTGGATTTCTGATTTGTGTTAATCCACGAGGAGTACATAATCAGCTCTCCTTCTGGCCTTGAAATCACCAACCCATTGAACTTGCTGCCATTAACTCCTATTGTGTCTCTTGGATTAAACAATTATTATTTTTTTTTTGTAAAAGGTGATGACATGCTATTTGTGTAGTGTGAAGAGATTCTGTCTGAATTTCTCTTAAGCTGCCCTTGTATGTTATAATCCTATTTTGTCCCACCTTACCGACAAGAAGTTCCTATTTATTTATCTAACTGGTGTTAATCTTTTGGACCTGATTTAAAGCTCACTGAAACTGATATCTGTTCCTTCCATTTATTTTGTTCCTCTGATGTGTCCTAAAACTAGAAATTGTGCTTAATAATAGGAATTCTGTTTAAAAAGGGAATGCCTGTTGGCCTTTCCAATGTGGAAGGGCAAGTACCATGTGTCCCCTTGGTCTGGCCTGAACTTGTGTGAATATGCCTGGGTTAGTCTGCAGGTGCCCATCAGCTGGGAGCTACCTGGAGGGCTGGGTGCTGCCAAACCCCGTCTGGAGCTGGCCTTGCAGGTGGCAGTTGTTGTGCCTGGTATGTGCCATGGAAGCCTGGCATGAATCTGCTTTGCACCAGGATAAGCTTGTTTTGGTGATGATCTTCCATGTCCCCTTTCCACGTGTCTGTGGTTAATTGGTGGTTGGTAATACAGCAGGTGTCTCTTACAGGGGGATGCAGCTCTAGGCTTACCTTTGAGAGGGTCATCCCACAGAATTGCGTAGTCCAGGCGAGGGTGGAAGGCAGATCCGTTTTTGACTGTGAGTGGAGTGATGGTTGTGTAGCAGAATTTCAGGATGCTGAAACTAAAGTTTACCTCTTTTCTAACAGCCTAAGTGTTTAATTAAAAATATATTTGTTAAACATTGCATTTGATAACTACATCTGGGACATATTTCTTCTGAGGCAATATTAATATCTGACAGTAGATGCCTTTTTGTCTTTTTTCCATAGGTTTAATTTCATCTTAGTTGTTTTTCATACACTAATAGCAAGGAGCTGCCTTCTACTTCCTCTTCAGATGTAGCTTTTTTTACTTCAAGCTTTGCTAGCTGACTTAGCTGCTAGTTAAAGCAGAAAACCCCCAGGAAATACCCATGTGACCTTGACAGAGGTCAGTTGCTTCTTCGTGGTATGATGTAGCTGTAGAAGTTAAAAGCAGTGAAGGTCTTGTATGTTTGTTTCATTTTTGCAAACTGTGCATAATAGGATTGAAAGGTTTGTTTAATGTGTATTTAGTGCTCATTTAGCTCACTAAGAAAATGTCAAAAGTGAAAAACCTGGGACAGAACCATCTGAAGTCATGTGCTATGTTTTTTTCCTGCATTTGGTGTTTTCAAAACATATGTCCACTTCCAGTAATGACTTGGACCTGCTTTAATACCTGATATGCAAATATTGGCTTTACAAATCATACACTGGCTAGTAATTGTGCACTGTTTACTCTAGAATAAATTACTCTTTATAAATATTGATGGAAGTTCTGTGTTGTTATAGGTGAGCAAGGCATAAAGCTCACTATCAAAATTGGCATTTTAGAAAAGAATAATAGTAATAAATATTTTATCTCAATATCAAGCGCCTTTTGAACTGAGTACTGTTTATTCATGTAGTGTCAATTGGCTTCTGAAGCGACAACCAGCCTAATGTCCATTAAAGGTGATGAACTAAACTTCTGTAGTCACAGGAGAGGCTGTCTCCGCTGTAACTGAAGGATTCCAATGTATTCTTAAAACCAAAACCTTTTTCTGCCTTTCCGGATAGCTCATTGATATCTGTACCCGTCAACAGAGTTCCAAAATGTATGTGTTGCATATAGGTGAAAGCAAAAGTAATTTGCACAGTTTTAATGGAACTTGTCAATATTACTCTATATAGCTTTTTCAAATTTCCTTTTAGTATTAACGTGAAACTGGGAGCATTTAATTTGCTTTGGGTTGAAATTTGTCTTTTAATATGGCTCTGCTCTTCAGCTACTTCTAGAACAATTTACATTGAGTTCAATGGTGTTAACTGATTTCACAGAATAAAGCTAAATTATTTTCTGGAAGAGATTATCACACGGCACGCCTTAGTCTGTGATGTTACTGCCTTCTCTCACTCAGTTCTGTGACCTTTTCTGTGATGAAGAAAAGTAATCTCTTCTGGGGAGGTAAAACCCAAATCTCTTAGCATAGTTTGCAGTGTTGGCTTTAGATGTTATAAGTAAGTGAACGTGTGAATTTGAAAGGATGAACCCAAGGGTGGACAGAAGGCCATAAGTGATTGTAGTGGGTGCTGAGCCTGGCTGCAGGCATATTCAGATTGTTTTAGTTAACAGATTATTTAAGGTTTATTCTTCTATTAGGCCAAATTGGCTATTTCGTGGGTCCTTTTAAGATAACTGGATTGAGGGTTCTGAATAGCTTAGGAGTTACGCTGATGAGGTGATGAAATAACTTATCCTTAAACTGTGAAAAAAATACTAGTTCAGCCTGTCCTACTTACAGCCATAGTGCTGCTAAGATACTGAAAAGGTAGTTGCTTCAGTCTGGCTTACAGGTAGTTGTACTGAGGAAGTTTGAGGTGGGTTGCAAATGATGGAGAACTGTGCTTAGTGTTTGTCTCGTGCTGTAGTATTTAGAGAGGGGGGGGGAAAAAAAAAGTAAGGGAATGTACTGAAACTTTCCTACTCTTAAAGCCCACCACCAAGTTTATTAATTGTGATTAGTCAAGTTTGTTGTAGATTAAAGCGATTTCCCCAATATTACTGGGTATATGAGTTTTCTGTACGTATGTGAGATAGTAGGAGTGGGAGGTATTAAAGGTAATGGGCTTAGCAGTGCAGTGGTGAGTGGAGGGGGCTGTAAGTTGTTCAGTGGTGGTCAAAAACTCTGTATGTGTTGGTGCAGAGGTAGAGCTGATCTACATAGACGCTGCACAGCAGGGATGGAACCAAAACCAACATTAGCTGGTTAGTCACAGCAAGTTAGTCTCTGAGACTAACAGGCCATAAGCATATTCAGCATATGGGCTAGCCTCCTTGCAAACGTGCATACAGTCACAGCATGTGCAATAGATATCAGTTTTAACCGTAGTAAATACACGACTCTTTTGGCTAGATAAGGTGTGCTGAGCGAGCCTGAAACGGGTCCACGCTGAAGTTTTGTCCCCTGTTACAAAGCAACTGCTTCAGGCCACGTTGCTTTTTCCATTGGACTGAGCCTAACATTGTATATCCACATATGGCTCACTTAGACCAGAATTCTTGTTAATGTGTTTCTCAGTGAATCACATTTCCTTTTATTAGATGAGCTGAATTAGACCCTAGAAATTTAGATTATCTTTTTCCTTCAAAGTGCTTACAGATGAATTGGAAGGCTGCATAAAAAAATAATTTGTTGTCGCCATCCCTTAGAATAGCTAGTTAGGCTTTTACACCTATTTTGGTTTTGTAGGCTGCTTGCCTGGACACATGGCAGGGGGCGGGGGGGGAGTGCGGGGGAACCAACCCAGTATTTTATTTCTTTGGCAAATATCCTAATGTCTGGTGGGCAAGTTTCTACCTTTTTTTTTTTCTTTTTTTTTGTATGGAATAACTGAGAAGATCTGGGGGTGATGGCTCACCTCTCTGCATACTCTGTTAATATAGTGAATTCCAGATGTGGGTTGTAACTGATGTTATCAAGAGCTTCTTCATGTTTGTAAGAAGCAGCGTTTGCTCTGCAGTCCCTTTAGACCAGGGCCTGACATATCTTGTAACGTGTTTATACTGTGCCTAACCTAATAGGATCTAGATCTTTGACTGGGGACGTGGACTGTTGTGCAAAACAAATAATAATTAGCCCAAATGTTGAAGAAGTGCCATTATTTGAGGCCCCTAGAGATCAATAAACAATTCATTGCTGTAACCGTATCAACCTTCTCCTTCAAAGGGATTTTAATTGTATCATGGAAACTTCATACTTGAAAATGTGAACGCTTGTCTGTTGGGCACTCTGCTAGATGTAAGTGCATTTTGCTGGTCATTAAGGCTGTACTGTTCATACTAGAGGACGTGGACACTCAGTTTAAAGATCTAATTAGAAACTATGCAGAGTCATTCTTTACAACCTCTTTACCTTCATCCTGGCATAAATTATGAATTCATCAGTTTTGAGTAGAAAAAACATCCCTGTTTCCCAATAATCTGATACGACACTTTCCAGTTGAAAACCGGGTAAACTGTTTAGCTTACTTCTGAAGAAAGCTATTTTACGCATAATGCCGTGCTCACAACTGAGATGTGAATTATTTGTAGGTGGGATGATACGAAGAGGCTAGATTTTAGCCTTTTGTGGCCAGAAGGGAATTTATCTGGCATAAAGGAGATAAACTAGTTCCAGCTCCAGTAATACTTAAGAGACTAGCTACTTCATGCCAGAAAGCAATTTCTAAAGGTTTCTATGATAAAGGAATTAGCAGAGTTCTGCTACATCAGCTTCCCCAGTACAGGAGCTAGTTTATCTGTCTGGAGGGTGATGTAATTATTGGAGATTTCTGCTCCTTCTTTCAATGAGAAGTTGATACAGGAGAACATCTAGTCCTACTCTGGTACTGGTGGAAATGGGTGAAACAAGTTGAAATCTGAAACTGTAACTGCTCAGGTAGCCTGTTTTGAAGGTAGACCTGAAGACTTTGGGTAAAGATTTTAGGATTAACTTTTTGTGGCGTGTACAAGTCTGTACACATCGGGTGGTTTATGTTACGTAGGAGCCAATCAAAGTAGTGTCCTATTGATGTGGTGAAACATAAATCCCATATGACAGATGGGGATCAATGGCAGAGGGAGATTAAAGGATGGGATTCATCTCATTTAACTTTAAATAACCTCAGAAGGTGATTCATTTGACCTACCTTAGGCATCTGTCTTGGTTTGAGAGGGACTGCTCTCTGGAGGCATCAGTTCCTTTCCAGTGACTTTAAAACGTCTGGGATCACTAGATGAGACTTAATCATCAATATCTTACTGCAGTTAGTATTACTGTATTTGATTCACAGGAATATGTCAACTTTGGTAGTGCAGTAGCTTTGTGCAAAGGTCTAGGTTTAAAAAAATATTTGGAGATAAATATTTTGCTGTATAGAACAGCAAATTTGTCAGTCTACGGGGTCTGTGCAGTGCCGTCAGGAAAGAATGAACTTTATATCTAGAAGAGGAGTTCTCAACAGTAATGAAAACTACTATCAGCTCCACAGAAAAGTGGACATCTGCTCAGTAAAACTAAATAAATTGTATTGGAGGTGGCAATACTTACTCATGGCTATGGGCAGTTTGTTGAAGGTGGTTTGTCTGGTCTGTGCTGATGAAAGTGGGCTTGCATGAAAGGAGAAGCCTTGCATTACTGTGAATCACAACAGTTAAGAGAGATTACTTTCTGAAATTTGAATACTGAAGCTGGTATGGAGAGAGCTGTTGGCTTTGCCAGGCTTTGGATCTTGCCTGAAGCATGCAGGGGGAGCCAAGCAGATCTGCATAGCTGGTAGCGAGGGAAATAATCACGCTTGACAAAGTATGGGAAGGCTTGTTGTATCACTTCTCCCCTTGTCAGCAAAGCTCTTGGAGGAAAGAAGAAAAGCAGCAGTTCAGGTGTTGCTAGACTGTATGCTCTCCCCTTCTGAACTGCAGTAAGTTTTGCCCCTGAACAGGCACGGTGCTTTGGGGGTTAGCTTGGTTCTTCCTCGCCTTGCCATCCTGTGTGCTCCCTCAGCCCTTCCACCTTAACATTATTCAAGGCTATAGTTTTCGTGTGGCTTGTGACCGAGGTGAGATCATGTTTACAGAGCTTTGTGTAATTTGTACATGGAAATCTGCTCAGATGATCCTGGTAATACGCAACCCCCTTAAATTCACGGCATTGCATGTGTTTATGTGGGTATATACTGTGATGTTAAAGCTTCAGGGTGTAATTTCTTTTTTTTTTTCCAGTTAAGTGCTGTGGAAAATAAGCAGGGGAAAAATTCTGCTACATTAAGATAAATCAGAAGCTGGTAATGTGGAGAATAAAATAGTATGTATATTTTAGGGTTATGCGATTTCTTCCTTTTAGAAATTGGGAATTGGCTATTGGTTTCACAGCACTGTGTGTAGTAGGGATTGTATCTTCGTGTTAGGTCTCAAGTCAAGGTAAACTAGAATAGTCTAGAAAGAAAAATCCAGTACTCCAAAAAATTATGTCACTGTAAAATGGTTGCCTTGTTGACATCTTCGGTCATGCGAATTTCTCATTCCTTTCTATTCTTCCTCCTTTGAGTTTGCAGCCAAACATGATGTTTTTATAGCTAAATGAACCTTTATAAGCTAGACATCAACTGTATATAAATGCAGAACAGTACATCTAAAATCTGTCACACTGTCAAAGTACAACTGTTTTCTCTACAAATATGGAAATTGTCACTTATCTGCATTCTGTGCCCTACTCCCCCCCCCCCCCCCCCCAATATGTTGATATTCACCCATGTGAAAGAGGTCAATTATACCCTGGCTGTTGTATAAATAATGCAGGAGTTGTCAGTAGCAGAGGAAAATTTATGTTAGAAAACTGAGGGAGTGAATAAGGAAATAAAAGCACCTTTTAATGAGGCCAGTGATCTCCCTTTCTATTTCACTTCATGTTAAAAAAAGGTATTTAAAAAAAAGCTTTTAGCAGTTGTAGTTTGTCATCTAAGGACTGGCTTTAATAAATTTGCATTCAATCTTCTATCAGAGTATTTTGCTCTAATTTCCATTTTGATTTTTTTCTCATTTGTTTTTTTTTAATCCAGGCTTTGCTGGGAGCAGGTACTGGGTCTTTCCCCTTGGCCAGGATTGATGCTTAGCAGTGCCTGAGCTGGAGGAATACCTTGGGATCATGATGAGGCACAAAAGGGAGCGTGCCTCTCTCTCTCTCTTTTTTTTTTTTTTTTTTTGTTTTTTTTTTTTTTTTTTTTTTTTTTTGTGGTTTTTGTTTGTTTTTTTTTTTCCCCTAGCTTTATGGGAAACACTTGGAAAACACAGTGCAGTCTGGAGCCAGGCTGCCTTCAAAGTAAATTGGTTTAGGTTCATTAAAGATGGAGTCCCGAACTTTGAAGCAGCTGGGGTTGGTTCTCGGTAGCTGTTGCTGGTACAGCCAGACCTGGGTGCTTGCTGGGGCACAGGCTGGATTGGAGTTGCCATGAATTTGGCCAAGCTAAATAGCACCATGGTTGAGTGGCATGTTGATGGCTAGTTCACCTGGGATCACTCTTTTACCACATTGCAAATGTACAGAAGTTGTTTAACTTCTTGTCTCTTTCCTCCAGCTGCTGTTTCTCTTGAGTATTATTCTGAGAGAGAGAGAGGATGCTGTGGCCTTAAATTTAGTTGTGGTATAAACAACCGCACAGAGGGTCTTGCTGAGCTGACAGTTGTCTTCAGTAGAACTTGCTAGGCTGCATGTCCGCTGGGTCTGTGATTCCTCCAACCAGGGCATTGACAGCAGATGAGCAGTGTACTAGTCCTTGCCTCTCACAACTAACTCTGTTTTCCAGTGGTGACGGTCTTAATGTCGTTGTTAAAAAGGATACTCACAGAAGGAAGCGAAGAAAAGTATGCATCTTTGATGAGGCTTATAACAGGACTAATAGGGAGATAAACGAGTGTCTCTGTTTTTATTTTATCAGGGAGCTGAAATTTTCCTTGTTATCTTTACTCCTTTATGATTGAGCTGTTTGTTTCCAGATGGCTCCTATACATGCAAGGATGGGGACACACATGGCCCAATCTGTTCAGCCGCAGGCCTCTCACCAAACAGCCCGAGGTGCTGGGCACACCGGCCTCTTCAGAGCAGTTTAGTGGCCCATTCTGCAGCAGTTACTCTGGTGCTTTCAGTTCCAGATGCAAGGGCTATGAAGCAGCATCCTTTAGTGGGAGGAAGAGATTTCAAGGTTCAGAAACTGAAATGCAAAATTGCAGCCACCCATCACTTCTTTAGTGAAACTGAATTTGTCAATGTCTCTAAGTGTGTCCACAGTACCAAAACATTCTGAACTCTGTTGTTCCAGGTGTTGGTTTGAGTAAACTATTTTTTTTCCATTCTGCTGTAGCAGAAATCTTCATGTAACATCAGGTAAGTCAAGTGAAATATGTAAGTAATTAAAGGGGTTTTTTTCCACTTTTGACGAAAGTCCTCACCAGAGGAGAGAGGTGGTATGTGAAAATACAAAGCCATCACCATGTATTTAAGGGTACAGTGTCTCTCTTGCAGAGACCTTAAACACTGCTTGCTCTTTTTGTGAAACACCCAAATATCATTCTTGGATTGGCTTTACCTATGGCTGTGTTAGGATGTGAATTGACCAGGCCTTTCCCCTGCACTTTTCTTCCCTTACATGCTCCGGTCTCTCCCATGCTTTTTTAAAAACCGAGGGGAGAAGGACGGGGAGTGTAATTAAACACAGATATCTACAATAAGCTCTAGTTAGAAGGTAAATAATACTTAATATACTGGAAAACCTAACAGCTGTCCTGTATATAATCAAAAGACAACTATCATTAATAAAATAGACAAGGTGATTAGATACCACCCTATTGACCCTATGTTTATTACTGATTTGATGGGTTAAGGTCTGGGTTTCTGAGTGCTCCCATCGTGTTCTCCCTGAAAGTGTGGTAGTGGTTGGGTAAGCCCTGAAGTCCCTATGGTAAGGCACTCATCCTGTACAGTGCTCTGTATGTGAATCTCTGAGTGTCACTACATCCCTCGGATGCTGAAGTGATCTGTACCAAGTGAAAATCTACTCTTGAATAAAGGCAACTAAACCCCAAACCAAAACATCTGAAAAAAAAAGCAGGAGGTACTGCTATCAAATGGCTACTGTGTGTAGACTTAATTTTTCTGGGGGAGATCTTGGAGAAGCTTCTTACTGTACCCAGTTATTTTTGTATGAGAAATGTGTCATATCTGAGCTGAGGGTCTCGTCAGACAACACATTATTGACGTGTCTGCTTGTGAAGGTATACCAGAGAGATTAAGAGAATTCTATGAAATATTTCAAATAGCTTATGAAAAGGGAATAACTCCTTAGTTTGCTAAATAACTTTAAATATCTCTGCAACTTTAATTGTTTAAATGCTGTAGTCTAAGCAATGCTATTGCACCCTAGCACTTCTCATTATGGTTTATCGGCAAATGTGTGGGTTTTTTTCTGAAACCTTAGTCACCTGGTCATTATCGCAGCAAGATTTTGTGTCGGCTTGTGGGGTTTAAATTTTCTGAAGTTTGTTTAGAAACTTTAACTTGGAAATCAAAGGTGTGGTTTACCTCCACTGTATTATAGTGGTATTTAAAAATAACTGTAAATGTGTAGGTTTAGAGGGCTGTCACATCAAATAGTAGCTGCAGAAGGAAGTAGTAGTCCCATGTAGAAAACATCATCGTTGATCACATGATCTAAACACTTCAGAGCATGCTCAGCTTTTTTCAGACCCCTTAATACTGAACACTGGTAAATAAAGCATTTGGAAATAAATTTCTGTTGCTGAAGTAGCTTTAGTTTCTGTTGAACAGCACAAAACCAATTGTTACTCAAGTCACTTGGTGACACTGAACACTTCAGACATACCAATCTTTGTCAAAATGAGTAGTCATTTTTAATTCTGCATGTTACAGAAAAGAATATAACCCTCTAAATTGTTCCTCTCCATACTTGTAATGAACAGCATTGTGCAAACTAGAGTTCATTAAAACTTCCAAATTCCATTTACGCAAGTAATTGGACCTTAAGATTACTAACTTTATTGTGGGGCAGAATGTCTTAATATTGTCTGTTGACACCTGTGTACTAAAAGCATAAGTAGTTAATACTTCAAGAATGTCAAGATAATGTTTTTTTTTCCTGCCCTTTATGTTTTGACTGACCTGATTTCATTGTAACATTCACAGAAATAGGCAATTGACATGGAAGGAGGAGGGGAACGATGTGCAAGCTGCAAGATAAACTTGGAGCAATATAGAAACCCGATGCAAAATAGTATCTCCAAATTTACATGGAAACTTTTCTATACTCTTTCAGTTTTCAGTAGATTATGTTTTTGGAAGAAAAAATAAGTTATGCTGACAATAGCAATGATAATGTTATGCAAGAAGTTCAAAGAATAGAAGAAAAACTGCACAGGGGTTTCTTTCCATAGTAGAAGATAGTGGCATATTATTCCATTCAATTTCAGGTTGTGCTTCATTGCTTTCAAAATAGATCTACTTGGGACACATGCCCAAACTCAAGATGGGGTCAATGCGTTACTGTGATTATTTTGTTGTTGAAGAGCTCTTTCTGCCAGAGAAAGAACTATCTAAGACAGATGCTACTGTGACAAACAGCTTGATAATCACTACAATAGATGCTTTAATGTGATAAGAATGTGTCAAGATCATAAATACTTCACAATTGTACTTTAACCTGGCAGGTAGCTAAACACCGCACAGCTGCTCGGTCAGTCCCCCGCACCCCTTGGATAATTGGGGAGAACTGAGGATGGGGGGAAAGCAAAATTCATGTGTTGAGATAAAGACCGTTTAATGGGGCAGAAAAGAAAGGGAAATAATAATGAAAAAATAATTAGAAGATACAAAATAAGTGATGCACAATGCAGTTGCTTACCACCTGCTGACCAACACCCAGCCAGTTCCTGGCCAGCTTTCCCCCTGGTTTATATACTGAGAGTGACATCAGATGGCATAGAACATCCCTTTGGGCAGTTTGGGTCAGCTGTCCCAGCTGTGTCCCCTACCAGCTTCTTATGCCCCCCCAGCCCACTGGCTGGTGGGACGGTGTGAGAAGCTGAAAAGTCCTTGCCGTAGTGTAAACATGGCTTACAAATAACTAAAACATCAGTGATCAGTGTGTTACCAACATTACTCTCATCCTAAATCCAAAATGCAGCACTGTACCAGCTACTAGGAAGAAAATTAGTTCTGTCCCAAGTGAAACCAGGACATAGTCCTGTCCATCTTAAGCATATATGAGAGGCAATACTTGACCGAAGATCTTTCCTAGTTTTTGGGGTAAAGGGCGAAACTGCATAGCTAAGTTGTGGTTACTGTTTAAGCAGGTCAGGATTTGTAAACGACCAGCCCTACTGACAGTGCACAGCTTGAAGCACGTTTGGAAGTGCCTCATTTTCAGCATGTGCTGAGCATGCATCCTGCTAAAACAGGCTTTGTCCACACTTGACCCAAAGGCAAATTGTATTTGTGTTGTAGACGCTGTGAGACAGAGGGACTCTGACCACATGACTGATATGACTATAGGGGAAGCTGCCTGATGGAAAGCCTGATCCTGTGTTATAGGCCTGTCTTCCCCATCTCATCCATACTTTGCTAGACCAATACTGTGGCTTTTAGGAGTGCTTTCAATTTGGCACCAAGCCCTTCACCCACTGAGTAGGTGAAAGTATTACTGTAAATTTTGGTACGTCTGTTAAGGGTGACTTTTTATCATCAAAAGACAGAGAAGAAAGGGATACTTCGTTGTCACCATTTTAGGATGAGGAATCATCCTTTAATGCTGGAGCTTTTCCCCTGTTGCCTCCAGTGAGAGCCACAGCAGCAACTGTTGGTCTAGGAGGATGCAATATCTATGTTTAAAAAAAAAAAAAAAAATTCCACCATTTTAGGGGGAGAGAGTTAAATGGAATTTTTAACATGTTCTTTGGGTAAGCATTCTTCAAGATCTTTTCTAGTATAGCTCTGAAAGCAAATAGATGGTATCAACTTCTCTTCAGCAAGAAGAGTTACTTCAGGGTAACTTTTTGTGATAAAAGGCTTTGTGGGGGGTTGTACTGAAAGTGTCAACAAGTTGAGAAATGAGGCAATAAGGTACTTTTTCCTAACTTACATGTATGGTTTGATTCTGGGGTTTTATGATACGAATATTGCTAATCTTTTTATTATGCTTATGTCTCTTGAAATTTGGGTGTAGTGTCTTAAAGCATGATACTGACAATGGTTTTGAGTCTTGAATAAGGAAAAAAAAATCAAACTAACGAGTCTGGTTCAATAGTGGTTGTAGCATGACCATTCTACTGTATCTGATGGTTTTTTGTTTTAATTTGCTCAATCTTCCAAACTTTGGTGTGTGGTTTACTTTGTCTAATCATGGCTTGGAAACTTCTTTATGCACAGTGGTCTGAAAAATGGACTAAGTAGGTTTCTATTTAGTATCACAGAATGCTGTTGAGTAAAGATGAAAAACATCCATAGTACTTTGTGATCAGGATACATAAGTCTTGTGTCAATATAACTTTTGTCTCTATTCATACTTGTAGCTGATATGTGTGCTTCTCTTGGTATTCAGGTACAGATTCTCATACAATACTTCAGTTCTGCAAATCTGAATGGTTATCTAAGTATCCTAAGGAACAAATAAAACACAAACTGCATGGTGACATAAAGTGTTACTAAGAGGTTTCTGCTGAGTACCTTTCCGTGCCCTGCTGTTTACATGATCACTTAATGGGATCCAGAGAGACCAGCCATTAAGCATTTTTTCTTAAAGTCTTGGAAGCAGGATACCTACTGGTACACCAAAGCAGATTTCTGAAAATTGTGTACAGTCTCAGCAGAAATCTCTTGCTCATGCTTCTTTTCTTTGACTGCCTATATGATACTGTGAATCCCACATATATAAGTAATAGTGTTACTGCTTTTGCTGAGTTGAATGAGCATGCATGACTATAAATCTATAGATCTATGTACAGTCTGTTATTTACATTATTATTGCACAACTTGCACATGATTTTAACCTGGCATGGTTGTTCCCTCCCCCCAGCCCTGGGCATGCCTTTGCTATTCTTAGGAGCCTGTACCTTCCATCATATTCTCTGTCGTTCTGTATTTGTGGGAGAGAACTAAGAGATGCTAAATCAGTGTCATTTAGCCAGGATAACTCAGGAGTGTCCTTGAATTATCATCTTGGGTAGCCATACTTTGAGCATTTAAGTATTATGCATGCCTCTCCCGTTCCTCAGAGCTGAGCCTTTGACTATAAAGTTTTTATAGATGTACAGACTTGAGGGTGAGTATGGAAATACGTGTATGTAAATAGGTGTGCATTTGCATGGATATTTTGTATCCTTAAGGATAGTGTGAACATGTATACCTGTTCTGTTCAAATTACCTGTATTAACTGTCCTTCAGTGAAGTTAGAACGAAAAGGCTGGAACAACTAATGCTTTAGAGCTGCTAAATTACTTTTTTATGCAAATAAAGTGTTATTTCAATAAAACATGTGAAGAAGCAACTACAAAGACTATAAATTGATAATTGTAATGCCAGTGTTGAGCACCAAAAACCCAAAGATGCCTATCAAGCATTATCCCTTGTCACTTGCTATTTTTTCCTAGAGATTTCCAAGCTCTTCTCAGCATCAACGCATGCTGAAACTTTTTTTTTTTTTTTTTTTTTTATTACAATTCTGCTGGTGGAGCAGGGTCAGATCTCAGGTGTGAGAATACTATAAAATTCTGAGGAATAACAGCGCAACAAACAATTCCCCCATGTTCCCAGAGTTCCCTCAGGCTTTTGTTCCTAGTGGTAGCAAGAATACTTCAGAAAATAGTTGCAAAGGTTTAAGTGATAACTTCCACTAATAGTGAAAGACCTTAATAACTCATTATAGTCAAAAAAAAGAAACCAAAACCAAACAGACAGCCTACTCTGTTTTTTTGGTTTTGTTCTTTTTTTTTTCTTTGACCTGCCTCTACCAGGACCCTGGTCCCTAACAACATAGTAAGCAATCAAATAGTGAGGTGATACTGGAAAAAATATATTTAACTTGCCATTAGGCACTTGTCAGCTAGTATGGAATTTAGAAACTTAGCACAGGATCCCTAACTCCATATAGATTGAGGTGAGCATCTCAGAACAGATTTTCCAAAAGCTGGAATGTTAATTATCAATGCTGCAAAATGCTGTAAAGACACTTCCCATTTGGTGCTGCCGCCTAGCTCCTGTCATTGGGTTGTCTGCGAGTGTCCTCAATGACTTGGGTTTCTGAGTCCTCTTCTGAAAATAAGTGCGTTTATATCATTTCCATAAAGGTATCTTTGTCTGCTTTCCCTTCCCTAAGGAAGGAGGAGATAGTGGTGAATATTCTTCATACAGTGATCTTCCTTCAAATCTGTTCTCTCCCAGAAGGAATTTAAATGAAGATACTTGGCTTTCCAGTCTTGTTCTTAGGATTGTTTCTTTATTTTTTATGTTTTTAAGACACCGGATAAAATACATAAGTGGTCACTGTTTCTTTATTAATTAGAACGGAAGATAGATTCTTCTTACTTCCTCATCTGGCTGTGTTTTTGTATTAAAAAGTATTGCCTACAGGTGAGTTCTGTAAATACTTAAAGCCTACCCCTAGCATACCCTCAGGAGGTAGGTCGGTAAATGAATGCTTAGCGTAGGTGTCCCAAGAGGGTGGAAATGCCAGAAGACAAACCTTGGAAAACAGAAGCAGTTTTGACACATTCAGAAATTTTGAGATGTATAGAGTGTAACTGAAAGATGTAGGTGCCAAACACTTTGGTGAGGAGATTAGTAATTGTGTTCCTGACCTGTCATCAATTTCTGAAGTTTTCATATGCAATGTTTAAAATTCTTTGTGGCCTTAAGGATATTTTAACAAAGAAACCAAAAGACGTTAGTCTGGAAGAGCAAGCAAGTAAAAAAGATCTGTTGTGCATTTAGTTCCTGTAAAGAATAAACCTCAGTAGAAGTTGAGTATCTCCAGTACTCGGCAGTTTCAGTATGTAGACCAAAGAAGTCTGAAGTAAATTGGACTGGGATTCAAGATGAACTTTTGGAACTGCAGCATGAATAAGAAAGGGTTGAGTTAAATATATTCTCTGTCTTCTCTTCAGAAAGAAGTACGTTACGAGGCTACATCTGTTTCAATAACTTGGAAGCTTTAGCCAATGTAAGTCTAGCAAATAATATGCAAAAGAAAAAGTGGTTAGAAGTGTGGAATATCATAATTTAGCAGTTAATAGTTCTGATGACATATGTTGTTTCTTGTCATGTTGCTCATAATTTGAGATGTTCGATGTCTAGCTTTGCTGTCTTGTTTTTATGAGATACTTAAACCCTACAGATTTAATGAAATCTCTCTAGACTGTGCAGTAGAAAGAAGCTTTTTTTAATGTGCCTGAGACTTATGTAATATGAAAGAAGTTGAAAAATTGTTTATATCAGTCAGATTAGAATGCAAGTTCACAAATTTTTAACTTCATAAAAGCAGAATAATTTATTGGTATATGACTGTCAGTTTCTAAAATGTTCAATTTAACAAATACTTGACTTCAGCTTCCTCAGTTTCTTGCTATTATGGATTTTCTCTGTGCAGTTTCTTTACAGGAAAATTTCACAAAATCAGGTGAATATAGGGAGTAGAGTTATTGTGCATATTTCAGGGAGTTATCACTGCTAAATGCTAAAGTAGAAAGGGAAACTAAAAGTGGTGATTGGAGACAAACCTTAAACAGAGTGTGCGAGGGAAGGATGCAGATACATAAAATAAAGTATGTATCTTACTACTTGGTAGCATTGCTTGAAAGGATGCTGTGGTTTTCAAGTTGAGTAAAAAACCAGCGTTACATGTGAACAGATAAATAATGACCCACAAACCTGAGGAACACAAGTTTAAAGTACAGGTATTCCAGAGGGGCATCTGAACCAGCACTGAGGCTGCTCACAGCTGTGGGAACATGTGGGCCTTGAGAATGGGATACGGTGGGTGTACGATGTACATGGTGAGTGAGGAGAGCAGCAGGTGGGCAGTGCTCCCTGAGGGGGCCAGGCAGCAGGGATGCGAGAGCTGCGGTGCTGTGAGCCTTACGGTGCAGAAATGTAGAGGAAGTGATAAAGTTAATACCAGAACAGTTTTGGTGGTGGATTTTCTTCCTGCGTGGATACCTGTCTCCATTATGAAAGATCCCAATACAGCCTTAAATTATGGGTTAGATCCCTCTACAATTATTCTTACATTACAAAACTAAGACTTTTAAAATTTATCTTGGAGAAGAAGTCTCAACTAACCCACTCAAACAGCACCTGTAGTTTTACTGGGACTTTGATGGATAGTTTAAACAATTTTAGAAAACTTGTAACACTTTATTATAAAAAGCATAGAAGTATGTTCATGGCACTGATCTGTTTTTTGTAACCCTTGATCATTAATGATTTATTCCTTGTGGTTTCCAGACACTAGCTGTATGTATAGGAGCATGTGTTGAGCATCGTGGAGAAAGTTGAGCTGATTTTTCCTGAGTTCCTTAGCTCCTTTAAGAGTATTTATTAAAAAATAATGAATTAGACCTAAAATATGAAACTGGCTGATAATTTTGTTTCACTAATTATTTTAGATGTTTATCTGCTTCTTGATTTGGGGACTAGAAACCCTGTTACATGATGAAAAATCGTGCCGTCGTGATTCATGGAATTTTAAGTGTTTCAGGGAAAACACCAACTTGGTATTAAAATTATCGTGCTGTAGTTTCAATGTGGAACATGTAGAAAAGGATCACTTGGAAATGTAGGAATAGAGCTATAGTAAATGCTTCTGTTAATCCAAAATCTTAGCGTAAGGAATAAAAACGAATTGATTTTTCAGACTAGCCAACTGGTGTTCCTGCCTGCTACTGTAGCAGTGTACATCTCCAGCATACACGACTGAAATACGTCACATGAAAGTTTCAGCTAAACAGAGTTCAATTAATAGGAGTCACTGTGTGTGCTGTTCACTCCCACAATTGCATATTGATCTGTTTGTGATTCTAATGCTCAGTAATGACTTCACGCTTCTGTCATTGCCACCTACGCCCTGGCAAACTCAGTGTTGCATCTGGGCACATTAAAAAGGCTGCTAGCCAATTTCTTTTTTCTTGCTGTGACAGGTTCAGGTTGAATAACAGCTTCTAAAAACTTGCTATATTACTGGTGGGAATTACGTGTTAAAGTAAAAGCTGTATCCAGTCGTTTTGGTGGGCTCATGTATAAACCCGACATTTGACTGTAGCTGATTCTTAGCGTTTATTGATTCAGAAGTCTTTGCTGTGTTCTGTCAATGAATAAAAGTTGAAATAGTTACTGTAATATGAATAAGTTCATTAAAATAATCAGTACAGTGTTAGTAGTAATTTGGAAGTATTTCTAATAAATGTGTCTGGCAAGTCCGAATTAATTTATTTTTCCCCATGAACTCAGTGGCAAAGCAATGAGAACATGCCCGGTCTGGGAGCTGTGTCCTACCAAAGCAGTTCATAGCCACTCTATCTTGTTGTTCATATATTAGTTATGATAGTTATAGTTAGTTACAACTTGTGGCAACAGTTAATCTTCTCTAGTGAGCCCTAGGTATGGAAACTGCATATCCTGTTGCTCCCGAGCTTGTGCTTTCCCTGCAGCTGCCCAGCCAGTGTGTGGAGGAAGCCTGTCCCCACTGTTCGTCTAAAGGTGGTGGCACCAACCTGGAGGCAGATGCCATTCTTAGAGATGAGGAGTTGTAGGAAGAGGTGAAGTGCCTGGTCAAAAGTATTTCAGCTTGGAGGCAGCGAATGTGAGTCAGGGAAGTAGGAAGGAAAGGGGAATGGATTTGGGAGCAAGTGATGGAAAGGAAGGGATGGAGGCATTTGTCTGCTTCATTTACTACAGTTTCCTATTACCGCAGCAAATGAAGCTGGAATTCTACTGACAATCTCCTTTACTACATAACCCAAATTAGTCCCCAGAGCATCCTGTGCACTAAATGAAGCAGGATCCTGTGGAGAAAAATAGTAGAGCCTTAAAAAAAACAACAAACGACCAACCAAACCTAAAGACTGTGTTGCACTAGGGGGCTGAATTAATTTTGCACTAGCAATCTCACTTATTTTCTTAACTTTAAAGTACTTATCTTAGCAATCACAGCAGTACTTTAAGTTTGGGGGAGAAGTGGGTTGTGATAAATATAGACAAATCATATGCACAACTGTATAGAGTACGCAGGAAACATTCAACCTACTGTATTCCCATGGAAGCACAACTCTTCCTGACCTCATTGTGTCATTGATTTGAGGAGACAATTTGCCTACTACTTAATCATTTTTGCTTTCAAAATACTATGAAAAGAATAGACTCACAAGCAGGGATCAAAGAAGGGGGTTTCTTAAAGAGGGAATTGAAGAAGGGAGATAACTTGCAAAATGGCTGTTAGTTACCATGAAAATTATTTATAAATCCTAGCAGATCTTTTCAGCCATTTCATCTATGTTATGTAAATTGCTATTGCTTCCAGGTGTGTTGACCCACCTAGCAGTCTATGAGTGAGTGCGTTTTGTGAATTATTTAATAGTTGGATTACAAATATTAATCATAAAAAGGACTGAAGCATTTTCTTAGAACACTTTTTGAATCTGGAGCTTTGTTTGCAGGTCTCTTAATGCAGCCTGGGACTGTAACTAATAGGTGCGCATAAAGAAAAGCATTTCACTCTGCAGCCTTTTCCGCCCACGTCTTTAGGGTTGCTGGAAATCCTATCTGTCAGCTAAAATGATGTTAAAGTTCTGTGCTGTTCTATAATCCAAATATGACAGCGAGCAGGATTAGCAGGAGCTGTTCAAATGTGATAAAATAAATGAATAAAAATGAGTTGAAGAGGAAAGCGTGATATTAGTGGAACATGACCCAATTATATATGTAAAAATATACTCAACAAAATAGGTCAGAAATACTTGACTAGATGCATTTACATACTATTTGAATGTGGAGTCTCTGTGTAGCTATAATAGTATTATATAAGATTTTGATATCTGTGTATATTTTTCTATAATGACTCCATAAATATATGTAATTGAAGTGAGACACTGCAGTCTGATTCTTTTTTTTTTTTTTTTCTAGAATATGAAAATACGTAAACCAGAATGTCAGGTTCTTGCATTGATGCAGACTTTGTATTGCTGCTGCTTTCTTTTCCACAACTCTTGACAATAAAATTTCAGTAGGTAATTTCTATAAATTGAGTAAACAACTTCGTTGATCTTGAAATACCTGGGGTACAACAGAAAGAAAAATTAATTCTTCCAATAATGATTATACCTCAGAAACAAGCTTCAATAGTGCTTCTAAATTAATAAGACGGTCTCAAAAGGTAGGCATAGCTTCCTAAGCAGGAGGTTGAAGGTAATTCTTAACTCTCCAATTGTATCATGATTTTTTTATATATATTGAAGAAATGTTAAATTAATAAGCTAATTTAAAGAGACAACATGAACAGCTTAGCATTTGAAGTTTTTACCCAGTTCTTCTGGCAATATTAAGATGTATTACAATCTGCTGCTCTCTTTTGCTAATGATAGTAAATGAAATCACTTCTCTGATGTGGGCTGAAAAAGAGATGTTCAGATCAGATGTAGCTAGATATATTTTGTTCCCTTATTGTCTCAGAATGTGAATGACCCTTCTCTGTATGTTGATTAGAAAGGTCTAATTTTTGTAATCTTAAAATTGCAATATCTTTCAATGTTTTCAGGTAACCAGAACTACTACTATTAATTGAAGAACATAGTAAATTAGAAATTTATAGGGCATTTGCTAGGATTTGTTTTAAAATCTGGACTTATTTTCCTTGCTCTATAAATAAAAGCAGTCTGAAGATCAGTGTCTTTAAAATAGCCATTGAACTTAGTCAGAATTAGTTGAACAAGCAAGTGACCTTTTAGTGTATTATGAAGCTAGTTGAAAATGGTCTTTAAATCCTGCTTTATCTTTCTTCAGCTAAAGAAAGCTCACAATTAGAGGCTGGGTTAACTCTTTCCTCAAGAAAGGTGAGAGCAAAGACGACAGCAATGAACACAAGAGAACAGTAGTAGGAAGAAGGAAATTTATTCTATCAGTCTGTTAAAAACTGAGCAACATGGATTGCTTTTATAGATAAGACTACTTCTAATGTAAGAAGGCCTTAAAATATTAGTACTAGTAAACTCCCATGTCCTGTGTTACAAGTTCTTTTTGAAACATCCAGAAGAGGAATATACTTTATTGTTTTATGGATAACTATTTAGAATAACTAGCTATGGCTAAGAAACAAGATTTATATTTAAAATAAGTTTTTCACAGCTTCATTCTAACTTGGTGTCATTGGAAATACTTTACGAGATGGTACAAATCTATAGGAATTTATTGTCTTATCCACTGGAAATCTAGATACTAATAATGCATGGTCTCTTTCTGGTGTGAATTTAGTGAACTGTAAATAATTACAGCAGGCAGAGGTCATGTTTGATTGTTAATAGACATCACACCAATTTTATGAAATGTATGTTTTAGAAGTGACTTCCTCCAGTTATACCAGAACTGGTATGTATTTGTCCAGTGACATAATTTTTCTCCCCACATGTAATAAACTGCACAGTATGCAATGGTTTTCTTGTGAGGCTGTATCTAGAAGGAGTCATCCTCCACCAGAGTGGCAGGGGTGCTGACCTAAAGTAACTCGGCTTGGGCTGCCCTCGAACCTTCCCTCCTCCCTTTCTCACCTGCCTTTGTGGTCCTGCTCTCTCACGCCGTTTCTTGCTCTTGTATGACCAGATGGTAAGTCATTTTAAAGAACTGAGCCAACAGAAAGTGGATCCAGGAGAGGAAAACAGTAATTATTTTGGCTGGCTCAGGTCACTGAGCTTGCTCATAACCTACTCACTTGAGCGTGAGTGCCAGCGCAAAGGAGGAGGCATGACTGCACGGCCAAGGGCAGGGGGAAGAGCAGGAGGCTGGAGGCCTTTGTTTAGATGCTGCTGTGGGGCTGGGCAGTTAGTAGTAACTTTCTAGATGAGTTGAAGGGCTAATAGCAGTCAGGATTGGTTTTCCTTGTTATGCGGTTGGGGAGGGAAGGGAGATGACTGTTTCTCCTTGTTGCAAATCTACATTTAACAGTGTCTAATATAGCGGAGTACACTTACTCTTTTATTGCTAAATCCTGCCTGTTGAAAAGGTTGGTTTGGCACTTATCTTTAAGAAAGTACCTCGCATTACATTTGGGATATCACACTTTCCCAGTCTGGCATTCTCAAATGTCTTCCCCTGCATTACTGCATCTGTAAAGAATCTTTTTATATTTTTATTTTTTTTTATAGTCATTCTTCCCATTGCAGTACACGGAGAGACTAATAACTTAGAAGTACATTCATGCATAAAGTAAAGTAAATCTAGTATTCCTTTCTGTGATGTATCCTGGCCATGTTATCAATCCAGGCATTAGCATAGGGCACTAGGAAACTCGGCAGTTGATGGTGCAAAGCATGAATTTGAAGGGAACTCCAGACTTCACGCCTTGATACAGTTTGTTGTAAATGCAGATACATATTTAGAAAGATGGAGGAAAAGATGAAGTTCTTGCCAGTACTGTCAGCTGTCACGTAATAAAATTGCTGATTTCAGGTGACTGGTAATGAGTGTGCTCACACAATGCAAATGGTCAGAGTCACTTCTGTTCACTGGTCTTTCATTTGCCTCAGTAGAGAACTGGGATTCTTGGCTTCGGACCATGTGCACAGTAGAAGAAACAAGATAAATAAACAGCTTTTTATCAACAAAATTTCAGTTTCCAGGCTTTGTTCTCAGGAGAAACTTGCATGAGCCATTCCTTTATTTATTCTACCTTGTTGTACAAATATTAAATGTTTACTGTGCTAGGAATGTCAACATCTTCTAGTAACATTCTTAACAGAAGCTCTACTGTGTCCATGTTTTAGTTGAATTTGAGTCCAACTCAAGAATAATTGTTATCAGACAGGCTTAAAATCAATGAGAGTTGTGTTTCTAAAAGACTTTTGCATCAGAGCCTTTGAGTTTAGCAGTTAACACTTCCTACCGCTGCATTCATGTTGCATGTGCTCGTTACCAGAATGATTAGGATTTCTTTTGCTGTTGGACACCTGTGGTTTGGTTTTGGGGTTTTGTATTATTCAGGGTATTGGAAAGTTTGCATTTGCCGTGAACTTGATCATTGACCTCATCTTTCTGAGACTTGCCATTATAGAGGAGGAACAAGATAACTGAGAAGTAGAGGGCACAAAAGGTGGACCTGAGCAGGGATACATGGGAATGAATAATCCTAAATTATTCTGTAAGACTGCTTTTTTCTTTGGATGAGGGGAATCTAGAAATTTTCTTTTAAGTTTAATGTGATGACATTAAAAAGTCATTACTTGGAAACCAGTGAACTAGATTGTCATACCTGCTGTTGCTTCACCTGGGGGAAAACTAATTTGGAGATGTCTTGTCACAGGTATCTCAAAATAACTGGGCATTCTTTATAATAATGTTCTGCACTTACAATTTTATTTATAAGTTTTATATGACATTTGAGAGCCTGACAGATGCTGAATTCTAACACCCCATCTTCAAGGTGTGATCTCTTTGCTCCATCCATGTCATGAGATGTCAGCTCTCTGAAAGTCATATCCACTGGTGTTCCTGGCTCTGCACTCCAATGAAGCACTCAAACTAGGATTAAATAAGTAGCAATAGATTTTAACTGGCTTTTTGAGGGCTATCTGCTGAATTCCTTGCAGGTTTGGGAACAGACTGTTTTTGAGTCCCCATTTCAAAGACTTTTCCACTTAGTCCTATCTGTGTTGAAGCATTTAACAAATACAGTGACATAAGCCTTGCAAATACCTATCAGAGCAAGCATGTGCTATTAGCCCTGGCTTAACAGATGGCTAATCTTAGAATATGTGCTTGTTTCCTTGTTACTAGTACTAGACAGCTTTGCCAGTGTTGAGTAACTCCTGTCTGGTAAAACTGGGGCTGTGGTTCGCATCTTCAGCTGCTGTTCTTCTGAAGCCAGTGTTTAACTAGTTACTGAGTAAGTTCTCCCTCATGTTCAGCTGTCTAACATCCATACTGAAATTAAAATGAGATGCTTTGCTATTCAATAAAATGAAAAAAAAAAAAACCCACCCTATATTACTGAATAAATCTACTAAAGTTTTCTGCAGTGATTCTTTTTTTTTTTTTTTTTTAAGATCATCTTGAAACTTTTAAAAGCTGACAGACCCTGAAGATATCTGTGGCTTAAATTATTGGGAGACAATATTTTATTAAGATAAGCTGTAGGCATTTCATCTAGGTAAGAACCTTCCTAAAATGAACTTAGGTAACATTACCAATCAGAAGCCCTGACAGAACTACTGGCTGCCTGGCAGCGAAAGAACTAGGTCAAATAAAATGTTTCTGAAAAAAATTAACAGGAAAACAGGGAAAGGAGCACCTCTTCTAGGAAGAGCCATTTGAGGTATGCCATGGTCTTGCTTATTTTTGTTACCTGGTTTGTTTTACGAAAGCTGTAGGTACTGACTTAGGCTTAAAGAGTCTGGAAGAGGAGAAAGCAGGAATGTATCTTGAGCAATGTGGCATCAGGGTTTTTTGAGGGGAATTGTTTTTCTTCTGTGTGTTAAACCCCCACCCCTGGGTATTTTGGTGCTTATGTTTCTTCTCCATCTATGGAGGAAATCTACAAAATTGGAGGGTTAAAAAAAAAATAAAAAATAGTTTGGCTCTGCAAAGCTAAAAAGCAGCTTTGTGATGTCATGTAGGCCAGAGCATGAGAGACGGTTGAAAACTGCTTGTGGTTCTGCTTTGTCTGTATGGCTCATGGTTATTAGTGCCTTTTATCTCATAGACCATTTGACTGAGTGCTCACATTGAGAGTGGTTCTTAATGGAAGATGGTGAACGTTTATCTTGCTGTGTTTGGACAGTGAGTCTCATAAAACGGATGAGAACAATATGGTGTTGGCAGTGATTGATTTAAGACTTGGGATCCTTCCTCATTTTTTATTTTTGGCAAACAGAAAATATTGATATTACTGAAGTTTTCATCCCTTAGACGAGGGAGGAAACAGGCACTGTAAACCCAAGCTGAAGCTTGGTTTGTGCTGGTGCAAGAGGTCTGTTTTCCATGCAGTGGTGAAGTGGCCATGAGGTGCCGGTCAGGACAGACATCTCCTCATCAGACCAGCTGACCTGTTGGTGAGTGCCTCCCTGTGAAGCTGATTCATCTTCACCTTGAGAGTGAAATGTGCAAAGCCAGCAGAATTATCATCCAAGTCCTGCATAAATGCTAATCCAAAGACTTATGCATGAGCTTAGCAATTTATTTAAAACACTTACTAAAACAGTTCCTTTAAAAAATTCATTAATGTTTTAAAATTGATGATGATTTTTTAAGAACAAGTTAGTATGCAGAAATTAAAACTAAAACCTTCTTCTCTTTCAGTAATTCCTTTTATTCAGTTTTGTAGCAGTACCAGGCTGACAGACTACTTTAAAATTCAGAAGTATACATGGAATTTGGAAACAGGACAATTTGTTCATATCTTCTTTATTCCTTTCTTCTCATTGTCATTTCTGTTTTTTCATTAGTAAAATGGGATTGTTAAAGCATTGCTAATAACAATGTTGTTAATGCTCCTTGTTTTAAAACATTTTGTTCCACTCACACCAAGCTGAAATGGGTTGTAGAATGAGATAGTAACTAGAAACATCTAATTACCATCAATACTTACGTTTTCTGTCACAAGAAAGATGGAGATCAATCCAAAACATAACTATGTCTTCTCTGCCCTCTGTCCTCGGAGGTCTGGTTGCAAGGTTCCTCTGAAGAGATGGGTGGTGTTATACCTGGTGTCAATTATTAGTTGACCGAAGTCTAATTTATGTACACTGATAGTTGGTTTCAGGTAATGGATTATTAGCTCAAGGAATAATGTTTAAAATCTTAATAGGCCAGTGTTTTTACTGACTTGGCCTGATAGTGGCATTTTCTCACAGTGAATATAACATTTTGTGCTAAGTGTTGTTTTAGTGTGTGTGTATATTTGCAACTTGAATTACAGAGAATCAGTGCCGTAGCTGCTGAGGTCTGTAGCTCTACTGGAAACTTATGGGCCTTTTTATAAATGGGGGAAATTGCTTACCTTTGGATTAAAGAGAAGAGCCTTTATTGTTAAAGGTTGAAAGAAAGACAGCTTTCCTCAAAAGCCAACTTCTCTTTGAAGAAAATACTACAGGATTTCATATTGCCATCACGGTACAAATAGTGAGCCCTGGGGTAGGTATCAGCAATCAGGACACCAAAGCTCTTAACAGAAAGGAAATGGTAGACAGACCCTGCTCTTCAAACAGCAGTTACCAGGCTCAGCGTGGCTGCTGCTCTTTGCAGCACTGCTACCCCTTCAACGTGAAAATCGTTACAATACACTATTGTTTGAAATACAAAATAGCTTGCAAAGAAGTTATCAATGCTGTATCTGCTTATAAGATTGTAGTTTTGGACTCCCAGGTTTACAGTGCAGCACTGAAGAACAAAATAATGGTTATAGTTTATTAGTTCATAAATCCTCATCTGACGCTGCATGGGTTTTTGAACTACACTTGAGACTGTTCTACTTATTTTGAGTTCGTATATTTCCATCACATCCACCTTTTATCCAACCATCTTCTGACAACTTTATTTCGGTTAACACTTCAAGTTGTAATTTGGGCTGCTGGCTTACTGGTGAATGTTTGGATTTATAAAATAGTACCTTTATTCATATTTAATTTCAGCCCATTTAAAGCCCGTCTCTCAGCAAAGAACCACACCTTCTTTCCAGTCTGTAAGTCTGTCACTTGTATTGGGTCTGACCTGTCTCCAGAAGTCTTAGCTTTCTTTATAGGAAAGAGAAATAAGTATTTTTTTTGTGTGTGTATAGACATAAAATATGTATAAAACAACAATAGAAGCCCTTGCGTGCCAGGCGGGAAGTTTTCATGTTGTAGTACCTTGAGGTAGTTTAACTCAATCCTGAAGTCACGGGGGGCGTAGGAGTTTTGGAATGGGTTTGAAACATGTTGCATATCCTGCCTGTGAAAGGAAAGGGAAAGATATGTCATGACTAGGTCTTCTCTCGGGCAGTCTCTGAGATGGTGATGTGAGTGTTAAGAAGGGAGAGAACTATGAAAATTTATAAACAAACACTTTTTAATTAAAAAAGTCTCTCAGGAAGGTAGTCTTGATGATCACTTGAGCTTTGATTTAACAAAGAGCAAATTCCAAGTAAAATACTTTGTAATTACATTTTCATGGAAGACTGATTTATCTAAGGAAAAGGAATGTTTTTATGGCAACTTAAATGAGCTTTTCTTGCTTAAATTTTGAGTTCTTCACCATGATATACAGAGTCAATTAAAATAATTGTGTAACTTGGAGATTAAGTATCGTATCAGTATTTAGGAAACATGAATGTGAGTTTTGATACCGAACTTGTACACTGCTACTGATAGATTTTACTGAACTAATTAAAATTATCAGGATAGGAATTAATTTAGGCTATGTGTAAAAGGGATCAGAAGCGTATGCTTGTTTCTTTAGAAAAAGTAACACATGGAGTGTTACTTTAATTGTCAACATCTTCACAGAGCTTTTTCTCTTTTCCTGAGATAGCTGACGTGTTATAGGATTCCTCTTCTATATTTTTAATTTTTTATTTGAAATGTTTCATTTCTTAAAAAATCTCAGAATAACTTTTTGACAATATTGATTCATCTCGGTTTTACTTCTAGGTAGGTGTTTGCAAATGGCAATCAACTTGTTTACAGAAAAAAAAATATCAAGAAAACCCTTCAAAAGCACAGGGACCGGCAGGATGTTAATATCTGTGGATGATTAGCAATCAACTTGGGGAGGTAACAAATGCATCACGGAACTCATTTGTGGGGGCGGGGGTGGGGGAGGGGAGCAAGAGCTGCAACAAAACACTTAATATGCATACCCCATAATGCTACCCAAAATGTGTTGTCAGATATAAACATATTTTCTAGTCTTTCTGCCCAAGGCAGATTTTCATTTGGAAAACATACTAAAGTAGCAGAATAATTAAAACTTACAGTACAAAAGATAAAGTAATGCAGGATTCTGGATTAATTTCAGGTGTTTCAATTTCAACATTAATAACCTAAAGTAGTATTTAACTGTTCTAAAGATGAAGTATACCCTTTGAAAATCTTAACAGAATTATCCAACCAAAAATTCTGGTTGCTGTTTTCGCTGGGTTTCGGAACGTGAATGCTTTGGTTTGTAATGGGATGCTAGGGCAGATATAGTGATGCTGAGGGGGCTGTTGAGTTGCTTGCATGTGCAGTCACGTGCCTTTTTAGACAAAAACTTCTATTCATATATTTGTACTAATCAAGATACACATTTTAAAGCAATTATGCCATCTACAGAATTGTTTGTAATTATCAAGTACATCAATCAACAGGTCTGATCTGTCTGATTAGTGATTTTTAATCACAACCAAAGAAGAAAACACAGATGTATTGTAAATAAAAAGTAATTGAACTCCATACTAGGGGTTGTATTCAAATGTATGTGAAGAGACAGTCAGTATGGCCTAGAGTAGTTGCTCAGAGGTATAGGAGTACATTGGCTTGTCCAGGTTTTGAATGAGCTAGTCATATAAGGATGGCTCTCAATCAGCCACCCCTCCGTGCTGCTTTGTTACTGTCCAGTCTTCCACCTTGTACGGTCAGCACTGGAATAACCTCGTATGGTGGTGCCATACGCATATGGACAGGTTTCTCGCTTTGGTGGTTTTATTGTTTTTCTAATAAAAGCTAAACCACCTAAGGAAAAAAAAAAACCCACCCCAAAAAAATCCCAAACAAAAAAACCAGTCCAACCCAAAACCAACCAACAATACCTCCCAAAACCCCAAACCAAAAAAAAACCCAAAAAACCCAAAAGCAAACCCTGTCTTGTCCAGTTTACATACCCAGTTTGGGTCACCTTGGTCTCTCCTGTGACTGGTTTCTCCCCACTTGTGGTCAGGCTGCCTTCTCTGAGCTGAGGGAACAGGGGGAAATGAGTCTTTTTCTGATATATTGGTGGAGGTGGTGGATTTGGCCAAAAAGTATATAGAGAGAATAAGTTTACTTACTTTTTTTTGAAAATAACTACTACTCTTTGTTTTCTCATGTCCTCATGCATTCCCATGATTGTCATTCATGCACTGGAAGGGAGCTATAACTAAAAGATTGTATATTGGCTATTTATTTTAGTACTTTGCTATAGTACTGGTAAGTGTTTATATTGCATCTGTTTTCCTAGGAAGCCTTTGAAAACAGAATTTACCCTAATCCAATGATGTAATTTTTCTGACAGAGAATGACTCGGTAATGTCATCACATTAGTAAACAGTGATCAAAAACATCCATTAGAATTCACATATCTAATGAAGATGTATTTGTTTTATCTATCTGGTTATTTTAATGAATTTTGTGCTGAACTGTCAGTAAATATCTGTTTATTTGGCTATTACTAAACAGCATTCCAGAAGCTAAGTGGTGTTAAGATCTAGCCACGGCATTAATTATGAAGAAGTATTTTTGCCCAGAGTGAGTTTTTACTACCTTTACTATATTAGTCTTCAGTTTACAGTTCTAAGATTACCTTTGCCACAGTCTGGATGATTATCAGTGAATTTGACTTCGTGTTTGGGTGTCATTAAAAAGAGATCTTTTTCTTTTGAAAAACCTCATCATTTTTTCCTAAAAGTATTGCTGTGTTTGATAAATATCTTTCATCCAGGGACTGTCAGGTGCTTTGTTATGGTAGTGGTATGGTTTAACTTGATTTCACATCGGTCTTGCTAGGTAAACTGCTGTTCTCAAACAGCACTTCAGTATTTGCAAACAGTCTAAATGAAATGCTCAGCCACTCTGGAGGTCCAGCTGCACAATTGCGTGTGTAAGGAAGAATGTGTCTCTCCTCCCAGCAACTCCCCCATGTTCACTTGCACCGGTTTTCCGTGGCTGTAAAATAACATTGTGCAGATGTCATCTAATCCCTTATGAAGACAATGACACTCACTGAATTCAGCACAAGCAGGTAAACGGTATTTGTGTCTTGACCAAAACAAATGTCACAGTGCTTGTGGGTAAGCAAATGTCAATATTCCTCACAAATTTCGATCACCGTCTAGCCATATGGCACGTTTTGGAGTACTGAAGGGCAATTTTGGTAGCTAGTTCTTCAGATCAGGTTCATAGACAACGGGAGTATGAATGGTCGACAGTATGAAAATGCCTCAATACCCCTGTCCTTTATAACTAATCTTACTTCATAGCAGGAGAGTTCTCTCAGATGTATAGTTTTGATTTGGCGTAAGACCGGAAGAAAGGAAAACTAAGCTATGTTTCTTTCTCAAACTGATGCGTTACTGTGTAACTCGGATGTTCTTTTCCCCTCAGTCTTTTATATAAACACTATTTCCTTAGCTCTTTATGTAGTGCTTTTTGGGTTCAAAGCCATTTACACAAATTATTTTAATTAGTTTTCCGATCTCCTCTGAGAGAGGTAAGTAAATATCATTATCCTCATTTTTACAGACAGGGACTCTCATCTGGAGAGGTTAAGTAACTTGCCCAGGGCCACAAGGGGGAATATTGTAATAGCTAGTCCCGGAAACTCGAGAGCTGTTATATCCCTGGTCCTTCACTTTGTGAGATGGCAGCTGGAGTTGTTAATGGTTACTCCTGCATTACAGAAATAACGTTCTGTGTTTTTACCTCTTTGGTCTTAGCAGTAGTTTAAGGAAGGAAGAAATCAGCTTTTCTGTAGTCAGATAATAGCATAGTAACACAGCCTTCTTCAACAGAAATATCAAGTTACTTTCCTGCTATGTTTGTAGTTAAGTAGAGAAGAGGTAATAGGCAGTGCCTGTTACAGTTGTTCCATGGGATGCTGCCCGGCCCACAGTCGCTTTGTCGGTTCAGGTCATGCTACGCCTGCAGCTCTGGTTTATGGGAGATGCAGAAAATGCAGCCTATGGATATCTTTCCAAGCCGTGTGTGTTGGGCCTCAAAATAATGCAAATACTGACTGTGTGTGCCTCTGCAGAGAACTTTCTCTTACATAAAGAACATACAGAAGCAGGCATCTGTGGGTTTGTATTTAAGCAATTCAAAATACCACACTGCTTTTGTTGTTGTGCCTTGAAGGCTGTTGTACTGCGTGTCTGCAGAAACGGTTCTGTCTCTTGGCCTTGCCCTCAACTAGAAGATGTTTAAGGAACTGTTTGCTGATAGAATTCCATTTCTTGAACTTTTAAGAGAAGGTTAGTCACAATGTAAAGAACTTACAGGCCTTGGAAGACTAGTCAATATTATATTTTGAAAGGATAATGGATGGAGAAGAATGGGAGGGAGCATTGATACTTTAGAAATGTCTCTAACAGCTATAACGTAACAAATGGAAATAGAACCAAGATGTATTACATATACAATGTTACTACAAGTAGTGACCTCTACTCTCCATAGAGCTGCTTGCTGTTACACTGTGCTAACATTGGCACAGTGCTGCAGTGTAGGATGCTGAGAGGCTCAAGTTACCAATAACTGGGGAAATGGTGAACCCTTGCAGGTGCCCAGTCAGAAAGTGATGGAGGACAAATGGGAAGCTGAAGGGCTTTTAAGGAAGCTTCTCTGAGCAGTAGTTGTGACGATTAGAACGAGAGCTCAAACTTAGGAGAGAGCTTGTGCCTTCTCTTGTCTGAACAGAAACAGACCTTTTCTTTGCCAACTTGAGCTTGAATTACTGTGATTTTTTTCTGTCATCTTTCCCTTGTTTCGCAAGCAGAGATGTTGAACTTGAATGATTTACCCACATGGAGGTACTTGCTTTTTTTCTGGGATGTTTTGGATGGTGTGAGATTTCTCTGTGGGGCTGCTGGCTGCTGCACAAGAGCTGTCAGAAATCCACAGCCCACTGCAGCGCTGGGTGGGCTTCTGGGAGGTGCTTGGTGTACCTGAGGGTATGTCAGGTAGCACCACATGCCTCGCTGGGGCCTCTCCATGTTTTCCAAGTCCTGTAAAGCACTTAACAGATTATAAACCTCTTTCTCAGTTACCTTGCACAGGCGTTTATACCAGAACAGAAGGATGAAAAAGTGAAAGGAGCCCAAGCAAGACAGTGACATAACACGCTTTATGAATCCAAGTGAAGGAAAAAAATGTTGGATGTTTTGCCAGACGTTCTGGAAGCTATGTGCCCAGCATATGTATGGCAAGAGAGATTTGATCAACTACCAACAGGGTGGCAAAATTAGTCATCAGTGGAAGTGTTAAATAATTTTTCATGTTTATGATTAAACTAACCAGAGTCTTTATGTATAGTAAGCAAAGCTTGGGAAAATAAAATGTTACTGGCTAGCATGCTACCCCCCCTTCCTTCCGAACACACATACTCACGTTTATATAGAGCTATGGATTATTTTGTCTGTAAATTCAAACAAAATCTGTCCAGAAATACTCAAGTCACATCTAACTGTACATGATAGATGTCATAGAAAGCACTGTCTCCTGAAGAGCATCTTACTTTTTGGTTTTAAAACATCTGCATTATTTAAATATGATTTGCAAGGCTTGGTCTTATTCTATTAGCTATACTGAAAACTTTGATCTTTTCTGTTTTTTCACAGCACGAATACAATTAATGAGCAAGGATTATTTTAAACTATTTGTGGCACCCAAAAGGAAACAATCTCTCTGTCACTGGATTTTGCCTATTACAAGAAAAAACTATACAAATTAATAATTAAAATTTCCCCATTTCCCAACACTGAAGTCCCCCAGGTTTGGTGCTTCTAAAACATCATATAGAAATTTTGTTAGTAAAACTTTAATGATACATGATTAATTTCTGAAAGTATGAACTAAGGGGATCCTTCACTTTCCTTTGCCATAGTTGCTCTCATAGCTTTCTATATGAGATCACTGCAAGCACTTCAGGACATCAATTTATTTTTTTTTCTTTTGCAAACTCTTTATTTGGCATTATTTAGATGGTGAATACTCCTCAGTTAGCAAAAAGCTGAAGATTTGTGTGTCAGTGGTGAAGAGGTTGGAGTGATGTTATATTGTCTGACTTCTGACCTTCTCTTCTGGCTCCATGTTGTCACTGGCAGCAGAACCAGCATTGTCAGCCTCGTGCGTCCTGAAGTCATAATATTTTAACTACTCAAAATCTGTGAAGCTGATTTTGTTTGAATTATGAAACTTTTAAATCTGACCACCTGTGTTAATCCTGTGTGTCTGTAACAGTATGCAGCAGATGGACAGATCCATTTCTAGGGCTCCTGAACAGGCGAAGGAGAGAGGTGATAATTATAGAAAAATGTTGAAAGGAATATTTTGGAAACAGTAAATCAAGTACAGCCTCATGTTCTCTTCTAAACAGAGAATTTAAAAAGGAAGCTGTGTATTCCTGTTGTCTGCCTGCTTTGAGCTTCTTGCAGGCAAGTAGGAAGGCCTGTTGATTAGGCAAGCCAAAATCCCTCTGCCAAATTCACCCTCAGGATCAGAAAGAGGAGCCAGAGTAAAAAAACCCAAGTACTGAATATATCAAGATCAGGAGTCCTTGATAATGGATCCATAGGTTACATCAGAGCAAGAGATAAGCTAAGATCGGAAAGTCAGATGCCTACAGCTGGAGCAAACACTGGAATCAAAAGAAGGGACCAATGTAGTGAACTCGTCCTGCTGCTCAGAGACCTTCCATGTGGCTGCTTGCAGACTCCTTGGGGTATGTCCGCTTCTTGCAGGAGAAGTTACAACTATGACACCTGATTCACCCCAAAACAATCATTCACTGTTGTCTGAGTGTGATAAGGTCTTTAGAAGCCACAATATCAGAAGGAGCTATTGCAGGGTTGCAGAAGAGAACAATTTGCATGCAAAACCTGCCTCTGGGCTACTGCACAAAATTCTGAACAAACACTTAGAAGATTTTTTCAAGTATTGTTCTTTCTAAATTAAATAGTATCTTAGGAGTAACCAGGGAGAGTAACAACAAAGTGGTGAGCAAGAGCGTTGCCACTTTCAATACTATATTCACTTCTCCCTGAAGCATTACATTCCTGTTGTGTTCAATGCTGGTTTAACTAAAGGCTTCCAAGGAAGTCCTGTCTCTTACTTAAATCTGTGATGCTGCTTTGTTACGCTAGTTTGAGTAATAGCAAAATCCTGTCTTTGACGTTTAACAGATTGTAAGTTACATAATGAGTGATTTAAATCAGTGCTTAGTACCTACATATTCTTGGCATGGTAAACGATTGCATCCTTCCAGCTGACATTTTCTCAGATGGTAATACTTGAATAATAGGTAAAGCAAGCAAACCTGACTCTGCAGTTACTGGAATAACCTTCTCTTTTGTTAGGTTGTTTGGTTTTAGTGTGGCTGTTCGTCTCAGTTTAGGTGTAAGAAGACATATTCCTTCCATCACCTTACTGCAGAGGTAAAAATACTGAAAAATCTGTTTGTTTATGTATATGGGAATGATGGACCAGTTGGTCATTTCTTAGACCTCTAAGGGCCAATCCAATATTAGTGTAGGTGGTTTGAATCTTTCCCTTAATGAGGTGGATCAAACTTCAAATGAATAATTTCTGAGAGAAAAACAAAACCACTGAAAAAGTCATATATTATACAATATATACTAAATTTACAAAAATGAATTGCATAGCAACAAAAATGGGAGCTATGATTATGAGCTTTGGCAAGGAAATTGCTGTTGCCAGGAAGAGTCCAATTACTTGAACAGCTCTAATCCATAAGCATAAATCTTCATTGCCTCTTTTTGTAATAGAATGGGGAAATAAGGTTTCAACTTGGAGCTGGAGCGTAAGTAATCTTTTAAGTAATACTTTTCAGTTTTCTCATATAAAAACTTAATTTGGTGTGCATTATGGATGAAGTCTTACCTGCTGCAGGAATGGTATCCTATGGTAATATTGAATGGTAGTTACACTGCTGATGACTTAAAAGAGTTTACCATTTGATATAGCCCTGGCTGCTAAAACTACATCTTGTAACGTGTGCTAAGTTAAGGTTTTATGTGTATAGGGAAAGGGAGAGAGAGGTTTTGCAGTGCCTTGTTTGATAGGCTTTTGCTTCAACTTAGCAACCTTCACTTTTACATAACAGTATTTTTTTTAAAAATGTGAAATATACAAGTTTAAGCTTCATTTATGTAGGTAAATGGTGAGAAGAAGCAATTTTGGAAACCTGGTTATATGTTACATCTGTAAGCTAAACTCAATGTCACTTATTAAAATGAGGAAGTTTTTCTTTGCAAGTAAAATTTGAGCATTTTAGCAGAAAGGGAGAGCATGGAGCAGCATACCAGTTAGAATATGAGTGAAAATACAGTCTTCAAACAGCTTGGCTCCAGACTTATTGTGGTGGATAGGCTAGGTACCATTTTGCAGGTAGGAATACAAGCCTGTGTTTATCTTGGGTGTTTCTTCTCACATTTTAGCGCATATTAAACAGGATAAAATTACAGAGAAGATTTAATGTTAAAGCTGTGAAGTCAAGCACAGGCAGTGCTGATTATAATGTTGCCCAGGCAACTTTATTTCCATTGTCTTCAATATGTTAGGATAGGGTTCTTTCCCCATGATCATAACAGGAATAGAAGAAACAAATTTTTGTGTCTTGATCAGTGTCTCTAAATCTTCAAAGATTATTCTCAGTCATCTTGCAGTCTTCAGTGTTGTTTACTGCCCATCATTGTCCAGCTGAGACAGAGCACTGGAAGTTTAATATATAATTAAAGACCCATAAGGTGGCTAAATTAAGGTTGTATCTTGGTCTATATGGTAGCAGTAGGTTGCAAAACATTATTGATACGCATATCGGAGGAAATTAATGTGGAGTTCGTGTTGTCATTAGTTTTATGCCAGCTTTCTCTAGCAAGAATAACAGGTCAGATTTAGGTTCAGCCACAGCTAGCAATTTTTAATAGCTTCAGCCTGACCAAATTAGCATGTATTTTCATGGGTCAGTGCTTTTGACTCCTTTCCTATATCCCCTCCTATTTTAAGGAAAACAAGTGGATTGGAAAGAGTGCGGAGAAGGTGGAGGAGGGAGGTGAGAGGATGCTAGCATTTAGAAAATTGCGTATTTATTCCTCAGCTTAGTTTTTGAAAGCCAGTATTTCAACCTAAAAGCTTGTCATGTCTCTCCCACCCCCTTCCGTGAAGACAGGCAGAGTAGGAGATGAAGCATAGATTATTTCAGCCCCATTGTTCAGTCTGCCAGAGCTATAAGCCACTAAACAATGACTGTCTAATTAAAAAACATTAGCTAAGTATAACGTGGGTGTTATGAGCTCTGTATTATCAATTATCAAATAAGATTAACTGTATTTTAATGACTAATCAATTAGATACCAGTAAAACTGGATACTAGCTGAAGAACCTGTTTCTTCTATGAATGAAAGTCAAAAGGAGGACAACACCGTAGATCCATTTAAGCCAATCCTAAAACAATACTGCTTAAGGAGAAAAAGGAAATTAAATGCCAGGTATGATTATTTTGGAAGTCATGGTAAATTGTTTACGTGACCTTACAAGCCATTTAATAATCAGCAAGACTGGAGAACAGTAAATGTGTTTATTGAGCAAACATTTGTAATTTAGGTTTAGGGTCTGATTCATGGTGCACTAAAGTGGAAACTTTTCAATAACATGTATGGAACCATCTGTAACAGTTGAAGAATACTTAATTTTGGTGTAGCCATTGTAGTGTTATTTCTTAAAGGAACAGATTAGTTTAACTCCAGTATGTATCTTGTTCAGATGCAATGGGGGGAATGGTTTTAGATAGCTGGTTCTTAGTCAGATGCAAAATGCAATTTAACTTTATTACACCAGATTAGCAAAACAGCAAATGCTGAAGACTTCTGAAGAGATGGTGCCAAGACCATTAACACTACCAAGTCCTATCTTCATGTTTCTGGCCAATCTGCAAATTTAACCTGACAAAGGCAGACAAACCACAAAACTTGAAGGTCTGGAGCAGTCTTGTCAGATTTAAAAAGTGTATGTGATGGAAAGAGACCAAAAAGAGAGGAGCAAGGATTGGCAAGTGTTGGAGAAGCCAGGCCTTCCTCTGGTATCTTAATGGGATGGAGAATACGCAGTTGAATGAAGATACAAAAATATGCTGTGTAAGGAGAGGAAAAAAAAAAAGGCAAAAAAAAGCACACAAATCTGTAGAGAAGATTTTATTTATAAGTATAACTGTTTCTCCAGAGGAATGCTGTTGATGGTGATTTCAGAGCCAGGCTTTCAAAAAGAGACTAGCTGAATCTTTGGTGCTCTCTTACAGTGGTGAGAATACACAGGTCACTTTGCCTAGAATATTTCTAGATTTGGAAATCTGTCAAGTTTTCAAGTGAAACACGAGTCCAAAATTGTTAAGTTTCTCTGGAAAAAAACCCCAAACAAACAAAAAAAACCAAACCCATCAACACATCAGCAAAAAAAAAAAAAAACAAAAAAAAAAAAAAACAAAAAACAAACAAAACAAAACCAAAACAACAAATATAAACCACTCAAAAAAACCAGTGGTGGAGGAAGCAGTGCAGGTGGTCCTACCATTGTGATAAGCCCCTACAGTCCAACGAGCTTGGACCAGCCTTTTAATGATATGCTAGCTAGGCAAAATTAAGCTAACTTAACCATAACCTCTGTTCACAAGGTACCTGGAGACCAGCTCTTCCAAAGTTCAGCTAAGAAATGCAGTCTTTAGTACATTTTGATTACCTGTAGAGCAGATGAAATTGGTTATGGTATGTAGCTGGTGCTTCAAAGAGCTGTTCTGGAAAACTATTTCTAGACCATATAACCCACCTGACTATGAAATGCAATAGCAGCTGTGATTTCTAATAATAATACTTTTTTTCTGTACACCATAAGGCATTTGTGTTGACATTTAAGTATTTCTCAGCTAAGGTGTTTCACAGCTTGAGGGAGAGGAAGGTTTTTCTCTTCCTCAACAAATCATGGCCGTTATTTGAGTGACTAACTTGGTCAATAGGGAAGGGAAAGGACTGAGCAACAGCAGCAGCAGCAGCAAGGTCACTGAATAGTGACCATTCCAGTACAGCCTTCCCCCTGGTGTGCCGTTTTCTCTTTGAGTTCTGTGGCTGCTCTGTTCTTAGTTTCTTACTAATTGGCCCCAGTGCCCCACCAGGGTCCCTCTCTGTGATGACTCTTCACACCATCCCGCACTGTTGTTTGAAAGGCTGGTGCCAAAAGTCAGAGCACTTTATTCAAGTACTGGATGCCACTGCCAAGAGAGGTAGTTATTTCGGGTGAGGAGAGAAAAATGGTGGAAGGCCTCTGTCAGTCTGCCCACCGCAGTACTGCTGGCCGTCTGTCTGGCACGGTGCTCCTTTGTATCTCCAGGCTCCAGAAGGTGTTTTGGAAGGCCCAGAGAGTGGCCCATGGCCTTTCTGTGTTCACGTGACCTCACAGAAATATTTCATTCAGAAATACCAAGAAAGCCTATGAGGTTTTTCCCCCTGTCTTTGTTCATGGCCAATATTTGCCACAGAATTTTAACTCTCAATCGATAGTGTTTGCCAATATCTGATTTGCTCAACTTATCTCATGGAATATGTCCTTTGATAAAGAGATTTTTAACCTGAGCATAATATGCTTCACTCTGAGAATGCAGCATTAAAATAACCTAACTTACTAGCTGGGCCATTTTAGGCTGACATCAAACATGATCAATAGGCTGTACAGACTGTAAGGGTGCTGCCTCTGAACTATTCCTTAAGGAAGGAACAGTAGCAAAATGACTTTGTGTCACTTCTTACAGCTCAGAATGAGTTACATAGACTGATCATTACTGTGAGCTACTGTGTTTATAAGCCCTTTTTAAAGTTGAGATAACATCTCACAATAGCACCTGCAATCCTCTTGATTTCCTCCGTGTAGTTACGTGAAATGTTTAGAGATGAACCTGTAGCACCATTCTGTTGTGTACATTGAACTTGATCTGTTTGGTTTTGGGGTTTTTTTTGGTTGTGTTCCACCCACCCCCCACCTCCCCCAAACTAGCGATTACTAGTTGTAATACAGTTGTGGGAATATCCCCTAGGTAGAGTCTGTTGGATTTATTAGTAACATTACATCCCTTTTTATTTTTTTCTTAAACTGAGAGGATATTTTTCAAGCCTATAGCAAGCAGAAGGGATAAAGAATACTAGTTAGTCCCTCTTGTGCGTGTGGCTGGGAGGTTTTTGTCTCCTCCTTGCGCCAAAAGCTTCACAAAAGCTGATAAACTGGTATCACTGAGGCCTCATTCAGCGGAGAGAGCTGTAGTCTGAGGTCTGATTAACTTGTGCAGAGTTTGTCAGTGACCATGACGTAAGTTACACCAAGGCTACACTTTCTGGAGAGCCATCAGTATCTGTGTTTTCAAATGTGCAAAGTAAATGTATTTTTTTATTATTATTATTCTGCATTCATTTGTTGAGCGTGTCCTGTGAATCTCAGTCTGTCAGGGAGGGATACAGTTCATCCAGACCTGCCCCTCCTCGCTGCAGCAGAGCTACAGTTTTGTGCGTTCCCAGCTGAATGGCAGAGATTTTCTAAGCCCAGAAGAACATTTCACAGCCTGAGCAGTGGCTTCTTGCGCGTGTCACTAGCAGATAGTCAGGCAGTGCAGGCATCCCACACACGTTCAGACCGCGTCCCCCTGAGAGGTGAGCCCTGCAGTGGGGGCCGCGCATCCCTGTGCAGGGAAGGGGCAGGTTCACCAAAGGGTGTGCGTGCCTTTCCATGGGTGATTTCTGGAAAAAAAAGTGGCTAGGTAGAATTGGTGCAATAAAAGCTGTGTTGATTTTTTTCATTATTTAAAATACCCCACTTCTGTCTCGAGTATTTTCACTGTCTTGTAACTCTTTAACTTCCTAGCAGGCAGTGACAGTAATGAATAGCAGTTGTCAGCCTATTCCTTTTCAAATACATTCAAGTAAAATGTATAGGCCTGGATGAAGATGTTTTATAAAGCTCTGAGGTTTTGACAGTTTAATGTTGAGAGGAAGAGGTAGACAGTCTTGGGAAGTATGAGTGTTTTTTTGGAAAATAGCAGCTCTGCTGTTCTTATAGATAGATTCACCAAAACTATTCAGTGAAACGATGCTAAATTTTGAGGAACAGCATGGTGAAGTCCATGGATGAGACCTATATTGCTAACTTTCTACTATGTTCTCTCATTTGGAAGAAGCCATGATGTTTTTTCTATTTTCACTGTTTGAAAATGTGGAATAAACAGGTGAAGCCTAACAACATGACATTTGTCTTTATTAGATCCCTAGGTTTTTGGCTGATCTCCCCTTTTTTATAATTCATTGTCTGTTCCCTTTGATGTAAAGAACTATATGAATGGTTTACCTTTTAAAAATGTTTCTAAAAGCTTATTAAAGTTCTTAAATGATGTATATGCTATCAATGTTTGGGGAGGCTATTTTATAAATTCTAAATTTGCAAATATCCATTTTTCAGTTAGCAAAATAAAACCTTGAATGATAAGAGCTTTGGGAGGAAAAAAACCCCTTATTTTTTACCATAAGTTGAAAAGGTAAGCATAATTTCCTAATTAAAATCCATTTTGTGTCAGACTGGGCAGAATTGAGCCTCTGACACTTTTTCAAAGAAAACTTCGTATTATTCTTTCCTGTACTGCTAATACTTCATCTAATCTCTGGTTGTCAACATCAGCTGTATGATGATTCTAAAGCTTTGTTCAAACTTCATATCCAATATTTTGTTCACAGGAAAACTGTAGGAGGTTGAGTTCAGGCTTAAGGAGATAAATTTTGTGTGATCCTTGCTTCCATCTGGAACAGGCAAAGGCCTCACGATGCATAGGTGAGAGGTCCAAGTGATGTATACCAAGCTATTTCATAGGTGTGTTGCGAGGTAGGAAATCATGTGAGTCTTGCTGAAAAATACTGAATTCTCCAAGTTGTGACGGGGAATGGACTTAAGCTCCTCCTTCTAGTCCACGTTGCATGGTGGTAAGAACCCAGAGAGTAATAGGACAAAAAGGGCCACGTCTTAAGAAATGTTTCCAGGTGGTTGGTGTGAGCTTTGTAAGAGTTAAATGGGGAGGTAAGGCTACTGTGTGTTCATAACACGCCCTGTGGTGTCTGGGTAATACACCACATGTGGCCTTCTCTCAGGAGCTGTGGGAACAGTGGGAGAGCGTAGGTGCCATATGTTCTGCTGTACCTAGTCACTTGCAGGAAGTTAAGGACGATGTGGCAGCTTTAACTTACAATTTCCTTTTATTGGTGTGTGTCTCAACAATAATGTCCTCATTTGCATAAGTTTAAATAACTATGTAAATTATAGCTTTGAAACTGACATATGGTATTTTATGTGCACATCTATCCTCTAATGTATACTTAAGGAATACAACACTTGGACTAATAGAACCCAAATGCTGCACTAGAGACATGTTGCTTGCTTCTAGCATTCCTACATTTTATGCCTGATAGGAAGAAAAAAAGTCCTTTTATTCCAGGACAGTTACATTATGTAGGAGGCTGTTGAGTCTATCTGGAATTCAAACTGAACACAGTATAAGATAAACAGTACGTCACTCCAGAGGCTAATGGTTTTAAGAAGTCAAATTATTTAAATTTTTTCAAAGCTCAGGTGAAACTAAAATTTCCAATGCCTGAATATCTGAGGAGGTTATTGATGTAAAATAATTATTTCCGTGCTCTTGACAAATCCTTACTTAGTCATCCATTTCACACATGTGAGATTACAGTAGGAACCAGTACAGATTCCTGCTATTAATGCTGCATACAGTTTCTACTGTGGACAGACTGTACTAAGGTAGGTTCCCTGATGTTGATGGAGCTGCCTTTACTCTTTAAAAATGGCAACTCACTATACATAAGGTCCACAGGACAGTTTGTGCTTCTTGAATGAGATGCATTAACATCATCCGGTTGCTTTTTTTTTATTTTTGTTATACTCAACCAATACTGCAAATAGCTTATAAATAGGAAGCAAGTACATAGAACAGTTATTTTGCATTCTGATGTTATAGCATTGAATATTTTTGCACACATTATGCTATTGTTCAGTTTGCTAATTCATCTAACAGTGCAGCTGCCGAGTTACTACTTACACAGTCAGAGGAATGATGCAGAAGACTTTTACAACTGACACCATTGCTAGGGTTACAGCTCGCAAAGTCTTGATCGGTGCTCCCTGTTGCTGATCCTCTGTAGGCTGTGAGACTTTTTAAGCAGCACCCCTTTACTGTACTATCCAGTCACTTAAAAGCCATAAAGTTTTTGGTGAGAACCCTACAGGCCATATAGAAGGTAGATGGTGTGTGGGAAATTCCCCTGTAACCTTCATGGCTTTGGCATACTCCATGCCAGGGAGCCATGCAGGTTATCATTGTTACTGCACCAGCAGTTCTTCTGAACCAGTTTAGATACCAATTCTCCACATACCCTTTGCAGCATCTATGTGAGCATGCTCCTTTATCATTTGGTTACTTGGAGAATGGGAGCTGGACATGAGGGTGTGAAATGCTTATGAGAGATCTATTAAAAAACGAAAGAAGAAATGAAAAATAGGTGATGCTAGGTGTCATTGTTACTAAAATTATATTGGAAAGCACCCTCTCCCCTCCCTCTCCCCCCTCATCTAGCAAACTTGCTGTGTGCTTCTGAGGTTCCTGGCTGGCCAGGAATTCTGTATTTCTGTAAGCCCTGATTGCATCCATCTTCCTGATTAATTTCCTTCTTGAAATCCTTCAGGAGATCAATGCAGATCGATATTTTCTCCTAAAACTTGTCTTTAATCAACATATTTCTTAACTAAATAAAGATCCTTGAGAGACACAAATGTCTGTTAGACACAGTGTTACTTTCTGTATTGATTAAACAGTTAACAATTCATCAACTCGATGAGAGATAATAGTCTTCACATATCTCCTCTTTGAGACTTAGGGCAGAATTTCAGACATGCAAGCAATGGGAGACATTTCTGTTCATCATCTTGGCTTTCTCTTTATTCCCTGTTCCCAGTGCTTAACTTGGGATAGGTATATGGTACTGACCAAGAACTAGTTCAGCCCACTTAATTAGTAAGTTTACTTAATGCAGTAATAAATGCATATAATTTCTCACTGAGAGTAAGTGTGATGATAATTAACTGCTTTGGGGTGGCACTGCATTTAGAATGACTGACACCCTACATCTTTCCTGGGCTGCATCAAAAGAAGTGTGACCAGCAGGTCAAAGGAGGTGATTCATCCACTCTGCTCTGCTGTGGTGGGACCCCACCTGGAGTACTGCATTCAGCTCTGGGACCCCAACATAAGAAGGACATGGACCTGTTGGAGTGAATCCCAAGGAGGGTCACAAAGATGATCAGAGGGATGGGACGCCTTTCCTATGAAGACAAGCTGAGAGAGCTGAGGTTGTTCAGCCTGGAGAAGAGAAGGCTCCAGGGAGACCTTATAGTGGCATGTCAGTACCTAAAGGGGGCCTACAAGAAAGCTGGAGAGGGACCTTTTTTTACAACAGCATGTAGTGATAGGACAACAGGCAATGGCTTTAAGCTGAAAGAGGGAAGATTTAGATTAGATATTAGGAAGAAATTCATTACTGTGAGGGTGGTGAGGCACTGTAACAGGTTGCCCAGAGAAGCTGTGGACACCCCATCCCTGGAAGTGTTCCAGGCCAGGTTGGATGGGGCTTTGAGCAGCCTGGTCTAGTGGGAGGTGTCCCTGCCCACAGCAGGGGGTTGGAACTAGATGATCTTTAAGGTCCCTTCCAACCCAAACCATTCTATGACTCTGTGATCTTCATTCACAGGGTACCATGGCACTGGGATAAAGCAAAGAAAGGAGTAAGTGAAGTATCTTGTGTTCTTCCTTGTGTCAATTGTAAGGTTGTTTGCTATGCAGGTCCAGAACTTGCTGTTTAAAAGCGTATAGTGGAAGAAATGCCTACTTGTGACTTCTCCTGTGAGTTTGTGGTGCTTTGCCCATGTGGTGTGTGCTCTTAAATTCCATCACAATCCTAGTGACAGGGTGGGATATGCAGCAACCAATAAAGTCAAAGAAAGGCTGTATTAAACCTTGCACTTAATCTGTTTGTAAGGTAAGTTTTTCTTTCAATTAACTGTGATTGTTTAATGAAGTAAATGTGGCTGTGGGGTTTTTTTGTGTGTGTGTGTGTACATAAAAAGCTTTAAATGTACTTTGAATTTTCCAGAATATGGCTAGCACTATGGTATTTATGTGTAATAATCTGATCTATGTTTGTTGTAGTAGACTTCCCACTTTCTGTACTATACTTCAACTGTACTGTCAGAAGGGTACTATGCAAGGAGAGGATGGATGATAAGTTTTACAAGAAGAATATTGACATGTTGCATCATGTCAGCAAAGCAACTTGTGAGCATAAACATCAGGCATCACAACAGCAGCGTTTTCTTCAAATTCATTCTATTGTAGCTGAAGATAGAGGTTGACCCAGCCTTGTTTTATTTTCTAAAGTCTGTCAAGTAATAACATGAACATATTTGCGAAAAAATGAATGTCAATTCAAGTAGCCCCCAGGGTTCTGCAGCTGGGTTTTTCTGTCTTGTTTTACTGTTGGGGTTTTTTTTTGGAAAGATGATGGCAGTCTAGTAGTTTTAATTTAAGTGGAAGTGAGATGTCTTAGCTGATCTCAGAACTTTTATACCCAGAAATCACAATAAACTGGAATTGTTCTTCCCAGAGACTCTTCTGTGAATTGTATTTTAATTAAGAATCCATATTTAAGTGTTTAAAATCCAGATTATAATAGCAGTATCAAATCAATAATGAACAATTGTTGTTCTAGTGCAGTTTTAGGTATTGTAACATGATTTATCATGTGTATTCAGTGTGTATATGATTTCCAGATGTTGTAAGTGAAGACACTTGGTGCTTGTTTTGATCTAGTTTTATGATCTGTTAGTGTACGAGGCTGGTACTAAGGAGACCTGAGTTACAGTCCCAGCTCTTCCAGTAGCCTGTGCTGACCCTGGAAAATTATTAATCATCTCCATCTGGACTGTTAAGAAAATGGTCCTGTTCTCCCTAGTAAAATGTTTTGAGATTGACTGATTAGTGCCACTGGAGGGTGAGTTGCTGCTACTTATGAGCCAACACACACATTCCTGCCTTTTAGGATTATAAGATAGTGTAACAAAGGGGTTACCTCAAAATGTACCTGTTCGTGTTTTAGTCCAATAAAACTGGAGTACCAAAACAGAATTAAAAAAGAGAGCCAGTGACATGACACTGACATTAAGATGGATGGGTAAAGACTGGTACATTAAGCCTTTGCTGATCTAAATTATGATCAGAGCGGTGTATTGTTCTGTATTACGGATCAATCTGGATAATTTTTCTCTCTCCTTGCCTGCCATCGTTAAGTGAACATTTATTTTGCTTGTAGCATTAGTAAGAGGGAGGGGGCAAAAAGGCTCAGATCTGCTTTCATTCACGTCAATAACTATATTCCTTTCACGAGGACTGAAATGATCCCTAGCCAGCAAGGTAAGGAAACAGAAGTTTTCCCACCCAGCCTTGATGGGTGCAGTCTGTGGTTCTGTGATTGCCTATGGATGGGCAGGAATGCCAGCTGCTATAGGTAGATATGAGTAGTACAGAAACATGGATTCACACACACCTCCACATCCCTGGCCTACTTAAACAACCTTCCTGGAATGTAAGTAGCTGGGCTGTTGATGAGCAGATGCTTTTTCATCCTTCGATCTAGTGGATATCCATATTGGTTCCTTGCATGGTACATGATGTACCTGGGTAGATATTACCTAGGTTGTAGCTACTACATTGCAGTGTAGCCTGTTCTTTATTAGTTTCAGTATTTTTTACAGTTATGTTTAAATGAGCAGAACACACTTTGATTAGGAGCAAGATTGATTAGCTCTGCCCATTATGAAGCAATCAAATGCTTTTAATTACTTCCACAACTATATGTTTGTTTGAGAATATGCTTTCAAATTGAGGCTTTTAATTGCTTCTTTAGTGGTTCATTTCTCTAGAAATGTCAGTTGTATGAATCTCTCCACTTCCTAATCTCCTTGTGCTTGTGTATAAATTGTGAAGTGTGACTTCACTATGACTTGTATGTATGCCTAAGTGTCTCTCTCTCTCTCTCTTTATATATATATATATATATATATATATATAATAGCACCAGCTTCTTCTGCCTGTTTTCTTTCCTTGACAATGATTGTGAAAGTATGCACTGTAAAAGCCATCTGCAAGACTGCAGCTAGCTTCTTTGTATCAGCAGTCCATTGAAGGTCCCTTGTCTAGCACATACTGCTGCGAAAGCACGCTCTCGTGTTTTTCTTTCTATCCTTCAGGGAATACTCCCCTATGGAGTAACCCGCCCTTCTCCTTCGGAAGCCAACGACTTGCTTGTAGGCATTACAATCCTTACGAGTATTGCTAGAAGAAAAAACGTCAACAACAACATCTACCGAAAAGCCCTGCAATTTGTCAGATGGTGTGAGGCTGTGACCTTAGCTTCCTATTATTCCAGCCTTGGAGTCGACACAAAAGGTGCCACGAGGAACTGAGAACCTGACTGGCTGATTCCCACTGGTTTTTCACAGTGCTTGGTAAAGATCACTTTCTCATCACTATTTTGAAGGGACTGAGAAAACAAATTCACCCAGCAGAGAACTGAGTAAACCAGATGTAACTTCTCTGGTCTCTTGAATAGTCTTTCAGTGAGACAATTGTGTAGTGATGCAAAATTGCTCCAAGTCTAGGAGTCAGATACCTCAGAAAGGGAAATTTGAATCACTCTGTGTCAGGAGTTGCTGTATCTTGGATGATTAGTCAGTTTTGTGTGGTGAGAAATATTAAATATAAATGCCTCCCTGGTTTTTTTTTAGGAGAAATGTACCAAAAATATATGGTGTTTGGTGGTTGGTTTTTTTTTCAGGTTGTATTATTTTTCGCACAAATCTACTCTGCTTGGGACAGACTCCCATTTTTTAACACAGATATGCTCTACTCTGTACATACACATAAATTCATCTGCTTCCTCATTCTGTGCATCTTAAATAGTTGGTCATGAGCTGGGTTGAAACCTAGCTCTATCCTAGGTGCACCGTTGATGTTCACCTTTTTGAGAAGAGGTCTGAGATCTGTTATATCTATTCTGTGTATTTAAGCATGGCTGATGAATATTCTGTTCCAGTGACAGCAGAGAAGTATTCTTCTTCTCTCTGGTTTCCCTGCAGTACATCTGTACAAAAATTTAACAAGAGCATGCTTTACTCTGATATTTTTTTTTTTTTAAAAGCAATAAAATTAAAATGTACTTTCGTGTTTTCCTGTAGATACTTGACTAAGAACTTGGAAGATGGAGATACATATTTGCAGGGTCTCAAGTATTAGTGCAAAGTCTTTCAGACTTCACCTTGCTTCCCTTTCTGATTTGACCTATCAAGATTTAATGAAATGCGCAGTGTTCAAATTACTGTTAAAACGTCACATTTGCAGTTTCCATTATTCTCTGTAGATGCAGAAAGTTTCTACTGGAATTTCTCTTTGTGCTTGTTTTAGTCTACTGATGGAGTTCACAAGTAATACTTAATTTCTTTAAATTAGGGCTATAACTACCAGTGTTCGCTTAAAATGGGTCCAGATTAGTTGTTAGAGTTAATTTTAAGTCACTCGGTCTCATCTGGGGCTAATTCTGACCACGATACAGGAAAATTTCTGCTGTCAGTTGGTTGCATACTGATCCCATTTTGGATGTAACAGCGCAAAGCCAGGAGAAGGACCATTAAGCGTTCCTTCCATCGCCATCAGGCACATACAGAAAACGAACCATAGCTAATGTTAAGGGGGCAGGGGGAAGTGAACGCTTCATTACTATAGTGATATGCACCATATAAAAATCCTGGATAGGAAGATATGGGCAAGACGCACAAAATCTACAAAATTTGATGAATACAAGTGTTAAAAGGAAATCTGAGATTGTTAATACATCAATTTTCTACTTCTCTTGCAAAGGCACTAAAGCTATCTTAGAAACTGAAGAGTTTGAGAAGCCAGATAAAACTGTAGAAGTAGAATGTACAAAAATAAATAAATAAAAAATAGCTTGGCAGTATTTCTCTCCCTTTCAAGGCTTAACACCGGTATAGGTTAGTAATTCAATTAAAAAAAAATTGTTGTTGTATGGTTTAGGTGTCCAGTCTCAGTCATAAAAAAATTGGTTTATATATTATCTATGGGGGATCATCATACTGTTGTGCTCAGTCAGATTTCCCCCAAATATATGATTAGTTCCAGAGTGCTTCAAACGGGGTTTTTATTGTCATTTTTTTACTAAGTTTCAGTCATCTGTAGCAGTGGTAGTAGCATAAAAATACGTATAGAGAAGGTGTCAAACATAAGTGCTGGGGGAAAAAAGGGAGTAAAAGTAAAGCAGCAAGGAGTATCCCTGTGTAGTGAAAGGATGGAAAGAGGAAGAGAACAAGGACGGTTAAGGAAGATGGGGGGAATACTATTGAGGATCAATACACTCTTAAAGCAAAAGAGAGCAGTAGGTTAATTTCTTCTAGATTGGACAAAAAGGCAATGCAAAATGACCCTGAAAAATAAGCAGACACCAAAGCTTTGCTGCTTTTTTTGTGCTTTTTTTTTTTTGTGGGTTTTTTTTTTTTTTTTTTTTCTTTTTTTTTGTGGGAGAGCACTGCTTTTTACAGATACCTCAGGTAAAAATATTTTTTGAACTTGCAGCATTTTCCTACTTTTATTTTCCCATTTAGACATGGCATTTTTTTCGGTAGACGGTAGAAATAGTGAATGTATTTTGTTTATGAAAATCTATTGGCACAGAGGAAATAAAGACAAAATAGTGCCTGTCGTGACCATAAGTAAGGACTTTCAGTGCTCTTGGAGCTAATTGAGGATAAGCTCACTGATGCAAGGAGACTTTATGGCTTCCTTGAGACTGAGGGACATGGAGCGAGTATTAATGGTGGCTGAGCGCTCTCTTGGCTGCGCCTTGCCTGTGCTGTGTTGATGATGGGGTTGGGAGATGGGGGAAAAAGACAGGTAAAATGCTGGCAGCAGCAAAACTGGCAGTGAACACAAGGTATTAAATCATTATTGGGACTTGGAATATGATTAGGGAAAGTTAATGGAAAAACTAAGCCACTGTGCCAAACGACTGTTGCTGGGTTAAAGGAGGCTAATTTGCAACACCCTAATGAAATTAGGCATTCTGCCTTCATTTCTGACACTGAACAGTGTTAAAAAAAAAAAAAAAAAATTGTATGTGTTGTGCATTTATGGGCTTTCAACTTCTCTGCAGGATTTGAAAGCTGGAATGGTGCTGCCAAGCTTGAGTAACAGTGATTTCTGATGGGCTTTGGAAAGTAACTGGTGAAGGACAGGTGTGTAAGATGGACAGTGAACCCATCAGCCAAGGACTTCTCTGAAGGTGAAGGGATTGTAAAGACATTTTCTTGTCTGTCCTCTACCTTTCAGACAAATAATTTCCAAGAGAAAAAATTCAAAGGGGTGGACATGTCACAGCTTTCTTAATGGAGTCTGTCTAGGCTAGGCAGCAATTAGCTGGTCATTAGAAAGTTTTCCTAATGGGTGGTCTAAATTCACGTGCCTGTGATCTAAACCCACTGCTGGATGTTCTGTCCTGAGTGAAGGGGGAGGCCATTTTATCTCTCTCCTTTTTGCAGAAAATGGTGTCATCTTATTGCACATAAGTCTTGCTCTTTAAATTAGTGTTCCTTATCAATAATATTTTTTGAAATTTACTGGGGAGAGAGGGGGTGTTGTGTTTTGGGGTGGGGGTTTTGCTATTGTCTGGAAACGGTGGAATTCAACTTAACTTTTGGATATCTACAACTACAACCATCAGACTGTTGTCTAGCATCTGTTTTTATAGTCAGACGTGAGAAACATTCACTTCTAAAGTCAGTTGCTCTTTAACCTGAAGTAGATGCCTGAACTAAGCCAGAAGAACCATCCTTGGAATTTGTTTGTTCCTTTCTGAATGTAAAGGGAACCTGAAGTGCGGGTGTCAGCGCTGCTCCATTTGTTGACTCCTGCTCTTTACTACCCTTCACTCCTCCTCAAAAAACTGCTGAGAAGTATTTTAGCTCTTTTTCTTTTTTAATAGCATTCATGAAATGAGTAATATCTTATATTGATTTTCCAATTTATATGATACTCTTCACATAAATAGTGAAAGAGGCAAAAATCAGTCTTTTCAACATGGGTCACTGGACTGTTGAGAATTTAGTATTAATATAGAATGTATTTTGTTGGAATACAATTAGTATTTTAATTCATTATATGTATGTGTGTCTGTTAAAACTTGTTGTAACTAAAATTAGGTAATGGTCAGCGTATACAATTTTGTCTATTACTAAGTTTGGTCTACTGTAGAATCTTCCTCAGATTTAAAGCTGCTGCTCTTAACGATAATATCCCATTTTAAATAATAATGAAATGGCCTAAGCATTTTAAACAGTGAAAGTATTTCATTAAACTTGAGTGTTTTTTTCAGAGGAGTAACGGAGGTAGATGCCAAAGTAGAATGACTCTTTTGCAACTTCCCCAAAAGGCGAATCAGTGGACCCAATGCAAGGATTTTCTAACAAGCAAGTAATGTTTGTCTAAAACATTTTATCTTATGAATATGTTTGGATGCTCCTGGCTCGTGCTGTCAGGTGAGTTGTTTCCCTGCTGGGGTTACACAGCAAATGGGTGTGAGTTTCTTCACAGAGGCAGATTGAAGCTAACCAAACGTTGGGGTGGGAGTTGTATATGAGGACTGAGGAGAATATTTCAGCTAATGTTTGGTTGTTGTTATACCTCTCATTTATAAACTCCAGAAAGCAGGCATGAATTTTGCTTAGCAAAGAACTGTGATTTTCAAAGAAACATGGGTGAGATTGATGCGTGGTATTGGTACGAGATGTAGAGAGCGTGCGGCTGTTTTTTCAGTCTCTGTGCAAAATGGGTATTAGAGCAAGAATGAAAGCCAGACCAGATTATAGTTCAAACAGGAACAGCTCCAGAAACTCAGTAAACTTCATGCAACTCTGTAATTTATTGTACTACTTTGCCTTTTCCAGGGAGGCTTTTTAGTTCTGTGTCCTTACCCTGCGGGCTATTGCCTAGGCAACATTCCCACTCAGAAATGATCACAAAAAATTACTTTGTGTCACGAGCGTGTCCTTTGCATAATGTTAATTTATATTCTCACTCAAATGGAACATATTTTAGATTTTATGTATATCCCTCACACTGAAGGTGGCATAGTATCATTTGCTTTAGGGGGCTGATTCTTTCCTTCATTGTATCAGCTAGTATAAATGAAAAAAAAAGGTGATTTTAGGCTCATACAGAGCCACTTAAGGCTTTCTAGTACATAGCTAAAAATTATATTCTCTGCCTAAAGATGATGGGCCTGCAGCCTTGTGCTGATGAGGGAAAGGAGCGTGGGGAGGAAGGAGCAGAGCTGTGAACATCTGGCAGGACTGCCTCCCAGCTGCCAGGGAGGCAGGAGGAGAGGGCTCCCTGGCAGCTGCTCCAGCTGCCCCACGCTCCTTCCCAGTGCATCACTGAGGCCTCCTGGGGGATGCAGGATGGCTTTCCCAGTAGAGGAGGCATTTTCTGACTGGGGTCGGCTCTGGTGGTGTGGCTCAGGGCCTCTCAGAGCACTGGTGTGGTGAGTTCCCATAAGGGGGGCCCTTCCAGTGCCAGGAGCTGGGCTGCACGCCTCTCACTGCAGTCCTAACACCACCTAAGGATGCTGGAGGAGACCATCACACGTCGACCATGCCGTGTTAGACGTGTGCAATTACAGTCTTCTCACATGTAATTACTCTAGAAATAGATATTTAAGTACAGGTTTGCTATACATAATGTAATGCTAAATACTAGCAATTAACATAACTGCTTTCTATTTGTGATATCTGGGGGTACAGAACTGTGTAAGTGTTTTTTTTTTCATTTTTCTGGGTACAAAATATTCCTTTTAACAATCTCAAGTCTGTCTCACTGAAACAAGTTTAATTTATAAATAATTGCAATTATCAATAAGCAGCAATTATGTAGATAATAATGTTAAATTTAACATGCACATATATTTAAGTCCTAGAGCAATTTTCATTGTGATTTAACTTGACATTTCAGACATCTCACTATTCAATTTCTTGCTTTCTACTTATGTATATTTAATATATATAACTTTGACAATCTACTGCTATCATGTAAACTGAATCAGGAAAAGGCTACATACTGTTCAAATAATTTTGCTTGAAGACTAGGTTAAAACATGCAGAAAATACAGTGGAAATGCTTAAATTCTCATTAAAATCTGTCTAATTTCGTTTTACTCAGTGTTTTGCACATTAGTGCAAACTAAAGCCATTATTAGATAATTTCTTGGGCAGTTTTCATTGTGGCAACACGGTTATCTATCTTTTATTCTAGAGATACTTCACTGTAAAACATACTCTATAAAAAGCTCCTTTATAAAGAAAACCAGAAGTAATTTTAAGCCCAGTTGAAGTACTGTGTCCAGGTAAACAGTATCCCTGTGGTAAAAACTGCTGTTCACGTGACCAGTGTTCTCATCTCCTACATTAGTTTTTTAAGACGGAGGATCACATGTCTTCCTTGGGAATTGAATAGCCATACAAGCATTTCATTTCTTGGGTAGTGGAGGTTTGGACCAAGATACCTCAAATTAATCCATATGGCCATATCTCTAGGTCTGCCTTGGAGCTCTGCCAACACAAGGGGTCTTCACTGGAGCAAAGTGCAAAAAGACAGGTTTCCTTCTTGGAAAGGAATAAGCTTTTCATTTGAAAAGCCCTGGGAGTACTTTTTAAAGTATTGAAACGTCCCTTTAAGTCTTGTCGGATCTTCTATTTTAGCATGCTCAGCTGGTGGTACTTTAAAGAGGCAGCACACCAACAACTTCCATTTAGAACGTGTATTTATATCTTTGTATGTTGGAGCACTTCAGTCTGAATGTGATTCTCCCCTTCCCCGTCCCCTTTATTTTAAAGAAAACCCCAGAATTTAGAATACTGAGGAAATCAGATTTAATATATCCTTATTTAAAAACTTTTGAAGTGTTACAAAGTGTAATGAGATGAAGGAGTATCAGTCTACATGTTCCATTTTAATTTTGAATTATCTGGTTTTGTGTCCATTACTTAATATGCCCTGTACCTTTGTCTTGTGGTTTTGAAAACACTCTATTTTTGGTTACCTTGGTGGATATATCTGCTGTAGGTATTGCATGTAATTTTCTTAGTTACGTTCTGTTTCCAAATGTTTTGGTGCATTATAATAGCATGAAAATCACCAAACAGTAAAGTAGCCTCTGCTGCAAAATATGTAGAATATTTTAAAAATACATGTTTTTGGGTTTTGTTTTGGGTTGTGGTTTGGTTGGTTTGTTTTTTTGTTTTTTTTTTTTAAAGCAACCTCTGTGTCTTTGGATTATATTCATATTAAAATAACATCATTGGAAATTGTTTTGGGTTTGCATAAGGTTAACACCTATATTAAACAAAATGCTGGTAGGAATTCAGTTGCTTATGCCATAGGGTGAGATTTATCCCAGAGAAGCATTTAGTTTGGGGTATGGGGAGGCCTCAGTGAGCGTTAGCAGCTCCTTCTGGGTAGTGCCTCAAACACCATTTGCCCAGGAGCTGCACATTTGCAACAGCAAGGGAACAGCTGCTCTCTTTGTGTGCTTTTGCAGCTACTTTAACAAACGGCTGATTAGAAATTGAGCAAAAAAGGGTATTCAGCACAAAACAGGAAGGTGTCTTGTGCTTCTGAAGTGTGCACATGACATGGTGAGAGGAAAAGGAGATGCAATAGGAAGAAACATTGTCTCCCTAAAGAGCTTTGGCTTTTCAGAGCCACGGAAAATCAATCTTGCTTATATCGTGGAGAGTCAGGCACTGCAACCCATCAGCAGCTTTCTTTTTTTGGGGAAAAAAAAAAAAAGTATTCAAGATCTTTAATTGCATGGGTGAGAACAGTGTTTTAGGGCCCACTGCTGTGAATTGCTATAATTAATATAAGCATGTCTTAAAAATGTTTAATTCTTTCTGTGATGTGAAGATGCTGGTTGAGGTAAGCACCAATAGTTCCGCTTGGAGTTTTCTTCTGAGTTCTGGTGTAAACAGTGCACATCAAATTAATTACTAGAAAGCTAACCTTGATTTTATGGGTTGCTTCCAAGTATTGTCCTAGGTACCGATCGGTTCCAACTAAATTTCAGGGAAGCCATGGTGGCAGATGCCTCCAGTTGGTGGTAAACAGCAACCGATTTGCATTTACAAGGGAATAGGAGAGGATGGGGTCAATGAAACAGCTGCTTTTGGCATAGGACTCCTCTCTACTAATCTGCTCAGGGAACTGATACGCCTTTTGGCAAGAGAAATAGCAGAAGATACATCCTAGTTGAACAAAAAGGTGTGAAGAAAAGCACCCTTGTTTATAAAGTGCTAGAGACTGCTATCATACATTATCTGATCACTTCATGCCATCACCTTTTCCCGTCAATCTCCTGTGGAAATGGCAACAATACTTGCCTTTATCAGGGAGATGCAATGATGACTACATTAAAAAAACAGTTTAGGTTTGTTAAGAAATCCTCAGTGACCCTCAGGCCACAGGCCTGCAATTAGTGGAAGAGATTTTTTTCGTTGAAAACTTTTAATTATTGGCACTTGTGCTGTCACGCATAATCAGTAGGGCCCCGTTTGTGTTTCAGCTGGAGCTGCCTCTTGATGGGCGAGTAAATGGCACCTTTTTTAATATGGAATAAATTGTTAGCATCCGATGCTAATTCAGGATTAGCATTATTTAAAAATCCCCAGTGCTGTAATCCTGACTGTGAACACTCAGGCTACCTTTGTGGCACAAAATCTATTGTAGAAAGTAGTGCAGGTGTGGAGAAGGGTTCTGCAGCCTCTCTCTCCTGCCACCCCCTTCTGTGTGCGAGAAGTCCTTCCTCAAAAGCCAGACCTCAGTACGAACACCGTCCAGGCTGTTTACAATGAGAGGACGCCTCAATTCAAACAGCTGTCAGGGAGCAGGTATTAATCATGCCAGTATTCAGCAAGCCATGTCCGAGAGCTTTCTTGTTCTTTTGAGCTTAATATGGATAAAGCCAGTAGCGAAAGAGAAATTGGAAAAGGTGGTTTCACTGATAAGAAAGCCTACCATAAACTTTGAATTAGTGACAGTGTACACCAGATTTGCCTCTGGAGTGTTTCATTAATATTGTGTGCTGCTTCTACTGCATGTTAGCTTTCTGCTGACATGCCACCTGAGATAACAACATCATCTATTTAACGGGCCCAGGAAAGAAACAAATCGGTTTCTCACCATCCTGAGAAAAATGTGAAAGTCGACACATTCACAGTGTTTCCACACTCACTGGAAGTTGTCCTACGTTTATGATTTATCCATTTTTCTTAGTAAACAAAAAAAATTAATTTTTTTACCAAAATCATATGACAGATTCGATCAGGGAGATAAATCTCATTCCGGAGGTGAAGCAGTGTACAATAACATTATGGGACCAGCTGCTCTCTTTGTATAGTTTGCTATGTAGACTGCTTTTGCAGAGACCAACAAGGATGACATCAATTAGCTGATTAGAAGGTGCCAGAAGTAAGAGAGAATGCTTAAGTAACAACAGAAGTAAATGCCATTCTCCAGTCATTTTGCTCAGCAATGCCAATCTAAGGATTTCTAGGGATATCACTGAGCAGTATATTGTGCCTAAGATTATACTTATCCTACACCTTTTTTTTTTTTAAGCTTATTCAAGAGTTCTTGATGAAACTGCAATACTAAACAAGTACAAATTCTGCAGATGAAATGGCAGATTTTAATAAATGGAACAGCTGAGCATTGATCAAAGTCAATACTCAGGAGCTACATAAAAGAAGGCAAGCTCTAAAACTGAACACTTTAATAGTTTTAGAGTAACATGAGATAGTTATTTTTTCAAGTAATATCTCATTTAAATGCAAATTTGGAGTTCACTTATCAAAGTTATTTTTATAATCATTCTACATTTCTAGAGATCTAGGATCAAAGTTACATATTACACTTGCAAGCCAGCTGTTCAAGATGGCTGGTGATGAGATGTGAATTACCTTGAACGTAGCATTCAGAGCTAATACTAAAAAAAAATGAAAGGACAGAACGTGGATTCTGGAGGGCTCCATGTTGTAAAAATACAATCTGTACTTTTCAGCTCTCAGATGAACTCATGAAAACTGTAATTTATCAGATTCTGTCTACATTGGTGCAGAAAAGCCCAAGGGCAGGAGAGAGATTGGGAATGATGATAGGTTTTGCACTCAGATGGTGCAAAAGCACAGCAGCACGTCCCATGACACCATTTATGTCAATGGGCATGGAGCAGACTGTATCTTGGGTAGGAGAAATGAAGCCAACTGAGTGTAAACAGAAGCATTTGTAGCTCTCCCTTCTCAGGCAGCATAGTGACTGCAGCACAGCTGTTAATATGTTTCCTTGAACCCTGCTAGAGCAGAATGTCTATTTCATTAAAGTCGGCATACACATCCTAGACCTACACGAAGCTCTCTAGGATGCATGTCTGCAAGGCAAGTCCAAATGGGTTTTGCAAGTTTGATGATAAAAAGAGGGCAAGCAACATTTCATTGAGAGCAGGTTGAGTTGAAGGCACTGAGCTGTGTTCTTTTATCCCCTAACACATATAAATCCCGTGTAACTTCACTGCAGTCAACAAATACTGGAAAATAACTGTCATGGTAATAATAGAGGCACAAGTTTGAATACCTCTTTGTTGCAGGGCAGTACTGGAGACAGAGTATACTTGTGTATAGTCAACCAGATAATTGTTTTCTGAATGAAGTTGTTTGTACATAGTTATTTATGCTTTCTTTTTTATTCGTTTACAAAGAGCGGATCTCTGATGTCGCTATTAATATTGCCTTTCTTCATTTACGTTATGCTAGGATCGAAACGAGCTCTATCACTACTTGGAATGGTATATTTTCTCACCATGTATTTGGTTTTTTATACACATGGTTTATTACAGATTTGTTTAAAATAAATTTTAAATAACAAAAGAAGCAACTATTGCAACAGGCAACTGAACCTAAGGCATGGGTTTGTTCTGGGAGGTACACAGTTGACTTGATGATGTCTAATGATAATATGTGAATCTGCAAACTAATTTTGGGAGTGGTTTTCAGTTAGGTGCTTGAAGCTGTGAGCAGCATGAGCTGGTAAGTGCTCCGACAATATGTCAATGGAAAACATACAGGATGGGAAGGTGTACTGCTGTAATGACCGGATGCTGAGCTGGGGACATTAGCCAAGATGCTGTTCAGTTAACAGCTGTAGTACTAACTTAGCTTTAAAAATTCCTTATCGAGCATCTCCTATGATAGCTTTCACAGCCAGTTCTTGGCTCTTCATTTGGTCCAATAAAGAGTCCTGACCTTATCATAAAAGAAAGGACTGCCAAGGTCTCGCTGACACTTATTCCTCCTTGCTTCTCAGTCATTCCTGTTCAGACAAATGAAAAGGTTACTGCTCTTTAAATATCCTTTCACAAGGGTCTATGATAATTGAACTGTCTAAATTAATGTATGTAGTTAGATTAGACTCTTTCTTTTTAAAAAATAAAATACTTGACTTTTGTCAGTTCTTACCTCCTTAGGGATAAATCGTATGTGTGAGCCTGTTCTGGAAAGTGGCTGTTAATGAAAGCGGAACAGATATGCATTGACGTTATGAAAGCTCTTTTTTTCCCCCTCTGTTCATGCTGACTGCATCAACTAAGTGCATCTTTTATACTATGTCTGAATAGTTACGTAAAAACCAAAGCAAAATTATTATGTCTTTAAACAAGTAGGAGTGTATATATATTGAGAAGAGGCTAAGTTACAGATTTGTGATCTGAGAAATGGAATTCTTTGTGGCTGGTGATGGATGGTCTTTTTCCTATGTGTTTTGTTTTAATTAAGCTAGAGTTGATATTGAAGTATATGAAAATGTCACTTAACAGTTCAGTAATAAAATGTAGTAGAAGTGGAAAGATCACAAATGTCTCAGGGGCAGGCAATAGTGAATTCCTGAAAAAGTTAAATAGATTGTTTTAATTAGCACGTTTACCCTGTGGAAAAATAGCGTATGATTCTCTAAACAGATATTGCTGCTTCTGAAAAACACTAGATGCTGTTTAAGGAATTTTGGAAATATATGATAGGTAGGGATCCCTTCGGTTGCCAACTCTGGAGGTCCTTACTATTTCAAGTAGCACTTTATATGGGTCCACCTTATGAGTTTATAAAGCAGGTGTAGCTAGCTGTTAGTCAGGGGAGGGGGTGGGAGCTGCACCCATTTCTTCTATTCCAAGGGTGTTCCAGATTTGCATTGTTTAATGTTTAGTCTTTTTTTTTATTATTTTTAATTTACAGCAAAACTTTATTCATGGTCATCTTATATTCATTTTTTCTTGTGCCACCTGTGGCCCCTAGACTGAATAATTTTTTTTTTTTTTTTTTTTCTCCTTCACTGTTCAGTTCCCTGGCATATTTTCTCTCAACTTTCATTTTGCCAGACCAGATATGCTTAAGCACTTTTAGTCTCTTTTTGTCAGATAGATTTTCCATTTCTCTGATCATGTTGGCACCTCTTTTCTGCACCTCTTCCAGTTTATGCTTATCATTCTTTAACATGAGTGAACAGGATTCTGTGACATATTAGAGATGCCAATGATTAGATCTCCCCCACATCCTGTACAATAGCATCAGTATTTCCTCCTCTTATGAAAAATCTTGTTTAATGTGGCTTAGAGTTGCATTGTCCGTATAACACTAAGAACTCAAACTTAAATCCTATGATTGAGCCTTTTCCACCTCAGTCATTTTCAACTGATGAACTTCTGGCTTACGGAATAAATGTTTTTATTAGTCCTTAGGGGGATGGCCTTGCCATATGTGTGATAGATTTTTATTTCATTTATATTATTCACCTCATGGTTCTCATGGTCATCAGGTTCTTTGCATACAGTTATCCTAATGCTCCTTCAGTATTGATCATCTTCCCAAAACTGAATTATCATAAGAGTTCACCAGTGTAGTGCTGATACTTTGGCCAAGGTCATTATGAAAATAAGATTTCTCCCAAAACTGATCATTGAGCTCTCCTAATAGCTTTCCTCTAGCCTGAAACTTTTCAACATCAAGCACTTTCATTTTTCCTTTAGTTAGTTTCTTATTGACCTAATATTTCTGATATTAATCCTAATTTACTGTAGACTGAGTAGTGATTTCCCATGTGGCACCATATACCATATGAAGAATGCTTTTCTGAACTTCAGATATGTGATGTCTCTCATATTCCCAATGTCTTAGAAACCCCAGAACCCTGAAGAAGGCTACTGATGTAGTGTGATCTACCTACTCATCCTCCCTTGACCTACCTGCTTGCCTTTAAATATATCTTCGCTGGAAACTTCCTCTAAAAGCGTACACATTATTGGAAAGTGTATCGAAATCAGGCTTACTGACCATCTCGCTCAGGTTGCTGATTTGTGCTGGTCTGCTCTTTCCTATGCCTATAGGACAAGATAGTGATCTTGCTACCTGAAATACCTTCTTCCTGTTCATTCAGAATTTGGGCTAGAGGCTGTCCAGTCACCCTCAGCTTAATCTTCTTGAGCTTTTCTTCTGTCTGGGTTGTATAATTACATAACTGGTAATGTCTAATTTTTACTCTTTATACCCATCTTCAACCATGCATTCAATATCTTCAGCATAATCCTAAATTCTGTACCATCTTTACACCATTGTCATCCCTTTCTCATTCTTCTTGTTTGTATTTTATTCATTTAGGTCAAAAATCTTGTTTGTATTTTATTTATTTAGGTCAAAAATCTTTTGCTGTTTGTACTTAAGTACAGAGTTTTTATCTTTGCTTTTGATCATCACCTACTTCAGCCACCATGGGGACGAGACTCTAGTGTATTTATTGCGAATTTCACCCCATCTATATGTATATATGAAGAACAAATATTTCAGAGTATTAAAGCATATTTAAATCAAACAGCAAGACACTCTAGATTTTTGTCCTTACATCCATACACAAAACTTTGTAGTAAATTTTAACCTATATTATACTCCTTATACATAAAGGTTAGGCAGATATTCAAAGGAACAGCGTAATTTATTTTTTCAGGTTTTAAACTAGCCTAACCTGTGCAAATAAAATGAAAGAATAGGTTTAAAACTTCATATTATGATCTATGTTAAAAGAATGCATTGGCTTCTCTTTTGTGTGTTAAATTAGTGTTGAGATTAAGTGGGGTTTAGGAAGACTGAAAAGGAGGAAATGGAAAATGCTGGTCAGATGGTAGTTAGGAGACTGCTCCCCAAAGACAAGTTGAATGTGTGAAATCAGTAATGAAGAAACAAAGCACTCCAGAATGCAAACTTCCAAGCTGAACACAGAGAGCAGAAATTAATGCAAGAGAAGAAGAGAGGAAAAGAAAAAAGTGATGAGGAAGGCCATGACTGGACAGGCAGGTCATGGAGTTTAGGTATTTCAGTGGGGTAAAACTGAGTTCTCTGCTGTGAGAAGAAAGGTGACTGAAATTTCCCCCTTAAAGCAATGTGAGAAGATAAGGGCAGAAAAGGAAGAGGAAAAAGATTTTGAGCCTGAAGGAAAAAGTTGTATGTTCACTGGAGGCAACCACAGCTTCAGTGACACAGAGAAACAGAAAACTAATATAAAGTAATAAGGTGTACTAATGCATTGTAATAATTTCCTTAGCTGAGAGCAGGAAGTGGCCATGTACGATTCTGGGCATGTTTGGGTTAAGTGAAAAAAATTGAAAGGAAAAAAAAAAAAGCACACAGGGTGTGTGTGGGGGTGGGGTGGGGGGAGAGGTCAAAGTTTAATTTCTACTTAGTTTTTTGTATTTGTTTACCCACCAAAAACATTAGGGTAACTTGTGCTAACTTTCTTGACCTCCTTTGTATGATATGATTATTAGTTGGGAGTCTTTTTTTGCCTTTTGGAAGGGGTACGGTATTTTTCAAGGTAATGAATAATTCAAGTACTCCATAATGTGTTGCATTACTTGCCAGGTGCTGGGTCACTAATGTGATTCAGCTTGCCTTTACAAAAGAATCCTGGTTTAATTCTGATAGAATTCAGTATTAAGAAAAAATCCATCTCCTTTTGCGTGGATTTTGATAATAGATGCTGTAATCATAGTGTAGGAACTCTTCAGTATATTAAATCAGTAATACAGAGCAAAACCCAGAACTGCTTATCTCAAGAGATCATAGGGTTTCTTTTGAGGTTTCCTTTCTTTTTTTTTAAATGACTTATTTTCTTTTTAATTTGAAGGAACAATGTTATTTAATTACATCTGCATGGCCAAGAAAGGTATCATGAAAGTTTCACAGTTCATTTGGGTTGCCAAGGCCCTCTGTGCATGAGGGGGGGGGGGGTGTGTGTGTGTGCATGCATTTGCCAAATTTCTATTGAATTAGCATCTACTACAAGAGGGCAGGGTGCAAGCTTATGTTTCAGAACAGAGGTGGCCTAGCTTTCACAAATTTCTGATGGCTTCTTGTTGTGGCTGGAAATCTGGTGTAACTTAGAACAGTCCTTAACCCGCTCAGGACTGCGTACAGTAAGCAGTCCATCACAGTGCCTCTTCATCCGCTGAAGTACCAGCTCATTCCTCCAAGCAGAAGTGAAGGAGCTGTGATAGACATATAGCTACTAGGCAGTTAGGAACATCCTACATTTTGGGAAATAAGTGGATTAAAACTTTAATACAGAAGCTTGACTCCTGTACTTGTTGGTGTACCTGCAGAAGCTCCCACCAACTTCTACTATAGGACTTCTCTAAGAAATTAGTCAAAAAATAGATCCATTATGTGGGGTGTTGAGTATATGAAAAGACAGATGCCACTGGCATGCGAGTCCAGTTTAAGACAAGAGATGGCAAGGGGTTACAAGTCCCAGAAAATAGATTTTAAAGAATGCACAACTGCTAGCTAGGTTTTGATCATAGCCAGAACTAAACAACTCATTTCTGCAGCCTTTGTGCTTAATAGGATTTAGCCAGCTGAGTAGTGTTACTGACTCCTTTAATTAGTACTGTTCTTTGCAGACACTATGGGTTGAGGATCTAATAATGGAGTCAGGAACCACTGTTTAGATTTTTGAAAATTTAGTGGCCTCTGCACCATTGAGAGGACTCAGGAAATGTGGCTCCGTTCCTTGTAAACTTGGGTTTCGTTCTCAGGTATTTCTTCCTCATTTCAGGTTGCAACAATAACTAATGAAGGCTGTGAAATATGGTGTCATAGCCTCTGTTATTAGCAACATTTTAGTATTATTTTTATTAAGAGAATTTATTCTTTGTAGGCAACTTGTTGCTGTCGTGATTTGAAATATTTAAAGAATCATTCTAAGGGTTAGTTAAGCTTATATGGGGGGGGGAAACCTTGCATAACAAGTAATTTCCCAGAGGAGCAATAACAGCAGGTAAGAAACCCTGCTATGGTAATAGAAAGGTTTATAGCTATATGGGTCTATATGGAACTCTTATGCATATCTGCTCTCTCGTAAATCAATGGAGATACTAGATTTAGGTGAAAGGGATGAAGATGCTCAGCTGAACAGATTTTCAGCTGTATCAGTAGTTAATTCAGCGCTAAGGAATTAGACGTTTAAAAGATTTAAAGGAATAGGATAAAAATGCTCTTTTTATCTCAATGACATGCCGGTTTAATTAGTAATACTGAGAACGGTTGTAAAGAAACGGTATCTAACGAAATAAATTCTTCACACAGCTTTAACAATGTAATTAAAACATAAATGCCATTTATGGAAAAAGCTGTTGTTAAAAAACAATTACAATAGCTTGTTTTGTTATGTTCTTTCATTGAAAGACAATAAAGACTGGTATTCAATTTTCCTGTTTTCAACTAAAATGCTGTTGAATTTTCACACATGGTCATTTTGTTCTTTTTCTCCTCCCATCTGTATATGTCACCTTTAAATTAAAAGCTATTTTTTTTAAAAATAAGTGGATCATTTTTAATTACTGCAAGCAGTTTGTTAGTTGGAGTAAAGCTTACTCTAGTTTCAGTCACAGCTCTACTAAAGTTTCCAGTATTACCTGCTGCAAAAAGCTTTTGTGGCAGCACGCTGCCCTCTTCTCCACACAGCTCGGTGGATGGCTGTGTCCTCTGCCACGTGAATGAAGGTGGAGCATCCTACCCTGAGATGTTCAATTCTCATAATACTATTGTTCTGAGCACGGGTTTCAAAAAATACCCAAACTCATCAAGAGTAGTGACAGATATAAGTATATCCAATACGCAGATGGATCTTAAGTTGTAAATTGTGATTTTTCATGAGTTGAATGGTATATATTTGAATAGCCATAACAGAAGGTTTCAATGTTTTCAAATGGATACATTTAAAAATAAGCTCTACACAAACATGACATTGTGACTAGATAATATGTCACTGCTGTGCTGTTTTGTTTGTTTGCTTTTGTACCGTCTCAGTAATTATCGTGGTGAGATGATCTTCTTATTTACTGGCATTCTGTAGGATCACACCAGTAATTCACCTGAAATGACTGTTTATAGTCTTACAGGGCCTTACTGCTGAGGTGGTTTGAATGCTAATGTAGGTCATAATTAATCAATAGTGATTGTGCGAAACATAACGCATTTATATGATCTTCATAACTGACACCTAAATTCTCCACAAGAGACTGCCTGAAATAGCAGCAGAGTTTGTCCTCACATCTCTTTGTTCTAGGCTCGTCCCATTTGATGTGCTAGCATGCGTGCTTAAAATAGCCTCCGAGGTGAGTTGCTCAATGTGTCACTTGAACTGAATATAGTTCTGCATGCTCCTGTAGAATAGAATATCAAAAGCAATTCAAAGTAGTAACAATTGAAATACTATTCTTTTCTGCTAATCTTCCAGAAACAGAATTGTAATGTGCCAATGAATATAATTTCTTGAAATATCATTTTGAGGAGTTAATTAAGAAAAAGGTGTATGTTCTTATTAAAAGACTCATGTTTTACTTCCTGTCCGTGTATAAAATACAGTCTTATTCTTCTCCCATTGTTAAGAACAAGCGCATTTTTTTCTCAGCTGTTTTTTATGTTTTGTCTTTGCACCTTCATTTGGATGGGAGTTTATAGCTTGCATTCTCTGTTCTAATGTTCTTACTGAACTGTCTCTGCTTGATAGGAATTATAGTAGATTTTGCAGCAGAGGTGGGACTTCTACTTATATGTGGCAATGTCTAAAAGTAACTGGGTACTATGTCAGTAAGATTTTCAGTTGCTTTGGTATATTGCTATAATGTTTTTTGTTTCTTTTGACTGCATATTTGCATGCTTCCCAGCACACTGAGACTGATCTTAACTGAACCTCGGGATTCAGCTGAAAAAGGAATGAGTATTAATTACTTGGGGAAAATGGGGCAGAGAAGGATCTGTCCTCCTCACTCTCTTCCTCCTCCCAAAAATCAACCCACCAACAATTAGAGGAATAGTTAACAAAGATTTAGTTAAGTCCTTAACTCTTTAAATTAATATGTGAAAGCAGGTGGTTAGCAAGTTCATTAGTTTCATTTTATGTCAGCAATGAGATAAATCTACAATACTGTGACTACAAAAAATTATCATCTATACAGTTCATTTGTAACTTTTACTTGAGTGAGCCAAAAACTTAAATCACATGAAGATGAGGGAAAATCTTGTTGTACAGTAAACATTACATAGTAATATTTTGTATAAAAGTAGTATTCTAAAACTGTGTATATACCAGGAAGAACAGCTTTGCAATTGCGGAACCTGGAGATGAAGCTGATTCTGTTACCTAAGATGTTATTTTTGTCAAAAGATAGAGCTAATAGGTTTTGTATACACTGATTTTAAAGGTTTGCTATATTGCTTTGAATGTTACATTTTGATGATTACCTTTTGGAACAAGAGATTTCTGATTGACGTTATTAAGGATATCATTAAGAAGTATCTGGAGTTGACCAAAGCTAAGGGAAACATATGGTAGGTTTTGCTGACGTGACTAAGTATAATATGTGCCTGACTCCCGTGAAAGTCCTTTGAAATAAGGTGCCTACTCATTAAAATGCTTTTATGAACTCCATTAGGTGCTTTTGTGCATCTTTAGACATCCAAGTACCTCATTCAGTCATCTAAACAAAGAACTGCATGCACTCTCAACATTTACAGTGATGGATGTCAGGTATGCTTTGACTCAAATCAGTGGGCTTTGTTCATATATGCCTCTGTCTGAAAATATTCTAGTTGTAATCAGTTTGGTTGCCAGTTGACCAAAAAAAAATCAACTGAAAAATTACACTTCAAAAGGACTAATAAATGTATTTTGAAGATCAGAGATAAAAAGTAAAATTATTTCTCTATGACACTAAACTACTAGAGTTCTGATAAATCTGGATGAGTTTCAGCTATAACAAAGGCTGATATTAAAGCCTTGGCCAAAAAATAGATAATTGGAATCACACAATACACAGCTCTTCAGTTTTGCATCAATTTAATAGTACAATAAAACTTTTCATTTGTAAGCTTGTCTGGTTTTCAGAAAAAGGGTGAGAGCAATTTGATCTGTACTGGTACATCTGACAATACAGTGCAGGTGGTTTAAAAACAAAACAGTTAATCAAGCAAAATTTTACTTAAACTACCTGATGATCCATCATCCAGTCTATGAACAGTGTCAACTGTCCCTTTCTAAGCAATTATTTATAGAATATTTAAATAGCCTGGACAGCATGTGCAACTGCTGAGAAGGCTATTGTATCATGAATTACCTATACAATTTATTTCCATTCAGTATAGACTGACAACTTTGCAGTCAGTCAATCTTCTGTTTTCTTGAATGCAATGCAATGTGCCATTTATACTGGAAATTAAGCTTTGCCTCAAGTATTATTCTGACCATGTTATAATATTACTGAAGTAAACTTTGAAATGGTATGAAAATCAGAATTATTTATTTAATCATCTTTCCACTTATTTTTGCACATTATTATCACAAACAGTAGAAGTTGCATTTATATCAATTTGGGCCAATATTAGGCTCTCACCTGCGTGACTCCCATTCAAGCACAAAATTGCTCAGAAACGCTGACAGAGAATATGACAGAGTAATTCCTTAGTGGGCTGGGTGCTAGTTAGATTTTTTTTAGAGCAATTGAAGCAATGTATAGAGTAGAAGGAAACTGAGAGATGTCAAATACACCAAGAATGAGATTGTCAAGAACTGGACAAGCTTTGGCAGGCTGTAAATTAGGGTGAAGAAATTGGAGAAAGACCAAAAAAAAAAGTGGCAGAGGTGTGATGATACAGTTATGGACATGAGGTGTTTCTTGAGTTTGTAGGACTTATCACCTGGAGCAGAGACAGTTAAGTAATTTTTCTTGTGCTGGAATTTGGAGAGTGGAACATCAAGAGGATGGAAATGAGACTGGTGGTAGTGGAGGTGACTTCTGGCTTGGAGGACTGTGACCTCAATAGCTACGCCTAGGCTGCATGACTAGTGCTTTTGGGAATCCTGGTTGCCTGTTCATCAGAATGCCTGGGAACCACGGTGGAAATCATAGGAGAAAGAAAATGGGGAGAGATCATTGTGTGCAGTTACATCTCATCCTGGCAAACTGAAATGAACCACGATGCATATCTGTATTTGGTCTGGCTGGGATGGAACTAACTTCCTTTGTCAGAGCTCGTATGGTGCAAAACAGTGTTGATAACAGAGTGATGTTTTAGGTGTTGCAGAGCAGTGCTTGCGTAGCATCAAGGCCACCTCTTACTCTGCCCCCGGCAAGTAGGCTGGGGGTGTGCAGCAGCTTGGGAGGGGACACATCCAAGACAGCTGACCCAAATTGATCAAAGGATGTTCTGTACCTTATAATGTCATGGTAAGCAATAAAAACTGGGGGGTAGTCTTTTCAAAGAAGTTCTTGGTTGGAGGCTGCATGAGCGTTAGTCTGCTGGTAGGAATCAGGGAGTGATTGCCTTGCTTCCCTTGTGTATTCTTTCTCCCTCTTTTTTTTTTTTTTCCTTCACTTACTAAATTGCCTTTATATCAACCCATTATTTTTATTTTTTCTTGCTTTTGTGCTTCAAATTATCTACTCCACGAGGGGAAGTGGAGTGAGCGAGTGGCTGGCAGGTGCTTAGTTTTTGGCCTGGATCAACCCACCACGATATCTGAAACTTGACAGTCCCTCTGAATCCCACTGTTTAGAGATAGCCAAAAACCAGCCAAATAGAAATTAAGTGGTAGCGTTGGTTTACCTGTAGTTAAAATGAAAATATTTCATTGAAAATTTGAAAGAAAAAAAGGAGTTACATTGGTTCAAATGTTGTCTAATAAACTGATTATATCAATGGCCATTTGGGGTTTTTTTGAAGTTTTTGTGGCACTGAGTTATTACCTTTCTCATAAGATCTTCTGATTCACGTAATGTTCTGTTGGAGGTTCTCAGCAAGCACATGTTCTTATGACACATGTTACTTCACACCTTTTAAGCCTGATCACCTAATATTGAGAAACCTCAGGAAATCCTTAGAAAACTACGTAGACTTTTCATGTGTATTTAATGGATTTTTTTTGGAGTGGTATTTCTGAAGTAATGGCTTGAAGGTCATGACATTTTGCTCATCACATGCGTACTATATCAATAAGTATGAACTTACTTCTGGTAGTGAATTAATTAATAGTAAATTTGTATCTGGTTATTTTCTTCACATTCTATTTTGATTCTTGAGAGAAATAAAAATATCTACAATGAGGTCACATCTTTCAGAATGTCTAGGTAAGGTGAAGTCTAGAAGGCTGTAAAACTGCATTTTACCTTCACCCACACAGAAGCAATACAGACTAGTTTGCTCTCTTATGTTGTGTTTTGTAGGCATTTCCTTGTGGTTCAGAAAGTAATACCTTAGAGACAAAATAATTAAAAATGCTATCTTTAGCACACACCGGCTAGTCTGGAATTATGAATCTAATATTAATACATCAGTGTTCATTAATCTATATGCATATAATATATGTGAAAATTAAAAATAAAAAATGCAGATTGAAACAATATAGTGGGCCTTGCACTCTTTCCTCTATGAAGGCAGAATTAAACTGTGCTGTGTATTTATTTGTCTGAACTAATTTTAAAATCTCATGTGTGTTGTAACTTACATAATTTTTGTTGAAAACTTGATTTCGCTGTTGTGAATTGGCTGTGATGTACCCATGTTTTCCTGTTTCTAAGTAAGTGCAACTGTAAAAAATGAGTTATCTAAGCTGTGTTGCCCGATTGGGCAATAGGAACTCACAAGCTTAAAATGCAAAGCACTCCTGGTCTTAAATGATGCTTTGCTTGAACTTAGCATGATTTGCCTGCTTTATGTGTGCACCTGTTAGTTGCTTGAGTGTACAATTTTAGTGTGTATCCTGACAGGGAAGCTTCCTGGATAGTGGATGAAAAAGAAATGATGATGAACTTTTTGTTCGTTCTAAATGTGAACACCAATTTTCAAGGGAGCTCATTAAAATTTTTATCTGTTCCCTAGCTGTGAGAGAACTCTGCCTGGATGCACGTGACAAGTTCATACCTTTAGAGATTTCTAATTTGATTGGGGAGGGGTTGCCTTGTTTTATTGCTACAGCATTTTTTTATGTTCGTAAGTCTTTGCCAGAGGAAATGGCAATCTTCTCTTTAAATGCTGCAATACTTAAATACTTCGCAAGTGGATTTTTTTCCCCTGATTGTATATATGAGAAGAAGGGTAACAACTCATCTAAGCTATTTGTTGGGGACAATGCTTCTTTGCAACCTAGTTGGCTAATAAACTATTGTTTTGAAGAGAGTCCAATCTGAGGTGATGTGCAGGATCTTGATAAAGTGGGAGCTCCTGTTGCCAAAGCTTTATGAAGATTGTTTTGTCATCTTAAAAAGGACATGCTGCGTTTTCTAGGTACAGAGTGGCACATTGTACATCAGCTGGATGTCAGCAAAGAACATTAAACTCTTAATTTAGCATTACAAGTTGTCAGCTGGTCACATCAGTTGACTTTAATAATTGCTAATTGAGCAAATGCACAGATCTGGAAGATAGAACTTCAAAACTTACCCTTTGTCAGCTTGTTAGTTTTATGTGTTTGAGTTATTTTCACTTGTAGCATTAAAAAAAAATATCTGTATAGTTTCCTTCTGCAGTAAGTTCTATACTATCAAATTGATCTTGTGTTTGATGTCTTTCATAAGTTGAAGATTACTCTCATAGTTTAACCTTGAAATTGTTCCTTAGTAGCAAGTAAAAGGGCTGATCAGTATGGAATGGGGTATGAAAGATTGGTCAGAATGAGAGTTTAAGGATTGGACTTGGAACAATATAAGGAAATCATATAAAAGTGAACATTTTGTAGTGAACTATTGATTCTTATTTTTTATTGTATGCTTCAGCATTCATGTGAAGGAAAAAAGTTTATAGCAAAGCAAGGTGTCTGTCACAGTCTGCTTTTCCTATAGTAGGAAAATTAATGATCTGAGATGTAGCTAAAGTAAAGGAATGTTACTACAGTAACATCTTTATGGAAGTGAAGTGGAAGCAGGATTTACACAGAATTTTCCACAAAGACCAATAAGACAGGGTGGTAACAGAAATACTTTTTTTGGCTTCTGTCAGTTAATCGATGAGATCAAGAGTGATACTTTTGCCAGTGCAAACTGAAGTGTGTATTTGCATATACTTACTGCTTTTGATTAGGAAAGAAAGAAACAGACCAGAATTTCCTTCATTAGTTGTGTATAAATTTAGTAGAGGAACAAGAATTTCAGTCTTAACTCCTCTGGGGAAAAATATCCTCAAAAAGAAAGTAAAAAAAATAACCTATTGAGACCAGACAGACTAGAAAACAGATACAAGCTTGAATAGTGACATGTGAGGATAGACATTCAAGATTTTCTTGAAGGCTGACAACTCAAAGATGTTGGCCACATGTCACCAAGGTCAGTTTTTTATAAATATCTAGCTATGAGCTACCATATGAATACCTAAAATGGAATAAAGGGAAAGAACAAATTTGAAATTTGCAATTACCAGATCAGATGGTTATAAGCCTTTGTATTCACATGACCCTGCACTGCAGTCACTGTATGTTCTGCACTTGCTTTAATAGGTAAGATAAAGGTAGTTCCTCCTAGTTTTTAGACTATCTTGTTAGATTCTGTGTTTACACTTGTCTGCCTTATATGCTGTGTAAGGATAGAAAATGGATGGTGATGATGATGATGATTATTATTATCATCAACATCATCATTATTATTATTACCACCTTTTTACTTTACCATTCTGAGTAACAGGAAAGGTGGACATGTTGAAATTATCTTCTTGCAGATTTTAATTCCAAAGTACTTACAGAGTAACTGTTTGGAAGGTTCACATGCATTTCATTTGTGGTATAGTGTGAAAGTTTCTCATACTTGTTTTTTGAATCATAGGGGTTTTAGATTATTAAGTACTTCTGCTCTAGGTGCAGTGGCACTACTAATAGAATGATAATCATGCACATACTAAGTTTGAGCCATACAAATTTGTTCAGTAGAAATGGATTCAGATGCACTACTAAGGATCAGTGGGTGTTACAGATGCATCATGCAGTGGTTTTTGCTGATTCCTGGAATGCAAAGGCATCTGTTTCCTTGCCTTTGCTTAAGTAAATATATAGGTCAAATTCAGAACATCTCTCATTAGAACAGAAGAATGGTCCCAAGGATTCAGAGCAGGGATTCTTATAGCCTGGGACCTACAGACTCCAGCATCCTTACCTTGAACAAGCCATAGCAGATTTCCATAGAATGGAGGAATAGAGTGTGAATATATCACACATTTCTCAAAAATTCCCAGCCTCTTTTCAGCTCAAGGGATTTCCTGAACCTGGTGTGGTTTCTCTTAACTCTCAATGAATCTCTCTTCCAAGTTCTTGCTCAGTTTCCCCATACAACTTGTAAAAATTTTCTTTTACCCCCCAATATGTTTCTGAGAGTTTCATAGATCTTCCACGTGTTGGACAAAGAACCCCCTTCTTTTGTTTGTTTTGCACTTTGCTCCTACCAGCTTCCTTTATGGTTGCTAGTTTTCCTCTAGACAACAATATACCGAACCTAAAATGGTATAAAAGTACAGTTTGAGCCCTCTGGTTTGATGCAGATTATTGCAGAAGATCACAAACTCAGCTTTACAACTGAATTTATTTATGAACAGCTTTACAGAAGGAGAATGTAATTTTTACAGCACTGACAAGATAGAAATTATCAGCTGATAGTTTTCCTCACAAAACTCTTATTGCACACCTGGTCAGTATGGACATGCTATGATAAAATGCACTGAGATAAATAACCCCGTGTTTTTATTAGTACTGTGATAAGTACTGATGTTTAACACAAACTATGTTAGCAAACTACAAGGATAGTGATACAAGCTGGATTTTGCTGATAGTTTGAATAGCAGCCAAGGTTTAAAATGGAAGGTCAGAGGGAGACCTGGTACAAGTAGTGCAGGCTGAAATGATGTCTGTGTATTGCAGTTTTCATTTAAGGTCATTTATCATGTAACAAACACTTTATAAGATTTCTTGAGGTGAAGCTTTAACATTGTGCTGCAGTGTAATTAAGAATCATTTTCAGTAAAATAAAGAGATCATCCAAATCTCTGCATATGTCACCTGATGAATTTAGGTTAAGGCTGACAGAAAGATCTTGCTGGTCTGCAAATGTCAGTTTTTTAGAAACTCCTGTGGTTGTTGCAGGGTGGAGGTAACTCTAAAATGCTTCAGATGGAAAGAAATGTTTTTTGTTTAGTACGGGACATAAAAATACAGTTAGATAGTAAAGAAATACCATTACTGTCTTCCAGAACTAAAAAATGTGTTGGGTTTTGTGGGTTTTGGTTCTTTTTTTACTGAATGGTGATGTTCCATGAAATTATTCACTATCTTTCTGTGATTCTAAAAAATTCCAAACTTTAAAAAAGGGAAACCAGTGCACACAGTGTAGAGATACATTTTGAAAAACTAGCTGAAGGGATTAAAAAAATGTCTGAATCTCGGACCTCTAAAGTTTGTGTTGGTAATAAAATTATTCTGCACTACTAAATTGCACTGTGTGCACTAAATAATAGGAATATGTAATAGTCAAAGATGTGGTAGGTTATATTGGACAAATGCGGATAAATTAAATAGTTTTCTTCTGAACATTGATTAAAATTACTTTGTTGACAAGGTGTCCTTATATTGCAATCACAGGTAGTGTCTTTGCTTTCTTTCAAAAACATGAGATAAAGTTTTCTAGTGAAAAAAAAATCTCAGCTGTCACAAAATACACATCTGAAGGCATTTTATCCCAGTCGTGTGGCAGAGAAGGTGGCGGATGACATCGTAAAGTTGCTCAGATTGGTGCTTTTTGTTTCTGAATCTGCTTGTTCTTTATAACATAACTGTGGGCAATCTCATAAGTTAGCAGATGTAAATAGCCAGTGTTAGTATGTGTTGCATGCAGAGCAGAATTATACCTTCAGCCAAGAAATACCTCTCAAAGAGAAGCTGCCTGGTAACCCTCATTTTAGCTCAAATTATGGAAATGAATAGTTAATCTTTTTATGGACAGAATGTTTGTTCTGCAGAAAGCAATGAGAGCAAACTGATTTTATATTCATCTTCCTGTGTTCCTGGTAGCATCCTTCATAAGCTGGTCTTTGACTTTTCTTGATAAGAAAGTCTTTTCCCATTATCTTTTAATACTTGCTATCTTCTTTCTCTCTCTCCTTCTGTTTCCCCCAAGAATGTTCATCCTACTGGGGAGGTTTCTGAGAACCAGACTGCTGGTGAAGAAAGGGTAGTTCACTGAAATGATACCACTAGCTTAAGTATCTTTTTATGCAAGTGAAAAAGCAAGACACAGAATGCAAAATTAAACTCGCCCCGCTCACCCCCCACCCCCCACCCCACCTCCATTTGCATTTTGCATCTCTATGGAAGACATGTAAAGGTTTTTTACAGAGACTACTAGTATTCTGGCAAGCTCTCATTTGTGATCCATTGTCCGTGAGACCATCAAAGTGCTGACAGATGCAGTAGTATAGAGAAATTCAAAGATTATATTTGTATTTCTGTATGTATTCTGCAAAAAACCTGAAACATTCAGATCTCTCCTTGCTACTGTGTTCCAGCATGCTCAAGCCATCTGCTTGGTTTTCCTGCTGCATTTGGTCTCATTAGTCATGTTCACATGTATTTCAGGCTGCTTAATTTCATTACGCAAAGTATTATGCACTGTTCATCCAATAAGTGAGAGAGGTTCATTCTGCTCCCCGAGGGACTTGTAAAAAGTAGGTTTAAATCTCTAAGAAAACCTGAAAATTCCTGTTGAAACATGGATCACGTTTCACTGTTACCTTTATTAACGTACTAAAACTTACTTTATTGATTTAGTTAACTGTCTTTTCCTGACTCCCAAAGGCTAACTGCTGTCTCCTTAGAAATACTTGTTTCTAACTAAGGTTTTTTAACACAATTAAGGTCTCAACACAAAATGAAGGTAATATTTGAAAGTTTCCTTTTTGGTGGTTATTTTTAATGCCTAGTAGTGAGGTTGCTTATTCTGAACAGAATGTGCTTGTGGCCATCTCTGTGAATAACCACTAGAATTAGCAAAATCATAAGCCTTTTTAAAAGCATCAGTATTCACAGAGGAAAGAGAGATCTGTTGATCTCTGTTTGTGGTCATTGCTGAGTGTGCTCGCTAAACTTCTAAGGCTGACGATGATAAAGTCAGGGCGTTCCCATGGAGTGACTGAATGTACTCATGTTGCAAGACAGAAAAGATGTTTCCTGTGATGTCTTTTGATAATTGCTTTGTGCGATGGGAAGGATCCCGCCCCAGCAATGAGAGCTGGGACAGTGCCAGGACCTCAGTGGATGGAAGAGTAAGGGGGCTGGTACCGTCAGTGTTGGGCTAAGGAGGGAATGCCCAAGGCTTGATGGACAAAGGCAGTGGTTTAATAGTCAACCTAGAGAATGGGAAGGGACATAAAAGTTGGACATGGAGTGGGAAACTGGAATTGACCAGACAAAAAGAGTGAGAATTGGCAGGGAGCTATAGGGAAGACAGATTTAATAAGAAATTGGATAACTGGACAGCAAATGTAGAGCTGCCAGCATCCCTGCCATTAGCATCAGCTGGTAATCCTAGCTCAGGAGAACTGGGAATGATTGAGAAATGAGCCAGGAAGGCAGGAAAATGGAGTTCAGTGGAAGCTTTGCTTGGGTTTATAGGACATACAGTATATACTACATGCTCTAAAGAAAAAAATAAGGGGGGAGGAAATGAGTATCCATTATTGGGTGCAAAAGATTACTGTGTTATTTTATTCTGAAAAAATTATGAAGTCATAATTACATTTTATTAATGTACTCTGTATGTTATAAAGCAATCATAGAATAATACGGATAGACTCCTTAAATTCTATTTAAAAAAAACAACAAAGGCACTGGATAAACACGGCTCCCCACAAAAACATATGTGACTCAGAGACTGTCATAAAGCCTCAAAAAGAGGCTGAATTAAACTTTGAGTGCTTGACATTGCAGTGATGTTCTTTTATTAACGTTGTGGTTTGCATCTAATGAGTTTAATTTTACTTTGTTGTTTTGATAAATAAATATATTCTATCCAGACAGCCAGAAGGTACATAATAATTGTTGACTGTGAAAGCCGGAACATTTTCAACTAGCTTTTTCTGATCTTTATTTCATTAAAACCCTAGGTCCTAGAGTCATTTAAAGGATTTAGCATTTCTTTTCTTTTCTGATGGAAAAGGCACATTGTGTGGTGGTGTAAATTCTTGTCATCCCATGACTTTGGTGACTGTAAATTCAATGCAATGCATCTTGCTGATAGGGGCTTTATTCCCTAAAAAATGGGAAGGCAAATTATAGGTATCCACATTTATAGAAAATTCCATCATTTTTACTGTTGTGGTTAACAATATTGATTTTGTAGTACTTAAGCAGTGAAGAATGAGAGTTTCCGAACTATTGAAAAATACTCTTCATGAACTTTTGAATTATGCAATGCTTCTGTTGTTTGTTTGTTTTTTAAAGAATTATTGCTGTTTTAATTACTAGGACCAGCAAAATGAAATAATCACGGTATTTCTTACTGAGAAAAAGAATAAAAACCACTACATATAAGATGTGGAGACTGAGGACAGCTTTTATGATGTATGATTAATGTATTGGGCAAGGATTCAAGACATTTAAGACAGAGAAGGTTCCTTAAACCAGACTCCTTGTGTGACATTCAGCATAGTTTAATTTTGTGTACCTCAGCTTCCATCTGTAGAACAAATATGTTGATATCGATTTACTCCTATCCTTTCCTATCTCAGGGGTTTGATTTATAAAAAACCTTAAAAGATCTCTAATGGTCTTGTTGAAACAACTTACATCACAGTAAGCATTCAGTCTTCACTGGAGCTTCTAGTCATAGCTGTGGGGAAAAAGTGATGTGACTGCTCTTAATTTACCAGAATAGGAGACTCTATAGAAGGAAAATAGAAGAACTGAGAAGGAAAAAAAAAAAAAAATCTGTAGTATAATCTGAATAGTTCTGTGAAATTGTGCAAGCCTAAAGATTGAATTGAGTCATGCCACCTTTGCCCCATAATGCAAGCTGTTTTGAAATTGGTTTTGTATAGATGTTAAAAAATATGCAAGTATAAAACCATGTGCTTTTGTGATATGAATTCACTAAGCATGCTAAGTTAAGGAACCTTGTGGGATACAACAGTAGGAAAATACAATGTGTGTGAGATCACTGCAATTCACTGTACTTGGCTCAATGATGAAATCTACAGAAATATGTAATGTTGGAGCACACCAAGAAAACAGTCCAAATGAGTTCATGAGGAAAAAAACTTGTTCATATATTTTTTTTTTCTGTGTATCTTAACAATCTGATTAACTCTCATGTTAATCAACGTCTGGCAATCAGCAGCTGAAGGGCACTGAACAAACCAAGCATATTTAAAGGAGTTTTTAAGCAGCAGTTGTTTGTGGTCAAAGATGGAAAATACAGCTGCATAGGTACTGGCGAGTGTTTACATGGAATGTCTTTCTCTTAAAGGGAGAAAAGGGATTTTTTTCTGAGCTGTGAAGAAACTAGAAAGTGACTGGCAGAGCCTTCATTCAAGATTTCCCTGTGAAAACTGCATTGATGCCAATCATATAAGGTATTTTAAACAAACATGGATTCTGTTACCTTCCATACCCTGTTAAATGCTTTAATGCATGGTGCTTTCCAAAAAATAAAATGGAGGTAGCAAATAATTTAAAGAAATAGCTTTTTCTGATGTAAAGTCTATTATATTAGTGAGCATAAAATTTTGTGGTAATACCTCATATGTCATACTGACATTAAAGATGAAAATAAAATAGTTTATATGCATTTTTTGGCTGTTCAGATAGTAGTGTATTTTTTTCCTTCTCTCACCGTCAGTTGCGTTTTATCAAATCCCAAGCTGTCATGGTTCATTATCCATAGATGATCTTGAGCAGCCTTGCATCATAAATAAATATGCTGTGGCATCTGCCATTGTGCACCACTGTACAGATCACTTCTGAGTAAGGTTTGTCTTTGATTTCTACATTGCTGTGTGTGTTCTTATATTTTTGCCTGTGAATATCTTAAGCAATGGAAGCTGCATATACTACATTATGATTTTTCAGGTTGTAGATATAATGTCTGCTGTGCGTTTTTAGCTAACGAGTTCCATTTGAGTTGATTCTACACCTTAATCTCTACCAAGCAGTCACGTCACTTCTGTAGTCATTTCATAAGCTCCTGTACCAGTGATGTAGGCAGCATATTGAAATTAGGTGGTTATACTATCAGTCTTGCATTCTAGATCCTGTATTTTGACTTTTCTGATTTTAAGAGCCAGAAATGAAATTTGTATCACGATTGTCTTACTAGACAGCAATAATGTCCAGATATAAATGTATTCACTAAGGAAGCCTTTATTTCCTGAGGAAATTACATTGGTAAGAGACTATCATTCTTCTTTCAAATACAATTAGTAAAAATGCGTAGTGCTCATAGATATTAAGTCCTCTTCATTCCTCTGATTTACGTCTCTGTTTAACTATTGTTGTAAGGGGGAAAGGACCATATATTTTTTAGGGTTATTCTAAGGTCATTTCACTGCTATTCCGTTTTGGTCATAGAACATTTGGAAATTATTATACTGCTACTCTTACTGCTTCATATGAAAATACATTTTTCAGCAATCAGCAGTGAAAATCTATTACTACCCATTTTAGCTTTGTTTCAGTACTTCTTGACTTGGTAACTATCTGAAATTAATAGGTTTTAGGAAATTGCATAGATACTTTTCTGAGTATGTTAAATCAAAGTAGCATTGCTTGCCATAGCCTTAATAGTCTTCACCCAGTTGCTTTGATGTTTTCTCCAGGGATGAGGAGAGTAAGGGAAACAATCTTGTTCTGCTAAGATTCCTTGTAATTGCCAGGCTTGATGCAGTTTCAGTAAAACATTATGCTATAAGCACTCCTTTTAATAGAGGAAAAAAGTTTCTGTGTAAGTCTGAAGATTTTTGCAGGACTTATATTTGCATGTCACAGTTCCCATATCAATTAATTGTTTATTCTTGCAAGGGCTTCAGGACTTCATTTGGGTTAAAGCTTTTTATGCTCTTTCTGTTTGTTCCACTGAGAGCTTGTGGAAGTGGAGATCATTCACAGGTCACATGAAAAGCAACAACATATAAAGACAGTGAAATGTCAGGGCACTTCTCAGTGAAAGTTCACAAAACAAGTGAAAAGCCACATGAAAATGCAAAGCAATATGTCCTCAAAGTAAATTGTCCCCAGAGAAAATAACTTACTTGGAAAGAATAATACTATTTGTTTTTGTTGTAGAGCAGATTGTTGTGAGACTAACTCTCAATGTGTGACTTCAGCAATGACTTTTGTTCTGCCCAAAACTTACCTTTTAATTTCAGTAATAAACACAGTACAGCTCTGTGCTGAATGTGGAAAAAGGGGGAGGGAGCGAATGAGAGATTGAAAAAATATTTTATTTTCTAATTCCCCTGCATCTGTTCCTGTTCCACCAAAGCTTGCAAATGGATTTTGATTGAAGTAGTAGTGGGTTCATTACCAGTGATAAAATTAATTTCTATCTCTGTTCACTATCATGCGTGTCTCAGTTACAGGCAGTTTCCTCTGAGAATAAGAAATACTGTCTACAAATGTGTCTGCGAGTAAGTCACTAATGTTATAACTCAAACTAGTTTAAATAAAGGCAAATGTTTTGGGATCTGAAAGCTGAATTTCTATTTGAACAATAGCTTCAAGGACTTGCATGCACATTTGGCTGTCTCATGCCTTGAGGTAGATTGCTATTAAAGAGGTTATCCACATATACCCATGAGCTACAGTATGTTTTACAGGAGTGTGAAATAGAATAAAGTTGGCTGTAAAGTAAATATGAAGTGGAAAAGCAAATGAAAGCAAAAATGAAATGAGAATTAATCCAGGAGAATTTTTAAAAATCTACACCAGGAACTTAAGGATGCAACAAAACCTGAGGATCGATGCATAAGTCTGAACTAGAGATGCTTCTTAATCTCTTATCCAAGTTACAGAATTTGTTTGGTAGGTCTCTCGATGTTGTTGATGTCTATATAGTATGTTACAAATTGTGTTAAAGGGGATACTGTAATAAACAGAGTCAGCAGGAAATACCTTCTGAGACTTTTTGAGTATTAGGAAGCGCTTACTGAAACACAGAATAATTGCAGATGGTTAAACATTACAAGGAGTCTTCTTATTTTTTAAAAAATGCATTAAATTGGTAAAAATATTCCTTTAAGTGTTTTAGAAGCAATTTATGTTTAATACTACTATCCATTTAGAAATGTTTATGGTGTGTTGATTTTGGTGTTATTTTTTGCTTGTATATTTGATGATAGTATCATGGATGAAAGGAGTTCTCCTGTTACAGGAGCTATTACTTCCACTATAGTTGCTTTGGATGTTCTAAAAATGCAGAGTGATGCTCAAGTCAGCACTGAGGGCATCTCCACAAATCACAGAGGAAGGCTGTAAATAGTACAAGTCCAGAATCAGGAGGCCCCAGACCAACCAGTCTCAACGGTCTGACCCCATTTAATTCAAAAAGCCATGGCAGTTGATAGCAATACTCTCACAAGTTCTTTCCCCTTTCCTTGTCTTAGCAGTATTTTGTTTCTAGCCCACTTACAAAAAAAAAAAAAAAAAATCCTGGAATTCCCATTTCATTCTCATGCTTGTAAAACTCCGTTAACCATGATGGAGCATGTAGGACTACAAATAAAATTCCATTTCAGTCAGCTGAGTGCAGCCAGCGGAGAAGACTGGTGATCAGTTTTAGGACTTATGCTCTGCATACCTCAGTAAAAGAAAATATCTTATAAACCAATGTTAAACATCTCCCAACAAGGTATAGGATGTTTCATATGTGTTCTGTAATTGTTTGAGAAAAATTACACTTTCCCAGCTTATTCCAGATTTTGGCTTTTTCCTTTGGTCTTTGAAGGATTTTAGTATGTTTCTATATTTTCTGGTCAGTGAAGTCCTATCTTCTGGAAAGTTGTTGACGTACTATCATGGAACTGTTCAAGAATCGAGGACTAAGGCATTGTTGCAATGAACGCCAAAATTATGGGTAAGCAATGTTGTCACAGTTTGAAGACTTGTCTCAGGGCAAAGACCACAAACCTGTGTCTGAAAATACCAATATTTTCACAACTTCTTTTTCTTTTTTCTGTACTTTTTTGCCTCCTTTTTTCTGAATTAACACTTCCTTTCATTCCTCTTTTGGGAGCCGACATTCCACTGATAACTTAAAATCCCTAGGCTGTAGATGGATACATCTTGCCTCCTTTAATCATTTCCATCTTAAAGGTAAACCATTAAGCAACAGTGACAACTGAATTTTACATAATCTGTGGTTAAAAAATTATTAAAAATAGGGAGAGCAATAGATGCTAAAAATAATTTGTTGACATTGTTTAAACAGTATATAACCTCCTTCTGTAACTGCCTCCTGTAACTTCAGATATCTTATGCTGGCAACACAGGTTACAATGAAATTTCTGGGGTTTGGCAATTGAAGATGAATCAGACATAGCAAAGGCTTTTTGCAGGAAAATAAAATTTCACAAAGTAATACAGCAGGTCTTGCTCTCCCTATAAGAAACAGAATAAAATTGCTGATGCAAAAAAGGCTTCTTTCTTCCCACAGCGCTGCATTTATTGTGTTGCAGTCTAAACCAGCAGCAATTATACATAAGCTGTTAAACAAAATGAGAACAATCAAACAGTCGGCTCACTGAGCCAGAGGTGGTACTTCAAGTCCTTGCTGTTTCTCCCAGTCAGTCTCAGCATCAGTGATGGTCAGAAAATAGATGCTCATTCCCTTGCATATGTTTATATAGTGGGGGGGACATGACTTTTCTTTCCTGTTTGGCAAGCAAAAAAGAAATGAAAACCACTTTGGGGGAAAAAAATGTAAGTGCACACCATACCTGGGAAGAATATACTGTTTTTTAACTGGATGGATGAAATGCCCACCAGATTACTACAGGATGAAGCTAAGAAGCTGGCAAAGTTCAAAACAATTTTGAAATTACATGGCAGTGAGAATTGTAACAGTGAATTCTTGTGAGATTTTAGGGGGAAGAAAAAAACCCACATGTTAGGGCAAAATAAATGGTTAAGTGGGTAGGGTAGTGTTTCATGGAATGAATTATATTCCAGATAACTGTTGCAGGAGGTCACACACATTTTTTTAAATATCAATGTCATTTAAATATTAAATGTCATTTGTCAGAAAGAGGATGCAAGATTATAGGTAGACTTGAAATTTAGTTTTGTTCAGAAAGTCCTACCACAGGTTTGGTCAAGTGACGTAGAAAAAATTTTGTGGCTCAAAAGAACCCAGGAGGGTATTTCTGACCATCTTTACATCTGAATAAATCAGGATTAAGAAACTCCAGTGTAAAGTTCAGAGAAGATCTGTGATTCAAATCTAACGAGGATAGTTATTTTCTGAGGTACAGTGGACTCATGAGCAAACTGCATGGGTATAGTTTCTTGATAGCATAAACCCACATTTTTACTAGAAGCAATGATCTTCTCATTGCCTCAACAGGACAGGGGGAGAAAGGAAGATGGAAAAGCTTGTGGGTCAGGATAAAGTGTAGGGAGATTACTTACCAATTAATTATGGTCACGGGCAAAACAGACTGGACTTGAGGAAAATTAACTTAATTTATTGCCAATTAAAGTAGATTTGAATGGTGAGAAACAAAGACAAAAACCTAAACCGCCTTCTTCCTTGTTGCCAGGCTCATCTTCCCTCCTTCATTCCCGGCTCATGTGTCTCCCCGTGCTGAGCCGTGCAGCGCGGTGGGGAGCGAGGGTGGTGGTCAGCTCCTGGCGGCTGGTCTCTGCCACTCCTTCCTCCTCACACTTATCCTCCTCTCCAGCATGGGGGCCTCCATGGGCTGCAGTCTTTCAAGAACTGCTTCAACGTGGGCTCTCACATGGGCTGCAGCTCCTTCAGGGCATATCCACCTGCAGTGGTGTGGCGTCCTCCTTGGGCTGCAGGAAAATCTCTGCTGCAGCCCCTGGGGCACCTCCTTACCCTCCTTCTTCTCCCACTTTGGTGCTTACAGGGGCTATTTCTCTGACTTTTCTCTCTCCCTCCTCACCACTGGGCAGTGGTTTTGCTCCATCTTTCATGCGCTTCCCTGGAAGTGCCAGTATCTGGGCTGCGGTGCCCTGTGGGGGTCAGGCGGAGCCGGCGGGAACCGGCTGTATCTGGTATGGGCAGCCCCAGCCACACCTCACAGAAGCTGCCTTGCAGCCCCCTGCCAGCGCCCGGCGCCTGCGCCCCGCACACCAGATTGCCTCTCAGACAGTTTAAGGAGCCAGCGAGGGTGAAGGACGTTTTCTCGGGTTAGTCTTGAAAACTTGAGGGTTTTTTCCTAACATGATTTCAGAGACACCTGGTTTCTAGTAATAGGCCAATACTGATTACATGGGAGCTCTTATTCCTAAATGCCTCTGTAAGTATAAACAGATAAATCCCATCATGTATTTTAAGGAAATACTTTTTTTTTTTTCAGTGTGGCTGTGCATATGGTAGATAAAATATTGTTTTCTATGTTATGTTTTTGTATTTAGAATCATAGAATCATTTAGGTCAGAAAAGACCTTCGAGGTCATCAAGTCCAACCGTTAACCCAGGACTGCCAAGTCCATCATTAAACCACGCCGCTAAGGACGGCATGTATGTGGTTTTTAAACACTCCAGGGATGGGGACTCAACTACTTCCCCAGGTAGCCTGTTCCAATGCCTGACCACCCTTTCCATGAAGAAATTTTTCCTCATCTCCAATCTAAACCTCCCCTGGCACAACTTGAGGCCATTTCCTCTTGTCCTATTGCTTACTACCAGGGAGAAGAGACCTTCACCCACCTCACTACAACCTCCTTTCAGGTAGTTGTACAGAGCGATAAGGTCCCCCTGAGCCTCCTTTTCTCCAGGTTAAACAACCCCAGTTCCCTCAGCTGCTCCTCATAAGACTTACCTTCCAGACCCTTCACCAGATTTGTTGCCCTTTTCTGCACACACTCCAGCACCTCAATGTATTTCGTGCAGTGAGGGGCCCAAAACTGAACACAGTATTTGAGGTGCAGCCTCACCAGTGCTGAGTACAGGGGGACAACCACTTCCCTTGCCCTGCTGGCCACACTGTTTCTGATACAAGCCAGGATGCTGCTGGCCTTCTTGGCCACCTGGGCACACTGCTGGCTCATGTTCAGCCGGCCATCAACCAGCACCCCCCAGGTCCTTTTCCTCCAAGCAGCTTTCCAGTCACTCTTCCCTGAGCCTGTAGTGTTGTGTGGGGTTGTTGTGTCCCAGGTACAGGACCTGGCACTTCCCCTTGTTGAACCGCGTTCAATTGGCCTTGGCCCATTGGTCCAGCCTGATCAGATCCCTCCACAGAGCCTTCCTACCCTCAAGCAGATCCATGCTCCTGCCGAACTTGGTGTCATCTGCAAACTTACTGAAGGTGCACTTGATCCCCTCATCCAGATTGTCAATAAAACGTATTAAACAGCTGGCCCCGGTACTGAGCCCTGGGTAACACCACTTGTGACCGGCCACCAGCTGGATGTAACCCCGTTACTGCCACTCTTTGCGCTCAGCCAGCCAGCCAGCTTTTAACCCAGCGCAGAGTACACCCATCCGAGGCATGAGCAGCCAGTTTCCCCAGGAGAATGCTGTGGGAGGCAGTGTCAAGGGCTTGACTAAGGTCCAGGTAGACAACATCCACAGTCTTTCCCTCATTCAGTAGGTGGGTCATCTTGTTGCAGGAGATCAAGTTCATCAAGCAGGACCTGTCTTCCATGAACCCAGGCTGCCTGGGCCTGATCCCCCAGTTGTCCTGCATGTGCTGTGTGATGGCACTCAGGATGATCTGCTCTGTGGCACTAAGTTCAGGCCAATAGGCCTGTAGTTCCCTGGATCCTCCTTCCTGCCTTTCCTGTAGATGGGTGTCTCATTGTCTAACCCCCAATCTTCTGGGACTTCCCCATTTAGCCAGGATTGTTCATAAATGGTGGATCTACCAGAATATCTGCCTTGTAGGCCCTCCCCCTGATTCTTACCTCTAAACAGTCAACCATATTATCACCATCATTCAGCTCTAGGCAGTTGAAACACTCCCTGACATACAGAGCTACCCCACCACCTCTCCTTCCTAGTCTATCCTTCTGAAGAATTTGCAGCCATTGCAGCACTCCAGTCATGCCAGTTATCTCACCATGATTCTGCAATGGTGATTATGCCATCTCTTCCAGCTGCACGATGGCTTCCAGCTCCTCCTGTTCATTGCCCATGCTTCAGAAATTTGCATAGATGCACTTCAGTTGTGCTATTGAACTTGCCTCCAACACTAGCATGCCACCCTCAAGCTCATCTCTAACAATCTTGGTTTTATTCCCTTCCCCCTCTGAATCTAGTTTAAAGCTCTCTTGATGAGCTCTGCTAAGTTCTGACCTAGAGTCCTTTTCCCCCTTTGCTACACATGAACCCCATCTCTTGCCAGCAGGCCTAGTACCATGTAAACTGACCGTGGTCATAACCCCCAAGATTTAGCTGGTGGCATCAGGCCCAGAGCCATGTATTGATCTGTGTCACCTTCCAATTACACACCCCATCGTTCCCTGCAACAGGCAGTACAGAAGAAAACAGTGCTTGTGGTCCTGATCCCTCAACCATTTCCCCAAGGCCCTGATGTCTCTCTTGATTGATTTCAGTTTTCTTGTTTGGACTTCATTGTTGCCCACTTTGAAGACCTGTAATGGGTAATAATCAGAGGGCTGTACCAGACAAGGGAGTTTTCTAGTAACTTCCCTTACCCAGGCCCCAAGGAGGCAACAGACTTCCTGGTGGATTGGGCCCAGTTGGTGTATCAGGCCCTCTGTTCCTGTCATGACTAAGTACAGCTGAAAATTTGTGCTAGAAATGCAAACCTGCAGGGTTTTTTTTCTTGCCACACAACAATTTGGAGCCTATCTGTCATGCAATGCAGCAAGTTTATTGTGCAGATCATGATGTGACAGAATTTTGCCTGTAAGCTTTCGCATATGTTATTGAAAAGAAAAATATTTTCCTTTCTGTAAAATATTAAAAAATATTTGCCTTCCGTATCACTTTGAATGCAAAATTTATGTATCCCAGATGTGTAAAACGTGGAAAAGAGAGAAATTGGATCCAGAGAACAGGGAAGCTATGAACTCTGATAGGCTCTCAGCTTGCAGGCAGGAGGCAGATGGCCAGCTCTCCAGTTTGTTGGGGAGATCTGCTGTGTCCCTTCTTGTGCCCGCCTCTGCTTTTAGGGCTGCCTGTTCTCTGGACCATTGGTTAGGACACTGTGCTGGGGTAAATTCATCCTCTGCTGTTCTCCCACTATTTCTTTGGTAAACTGGGTGAATACTGATTCCTTCTGTATTATTTATAACTTCTGTCTCAGAGTCAGAAAGGTGGTGGCCCAACAGTGGCCCATTACAGCATGACAAACTGGTTGGAACTCTTGGCACAAAGAAGTGGTTTATTTTATCCTCACATTAAAAAAAACGTGACATGAAACCTTGTATATTTTAAAAATCTGAATTCTTATCTGTGTTTGACAGATCTCATTGCTATGAGAGGTTCAAAATCTGTGGTTCTCTCTAAAATTTAATTATCTGGCATTTTCCAACAGCAGCTTGTCTACTACTGACATGTAGAATTTAATTTTGTTCAAACATCTTTTGTGTGTGTCTCCTTGATATTGGTAACAGTGGCTTGTGGTAGTGCTTATCTCCTTTTGATTCTGAAAATTTAATAAAGAAGGAAAATACAAAGTAATAGCTACATGCATTAGGCAGACATCCATCAAGTCTTTGCATCAGACTTGGCTTTTCAGATACCTTAAGAAACAGAGATCATAAAAGCAGCTTTGGCATGGCAAACATACCCACAAACCCAAATAAATCATTGTCTAAACAAGGAATGAACCAAGACAGGTAATTCTTGTTCATTCATGAGTTTCTTTGTTCCATTTTCCAGATAATTTTCTGAACAAATTGTTAATTACTATTTGCCACGGTTATCTCTCTTCATAGGTACCATAACTGGACTCCTGAAGGTATGTGAAGCTTGGGTCCATTCCCCAAATTCCTGGGGTATGTGATGGGGGTAGGAAGTCAAATCAAACAGGGAAAGTTTACAGATAAGAGTAGTCAGCTGGAAAAAAGTGCAGGATTGCAAATGTAGAATTTTATCTCATCTGTAAAAGAAATCTGTCATTAAAGAGCTAGGGATATAAGTATGAGCAGCTGTAGACATAGCTCTTGCATTGTCATTTCGAGTTTAAATGACTGAAAATACTGGATATTTACATTTAGGGCATGTTTATATACATGACTCTGGTCTGTACTTGTGGATAATGAAACGGACAATAAGTGCATCCTGGTGTACTTATATGTACATATTGAGAGTATTTGGGGTAAGATGTAATATATCATAGAAAAATAGGAAATTCTGATGGTTTTTGTGTTCCGATACATGCACGGTTTAATTTGTGGAATGTTAGTTTGCAAGACACATTTTTTTTTCTTTTTTTATTTTTAACATATATTTCTTGATTGTACAGTGCTATATGTGCACAATGATGCTGTTGTGGGATTTTGACTTTGTAACTCGGTCTGAGCAGCCAGATTTAGTGATGACTGAAATGTGCATGGAGAAACCTGTATGTTTCATTGGCAGAGTATCTGATTTGATGAGAAGAACAGTGGAAATCTTCATTATATAGTGGGAAAACTAAAAGTATTATTGGCTTCCATGTAGCCTGTCAATAGGCTTTTATAGAAGCCTTAAACAAGTTTAAGCATTGCTGTGTGCAATGGAAGTCTGCATGGTGTGACCTGCTTCTCAGGAGAAGCACAGATAGAAACCTGATCACATCATATGATTATTTAAAAGCCTGTATGAAAGAAAAAGCAAGGTTGGGCGCAGCTGTGTGAAAACCATACCCCTGATGATCAGAGCACAGTTGAGGAAGGTGCATACACACTGATCAGGGATTATATATTTTCCCTAGGCGGAGGAGGCTCATATCGAGTAGCTAAGGTCATTTGCATTTCAGTTCCCAGAACAAATCCTGCTTGTGTGGTGGCTTCCAAGGTGGTTATTGTGGTATTGTCAACAGGCAACCTCCTGACCAAAGCACATGAGGCTGCACATCTAGAACTAAAATAAAAAGCTCTGCAACAAACACGCTTCACACCCTTTACAGTGTCCAAGAGAGGACATGTCACGCACACTGTGCAATGCCTTTTTTATGTATGCATATATAAGAGAGGATGGACAGGAGGATCTGTTATGGTGCATGTTAGCACAGCCAGCAGGTGGGACAATCAAGGACGTCTGGTATATTGGCTTTTATAAGTAAGGTTTAAAGCGTACTGGAATAGTACTAAAAAACAAGTTACAGAGGGAGCAGGTGTAGACAAGAGAGAGAGCTTCCATCTTGTCATGCCGTTTCATGTCTGTGTTAGGAACAGATGGCTGCAGTGAAATGGGTTCCTTTCCATTCTGTAACCCTGAATTGCCATTAAAAAAAAATAAAATTGTAGCTTTTGTCGAGAAATTGCCCTCAGACACATAGAGAATGCAGCCCTACCTTTCAGGACAGAAGAAGAAATGCGTGACAGTGTATGGACATCCTTAGAATATGTGATTAGCTTTGGCAGGGAAGATGCAAGCTAGCTTTAGTGTATTTTATGAAAGACAGCTGTTACTACTTCTATTTGACAGCAGAAGTCTAACCTGCATCAGTTAGAATTTCCTTGTACTGCAGCAAATAACGGCAGTTAAATAAGATTGACAAATTGTTTCAGCACAAACTAGTTACACATGAAGGGTGTTGGCTGCAAAATTTCATTCCATTGCTGCAAAACTGTATGTAATTCATAGACGAGGGTAGGCCTGACATATTTGTAAGCTCAAACTCATTTTGTAAATAAATGGTTGTTTGCAACACAGTAATGTACAGATTAAAAAAAAAACCCAAAACATATCTGTGCAATCTCTCTCTACTGCTGTGTATTCTTCTGCTTCTTTTCCCACTGGCAATCACATGGTTATTTCTAGATTAATACATTACCTGTATGTACTGTAGATACATACTGAAAGAGCGAGAGATTCCGATCATGCTACAGTGAACAGTGTTTTAAAATGGGCATTTTATTGTCCTTTATAAACAGCATGGAAGGCACCCAACCTTGCAAGTCTCTGTCATATGTTCTTGTGTGGAGAATGTTATATCATAAACATGAAAACCATACATTCATGAATGCAGCTGTATGCGTATAATGCAGGACTATGCTTATGGCTGCTCAGGCGTGTTTGTTCTTGAGCAGCATGAGGAAGTTGGATAGATAATGCTAACCTTCCAGTGATTCAGTCAGTTTGGTGTCACTGAGTCAGCTTCCATTACAAATCAATACATTTTTTGAAAAATGGGAAGGACTTGAAAGACATTATTTTGAGTTGTGTAATTTTTACCTTAGCTTTCCCATCCTACTCTTTTGTGTGTCTGTGTAAGGCTTCATTTATTATAGTGTACTAGTGATCTGCAGTTTGATGACACCATTTGAAAACCTTTTTTTTTCCATGTTGTTTTGTTGACAATGACATAGGAAGTGCTATTAATCCAGCTTTTGGAAAAAAATAAATTTGTTGAGATCAAAAGTTAACAGTGGCACAGTAACAGTGACACTGTGTGAATAAACTGGTTTGAATAAAATGAAAGCTGATTTAAATTCAAAATCCATGGAAAATTTGAAAAAGTAAAATGTTCAAGTATAGACATGTGTGAAGTGTTAAGGCCACATTCTTCCACTTCTGAGAGGATCACTTCCTCCCGGTTGGGTGGTGGCAACAGAACTCAACAGCCCTTCCTGCCCTTTAATACCACATTTTGAGATGTACAGGTGCCTGGTGAGGGATCTTCTACATAACTCGTGTCTGGGGGTATTCTTTTGAATCTGTGAATTCCCTGATTGGGCATTTCTTGCATTACAAGCTCTTTTCAGGGAGGGAGGATGTTCTACTCATATGTAAGTAATTTCCAGGGAAATTGAAGAGTTCCTTTCTCTTTTCAAGTACAGGTTAGCAGTGGTTGAATTGTGTCACACAGGCATCACAGCAAGCCCTTCGGATCTACCCTGAGGTTTACAGGCACAGAAGTATCCAAAATAAGTTTTCTTAATCAAATTCAAGTGTTGTATACAGATCTTGTGAAAGGGTGACACCTTGAAATACACATTGTATCCCACCTGAGAATTGTTGAGCCAACTTTTGCATATTTGTTAATGTTTATTTTAGTGTAACAATTTGTGGGTTAAGATGCTAGCCAAACACACAAGCCATTGTCATCGACTAATGAAGTCAGTGCTTGGCTAGGACTCGAGATAAATCTGAATCTAGTTAAAATTACAACATGATGTTCATTAGCCTCAGCAAGGGTAATTTCTGAGATAAAGTGTTGCTATCACCCAAAGTGTTAAATAAACAGTTGGACTAAGCAGGTGGTGAGCAGAGATCAATGACTCTCCATTAAACAATAGGTAATTTCTCAGTAGGAAATTCCTCACATTCCCCAAAAGGGTCACATACCAAATTTCTTATGCTGTTTTATAGCTGTAACACATCTGCAGTCAAGTATGTGTGCTCTAGAAACATGACGAGGCAGAAAAAACTTATAGACATTTTGAAGGGTGATCTTACTTATCCTGATATATCTCAAGGCTTCATTGTTCTTGAGGCTACATGCACGTAAGGTCTCAGCTTTACACTGAATGAAGTTCACCACTAACTTACTTGTATGATGAATGCTTCCCAGTACTACAGCAAAACAGGTTAGGTTCAACTAGAAGTGCTGAAGTCCTGCACTTGGGTTGCAACAACCCCACGCAACACTATAGGCTCAGGGAAGAGTGACTGGAAAGCTGCTTGGAGGAAAAGGACCTGGGGGGTGCTGGTTGATGGCCGGCTGAACATGAGCCAGCAGTGTGCCCAGGTGGCCAAGAAGGCCAACAGCATCCTGGCTTGTATCAGAAACAGCGTGGCCAGCAGGGCAAGGGAAGTGGTTGTCCCCCTGTACTCACCACTGGTGAGGCTGCACCTCACTGCACGAAATACATTGAGGTGCTGGAGTGTGTGCAGAAAAGGGCAACAAATCTGGTGAAGGGTCTGGAAGGTAAGTCTTATGAGGAGCAGCTGAGGGAACTGGGGTTGTTTAACCTGGAGAAAAGGAGGCTCAGGGGGACCTTATCGCTCTGTACAACTACCTGAAAGGAGGTTGTAGTGAGGTGGGTGAAGGTCTCTTCTCCCTGGTAGTAAGCAATAGGACAAGAGGAAATGGCCTCAAGTTGTGCCAGGGGAGGTTTAGATTGGAGATGAGGAAAAATTTCTTCATGGAAAGGGTGGTCAGGCATTGGAACAGGCTACCTGGGGAAGTAGTTGAGTCCCCATCCCTGGAGTGTTTAAAAACCACATACATGCCGTCCTTAGCGGCGTGGTTTAATGATGGACTTGGCAGTCCTGGGTTAATGGTTGGACTTGATGACCTCGAAGGTCTTTTCTGACCTAAATGATTCTATGATTCTATGGTTATATTCTATGAAGCTGTTCTGAACTACCACCCTTATGTATGATATTAAGACTGTGGAAGATTTACTTCATATACTTATTCTGCTTACATAGGACTTTTTGGGAAAAAGTTTTAATGGATAAGGATGTAGATATGGATTCATTTCTCACTCTTTGTGATCAAATCTTATATAAAACTCTTTATACAATATGAGGGGAAAAGTCTGTTGTCTGCTTTTTCATTTAGCCACATCATGGCCAATTTCAGTTTGAAAGCAGAGGTGTCAATGTTGGAAGTTGTTTTCCCAACATTTCCAACGTAGTTGTTGCAATTTTTACATGTTGGGTTTTTTTGTTGTGCACCTCAAGCTTAATTCAGCAGTTCCTGAAGTTGTTCTTCCACTAATATGTAACCTAAGAATGGATTGAAGTGAGACAATTTGATGAGGGATGGGTTTGTGTCTTGACCCTTCTAACACATGGTATCTTCCTGGAGAACGTCATGTCCAGCCTGTTGATTTCACTTAACTTCTTTTTGTTTTACCACAATGCGTTGATGTTAAATGTTGCATTTCAGGAGCTGGCAAATAAGCACGTCAGTTGTCCTTGCCTGGAGGGTAAGAGAAATTACATGAAGGGCAGAGCAGAGGGCTGGAGGTGATTATACTTTCTGCCATAGATAATGCCTCTACATGTTGGCTCGCCTTTCTGTCAACCATTTTCTAGTCTGCTTCCATGTGTAGATACTAATGGAAAAAAATAAAATAATGGTGAATTGCTGTGGGATTATTTTTTTGTATTAAAAAGAGAAATTATTAACCATGTTAATATGACAGTATGATTTTTTTTCCTCATTATTTGAAGCTTACCTTATCAGTATTTTTCTTTTTTCTTTTTTTTCTTTTTTTTTTAATGTTTTGGTGGTTTGTTTTAGTTTTTTTTTACCAAACTGTGGTTGTTTTGTGGTTTTTTTGGAGGGGAAATGACTTTTATTCCATTTTAAAAACAAAAAAGTTTAATTTGCGTGGATCAAGGTGAATGATAGGGTTAACCAACAGATTCGCATTAGAAAATTTCAAGGGTTTGTAGGTTTTTTTAAAAGTAAATTTTCTCCTTTAATGATCTACATAATAAAAGATTTTACATTTTTACAATGCAGGGCACAGCAGAAATTTTCCAAATTTTTATTTTGTAAATCTGGTATATAAGGTATCTGTTAAGCTACAAAAATGCTTAATTAAAACCACTTTAAAATAGTTTAGAAGCAAATTTTGGAAGAAGTTGTATGGAAAGAGTCAGTTTCATAAGTGAATAAAACCTGTCAGAGCAGTGTCCCCAATAGGTTAGTTGGAGTAGGAAATTAAAAGTTGTTATGCCATATGCTTTCTAGTCATCCTTCATAATTTACTTATATGAACAACTTTGTCTTGTAGGTGTGGTTTGGAGATGGAATAGCAATATATTTCTAGCTTCAAGATGAAAGATTGTGCCATACTCAGTCCTAACCCTCAAAGACTTAATTTCTTTCTATGCCTATTTTTGAAAGTGTGCTTAGAATAATTCTTTTTTTTTCCCCAATAATTTATTTCTTTACTGATCTTGAAACTATGTGGCTCTTAAGTATCAGCTTCAAAACTCAGGTGATTATACTGTAAACAGTCTGATTCTGTATTTATTGAATTCTTCTAAACTCTTGCCTCCAGCTGATTCAATTTATATTCCGTGTCAACATTAGCAGTGCATGTAATATAGCCTTGCTAAACATTGCATTTATGTGATGATTATATTGTCTCTGCTGCTAAATTAATATAGGAGACTCAGAAGAATGTCTTGTCCTTTGCCCATCCTTAGAAACCTGAGGAAAAGAGCAACAGTAATTGAAATTCTTTCTAAATCATTAATTTGTTCAATGAAATAGTGTTTCTGTCTGTGTGTATGTATATTGAATACTTCTATAGTTGCATTTTTTTCTGTGTTTGCAGGAAGGGGGTGTGGTGTGTATATGGATATATATACACATTCAGAGATGTTCTCATTTGTTCATGTATGTATGTGTATATATATGTATAGGCATGTGGCAATCTTTAGCAGTCTGTTGATTATATAGGGATAAATTTGATTTACAAGATTGCAGAGATCATTCCGGAGATTATATTAAAACTCCTCTATAGCAACCATAGCCATAGTGTATCTATCTCATGATATATTTATAGAGTCGTTAATACAGAAACCAGGTAGTTATTAATTTTTGTGGTAGATTTCAAAACAAGTCCAGCAATGGGAGTATCCACTTCAAAGAAGTGTGGCATAAAAATACATTTTATAGGAGCTCACTTTTCTCTTGGATAGGCTTCACAACATTAAATAGTCTGTAGTGGGCTGGTATGATGCTAGTATTTAATGTACACTGACTTTTAGACAGTGTAAACATTAAACTTACCTTTCAAAAGTTTGAAGTGAAGAGGTGCCTGCATGCAGTCTAGCTGTTAAGCAGCCCCTCAGTTTACATTTGACAAAAAAGTAAATGTGAAATATGAATTCACTAATGTGTAGCTAATTAAGATGTCTATATAGTAAAAATACTTCATCTTTTTTCTTTTTCCTTTTTAACATTGTCATTTGTTTGCAGTGGAATGGGAATTGTTCATGTGTTTATGACCAGAAAGCACAGTAATATTTTCAGTGAGTGGGGAGCAGGAAAGAGCCAATATAGTCTTGCATCTACTGACACTTCCAGGCTCTAAAAATATTTTACAGGTAGGAATAACTTTTTATATACTGCATGGGGCTGTTCATGATGTTTTGGCAGACGACTACAACCTAGTATGAAATAAGAATAGCAGACAAAAATATATGAAAAGGTTTGTGGATACAGAAGCATTAGAAAGTGTTAACTAATGCACAGGTAACGACACATCCCTAGTGGTATTGACTGTAACAGGTGTACATCACTCATTTTAGAAGCATTTTTTCTTCATTTCTTTCTCTAGAAGATGATGTTTCATCTAGTTGATGCTAGCAGTGCTTCTCATAGAGATGTATTTCTCATCTGATTTAGTTTTTCCTTCTCATATAATAATCTTGATATCTGAACTTAAAACTGAGTTTGTTTTTCTTCACTATTCCTCTTGTGTACTTTTCCTTTCACTTTAAGTGATTTTAGTTAATTTAATTTCAAGTGCCACACCTATCTTTGTTAATGTCTGGCAGCTTTTGTTGTGTTATTGAAAATACGATTGTGTCTGAAGAGAAAGCTTTTCAAACTCCCTACATGCTTTTTCTCTGTAGAGACAAAACTTCTGTCTGGATTTTCTCTTTGTATGGTAAACTCTTACTCACTTTCTTTACTCTGAGTATTTGTGAAGTACCAAATATACTCCAAAACAAGTAGATGTAAAAATGTCCATTAATTACTTCAGGCTAGTGTTAGAAGGTTGCTTGCTATTAGTACAATTGGAATAGTCTTCTAATACAAGCTCAAAGGCTTATGTTTGGAGCATCATTAACCTGTGAATGGAATTTCATATTGAGATTGCCTGTAGACTGGGCTTCAATTTCATCAGCCTAGTTGGTGTCTTCCAGGTACCATGTACCATTCAGATGGGATGCAAATTAAACCAGTTTCTGGTTTAGGGTCTTGCAGCCAAACAAGATGCACTTAGAAGTTGGTGGGAGATCCTTTTGTTACAAAATTACCTGAGTTGTTTCATTACTATATGGCATTGAATTGGAAAGATTAATTCAGCTGATGTGAGTTAGAGTTTGTGATTCCATGAAATGGATTTTTTAGAAATTATATGAACGTGGTTATGTTGGGACTAATAAAGATCACATAGTTAGGGAGCAGCTTGAAAGAAGTTACAAAATGAAGCACAGAAAGAGAAGTGATGATTTAGATAAGGCTTTTTGTTGAATGTATAAGAAACAAAATCTGAGTAGATCAGGAGAGGCTTGCAACAAGTGAGCAAGAATTAAGGAGAAGGTGAGAAGATTATGATTACCAAGAAGTTAGACTGCAGACAGTATTTTTCACTTTGAAGAGAAAAAACGCTGATTGTTTGATTTTAGCAAAGAAGGAAGAATTTAAGTGAAGGGCAAGTGTTAATAAATACCCTGAGCCACAGCAGAAAGTTTCCTATTAATGAATCTAAGCACCAAAGAATAGATGAGTCAGAATATGAGTAAAGGTTTTAGAGAAGTCAAAGTGTTCTGGGCTAGCCATAGTAAGTTTGAGCTGCTAACAGGCCATTTAGAGTAATGCATTGGAAAGGAAGTCAGAGATGCGGAACAGGGAACTGTCTGGTTGTGAAAAAGAGATGAGTCATTGACTTACAAATTATAGCTGAATCCACATAATATTCACCAGAGGTAAGATCAAGACATAGGAGAGTCCAGTACAATAGAGAAAAAAAAAGATAAGGCAAAAGGTGGATGAGTGAAAACTAAACTACAGAACCACAGAGTCTGAGATAGCTGTTAAGAAAAGGAGTGTAGACAGTAATATGAAAGGCTGTAGAGGTGTTAGGATGGCAGGATTTAAGACTTGTCAAAGGTTTGATCAGTTTAGTAGGAAACACTGGTAAGGAAAGAGCAGGACACGCAGAAGGGGAAGTGATGAAGACAGGGCTGTGAGATGAACAGTAAAATGGCAGATGGAGTGAAGATCCTTTAATTTAGAATGTATATGGACCAGTAAGCAGAATCAGAGATTATTGATAAACTGAATGGAGTAGGAGCAATGGATGAAGTCAGATAGTGTAAGTATGGTAGTGCAATGAGCAACAAGTAGCAGGGCAAGAGGAAGATGCTTTAGTCACTAAACACAAAAATAAATGAAAGAAGAGGCAAAGGAGAGAAGAAATAAGTCTAAGCCTATTGATTTTCTTTCAATTAGAAGCCTGAGATCCTGAACAGGTTATAAAAAGGTGATGGTACAGTAACAGGTCCTGCTTTTCAGTATTCAGCCGTGAAAAGAAAGTTTTGAAATACCAAACAACTATAGTGTGGTTAAAGATTCAGACATGTAATATTCTGCTCAAACAAACAGTGAACACCAATCACTGTGATTATATTTTACCACACGTTGGAAGCTGAGGAAGAATACAGATTCACCAACTCTATCCAGTTGTCTTTGGACAGATGCAGCCATTGTACCCACTGGCAAATAGTGACACTGAATATTTGAGCAGCTGTGAATCCTATTAACAGTCTTTTCAGTACCATCATATGTTCCACTGCTTCTTGTGCAACACAGAGAAGTATCATTTTCCTTTCCTCTGGTATATTACTTCCTTGTCCATCTTCCTATCCTTATTTTTCATTCTGCTGCATTTATAATCTGTACAGTACTTTTACAAGTTCATTGGTACCTGGTATAATCATGTTATTCTTCTTTCAAATACTGAACAGATTCAGAACTCTTGAAGCCTTTCATCGTAAAATAACCTTTTAATCTCCAGATAAGTTTTCCAGGTCCTCCCTGCTAAAGAATTTGTACATCCTTGACTTTAGTGTCCTGAACTGCTAACAAAATTTCAAGACTGGTGTAGAAGATACGTATATAGCTTTCATTTTGGAGTTTAGCCTTTTTTTTTTTTTTTTTTTTTCTTTTTTTTTTTACCAACTCTGCTGTAAAAATACAAATTCCACCATCTCCTTTTAGATTCTGGTAGCCAGCTATTTCTATTTTTTTTTGCCTCAACAGCAGTGTTTTCTGACTAAATCAAGTAGCAAAATCAACTCCTAGTCAAAGTCATCCATTTCTGCAAATGGGTAAAACATTATGACAGCTAACAGGGCGAAAGCTAGCAAAGACTAACTAGGTCATGCTTATGCCATCAGCTCAGACATCAAGTAACTGAAAATTTTAATACCTGAATTTATTATTACCTGCTAAATCAATATGCTTTCTGGAAAAGTTTGTCTTCAGAGAAAGAAATGTTTTGAGCATGGAGGAAAGTAGCCTGTATGTTGAAGGCTGAACAGTTCAATTTGACAAAAGATATTTCCTTTCCAATATGAGTATTTAATTTTTGAAAAAATACTGGCCTGTAACTTGCAGAAATTTTGGTTGTGAGTTCATTAGATTTCCCTTTACTAAATGCTGCCATATCTTTCTTGCAATTTTTGCAATTCACACATTCCTTGTCCTTGCAGAATAAGCAAGTTTCTTCCATTAAGTTTGATACTTTCTTGAATCTTGTCTATTAGAAAATTGCCTTGGTCATATTTTTTCCCATTGCAAAGGTAAATGGCTACGTCATTTTTATCTGCTTTGTGTTAAGAAAAGCTCAAGCTCAGAGACTAAGCCTTTAAAATCATTATATACAGGTACTGCAAAGATTAAAACCCAGAGAAGTTATATATAGCCTCTGACATGAGGATTTTGTTCAATGGAACCATTATTTCTCTTGATTTATAAATAATCCCCTTGCTTATGCACCCTAAGACCATAGTAGCCTTTTCAAACATCTGCTACACATGACTGTGCACAGATGACCACTACTTTTTGCTGTGATACCTGAAATGTGATATGCAGGTTTATGTTGGTCTTCATTTACTTTCACCAAATGTGCATGCAACACTTACTATCTTAAATTTCATGCTCCTATCATCGCTCCGTATTCCTGTTCTGCTTAGTCTTCCTCACTCTGGCAAAGTTTACTTTACTACATTCTTTTTATTTATAAATCGTATTCACAAAGTTTAGTTAATTAATTCTAGCCAGTTTTTAATGTATTAATATGAATGGTAAATAAAAATGTCACATTACATTAGAGTATTATAAACCCAAGCTGTGCTAAAGAAGTGGTTTTATGAGCCGATAGTTTTAAGTGGTTTGTGGGAAACTAATTTGAACAGGAGGAATAGCATTTTTAATATTTTTTAATTTTATTTTTAATACTTAGGATATTGTACTCAAAATACATAAATAAAATCAGTAAATGTTAAGTTCTTCCTTCAACATTTTAGCTACTCTTCAAGTATTGTTATTGTTATTGCTTAAGTTTGATGGCAGTGTCAAACACATCTAGTGCCTATCATCAAGACCTCTGTACAAGCTCTGTGCTAATATCTGTGATGAAAACCCTGAACATTGCTGATACTCAGGAGACTTGTAACTGAGATTAGAAGTGTGATGTTGGGCTTTGGTATTTGAGTTTAGATTTGTTTGGGTTTTGTTTGGGGTTTTTTCCCCTGGGTTGGTTTTTGGGTTTTTTCCCCCACAAAACGTGCATCTGTCCTTTAAATAGTATTGTCCATATTTAAACAGCTGTGATCTTCAGCTGAGTATCTTTTGTGCTGTCTGTAATTACAATGCTGTGCAAAATGGCTGTTCTATTTAAGATAATTTGTGATATATGAGGGTAATATTTAAAGTAAATAAGCAGGTTTTTCAAAATCAGAATCAATTTAAATATTAGGTAACAACAGCAGTGGCAGAAACATGGGCCTGTGACTGACATATTTAAAGTAAAAAATACATTTCTAAAAATAGTAAGTATTTGAGTACATGTCAGAGTTGTTGGCTAATAACTTTCTTTTACTTTTTTTACTAATTCCACCGAGGAAAACCACAAACGACTGAATGGCTTTCCTTTCTCAAAAATACAATTTATAAAAGAATTCCTGTGCAACCTCTCCCTTACTCTGTTCAGAAAATTTCCTTCCCCTTTGCAATACATCTCTACCTTTTCACATGTCTTTGCTTCCCTCTAAAATTTAGTGTCATGTTTCTATTAACTTCTAAATTCCTGAGTTAAACTGTTTCTTCCTGCTCCCCCAGATAGCTTTCACTTGTTCCCTTGCATTTTGGATTTTAGTACTTCTATTCACAGACTAATTATAAGGCGCTAGAGAAGAACTTCATTTGTCCTTTGAAATGCTCCTCCAGTTTGGTTGAAATGCAGTCTGTTAAAATTACCCTTTTGCTGCTTCCTTCTGATGAAAGAATTGGAAGCTCACCAAACTTGCTGAGTATTCCCAGCCTAAGTTTGACTGCACTGTGGTTGCAATCAAGTGTCCTAACACGTACAGCAGTTTGAAGTGTTTGATGAATGTCAGTTCTATATAAAATCAGATTTAATGTCAAAGATGCACATTTTTCCGGTGTCTTGTTTTTTAAGTACTGGTATTCTGCTCTAGAAACAAAAGAGACCCAGCACAGGCAGAATGCTATGGTTGAAGTCAAAGTCAGAGACTTTTGAATTAGCAGGTTTCATTTAACTTCATTCAGGTTCATTCAGATATTGGTGATATTCATGGAATTCTTGGAATTGATTCAGTAGAATAAAAGCATTCAAATTTACCCTAAAAATAAGATCTGATGTGGAACTTGTAGACATCTTGAAAGGAAAATTATGAATTTTCTGTTTGTTTACAGTCTCACAAGATATATTTACCCTTTTTTTTTTAAGTTTAGGGTATCCACAATAAAAAGTTTCTTTCATAGCTCATAATAAACTGAATTTCCATTCCCTCCATTCCAAAATATACTTTTTTGCCCCGGTTTTGCTTGAAATTTCTATGGTGCTAATATCCTTTCTGAGAGCTATTGTGGTAGGATTTTGTTACTTGAAACATCCACTCTGAAACAGAAGAGCTGCGTAGAAATACAGTGAGAATACCTTGAGTCTGCTCAGGAGCTGCTGAAGTAGTCCAGGCAAGTGGGTTCCCCATAGTTTCTTCCTGCCCATCTGCTTAGTGTCCACTGCATGACTTCTGTAAAACCGTGCCTTTCTCCTCCTCTCCCCCATCATCTAGTGGATCTTCCAGGTGGACACAGAATTCTGCCCAAGCTCCTCTCAGCTGGAATGCCAGCTTTCATCTTTGGGCTGTGTAACTATAGCTCAACGCAACAGTTCAAGTGTATAGGGAAAAACTCTGCTTGTGATACATTTTTATCAGCCTGCTTTAAAAGAATTTGAGAACTACTTTTTACAAACTGACTTAACCACACCATCATATCCTCCAAAATATTCATGTTCTCCATTGTGGATATGAATTTCTGATGCCATATTGATAATTTAGTGTGACAGATGGGTTAACTAGGGGACAGAACATTTCTAGGGTATTAACTAGGGGATACAACATTTCTAAACTTCCAGCTCCTTGACTTCGCAGCTTTAACAAAACCATTGCTGAGTATTTGTTTAATCTGTACATGTGAGTCTGTAAACAGTTCTGCATGTTGACTGAGTAACATACATTAGACTGAGAGCTTCGTGTTGCTTCTCTATGAAATATGTTCTTTTTTAAGGTAACAAATAAATAACTGTAGTTGAACAAGTAGCTAATTTAAGTCCAGTAGTTCATTAGATGTGTAGGTAAAAGAGTTACTGGAGCCTGCAGTAACATAGCTCATCAGCATAAACATTGCAAATCAAAGCATGTTACCGGTGTCTGATGAAAGTACTGTATCTGCATTAAACCACTTGATGAGTACTTACAGAATGCTATAGTGCTGTCTCCAAGTGTACCCTCAACAGCTTTCCTTAAGCAACTTTTTTCTTGCATTGCAGCAGACACACAATGTGGGAAAGATTACAGACAGATTATTTGGCTGTCTTTATTTGTATAAAATATTTTCCTTTTTTATACCTCATTTTACTAGCAGCTATTCCACATTGGCATAAATAGAATAATCTTTTCTACCAATAACCTTACAAATTGCTTTAGAACGCCACACTTCACTGTGTAGTGACACTTGCACTCTGAGCTGCTACAAAACCTCGTTTTGTGAAATAAAACCCATGTTGCTTTACATGGCAAGAGAATGCATACTACATTCATAGCTCATATAGAATTTGACAGTTCAAAACTAAAACAAATTATTTGGAAGGTTAACTCTCTTCTTCATTGACCTTGATAGTAATAATGTTTGTGCCCTGGAATGTAAATGAAACACGTTACCAAGGTCCTTCTCCATCAAAATAAATTAACAGCTTTTTAATTTACCTATTTATGAACTCTAGTTATTTTCAAACATGTAATTTCAATCTACCTAAATCAATTTAACCAGGGACAAGGCTAGGATGTGACTCATTTGCTTCATGCCAGTGGGTAGCATTATGCTGCTGAAGAAAGAAATTCTGACAGATTTGTGTGCCTGAGAACCTTCTTGGCTATTTCCAGTCGACAAAATACACACAGTAGCTAATGTCCAAGCATGGGATCCAGTGTGTGAAAAAGATCTCATCTGAGGGAGATCTCGTTATACAATATACATTATACAATATACTATATATATAAGAATATATATATATAAATATTATATCAATATATAATACACATTATGCATGTTCAAAGCTATTGGGACAATTTCTTCCAATAATTATTCCTTTAAGCCCAAGAGATTATTTTTGATGTACCTCTACTTTGTAACAGCAAGGGTAACCCAAAATATGAAATGTATGTAACTGTAGAAATAAAAGTTGGCAATATAAAGAACTGTTCCTCAATTGACAACAGATAAGAAACGTGATTACATGAAGTCAGTACAGAATCAAACTATGATATCTGTTTTCACTGCTTGGCTCTACAGAGGGCAAGTTGAAAGGGATTCAGTAATTCTGATATAGATGGCAGTCAGCACTTCCTGTAGAGCTTTCAAGCTTTCAATTAGGAAAATTATTCTTGCCTTTACCTTGTTCTGTTTCTTCTTTCGTGGCAGTGAACTGGAATCCTGGCCTGAAAAAATGTTACAGTTTCTGTGTTTGGCATCATGTCAAGCTTTCTTTACATACACTACAGTATATAGATAACAGCAAAATATTAGCTAACGCTGGACTATAACTAAACTACAAGGTGCAAAAATGCCTAGCAAAAAATTGCTTTCATATTTTTGTAATCCATTGTTGCCAAAATCAGAGGTTCTTAACTGTATGCTCAAAGAACAATTTCTTCTTATGTCCACTAGCTTTTCAATAAAATTTACATCACTTTTTACAAGCTTGGAAATGGAAATCAGTATGGCCATATCTGAAAGGATAGGCTAGACTATTAGGAAAAGCTATTTTATTTATGTGTTTTGAATAGAATTTTGATTCACGTCCCTTTATTAAGCAAATTCTTGACAAAGAATACAATACTATAAGGCTCCTAGATGGCAAGCAAGAACAAATATAAATGTGAGAGCTCTTGAACTCAAGCAAAGAAAATGGAGTGATACTTCAGGATGACTTCAGACTGAGGAACATGAACTGCACTTGATTTTAAGACATGTGAAATCATTATGCCACCACGGCCCTCAGTGAAAAACTAGTTAATGTGCAGCTTGGGTTGGGTGGTTCACTTTTCATTTTGAAGGTCCAAAGGCAAAAAATAGTTACATGTCTTGGTGGGTTTGGTTGTGTTCACAACCACGTATTATGTGTTACAAAAAAGAGAGAAATGTTCATATTGTCACGGTTATACAGGATGAGTTTAATGTGAACATGACCTCTAACTAGAGAAGTATGTTCGCAGACTTAAAAATGCTTCATAATTTTAGTTCTGCCTCCCGCATGACCTTGTAGTGTACCTCTGCAGCCTCTTGGCCTGCTCAGTTTGCTCAAAATTGCAGGTTGGTTATAATCTTTACTTCCAAGATTCCAACTAACAACATCAGTCTTGTAGTGCCGTGTCTGCTAAAGGAATTTCATGCTTTCAGATAGTTGTGCTATCAGGGTGAGAAATACTTGTTACCCATACTAAAACCTATTGTTTGATTATAAGAAACATCCATATATTAATATACAATATTCAACAGGTCTGTGGTTCAAGATTATGTTCTTTTCCATGTCCAACTATAAACGAGCACTTTTTTTCTTCTGGGGAAGGGTGTGTAATATTCTGAAGTCAGGCATTTTAAAATAATTTCAGAGTATAAAACCAAACTGTAAGAAATGCAAAATAATTTGGCATTGCTTTTGGTTACTGTATGGAGAACTGAACCACTTGCAGGGATAACAGTAAGTATGAAGTACAAACATTTCTGGTTTTGTAGGTTAATGTCAAGCCCCAGAAATCTCTCGATTATGAACTAGGTTGTTGAAGCTTCCACATTTTTACAGTGCAGTAGCTGAGGCATATTTTCATAGGAATATATATCATAATCATAGGAAGAAACTACTGGAAATAGAAATTGCCTTATTCTTGCTTAGTACTTGAAAACAATGAGTCAGAAAACCAGAAGAGATCAGGAGGTCAAAGAGCAGGGGAGGAAATAACAGGAGAATTAAGCTGAAGGAAATAATTGGGGAAAGTATCGGAAACTGGACAGAAGAGTCAAAAAGAACAACTACATTTTGTAACAATGTCAGGGGATGACAGAGACAAAGACATGGAATATGTTAAGGAATAAGAGGTCAAGAAGGGTTTGATTTGGGAGCAGGAGAAAGGAAGGCAAATGGAGGAAGAAAAGTAAAGGGAAGGTGGGAGGAGATAGAAAGGGAAGGATGATTCCTATTGAACTGATTGAAGAAGTTAATATATCACATGACAGCAGAAGAGGTGGAGATGAAGTGAAACCTGTATATAAGTAGAAAGTGATATTCATTAGGCCCGAAAAATAATTGCTTCATGGCCAGGCTAGGAACCGAGCTGAAAGGGGACAGAATGGATTTGTAGTGAAAGAAATTGATTTGGTCCCAGCTTATCACCCAAGGGCATTCAGACTGAACAGAAATAGGAATGGAATTTGGAGGTTATAGGTCAGAAGAAGAATGAGGAGGAGGAGGAATTGCAAAATATATGCTCATTTAGCTGAAAATAGCTCTATATTGTTTTAAAAGGAACCTCATATTTCATGAAATCCATCAGCTTTGTCCTGACCTCGAAACATAAATCTCTTGTAAAAACTGACCTAGCAGAGAACTAACAGACAATTTACTTTTTGCAGAGTACAAGATGTCCTTTCATTCCCTGGGCAGTGTTGTCAGTGCTATTAACACATTTATCTAAAAGTTTTTATTTCCAACAAAACAAAAATAAGCATCACTTTCAAAGGTTCCTTTAAAAAAAAAGAAAGCCAAATTATCTAAATAACAACAAAACAATCATTGTTTCCTATCACAATGTATACAAAATTCCACTTCTTAAAAATCAAGAAAACTAATTTCATTTTTCTCTCCTAAAACTGTGTAATGTGCAAGGCTAAGTATGCAAATGGAAAGTCTTTGGGCAATTAATAGCAACGAGGAGTTGGATTGTTATCTCATAGAATGTATTCCTGCTATGAAAGTGACTAAGACTCTGCATTGTGAACCAGCCTTGCTTGTACAAGGGGAAGGTATGAATCCAAACCATAAAGACAAGCCTTACTTCCAACAACTTTTCAGGTAATACGTTAAATGCAAAGCATTCCTCAGGCTTTAAGATTCATGGTACTTCTTATACAGTAGGTAGGTAGAGAGTGAAAGCATACAAGATTGTCTAAAGTAATTTCTGCTTTCATATAACAATGCATTTTATAAACCTTCCACTAAAAAATATATATTGATGGAATCAGTGGCAGCATTACAAATGTACTTTCATGGTATAGTAAAAGGCATGCTGGAAGAACTGGATGAAGGAGCCATTTTATATTAAATACATATTTTTTCTCTTAAGTCTTCTAGTTGTTAATGCAGTAATTTTCAAATCATTAAAGATTACTTTTTTTTCAGTTTCAGTTTGCACAGCTCACCGGAAGACCCCTTTGGATATCAAAATTAGGTATTTGTAATGCTTTTCATGTATTTGAATATTTACAGTTTTCATTAACAGAATGTCCTTTTTAACTTAGAAAGGAATGAGAAATGAGCTGATAGCAAAGCCAGTCAAACTTTTTTCCCTAAAAGAACTGACTTGCAGATCTGATCCTGCCAAGGCTGAAATAAGTTTTAATGAATTTTAATATTCTCATTGACTTCCCTTGCGTATGGAGAGTTTCTTTCACATTTGGAATCTCTGCTTCCGTCTTTAATTCTGGAATAGAGGAGCCATTTCAACTTCTTTTCATCTCTTCCCCAAATTATCAAGGCAAATGGGAAATGGTAGCATTTGGGAGTTAAAAGGTATTTACTAGCAGTGCAGTTCTATAGGGTTTCTTTAAATTTGGTTACTAGTCTATAGTTTTTCATCTATCAGTGAAGTAGGGATTGTCAGGTAGGTTAATTTCCTTGAAGATTCAAATTTAAGTGTAAGAAGGTATAGATAAGAAGATTCAAGTATAAGTGTACACACCTGTGTTATTTATTTGGTTGTTATAACTCAAGTACTCTACTTTCCTATTAATACATCAGATGCTTTTATTTTGGTAATGTTAATTTCCCTAACAAAGAGCTATGGATAGTTCTCAAATGAGGTAATATATCATGGATGGAGATAATTTAGAGGTGAAGGACCACACAGAGCAATTGAGGGTATTGGAATCTGCTCCATAATATTTGTTTTCTTTTTGGAAATATACCCAAATTTAATTATAATTGGCTTCAGAAGGTGAAAGACAAACGCCTTTTAAGAAAAGCCCATTTGTGGTTTGGTTTTTTGTTTGTTTATCTCGAAATACACTGGTGTTTCTTTGAAACAGTGGGATCATTTTTAGTTTTACTTTTAGATGCTAGTTGAAATGAGTGTCTGCTTACAATTTTAATATTTTGAAGAGAGAGAAAGTGAATCTCTAAAGTAATCTAAAAGCACTGATTTATTTATTTATATAATCATTAGTGACCAAGGGCAAGACATTTTGTTCGATATGAGGTATCAAGGAGTGTAGTCAAAAGTTAATGATTAAATATATGGTAAGCCTAATAGGTACATAGCCAGTACTGACAAGGTGAACAATAGGGTGTTCGGAGGCTCTTTAAAGAAGATCCAGGAACATGAACTTCAGCATTTGTTTGTTTGCCTTTTACTGACATACTGGGAATGGAATTAATTTTGAGATGAGACAAAAGCATGCAGAAACTAGCGTGTTTGTCTCATGTGAAAACTGTCTGATGGTGCAAGATAATAGTACTTGAGAAAGATTACCTCTCTCAGGGCATTCTTGGTCCATATACAGAATTAAATTTAACATGCAGCCATCAAAAATCAAAACTGTAAGCATCCCTGAGTGGAACAACAAAGTATAATTATAATACTGTGATTTTATGGTTGATTTATTGTCAGAAAGCACCTGGGCCTTCTCCACCAAATTTTACCATTATGGCTGTCTTCTAGCCTGACTGAGTACTGTGCATGGATTCAGTTATACAAACATGTGTTTAAGTACAGCAGTAGTCTCAGAGGTTTTCAGACTACTAAAAGTGTTGAGTATGTGCTTAAGCATTTTGCTGAGTGTCTTTACCTCTCCACAAGCTATAGCTATTGTTTAGGGAATTTGGCATCTCACAGGAAAATGCCTTCTGATCATGTTAAACTGACTAAATATAAAGCAAATAGCTGTTTCTTGATCTGGGGGGGGGGAGCATATATGTTCAGAACTGAGCAGTGAATGAAGTTAACATGCCAAACATAAAGCCAACAAACCAAAAATTTAGTTTACTAACTCCTAAAAAAATGAGGAGAAATATTACCTAGGGAAAGGAACAAAGAGAGCCAGTGTGAGGCACAAGGGAAGATTTGGGATGCAGTGTTATGTCATGTGAAAACTACATAAAAACTCAAAAAAACTACATGATCACTGTAGAAGGGCAAAGCTAATACAAACAGGTCCATTTTCCTTTCCCCCCTGCAAAGAGTAGAAAAAGAAAAATTCTGCTCCCCTGTGCTACCCTCTGGGTATTATCACCTAACAAATTCTTTTGTTATTGCAAAGCCTTATGACATCTGGGTGTTCTTCAGCTTTCCTACATCCTTCCAGTGGCTTAGAGACAGATTTATGTAGCTTTTGGCTTCTTGCAGGAGAAATATCAAATTGCTTCAGGGTAGTAGGGTGTGTTCTGCAACTTGTTGTCTGGGCAATCTGCAGAATATTCAAGGCCATTCTGGCCTAAGGTTTTTATCAGGGTTGTCTGTGATTGTATTGGCCTGTGCCTAGTGACCAGGGGGATCCCTTCCATGCTGTCAAGTAGTTCATTTCCTTGCTCTGATACAGTTCCTTGATAAGTATTGCAAGTCCTGGGACTTGCTCATTTCATTCTTTGCGTTTCAAAACCATATTGTTATATGGGGTTGGTTACGTAGAAAATTGTAAAGTTATGCAGAATTGCCTGACTTTGCTTTAAACAAGGTAGGTTGAACTAAGAAGGAAGATGAATTAGGCTGCCCTGCCCAAAAAGGGTCGAATCCTCTACTTTTTGTAGTAATCCCATAACTTTGGTTCTCAGGGCGAAGGTTTTTTCCACACTCTACCAAAAATTTCAGACCAGGTCAGTCTTCAGTAGTACAGACCAGCAGCAGCCAGCAGTCTGGCCAGCTCAGTGCTGTCCTTGTAGCCTACAGAGGTTGAAATCCTTCCTGCAAGGTTCTTGACCCAGCTGAACTGGGCTGTTTTGTCTTGTCTTCTTAATCTTAAGATTGTACGTGCCCTTGCCCACCCTCCTACAAGAGGAAATCCCAACATCCCTCATAGGTTTAGCAGGACTGCCATCTGCAGTGCGGGGCTGCCTGTTACCTTCAGGCAGAAAAGCATGCTAATATGGGACCCAAGTTTGAGTAGGCCCAACTCATGTTTCTCTGCCTAGTATTGCCTCATGGGTATACTCTTGTTCCACAGGCAATAGCTGACAGCTGATAATTTTTTTGTGGTTTCTTCATTATTTGAAAGGAGTTAGCCACTTCTTTCTGGGTACTGTAATAAAAAAAATAAAATAGGAAGCTATTATTTGTATTTATTATGTTAAATCAAAAAATTCAGACCATGAAGTTTTCTGTTTATGTTTTTAAGACTAGTGTAAGTAAAGTGCAGTTTTTAATAAACAGGCTTGTGGTACAGAATATGCCAAATCAATATTCTCTAGCAGACTTCCAAAAGAGATGTTCTTGGACTGCTGCAGCACAACCTTTTGCCTCCTGCCAAGGTTATTGTCACTATCAATGACAGTATCTTTCAATATCTAATTTAGTTACATTGCTTAAGACTTCAGAAGGTTTCCAGGCAGCACAAAGACCTAGAACCCTATTAAAAATGTCTCTTAGTCTCTGTGTGCCATGTCCAGGCTGGAGCACACCATCGTCCTTTGTTATTCTTGTGCCCTAAGTTACGTGTTCTTTGTTATGGTTAGTCATTATGCTGACCTACTGAAGGTTTTCACACAGCCTGGGCATCAAAGGCCTCACTGGTTTTGCACAGAGTGATATAGATCTCTTAATTGCTACTACGTAGGAATCTAAATTTGGATCATCTCCCCTCTTCCGTTGTGTAATACATGACTCTGTAGCCCAGCATCTCAGGTATGGGTGATCCTTTGACAGTATAGATACTGTGATGTAATATCACATGACATTGTATTCTAAAGACTTTACGTTTCTATATATTATAAAATGATAGCAATTAAATTGTTAATTTGTTGTTTATTCACACATTCAGTTTTATGCCCATACTGGTGTGACTAGACTACACTGTGTTACCCAAAGTAAATATTTCTGCCTCAATCTTTTACTCATATAAGTAATATAATTTATGTCTGTCATAAGCATATGTATGGACTTTATCCAGTTATTATTTGGTGCACTTTAGTTTGTAACCTAAAATCCCCAAATAAATCCAGAACAGCTATATGCAACAGAGTTGGAGCTTGGCTTTCTGGAGGCACTGGGTAAGGAAACAGGGGATGTGTTTGTGGGTGGATACAGCTTGAGAAAGGCATACATGCCTGCAAATACAGATACATGCCTATACATGAGGTGGTCTGATTTCATTTAGGGCTACCAAACATAAAAAATCCTTATCTTAGTATTTTAATTCTGTAACACAGGAAGTGTTTTTGCAACTAGCAAAAAACATAACAAACCAAACCTAAACAAAACAAAACAAAACCTCCAAACAAACAGCAAAAAAAAAAAAAAAAAATGGGAGTGAAACATGGAACAGTAAACAATTTAGAATTGTTACCGAATTCACTTGATTATGTTTAAATAATCCAGCAAATACTGTCAACTGACAGAAAATACAGTTAACAGTCTTGCAGTCCTTGGGCCATGTACTACTTCCTCATATTTGCTTAAACAACTCCATTTAAGAGTACCTTTACTTTTTCGTTGAATAAGTTCTATGCTAAAGAGATACTGCTTTGGGGTTTAGTGGGATAAATGCAGTATTAATAGTAGTGGCAGGTGAGCCACATTAAATATATTATCAAACATATTTCTTTGTAATAAGCCATCCCCAGAGCCCTCTACAGAGGGTGGCACTCACATGAACGGGGGAGGCACTTGTAGCTTCAAAGAATTTTGTAAAACAAGATGTTGAAGAAATCTTGGGGGTTATATTTATTTATATTTATTTATAAAATAAATAGTATTTTATAATACCTTATAAAAACAATCTTAAGCCATTAGAACCAAAGGAGAACTTAGACAGTCCTGTAATTTAATTCTGGAAATCAACCAAAGTCTCAGAGTTACAAACATTTAGTTCCCATGGCAGTTCAGTAATGCAAAGATGAGACTTTTAAAAACACTCAGGGTTGCCTGATTTCTCTTCTACTGAAGTCAGCATTTTTCAAGACATAAGCTAAGACCCAGTCATATAGTCTGATCTTTTGAAGTACTGCAGGTAACATAAAAGTGACAGTGTTTATTCAAAATACTACAGACTTCAATCCTCCAAGCTCCCTTATGAGTTGGATATTATTGTCTCTGCATTGTTAGTAGGGAGACTGAACTGTGACATAAGTCAGAGACCAATCCAGGATTACAGGTCGGAAGTTCTTGACTTCTAACCCTGTATTAGCTCCAGTAATTCCAGTCGCCTCAACAATAATAGCTTGGTATCCACTGAGTAGAAAGGTGGAAACAATAAAATGAATATTTAGTTTAACTAGTCCTCAGTTCCACTAATGTGAGATTTTTTCAGTTACCTACTTCGTTGTGCTTTTCCTAGTCCAGCTTTAAATTTCACCCATAGGTGAACATTACCATTCCCCTTAAAATATTTTAAGAGTAAAAGAAGGTGTCCAGCCAATGCTTACTTTCCCTGTTCTGTGAGGTTATGCTTACTTACAGTGCTGGTCATGTGCCAAATACTGTCCAAATGTCCATCTTTCAAATACCTCCTAGTCTCTCTTCAGTCTTTTTTGAACAGTACTTGTCTGCCTGCCTCTTTTTTTCAAAATCTGGTTTTTGAGGGTCCTCTTTGCTTTTCTTACCATTTTCAGTGATCTGTTCAAATGGTTTACTATTCATATTTGCAAAGCAGAAAAATGAAAGGAGATTATTGTTTTTTCCAACAGGCCAAGATAAGGGTATTATCTGTAATATGCATGGAAGATAGCAGTTAAAAGGCCAGAAATCACATTGGTATTTTTTGTTGTTATTTCTCATTGCAAGCTCACGTTTAAGAGAGAGCACTGGGTAGATTAGAAGACAGTAGAAGGGATTTCATCTCAAGCAAGAATTGCTTTGCTGTTAGGATGACTTAACCTCTTTGCTTCCTTTTTACCCAGTCTTAGGGGCATTGCAAGATTCAGTATAAAAGTACTTTAAAGAAGTTTCTTACCATATACTTGTCATTATTTAACCCAGCCAGCAACCAAGCACCACACAGCTGTTTGTTCACTCCCCCCACAGTGGGAAGGGGAGGGGGGGAGAATTAGGAGACTAAAAGTAAGAAAACTTGTGAGTTGAGGTAAAGACAGTTTAATAGGTAAAACAAAAGCTGTGCATGCAAGCAAAGTAAAATAAGGAATTCATTCACTGCTGCTGACTGGCAGGCAGGTGTTCAGCTATCTACAGGAAAGCAGGGCTCCATCACACGCAATGGTTACTTGAGAAGATAGGTGCCATCACTCCAGAGGTCCCCTGCTTCTGCCTCCAGCTTTATATGCTGATCATGACATCGTATGGTATGGAATATCCCTTTGGGCAGTTTGGGTCAGCTGTCCCAGCTGTGTATCCTTCCAACTTCTTGTGCACCCCCAGCCTACTTGCTGGTGAGGTGGTGTAAGAGGCAGAAAAGGCCTTGACGGTGTAAGGACGGCTCTACAGTAACTAAAACATCCCTATATTAGCACCACTCTTTTCAGCACAAATCCAAAACACAGCCCTGTGCTAGCTACTGTGAAGAAAATTAACTCTATCCCAGCCAAAACCAGCACAATGCTCAAAGGAACTGTTTAGGTGCAAAGAAAGGCAAGTATCAACTCTGTTTGATGCCTGTGTAAGTTTAAGCAGAAGGTGCAGAAGAAGGAGAGAAAGCACATCAGGAAGGAGAAAATTAAACCAGGGCCAGGGAAGGAATGTATTTGGTTTCTGTGGTGTTTTATCTTCTCTTTGACTCTTATTGGTTTCTCATCTTATACAGACTTAATTTTCTGATACATAGATTGAGATTTAAGAAAACAGTTAACAGAGTTGTTTCATTTATTGATATATATATCCATGTACCTGAATGCACCCCTAATATTCCTGGTTTAGTCTGTCAGGTTGTTCTGTTCATAAAGCAACATTTCAGATTGAATCCTAAAATCTCCATGTATCACAGAGCTTTGCTGAAGGCTGACACTGCTGTGGATTGTGTTACTGTATTCTAGGGGAATTAATTTTGTCTAAGAGCCCACACTTCAGTTTTTCTTAAGACAGACCTTATAGGCAAAGTGCTGATTTTTGTCAAAAGGAAAAGAAACTGACAGTCAGCTTTGCCAGAGTATGTTGAACATGCATAGTTAATGTCACTGTAAAATATAGATTAGAAAATTGTCTGCATACTTCATAAGTGATAGTAGAAATTGATTAAAGCAATTGATTGTACCCTGTGCAAGGAGGTATTTATGGTCATTACATTAATGCCAAAAAGCACCTGTCAGCTTCAGAAAGGGCATCTGCTGATTTGTTGACAGGCAATTTCAAGTTCTCTTTTTACAGAAACTCATATTAAGGGCTTTCTTGAAGTCGATGATCTTTAACAGATATTTCCTTTTTGCCAGATGCTGAAATGCAATTTTAGATACATCATGTGGTGTTTTCTTGATTTGTTTAAAATTCATGCTGAGAGATGCTGAAACAATCATTCTGTGTAGCGATGTCTTTTATGCTGTCCTTTCCTATCCATGAATGTAGTTATGCTCTCATCTGTTCACCAAAGCTACATTTACATGCACCTTCCTGCCCAGAATTCCCTTACATCTGCTTTGTTTAAAAATAAATAAAATATGTTTAGTGGGACCTGCTAAATTCTGCATTGGATCATTCAGCAGAGAACTTCAGTGTTTCCATGTTAAGCAGCTTCCCTCTTTTGGGATTTCTGTGAGATCTGTGGCATTACAGAAGTTTGATACAGAAAGAAGAAAGGGAAATAAATCCCCTTTTAGAGATAGATTGACTACAGAATTGAAGATGGAGCTGCAGGAAATGGACAAAGGGACTAGAAGAATTCTCACAACCTAACTGCAGTGTTGCTCCCCTGAATTAATCTAGCATAAGTTTGCCTTCTGTAGGCCCCTCTTTAGATGTCTAATGCAGCCTGTTTAAAGAATATATTGCAGTATTAGGTGTTCAGTGGCCAGGCTTCCATTGTCAGTTAGAAAAAATAGATGAGGCACATTTTGGATAATGATGTTCTGTGTTGAGGTAGAGTGTGTCCCTACCTCAAGAAGATTCAGACATTTGTTATGTTTTCTAACTCTGCTTTTGTTTCTTCTGGGCCATGGGTAGTACAGATTGCTTTTGTTTTATAGTCTTAGCTAATGTGTTTGCAAATTACAATGAAAGACTCCCAGAAAATTACACTATACATCAGCTGAGACAGAACAAATGGTTTTTCCCTTCAGACTGCTCCAGCGTGCTGTTTGAGTGCAAATCAGTAGTTTTTATGAAGTGGCTAAAGTTTGGTCTGCATAAGCTGTATTTCAGAGAATCTAATAATCAACAATTACAAAGGTTTCCTGAAGATGGATAGGAAGATTAAATCAAGGGCGGTTTACGTTAACATTGACAAGGGAGATACATTGCTATGTGGAATACTTAGCTTGATTAGTGAAAGTAGCCTAATTAAAATACTTGCCATATGGGGTTTTTTTAGGGATTTCAAATAGACATTTCTTGAATTTTCCTTGATTCAGAGATGCTAACATTAAATGTGACACACGAGATGATAATTACAAGGTAATTATTTGATTTTCACTAAATAGACATTTCCATTAGATTCCTTCTGGCAGTATCTAGCTGAGGAAGTTGATTTTATAGCCAAATACAATATCAAGATGTCTTTTCTTTACTCAACTATGTAAGGAACAATAACGATAACAACCTTTTTAATGTTCCTAGCCATCTGTACCTCAACACTTTGCAATGTATGATGTGCTACTTTTTGATTAGGCTATCAGATTTGCTGAATGTGGACTTGGTGCTTCCTTTTTTCCTTTCATGTAGACTTGCAAAACCATCATTTGCGTTTCATCCTGCTTTTTGTAATAATATCTTTGCATGTAATCTGCAAGGATTGGCTGTTAAGCTCTTCTTTCACAACCCAGGATGACACCTGTGATTAAAAGGTCTGCCTGCATTCCCCAGTCTCTAGGTTTTTTCTTGTAGTTTCAAGATGAAAAAAGTCATGATGCTTCAGAGTTTCATCTCTAGGACTGCAAAATCAGACACATTTGTCAGGCATGTGCACATACTGTGTAAAGAAATGTTTTAAGATACTGAAATAATACCTGTAGATGATGTTATGCGATTATGAATTTAGACCCAAATCCCAGCAGCAACGGGCTAGTTTTAACTGTTTAAGCTTTTTACTGTGCTTCCATAAGTGTGAAGATGAAATTTACTGTAGATGGCAGCCCTACCCAGTTTGTTGACCAGGGAAGGAAGCCAAGGTGGTGAGGTGGCATGTTACTATATGCCACTAACTATGGAAAGTGACATGACTTAGCTGCACTACACTGAGACATCACCTATGCTTGGTTAAGAGTTCTGATGACTAAATGCCCTCCCTTGCAGAGCCAGCCAGGTGATGACCATTTATCTAAGGGGTATGAGATATTTCTACTGAACTATGCTGCTACTGCTGGGTTGGCTTTGCAGCTTCTGAGAGTGAAGGTAGCATTTGTAATGGTGAGCGCTTACATACCCACCCAGTGCTTTTCACAGGCTGTTGTGATTTCTCAAGGTTCAGTCTTGTCGTTTTGGTTATATGTTTTTTCAGCAAGTTGTAACCTGACTGTGAACTCCAGTTGGCATTACTCGTAGCGTTCACTTATTTTATACCCAAACAATTCTTCTGTCTACTATTTTTTTGTTTGGTTTGGTTTATTTGTTGCAGTCCGTGTGATTGCTCCTCTGTGTCTCGGCAAAAGGAAAAATGGTGAAGAACCAGAAAGATTTACTGACTGGTTTTCTCATTCCTTGTGTTTAAGGACCAGTGATATTGATTAGTGCATCTTTTTTACTTCTGTAATGGTGCTATATACTGCCCCTTCCAGGAGACACTGCTGTCGCTACGGTGGCAGTCACTGAAATAATAATGTTCTGGACAGTACTAAGTAAGAAAGACACTTAACAGTGTCAGGAGTAGACTGTGACAAATGCAACAAATGTGACAAATATGAATATAGCAGACCAGGATATTACAAAAAATGGACTGCTCAGTTCTCTTAGTTTTCAGTGGCATCTTCAAAAATCCTGTTATTTTCATGCTAATCCATTTTATTTTTTTGTTTTTTAGATCTTTGTACTACAGAACTGTAATTTATCACAATGCAGTTTTTAACAATTGCTTAAGTTTTGGGGTTTTTTACTAACTGTAAGGAGGGGTAATATTCCAATATGCTGAGGAAGGCAAAGAACATGGTACAAGATTAATTCATATTTTCCAACAGACTTTGATATTTATACAACAGACTCATAATAGCAATCAATTCTTCTGACAAACGTATCAAAGACAGAAAGAGCATATTTAATTTTTAGACATAAATAATTAGAAAGCTGGAAACATTTTTTGTTTTTTAAGTAATTGCTCATTATTTTGTGATCCTAATGTCTAGCCATAAGATTGTAAAGTATTTCCAGTAACAATGGTATAACTGTTTGCTTGCTGTTTTCTTGTGATAGAGTTAATTTAATGCTAAACCAGAGCAGAGTGATTAGAAACATTTTTTTGGTAAATCAGTTAATAAAGTATATGTTGTAACTGGAAGGAAGTCTTTGAAGTCTTCAAGTATGCTTCCCTTATTTAGTCATCTTGTTATTAAAAATTCTAGTATCAGTACAAAAGATCGGTGCTCTCCAGTTTGGTTATTAATTTTGAGCTTTTCATTCTTTGCTGCTGCTGACCACAGAAAGGAACCATGTATCATGTCTTCCTGTAAAGAAAAATCTGCATTGAAGTTGATATTTCGTTATTTTATTAGTTTAAAATGTCTTTCAACAAAAAGGAAAAGCCAGCTGTGACCATAAGAGTAGTGAAATTTCACGTGATGGTTCAAAACAGTAGTCATGGGATATGAAGCTCCCAGATAGTTACAGAAAGGTGAAAGGAGCAAAGAGCAGTTGGTATAGAACAAAGAATGTTGCATGGTGGGCACAGAGCAAGCAGTAGTAAAATGAATGTGACAGGTCATGGATAGCAGATATGGAAATTCCTGTGCCTGTTGTTACATGATTTGTTTTGCCGCTTACCAGAAATCTGAGCAGTATGTAGGCTGTTACTTCCTGATTTAGTAAAGGAAGAGGAGAACAGTAACTTCATTTTGTCTGTATTTAGACTTGGTAAACTTTCAAATTTATTTTTAATAATTTTCATTAGGAGAATTAAAACATCATGAATAAAACTTACAGTACATAAAAGAAAATATGGGCTAACTTTATACTAATGGTGAATTATCATCTTTTAGTGTATGTATCCAGATGAACCTCAGAATAAGTCTGTTTAGGGTCTTCTCTTACTCTAAAAAGTTGCCTTTGGAGGGATGCATTTGAACAGCCAGAAAATAGTAAAGTTGTTGCCACTGCAAGTCTGTTTAGGGTAGGTTAGAAAGGTTATTAGAACAACTCATCCCTAGATTACACTGCTTAATCTGCTGAGGTGCTGATACTCAGTATCAGGTATTATGGGTGAATTGCTTGCCCACATTAGTGCATTTTTGTAAAGCAGAATTGAAAAATAAATTAAAAAACCCTCATGCCAAATTTCTAGAACAAAAAGATCAGCAATGTTATGTAATGTATAATCACTTCCTGCAGTGGATATTGCAGCAGGTTCTCTCGTCCTGTGATAAAAGCAATTAGATTTTGAATCTCCAAACACTGGAATGCAGCCAAGGTGTATTGAAGGTACTGAAGTTCTTCGAAGTGTTTACAGTTAGATGGCTGATGTCTGTTCCATAAAATACACCAGCTATTAATGTAAAGATCTATGTTATCTTTCTAGGAAGGATTTGGGAGACCGATTAAAAACCTTCACTGTGCTTTTAAATAAATCTTGGTCTATAACTGTAACAAGAAACCTAAGTATGACTTCTGAAACCAATTTCATTAGGAACCATTTTTTTACCATTTCATATAATCCAAGGAATCTAGTCTAAATAGTGTTACAAAGGAACTCATAGAAAGCTGGATGTCTTTTTTCTAGAATCACTCAGAAAATAGCGGTGGCTCTGTTATCTTTTTGTCTAGGAAAGCCTGAAAATATTTGGGATTAAATTTTATGAAATGCAATGTCAGGAGTGCTGGTTGTTTCAGCTGAAGGCTTGAAAACTTTGACTTAGGAAAATGAAGTTACACTCTGATGTATTAAGTTTTTAGGGCTTTTTATTGCTAATAAATGTTAGCAGTATTCTCGTGTCTTTATTTTTACAAACGGCAAAATGTAGGCTTCATGTAAAGTTTGAATTTGCTGCTGTTTTCTAAGAAAACGGCAGATGCCCAGCAATCACAAAGCAGGAATGACAGGCTATGCACTGTGAAGATTCTTCCCAGAGAACCTCCACAGTTTCTACACGGCAGATGCAGCAAAGTGGTTGAAGTGTCCCTATATAGTAGGAACACATCTAACATCTACTTTAAATGGTCTGTCATATGCAAAGTTTTCCTGGGAATCTGTTCCACATTTGGTGTACATCCACATCTGTGGCACACATGACATCCCATTTATACAGCAGGACTACAGTAGTGAAATGGGTGTTAGTAGAGTAAGAGCCATATATTGTCCTGGACAGTTGCCAAGGGACATGCTAGTGCAGCCTGAAATTCTGATAATCCTTTGGCATTTCTGAGTATGGCCAAGAGGTGTTGTAAGAACATAAGCTCAAGTTGATAGATACTGATTTGTGACTGTATTGTCACTGGATGTATTATCACTGTTAATAGGTTTTCATGAAAGAAAAGAGAATCTTTTAGTGCCCACTGATTCATATGATTGTTTATTGATCATGAAGTTTATGATAGTGACCTAAGTGTGGTTTATTGAAATATCAGAGTGGATGGCTCTTTAAACATCAAGCCAAGCGTGACGATAAAGCAGAAGCTGGAAAAGGTTCTTGATGACAGCAGATCTGAATGCACCAGGACACAGAACAAAGGAGGGCAGCAAGACATGTTCTGGGCAGTGCTAGTAGGCGAAACAGAAGCTGAGAATGTGAGAAGCATCACACAGCTGGGAGAGAGATGCATGGGCACTTGAGGAGCAGCTAGCACTTCCTGAGGGTTAGTAGCTACACTTTAGCCTGTGTATAGGTTGTGTGTAGCAGAAACACAGTATGTCAGATGAGCATGTAAAGTACAAGCAAGACTAGCCAGTTTCCTATGGAAAAAACAACCAGAGAGCATCCATGGAGTTGAAACCAGATCTTTAATCTGCTAAGAACTGGAATTTTGAGGAAGGCATGGGTGAGCAAAATCTTTGAACATTACGCAGCCAGTAACTAAATACAAGTGAACAGAGGCCAAAATAAGCAGCTTCACTGCTAGCATTCTAAAGTACTCCCAGAAACAAGTTCTGGAATAAGAGTCCTTCACTAAGCAGATAAATCCCCAGAGCTGAAAACATTGCTTGACTTGAACCACATGGGTCACAGAGTGGGGATAGCCAAGCCACAGACTGAATGGGCAGAGGCAGCACGCTCTAAATACTGTTTTTACCGCTAGTGGCCACAGTGACACTGCATGTGTATTCTGTTGAATTGTAGGCTGAAATACTTAAAATGTTGTGTGTCAAGACCTAAAAAAAGCTTGCAAACAAGTTAATATCTGCAAATTTAAATGGCTGTCCAAATGACAGCTCCACTGTATAGGTATTCTGTATTTACATACTGTGCTGAATAAATGCTCATGTGTATGAATGAGGATGGAAGAATTTCTCCTGCTCCATCAGGAAGTGTGTGGTACAATCAGTATCTTTTCTTTTTCATTCTGTTCCTCAAAATTTCTCCCTTGTCTTAAAAAATGGTTCCTTGGCTTTGTTTATCTTTTCTGTTTCATTTCCTGTTTCAATAGTTATTTTCTTTCCCTTAGGAAACCCAGTAGCATGCATCCATATTTATCTATTTCCACACTTACTCCCTATCCTGGTTTTTCTTCCTAGTTTTGAGAGGACAGAGGATCTGGTAAGAAGCTCTTATAGGCAGAAGTTTGCCATCTCTCTTCTTTGTACACTGACACCTAATGGCAGGCACACATCTGAGAATTATTTTTTTTCTAAAGCCTTAAGTTGTGTTAAAACCCTCTGTACTGTTGTAGTCCAAAGTGTGAGAGCTGGTGGGCATATTTTTGTGTGGTACTCACTGTGTTAATCACATTCTGTATATAGTCTGAGAGGCTTTCTAGAATAGGGGGTCCATAGAAGTGCTTAGCTTTCCTACCACTATGAATTCCCTTATCAGGCTTTTTATGAAATTTGCAATGAAGGTGACAGTAAGTATTTTTTTTTCTGATTTGCTTATTGGCCAGATAACTTTTTATTCTGGATTTCAATTTACAGAATATCAAAAACTACTGAGCCTCCTTTCATTCATTATTCTGCAGCTTCTTTCTTTGTGCACAGTCACCTCTACCATGATGTGTACCACTTTGTCACATAATATGTATATTTTTTTTTCTCTTCTGTACTGTTCTCCATCATTTCTTACTGGCAAGGAAGCAGGGTGATGGGTGTGAGGGGAAGAATGCTGTCACCTAATGTATGGTAACTTAGAGGAGTGCTACTTAGGGTTTTTTGGTTTGTTTTTTGTTTGTGGTGGTATATTTAAAATTAGTTTCTGTTTTATTATATTACAGGCCTGAATTCAGTCAGTAATGACCTCAGTAGTGCCTGTTTTAATGTAATCCCTGCTTGCTGACTGCTGTTCCAAGAATAAAAATCTAAGCCAAAAGATTTAATGAAATCCTTTGAGATTAGTGCTCACTGGGCTGGGGAAATTGCATATCAACCTTTTCTCTGTACTCTAACCATACAGTTTGGTATTTGAATAGGAGGGTGTCCAAGAGAGACAACTCTGAGTTCATCAATAATTTACATTTTTGTTAGTTGCAAACCTGGTATTTGGGATTCTGTTGCCATAGCAATCCATCTGGGCCTGAACGGATAGTGTTTTAAGTGGTGGTTGTATAGGGATTCACAGTGTGTGCTTTAAATCCCTTCTAAACTAATCCTCAGATCTGTTCTGTGACTTATTTGAGGATTCGACAAAATCAATGTTACTCACAGTAAAAAGTTTATGCTGAGCAAATTAAGCCCATAAAATATTAGAATATGCATATAATTGAGGACTGTAAAGTTCATAATGTATTACAATTTCTGTTTCAATATATGAAGCAATTAATAAATGCCCACAACTCCTTTTTTTTTCCAAATACATTTAATTTGTTGCACATTATGCAACTAGAAATTATCCAGACTCTGTACTGGTTATTAGCTAATTTAAATTTCATAATCGAATGCTAGCCTCATTTTCCCAGATGTCAGTTCTGTGTTTTACAGGATGTCAGTCTATTCATAATACTGTATAACTTCCACTTCCAATTAATCTGATTTTCTCTCTTATAAATAATTATAAAGCAGAGAATAAAATTTGAAATTCCTACTTTTATTTCTAACACTACTGGAACTGAGTTTTGAGATTGCACTGCTAAATTCAGTAGGCTAAACACCAATTGTTTTTTATTTGAAGTTTGTTTTACATTTTCCCATTCTGCCACCCAAAATTTCAAAATGGTTTATTCAAAAACTCCCAGATATACCACATAAATAGATGTCCTCAGGTTTGAAGGATGATCAATAAACTCTTCAGCAAACCTGGGCTAAGTTTCACCTCTGTCAAAACCAGAAACCTTCTGAAACTGATTTCCAGACCTTTCAGTTTTCCATAACAAAAATGTTGTCCAGTTGTGCTCTCAGACTGTTACTAAACCATAATGACGATGTATTAGCAGCTATTTGTTACTCCAGAGTATAAAGGTTCAGTTTGCAAAATTATTCCTCAATGTTTGAAAGGGAAAAATATTCAAATAACAGCCATATGCTCTACTAATGAGTGTTTAGTCCATAATCCTAAACAGACAAAAATTGTTTCTTCATGGAGTTTGCAAAAGATCACAGGTTCTTTCTGACTGTAAAAATAATAATAGAATAAAAAAACTCCAGATGGCCTAAGAGATCCCGAGAAATCTTTAATTATCATGCAGCTTGCCTTTTGTCTTCTATATTACAGTTCACAATCAATAGTGAAGCATTTAATAGAAGGAGCCTATTTTTGCCATGATTCTGTGATGCTAAAAGCATTCTTTATCACCTGTAATAAATGTACATCTACTCTGTTTCTATATGAGTTTTGTAAACAAGAGTTTCCTGAAAAAAACTGCAAAGAATCCCTTATTTGTAGTGTAGTAGGGTTTAATTTCATGAGCAAAGATAGGCATGTGTATTCTTCAACTCAGTGTGGCTGACTGAACTTTGTTTATTTTAGAAGTCCAGTCCCAGTTTAATGGGACTATTTCCATAATTGGTTACCGCTAAAGGTAACTGGTAACAGAGAGCTTAGAATTAAATAAAAAAGGCTTTGTTTTGATTGCTTTTGCTTATCATTATGACTAACTGAAGTAAGAGCTGCAGATCATTTACATGATTACTTAACCTAAAATTACATGCCCTAAAGTATCTTCTGTAGATACCATTTGTTAAATATAGATTATGCCTCAAAGGGATATTACAGATGTATTCAGGCATATCAAAATGTGGTTCTGTTGGTATTTCCAATGGTTTCATTACACAAAGTCTTCCCTTGCAAATATTATTGAAATTAAAAGGGAGCCTTGGAAGATACTAGCGGTACGACAGATTCTATTTGTAGCTTTGGAAATACAGTTGTCACTGCAGGGGATCTCCTGCACTGAAGACCCACAGGAATCCATAACCAAGGGTGAATGGATTGATCTTCCAACACATCTCATAAAAAAATAGCCTGTGTTTAATATAAGTGATAGAAACACGGTTGAATTTCTCTGGTAAAATTTTTTGGTCTTTCTCTACAAAAGCAAATCTTTCCTGTTTATTTCTCTCTATATATTTTAGCTCTGGAAACCTTTGCAAAAAGTGCTGGCATTTAGTCTCCTTGACAACTGTTGATTTTTATTGATTGTTTTTGACTTATGTATTCCAGATCTGCATTATGTTTTTCATACGTTTTGGAAACTCCATCTGTCAACTTCAAGGGAACAGGCAGGCTCTCTGTTTGCACTTAATGAAGCACCACACTACTCCTGATTTTGTTTAAAATTGCTTCTCTAGCACACAACCTGTATTTTTGTTCAGTTCTTTTCAATTAATACTCAAGTAAACATATGTCCTTTCCATTTTCTGTCTTTGCAGGAGAACAAAATAGTTAATCTACTGAAAGGCTTAGTAATATTATGACACAGCTTGACACAGACAGCTTAGAGAAACGGGGGAAGATTGAGACAGTACTGCGGAGCAGGTGTGACTTTGTGATTAATTTCTCTAAGGCACTTGCAGTTACCTCTACTCAAATGCAAGATGTACACAGAGTCCTGAACCAGAACCCTGGCTCTGCACCCCGAGAGAAGGTTGAGATTAGAGCTTTTAATTGAAACCTGCCTCTGAGTATCTGAATTTCAAATCCCTTAGTTTGGGAGGGCTTGAATGACAAGGAGAGGCAAAGTTTTTGTTGACTCCGTTTAAGAGGTATTTGAGTAAGTAGTTCACATTAAGTCTGTCATGGCCTGTACCAGGACATTTTATACAGCTAATAAGGAGCATGGAGCTATGTAAGGCCTGCTAAGACTATTGTCAGATGTATTACAGACTCTGGGAAGGAAATTAGTTGATCCCACAGCTGTGTTTTACACCAGCATCCAAATTATTCTAAACCCTTTGGAATAAGGGTTTCATATCATTGTCCAGCTAACTTCGCATTATTCAAGTGCTCCATAACTCCTCAGTGATGTCTAGGACATAGTGAAATAGACTGTTACATAAAAAAGCTAATCCCTACAGTTCAAAAAAGTTTAAAACGTAATAACAGTGTAATATTGTATGCTTCAGATTCATGGGCTATGTAGCCTTCAGCTCCAAACAGCTGTTACTTGTTGCCTAACAGGTTTCTTCAGTAGAGTGACATGCAAGTGAGTGATCCCTGGGATATCATAGATATTGACATTACTATACAGAAGGCAATACTAAATTTTTACTAAAAAAAGGAAAAAAAATAGATATTTTTTTTAATCTGTTATATTATGAATCCTTTATTATTTGAGTCATGAAAGATGGTAGCCTGATTAATTTAGAGTGAGATGCTGTATGGAATCATGAATTACCTTTTTTTAAAGACCAAAGTGTTGATGTGGTATAGTTTGATGGTTTTAGATAACAGCAGGTTCATTTTTGTCTGACAGAGTTGATGTAAAATCAAAAATGCATTTACCTATCTTTGTAACTGTGCATTTGGCTCCCTGTTTTAACTTCATCAAAATTGGTCATCTTTGCATTTAAGTGCCTTCTTCACAGCTTGCTTCTACCTGCTTTTCTGTGTCAATGTTGTCCTTATTGCAAACCTTACTGCCCATCAATCCCAATTTTCTTCCTTCTCTCATGTAGCCTTTATTGATGAAACTAGTTAATAGTAAAAATCTGCAAAGCCAGTATGCGGTGTTCCTTCAAATCCTGCCTTTAAACTCACCTCTGTTGTGATGCCTGTAAACTGAACAAGAAGGGCTAAGCAGCTGCTGTGCTGTGATCAGTGCTTATTATGCTAATTGTCTGCATGAAACGATATGACTCTCCTCCAGAAATGGTGGGGGAGGCTGTGGCTATCCTCAGAGATATATGTTGCTTCTTCCTTAACTCCTCAATCTAATGGGATAAACAACCCAAGATCTAATACAGCATGAGAATTTAATTTTGACCAGAGGATTGCCAGCCTCACAGTTGTAAAGCCTGTCACCTTCCCTGAACTGGGGAGAGCTGCAGGTGCCCAGATGTGATTCAGATGCCCAAGATTTGGTATGAGGTTTCAAAAGAGATTTGTCCCCTCAACCTGTGGATTTCCCATCTCTGCTGCTATTGTAGTACCTAAAACTGGAAACTTTGCCTTTTAAGGAAAAGGAACAATGTGGATTTTTCTTCTGGACAACTTAACAAAAAACAAAGTCCTTAAATCTTGGAGTAAGCCAAAACTAAATATGAAAATGGCAAACTTCTATGGCACAAATGAAACGAGGTAATTTTATGTAGGTGATAAATGCATGTATTTGTTTTTCTTACAGAAACGTGGAGTCCTGAATAAACAAGAAGAGAGTTAAGCAGACAGTCGGTATTGTGAACAGTAAGTGACCAGATTATGTACTCTGAAGCTGATTTTTAATTTTTTTTTTATTTTCAGTTTTTTAACATGTCTAAGAAATGCAATGAGCATTTCTGCCTTTTATCCAACTCAGTGTTGTTTCACAGGGGTAGACTTTTATTAATCCTATGATAATTTTAGGTAAGAGGCCCAGATAATCCACACAGTGTGTTTTCATCACTTCCCATACTGAATATTTTGCCTTTTTCTTCTCAGTAAAAGTGAATTGTAATACTAGAAAGTACCAAGATAAAAACTGTATTACACTGAGAATTGCTTACACCTGAAATTTTGCAGAAAACCACTTAGGTTTATTAGCATAGTCAGCCATCCTGTGGGTCAGCACATGAGTAAGAGAGTTTTACAGGTTTGTCTTAACCACTTAATCACTGACTAATTGTTTTGAACTGCCCTGGTCAGAGCTGTGCTGTTCGTTGCACAATATGACCAGCCCCTGGTTGCACTGGCCTTTGATAACTACAGCTTTATAAAACATCAAGAAATAAGACTACTCGCTGAGACAAGAAAATGAGTCACGGTTGTGTTGTGGATCATACTGTTGATGTCGTCCTTTGAAAAATATCTTGGGCTGCTGGTGAAGCACCAGTTGTGATAAAGCAGAGAACAGACACTCCTTAAGTTGCCCATATTAAATAATATGCCCTGAGAAACATAGCAGGTTGTATGGGTGTACTGCATTGCTGGGTATTAAAAAGTGGCAGTATCCTTTGAGAAGCAAAGCAGGTGGATGTGTATTAAGGCATTTCTAGTAACAGTTCCAACAAAACAGTTCCACAATGCTAGGTGCTAATAGAGCCTGCCTTTTTCTGGGAGAAGATTGCAGACAGGAAGTAATGCACAGAGAATATGTGCTCCTCAGCACCGTTCTGCTTACAGAAGATACATTTGACAGTATGTCATGGAGTAGGATCGAAGGAATTTTATTGATCTATATGAAATCTCTATTCATTTAGCCAAACTGGCATATGGAGCAGACTAGTTTGGGATAGAAATAAGTTTTGAATATTTTTGTCAAGCAGTAAAAATAAAACTCTTTGGTGGCAAAGAATATGTATGAACCTCAATAGCCAAAAAATGCCCAATATATCTCTGAGCATGCAAGTTCAATGATGGGTTTTAACATTATGTTTAATCAGACAACATGAAAGGAAATGTGTGACATTTTGCTGAAGCAGAGGGCAACATAACGCTTGTTTAAAAATCTGTACGTTTATTTATATGATGTACTAAAGCGTGCTACCAGTTGGCATTTTTTAGATATCTAACAAATAATACGTATCTTCCAGAAGATCATTAGAAAAAAAATATCTAATGTTTTACAAAAATTTCCCCAAATTCTTACTTATCTATTCCTCTTCACTTTCCATTGCTTCTTCTGTCAATTAGACTTGCCTTCAGTTTTCTCTTCTTTCTCCCCCATGACTTATGTGGTTTATATTCTCTACATGCTGTCACACCTTTCTGCACTCTTTATCTTTCCAGTCTTTTACCTACACAGCTGATCTGCTCCAACTTCAAAGTTTCTCCTCATGTCTCCCACACAGAGCCATGTCCTCTTCTTCTTGGCAGAGCTGCATTGCAGAATGTTCCCAATCTTTGGCAGATTTTGAGCTTGCTATTTCTAGTATTGAGTAGATACTGTGCAGACCAAAAGCAGTATTGGTATTGTTGGGTAATAATATACAGAATAATGCAATATATGTATATATAAGGAACTTGCGAAGGTTTGCAACATAATGTAATATGGGTCAGCTCTTACAATTTTGGCATGTGGAAAGATAGATGGAACTTCTGGGAGTTATTATTTAATGCATGGGATACCTTCAACCAAATCAGTTATGCTCTTCACCTGGATCTTAAGCTTTGGCAGCAGATGACTGATAGTTACGTGCATAAATACTAGCAATTCCAAGTAATTTGTATATTTCAGCTGATGTATGTATATAGAAAATCTGTGGTGTTCTAGACCTATTTGTAGAAAGTAGATTTGAATCCTGCAGACACTCAAAAGATTTTCTCCTCACTTGTATTCCTGTGTCAAGTGGCCAGAACTCACAGGCAGCTTTTCAGAATAGTGTGGATTTATTTGTGTATAGTAATAAAAATTTCATCAGCTATTATTGTTACTCCATCACATGCAAATCCTCTCTCTCCTGCTGGCAGAATATGTTGACAGAACCTTTTCATAGTATCCATCAGTTAATTTTATCAGTCATGGTATTATGATTATAAACTACAATCTTACAATAAATAGAAAATTACAAAAATGAAACTGTACAGTGGTTATTTAACATTTGTAATGTGTGATTTATTTAACATTCTTTGGAATATACATGGGAAATTGGAATAATAAAACAGAAATAAAATTACATTTATCGCTCATCTGTCATCAGTGAGCAGCAACGTTACCAGCTTGATCAGGCTATACATTCAGCCATGTGGAGAAGTTTATGTGTGCTACCTTCAGCCTGCTTAGATCACCCTTGTGAACTGTATGTTACTCATACAGCAAGTCATTCTTCTGACACTGGGACTGATAAATTGTGGGTCTTTGTTTTAAAATACTTGGTTTTTCTCAAGCTGAATTAAAACCTAACATTTAAAATATCTAGTACTGAGAGGCAAAGATATTGGATTCCAGATATTGGAAGAAGATAAAATTAATGTGGTTCTTATTAAGAAAAAGATAAAATAAAAGTCATAATATGTACTGTTTTTTGTGGGGTTTAATTGTTCTCATCTTTGTTTTAAATGCAAGGGCCTTTGTCATTTGGCTTTGATATTGCAAAAGATTGCAGTCATCCTTTGTGGAGGAGGGGAAAAATCTTGCAGTATGTGTTCCAAAAAAGGCGTCCATTGTCCTCACACAGTCAGTAGCAATTCAGTTTCATCTGCCACATACTTTGGTTTATCAAAAATAATGGACATCTTTGGTGGCCACTGGTTAATAACATGTTTTTAATTATTTTTGTTTAATAAAGGCAAGTTCAGGTAATGTGACATAAATTAAGAGATTGCACAAATTAAGTGCTAATACAGGAGGAGGTGGTCAAACCGTGCTCTGCTGTGAGCAGATGAGAGGAGGCTTGGCCTGCTGAAAATGATTGTGTGGGCAGTCCAACTCCATTATAAGTAGAAGAACTGAACTGATGTTAGACTTAATGGTGAGCTCATGAGGACGCAATATTGCTGTTGTTTATCCTAGTATCTATTTTGAAAGCTACTGTGTTTGTATTTCACCATTTACCATATTATATCTAGACATATGTAGTGTACCAGAGATGAAGTAGCTAAAGGAAGTGCCCCTTGGTTTTGAAAGTATTAGTTTTGTAAAAGTTGAATTTATGAGCCTTCAAAAAGAAATGAGCCTGTGGTCTCTGAATGTTCTCTACTAATCACAGTAATCTTCCCTTACATTAAGATTTCAATCTTTCATCGCAATATAGTAACCTAGAAGCAGCATAGAAGTGCCCTCATTCCCTGTGCTCCCAGGTTTTGTCATTGCCCATTAAAATTAATGTACATATACTGCAGGCTTGGATAAAATAGTTCATTTGAGTGTTCACACTATCTGAATTCTTTAATGAGGTCTTCCCCTAAATTAGTTTCACTTTTAGGGTTTTTTTCCTCCCACAGTGGCAGTATTAACTTTAGGTAAATTATATAGTAACATTTGCGTAGCGTAAAGTTGTTTGTTGGGGTTTTTTTTATTATTATTTTGTCTGTTTTGGTTATCATGTTAAGACTATTCAGAGTAGTATATTCTCTGTGACTCAAAGTTCTGTGCCTCAAAACCACATTTTTCTTATTTTTATTGATCTTGTACAGACACAGCTCTGCATTTTTTAATGTGAGATCTCTGACACAGATTTAAATTCTGTACTGCTTTGAGGTATGCTAGTTATGCAACCTAATTCTGCAAAATGGCTCTGTGTTTGTACTTTCCCTGGGGCTTCAGTTTAGTTGTCATCTATCATTTTAGCACTGTGATTGATTACTCTCTACTATTCTATTATCTATATGTCTATTATCTGCTGCAGCTTCTCAGCTTTTTCTTCAATTGGTAAACACATACTTTCGTAGACATTTTCAAATTATGTGTTTTCCAAATGCTCCAGAAGTAATGTAATCATACTTTTCTCAGCTAGGAATTTAACCATTTCAACCATTTAATGGTTTCAGTAAATTATTAGCTGATAATTTTTTTTTGGTCTATTCCTTAGAAGTTTTGCACTGGAAATGTGTTGTATTTTCCATTTTTCTGTATTATTTTATATATTTATTCTGAAATACAAGTATATTTACCAACTGCTTCTTTGTCCACCAAAAAAACAGTAAAGAAATAAGCACCTTTATTAAGTGAAGGAGCCAAATGCCTGGGTTGATGCTGCTGCAGTAGACTTTAACCGCCTTTGCACATTAGGTTTCAAAAGCAACGTATTTTATTAATTTGCTTGTTGCAATTTCACAAGCCAGCTTCAGTCAGTAGGATTAACATGTGCTTGTTTTCTTGTCTTGTATACTGTGTTCCTGTACTTTAATTTGCTATTTTTAAACAGTACATTGAATATCAACTCAGAGTAAAATCGTTCCCTCTTTTTAAAAAAGGGGGGGTGGGGGGGTGGGATTGCCTTAAGTCATACTGTGTATACACTCAGCAGCAGCTTTACACAATTACTGAGGCAACTTCCAAGAAGCTACTATAATGAACTGCCTCTATGATCCACATATCAAAGTTATTTTAATGACAAATTTTCTTTTCTCCTGCAGTTTTTATTGTGGCTTTATGATATCTGTTTTTGATTGGGAGCTTAATATTTTTTTTAAAAAATGTACTTATTAGTTACTGATTGTATGTAATATTTGTAATTAAAATCTCTCAGTAAGAAGAATTATACTGTGGCATCATAATGCAGCTTTGCTGACGTTGGTAATTGTTATTGTAGTCCTATCCCTAACTGCAATCAAACAAAATGAATAGACATCTGCAGTGTTACGTGCTTTTTGGGGGCAGTTTGATGTTCTTTATTGTGAGACCGAGCTTTAATCAGTACTTACAGACTTGTGTTTGTAATTCTTAATCTCTTTGCACAATCTAAAGACCACCAGGTTAGCTTTGGATATGTATCTTAGCAATTCCCAGTAGGTGAGTTCCAGCCCACATTTTGTTAGAGAATTGGAGACAGGAAGTTCTGTCTCTGTTCTTGCAGTGACTTATGCTTTGATTAGGAGCTAAGAGAAAAGACTTTCTTGTCAGATCCACTATTTCTCATTTATAGTACGTGAGGGTTAACTCAAAAAATAATTAACATGATACAAGTGATTACACATACACAGGTTAAAGTGACTCCCCAGTATGGAGCTGGTGATAGCTAAGGACCAGTATTTGGCAGTTTTGGATCCTTTGCAAGTACAAGTTTGTTCTTAAGTGATGATTTTCTTTGTTTCCTTCATTCACAATTTCACACTATAAAACTTATTTTGAAGACATACAGTCTTCATAAACATCACATTTTGACAACTTTTCTTATGTGAAAAAAAATAATTCAAGTAAGTTTATTCAGAAATGAGAAAAAATGCATCTTAGACCTGTCTGCAATCATATCTTTAGGTTACTAGTATATTGACAACGTTTATCTCTGAAAATCCAAAGAGAACAGAAAACTCAGTTACACATTTTCTCAGGTAAAGAAAAATGTTTTGCAAAGCCATTACCAAAGATAGCACATAAAATTATATTTTATGATGTTATTCTACTGTGTTTATATTGATATGTGAAGTGCATGTAGAATTCTTCTTGCAATGAATAATTTTGAAAATACAAAATTCAAAATTTAAGTACATTTGGAAAAACATAATTCCTTGGATTAGGATTTTTGTAGGGGGGTAGGGGGGTATACTTTAGAACAGCTAGAAATTAGGAGTGATTAAGAGTGCTCTGGAATATATAAAATATATTAGCAGTTTGTCTGCAGTGTGCTTCTGCTGCTATACCTTCATTTTTGTACTGCAAGCTATAGAGGCAAAGACGTGGTTTTGCTGTGAGAGGAGCCTCTGCACAAGGGCTCTTACAGCTGTATTGATTGACGTATTTCATACTTGTGACTCTTGTACCTGTGATAATAAATGGAACAACACTGATTGAGCTGAAGGCACAAGTTCTTGAACATGGTGGTCATAAAGCACATAACATGTAGGCCGTGTTTCCAGTCTTGCCAATTAAAAAGCTTTAGTTAAGTTATTAAAGATCTTAAGATTCTGTTTTTTCCATGAGCCATGGGAGTTTCCGTGAGTATTTGGGAGTTTTTCTCATTACTGCCTGATTTCCATGACTGCTTCAGTCACTCCAAAATGTAAAGGTTTAGAAGTGTATTTTTTTATTGAAAGTTGAGATTTTGACACAATCATATGGGTCCAGAAGCTGGAGCTTCCAAGGATGACTCCCAAACATATATTGCAAAGTCTAGCAATACTGTGTAAAATGCATAGCCTGGAGGTCTCTGCTAGTACTGTACAGCAGTACACTTCAATCTTTCACATAATAGGTCTCCCAATACCTTTTCTGTTCTAACAGAAATAGTGTCCAGACTGCTTTTATGCCATAAGCCTATTTCAATCATCCTTGTAAGTTGTCATGCCAAGTGAGAACATTTGTTTTAGGAAGAAAGATGAGAAAAAATGAGTAAGATGACTTTTAGACTGTGCAATCTTAACCATTTTTGATGGGATTCTGCTCTCAGAAGCATGTCTCAGTGTTTGAATCTTTAGTTTAAATGAAATGCTTAACACCGAGTTTATTTAAAGGTCTGATCTTACTTCCAGGATAAGTTAAAGAACTTTGAACTCCATTAAACCATTAGATAATAAACCACTAGTTTTTAAACTGTTAATAGTTTATCCTGTAGATAATAGTGATTCCTCAAAAGAATAATTTTTTTTGTGTTACGGTCTGTTGGGCAAATACATATTTAGGTAGGTTTTAAAATGGAAATTACATCTGAACTTTATAATTATGTACTTAGACATTTCTTAAGTGTAGTAGAACCGCAAGCTTTTTATATATGAAGCTGTATGCTCATCAAAAAGATCTAAATGTTTGCAGTACACAGCTGTGCTTGTAGTAAGGAATTATTTAATCTCAGTTGCTATATTGTTGTCATTTTTGAACGTTCTCTGAAATTTGACTGTTTTCAACCTCAGTGTCTGAACCTATGACCTGTCAGACACTCCAACTGCACTCTGGAAAACGAGTCCACATCCCAAACCTTGTGGACTAGTTTCATATCCATTTAAAAAGAAAAAAAGAATTTGAAATCTGTCTTCCTTGAAAAAAGTTGTTCAAAAAAAAAGATAGGTTATATGTAACATATATGAAACCATTGTTAATGCACAAGAGTTTTGCAAGCCCCTTCTTTATTCTATTTTCACATTTTAAAGGACTACTTCCTCCAGAATTAATAGTCATCATTTATATTAATAATCTGCTGAGTAGGCTCATCATATTACATCACAACTAGAATTCTGCTTCGACTAATTGGCTTTGAAGTGGAACCAGTGCCTGTGGAAAGTGGTGTGGTGCTGTCCAGCCCCATCATGGACCATTTACCATGGCTTTCACAGCTTTCTGGCATTCACAAGAGTGTGCCTGCTCTACCTTCCCATTCATATGTGGGCTGTCCTTCATGGCTCATCAATAGTGAGACTTCATTTCTGCCAGTCTCTTTGTGGCAATACTAGTGGCAATACACTGTTAAGCTCTTTCCTGAATTAGAGGAAAGTTTTTCTTGACTTGTCAAGCATTTTTGGTGTAATTTTTGGAAGTTCTATTTTCATTAATATATGTCTCTTGTGTCACATTTTCACTGTGCTATTCTGAAATGAGCTTCACTTAAACTAACTTTACTTTTATTTTCCTGTGGAATTTTGCCTCACATCATAAGGAGTGCTTATGTAGACCTAAAAAAAAAAAAAAAAAAAAAAAAAAGAAAAAGAAAAAAAAAAAAAAAAGAGGAAGAGAAAGAAAAGACATGAAAGAAATCTAGATGTCTGCTACTGAAATTTTCCAAGTGTATGTTAATGGACATAAGCAACTTGCTTAAACCCTCTTGAGTATGTTTCCTTTCAAAAAATGAATATAGTGGCATGTAACAACTTTCCAGGAGGGTTGATATTCACTACTGTGGTAAAATAGATAATATTGTTACTGGCATGAAAAAAATGAGCTGATCCCATCCCAGTATTGCAAAGACCTTGAAGAACTACGGAACTACATACTGCTGTTACTTACTGTTATTCTTTCAGACTCAGACTGTTAAGAATATTGATTTTTCCAGAAGCACATGCTTCTTAGAAGGTGCCAGTGTGTTGGTTTGTTTGATAAAAGTGTTCATCAGTACCTAATTATTTTCTATGTATGTTAAAAGAAACTGAGATTATGTTTGTTGTTGAGAAACTATGGCTTTAAAAAAAAATTGTCTTAGTTGGTGTTTCCTAATCTTGAAAATACCTGTATAAGACTGTGAACAAATCCTATAAACATCAAACAGAGGTTCTTGCTGACTTTTTTAGCAATTTAAACTGTCCGTTCCTCCCCTATTCATTCTCCTGGGAAAAAACAGCAGACTTTACAAGCCTGAATAATGAGATGGGGCTAGGGAAAAGGAAGGCTCTGGTATAGTTACCCTAATCTGCTACTTACTGCTATGACATCTAGCCCCATATAGTTTCTGATTCTCCTTTCTTCTTTCATTTTTTGTTTATATTTCCATGTTTCTCCCTTTGCTACTGTCTTCTTGCTTGGCAGCTCTACCTAAACTGTTGTTTCCCTTCTAGAGCTACCTTGACCATACTCTTCTGGAAAAGATCCCTCATTCCCCAGTGTCACCTAATTTGTTTTCTTGTAGTTTCCATAGTCCCTGATCTTCTTCATAACAGTGGTTTCAAAAGGATAATAATAGGAATAAAATACAGCTTCTCTCACATCTGCTGTAGTGCTGTAACTGGGTTGTGACTGACCTTGTGAAGAGGGACTCAAGCTGGGGTGGTACCCATTTATGCAATCAGCAATATACCTAGACATAGAGAAAGTACTTGTTTTTTTATACATACATTCCTTCTTCCCCATGCACAAGTATCTTACTGTCATACTGTAGAACAATGAGAGAACCTGAGTTTGTACCTATTCCCCCTTTAGGTGTTTGTTTCCTTGATGTAAGTTCAGAGCTCTTTGGGCGTCTCTTTATTCCAGTCAGCAAACTGTCTTTGTGACTTTGCTTCTACTTTTTTTTTTACATTTTAGACATACTATGGGCACAGGGCTATAAGGTTACATTGCTTCAGATAGAACACACTAAATTTGTTTATAGATGATACTGGAATACTTTATGCCTTTTTGTTGGTTGTTAGCATTAATGCTTTAGCATGTAGTGCTTTCTCCAATTATCTGGCTGTAGCATACTATGTCTGATCTGTTTGATGAGCTTCTGTTTTCTGCTGATTACATATTTTACTAAAAGCTCTAAAAAAAACCCCAAGTTTCTGTTTCTTTTCTTCTTGCCTGCATGTGTGTGCGCTCTCTTGCTTTTGCTCTCTGTGTCTCTCTTGCTTTTTCCCCTCTGTTTTGCTGGAACATTATGTCCTCAGTTGTCAAATAGCTTTCTCTCAGCTGAAATGCCAATGCTGAATTGAAAGAAATCAACCAGAAGCTCTGGAAAATGATTCATTTTTTACAGTTACAATTTTCTTCATTTAAGAATTGTAGGATCCAGTTTATTAATAAAATACAGTATTAGGCTTATGAAAATGAATCTCCAAGGTTTATCATATAAAACCAGAAATGATATAAGAGTACAAAACCTTGAGGGCCGATTTGAATGATCTGCTTTTTTCTACAGACTAAATAAAGCTCTGTTGTATTATTCCTAGTTGTCCTTTTATTTGTTGCAATGTATTGTATCATTGGTTTACAGCATCTCTTCAACATTACCTTCCCAGGAACAAAGCCACCAAAGTGCGACTGTCAGTCAGCTGAGTGATACAATGCTGAAAATAAATATGGGTGATGAAGCAAGTTGTTATTTTTCAGAAATAGCAGATCCATTTCTGTGCAGTGTTAATAGGAAATCTTCAAAAATGTGTACAGGGTTCAACAAACTGTTGAAAATCTGTGTTTACTAATAAACTGGTTTTGTGAGTTAATCTATTGGTCAGTAAAGGAGAGACATTGTGAGTTACATATTCTCATGAACTGCATGGTACAAGGAAAGCAGTTAACACTAGAACTGTATGACAGTTGTGAATCATTGCTGCTTAAAACCATCATGGGTACAAGGACACATTAAAGCTTTCTCTTAGGATTCCCCATGAAGTTGATGATTGAGGTATGAGTAAAGGCATTTCTGTAGCTCTCAGCACCACTGTGTGCCTTTCAGAAGTTGAATCAGTGCACAGCATACCTGTTTAGTCTTGTCTGTTCTAGACATATATTCTGGTTACTAAAATGTTGCCTCATCAGTTTTTTTGCCTTAGAAGTATGATGTAAGTGGTGTCACAACTTCTTTAGTGGAAAGTTATGACAAGGTATTTGGACAAGTCATTTAACAACTTGAAACTAACAGATATAGAATGACCGGAGCTGTGTTAGTTGATTTTATATGATGCTGCAACCTGCCTTATGGATGTTATCTCAAACTACAGATTTAGAAGTACTTTTCAGGAGATTTTGATAATATTTATATATAAGCTTTTTAAAGTTAATAAAGTATAATTGGTACTTCTCATGGGAATAAGCAGGAGGATTAAATGAACCTGGGTTCTATTCACAATGTTAAATGTCACAAACAATCAAACACCTGACCAATACTGAAAAAAATATGACCAGAATTAGAGAACAGAAGGTGTCAGAATGTTTCTAAGTAGAAGCATTCATCATCAGCTGTCACGTTGCTGACTTCTTAAGTTCAGTTGTCATGTGTGGACATGGTGTAGTGCCAGTAGAAAGAAGTATTTGCTCATTTATTTTTCAGGGACCAGAATATTTTTAGGCCACATGCCGAAATAATTATACTCAGAAGATGCAGTATGCTGTACAGGATAAAAAAGAAAGGATCAGGGACTTGCAGTGATAATACAGAAGAGGAAGGACAAAAGATCACAGTTATTTAGATTTTAAAAGGATCTCCATAGTAACTGCATTCATTTTAGATACTTAATACATGTGTTATTACCTTTTACTTCTGTGATTGGCTGAAATTTATTTGGTTGTCTAGAATTTGATGTGACTTATACCATCAATTTGTCACAGAAAGGGCAAGAGATTGAAATTAAAGAAACAAGGGTGAGCTGGGTAAAATAAGGGTGATGTTCTTTGGTAAGTAAGAGGTAATAGCAGTATATGTAAGAGAAGAGGACCAAGAATTCCTTTCTGAAGGCTGAATATTTTTTTATTTAAGGCTGAATGTTTGTTTATTTATTTAAACCTGAAAGAAGTAAAAAAGGTGGAATGGAAAGGATATTTGTTACAAGTATGTTAGCTATATTGGTAAACAAGAGCAATGGCAACTTAGAACTAGAAGAATGAAGGTACAGATTTTGTCAAACTACTAGTAGGCTCCTCTAGATAAAAATTGCCACTACTTGTTTTTCTTTTGTGGTTGCCTTGACCTCCAGTATATATTATGTGGAACTGCTGTCATTTTCACCACAAATATAAGTAGCCGTTCAGAAGGCTTTACATTTTTCTGCTAGTTTGTGCCTATGAAAAAAAAAATATTTGGCAGTGACAAATGGTGTCTGATCTGTAGGCAGCAGTTACTGTATTCTGAAATTATGTTAATGCTGTCTCAGAGGTTTTTACAGCTAGGTGTCTGTGTTTTATATTGATGCTTGTTCACAGATTAAGTGGTTTCAAGTGTGCTTTGTATGTGTGGCTTTTGTATACCATTAATGGACAGTTATAATTCAGCTGTTTTTTGGAAACTAATAATGATACATGTGAATCACTCAATTTCATTACCTTTATAAAGAGCATGCTGAAGCAGCTGGATTATGTAAGAGAGTGTATGTATTACTATATGTTAGGACTTGACTATTTGTTTTATACAAGTATATTTTCCTTGGTAAACACAATTTTCTACACCTTTTAAGGTTTTTTGGTAAGAATTTGCTTGCCACAACCACGGTTTGTTTGCCTTGTCATTTTCTGATGCTGTTGGGGCAGTAATGCTTCTCTGCTGGGTGAAATTTACTGACTGAAACTTCCTCTCTGGAACAATGAGTTACAATACAAGACATCCCTCATAAGAGACCTGAAGTGTGTTTTGTTGCTTTGCTTTTGGATTGAGTTTCATTTTCAGTATTGTGAATTGTTTTATCACCTCATGATAGGATCGCAAATAAAATACTGTCCAGTCCATAGAAAACTCACAAGAATTTACAGTTACTGTAAACTTAACATGTACTCTGCATAGATTCTTCTCACCTTCCTTGGTTGTGCATACCTGGTGCCTTATTAACTCATATGAATAAAGTAGACTTCACATTAGCAGTTCTAAAAGATAATCAGTTGCAGTCTTGTACAGAAATGGCAAATGCTTTGAGTGGTGCTCAGCTATACTTTCAGTGTATGGAGGAGAGTCTGGCAGATGCCCTGCTGGTGTAGCAGTAGGATCTGTGGCAACGGAATGATCTTAAGCAGGACATATCTGCTGGCACAGCTTACAGTCTACAGAAATTGTCCATTGGAAAAGTGCTGATGGGTATGGGGAAGTTTTGCGAGGAGAGATTGAAATTCTGTTTGCTTTTCATGAAACTCTTATTTAATGTTCCAAGAGAAGTTTCTCTCCTTCCGTGGAGAATGAAGTACATTTCTACTGTAGTTAATCATTGTTGCAAGGTAAGATGTGACTTGTAGCTAAGTAAGCATTGCTTATAAAGAGAATGAGTCAGATCTAGAGGATCTTACTCTCTTCTGTTATGATATATGGGGTTTTTTCCTCGGCTGTTTTGGCATTTTTTTTTCTTTTTTTTTTTTTTATTTTTCTATATATTTATGCATGATATTACAGTGTTCTTGGTGTTATGTGTCTTACTATGTATGTGCTTTACATTTAATGTGTTTATTGCATTTGGATGTGCAGGTGGCTAGTAAATATTGCTTAGTGTCTATATGGTCTAACCTTATGAGCCTTGAAACTTGAGATCTTCAAAATAGCTTCAATAATTTTTCGTGACCATCAAATGCGCCAGGAGAACCTGTACTTTTAAGAAAGTTGGCTTTCCATTTCTGAGTCACCACTATAAGACGGGCAGTTGCCAAAGCTGTCACATCCAAAGCAGGAGGGCAGGTAACATGTTGCAGTCTACTTGTGTTTAGTCATGCATTCTTCTCCTACTTGCATGGTTTGCTTTATGCCTGGTCATTGAAACTTGGAGTTTTCTCCTGTGCTTACAGTGAATAATGCTTGTTATCAGGACAAGCGATCAGTTCACCCCCAGGTTACAGTAATGCTACTTTTTAAACTAGCAGCTGGGTGTTACGTAAGGAGAGCCCATTAGATCACCCTTCCCCAGAGACTGAGCCTATCTGATTTGAAGCACTGTGTGATGCCTTTGAAATATAATTACTAAAATGCCACCCATTTGTTCCAGTAGAGCTGTCAAGATACACAGGTAAATTTTTTAGCTTTTTAATTAAAAATACATATCTGAAGTAAGCTAGCAAAAGGACATTGCCTAATTAACTCCCTCTAGTTCAGCATTCTGTCAGTTGTTGGCAATTAGTAAATATTAGGTTTATTTAAGCCTGATTTCTGTAGGCGGATGATTTAGGTATTTATGGTTATGGAAGAAGACACCATGTCTTTTACCGTGAAATCTATTTGGACTTTCCAGGTCACAGTGCAGCTTAAACAAAAATATTGAAGGAATAGAGCAACTCACACATAGATATGTGAAACTGAATTTTGTCCCAAGATGATGTTTAGCTACTATAAGAATAATTTAAAAAATTACCTTTCCACACAAAGTAGTTAAATTCTGTAATTCTATAATCTTCTGCAAGTGACACTTGAAATATGCAATTTTATTTTTGAAATTTATGACTACCTTTTTAAATGTCTATTTACTGTAGGGTATGTTCATGGTCCCTTGAAACTTCACTACATAAAAGGGAGCGAATAACGGTCTTTAATAGAATTGGGAATATTATGTAATAGCCCTGTATCAGAAGTCATTATATAGTGCAGTTGTGTTCTGGACTGTATATGATTATCCCAATTTCAGTGGGGGTAACACACAGCTGTGAAAATGATCAATTCTTATTGCCTGCACTGTTGTTTTCTGTTCCACACTAGAAGTTAAATTCATTCTTTATACCTAAATTAATATTTTATGTCAAAGCTTGAGGAACAAAGAAGGGGGTTTGGAGGGGGAACAGATGAAGTGTATATGTATAATTGAAAGCTGCAATGAAAAGGACATTTTGGTTAGTGCCAGTTCCCATGGTTACTTGCAAATAATTATGCAATTTTAAAAACACAAAACTCTGCTTCCAGGTAGATAAGTGTCCAGCAGTTAGTTATAATGAACTATGTAAGAGGTAAATTATCAGCCTTGATCTTTCAAATTAATTTTAGCCTACATATTTTACACCTGTGCATACTGTATTTTTATTGGCTTCACTAGGATTAGATTACCAGGTTAGGCAATTCTGTCTGGCTTGAATAGTATTATTAGGTCACTATCATAGTTTATTCTTACCTCCACAAGTTTTACAGTAGGCTATGAAACCCTTTAGCGAAACAGTTACTGTTTTCTAAAACAGCATCTGTTTTACACGTAAGAGTTTTGCTCTTTCCTCTTAGCACCTTTTTTTATTGTACACCTAATTTTATTAAAACCATTTAAGTCATGGAAACCACAGTGATGGAAGTACAGCCAGCCATAAAGGTTGATCATAAAAGACCGCTGTTCTCTGCTTCATTAATAATAAATGTAAGTTTATCTTACTAATAATAGCAGTAACATGATTATTATATTTGTAATACCATATTAGCATGGTGTGAAAAATAAGCAGATTAGATTCAACTGCACAGTTTTTTCTAAATTAAACAGCACTCTGCAACTGTTTTGTTTTTATAACTGCCCCACATTGCTTGCCTTGCAGCTGCACAGTATGTGTCATTGCAGAATTCTCATTGCAAAATCGGGGAAGCTTAAAACTTATGTTGGTAACAATTTTGAATTTCTATTCAGAAAAGATTTTGACACTTTTGTATGAAGCATTTTCAGATAATGCTTTCTGTTTAGGTATGTGTGAACTTTTTCATGGTTGCAGCATTATTTTTATGGTTTTTCAGAAATAGGTATAACAAGTTATCTCATTTCATATCAGACCTACTGTTTTCCTGTTTGTCTTTCTTGCCATTTTTTTGTCAAGGCATTTTGGTATTGGGACAATAAATCACTATTTTTGTAATTAATACCTGTGATAAAATATTTTGTTTAACCATTTTACATAACTTTGTTCTTGAAGTATATCTCTTTCAGCGTTAACACAGGGATCAGGAATACAGTAATTCTTCACATAGCACTTTGATTATTTTATTTTCTAATTCAGACCCTTAGTATCAAACTTTCTCATCACCATGACTTGTGATGATGTTTTCAGGATAAGTATAAATCACAGAACAGTAAGAATGAGGAAATGCTACTTCGTCACAATACTTGTTCCTGATTTTGCACACTAGACATTGGATCTGGTACCAAAAGGGATCTCTGACAAAGGAAGCAAAAGAAACAATTTAATTGACTCTGAAACCATAGAATCACATAATCATTTAGCTTGGAAGGGACCTTGAGAGGTCTCCCAGACTGGCTTCCTGCTCAGAGCAGGACTGTCACCTGAGTTTAGACCAGGTTGCTCAGCACTTTCTTCAGGCAAGTCTTAAACCTCCCAGGATGCAGTTTCTGCAGCCTCTCTGGGCAACCTGTACCAATGCTTAATTGTCCTTTTGTGGAAATGTTTTTCCTCACATTCAGTGAGAACTTCTCAATGTATGGTTATTGTCTCTTGTTCTCCCACAGAGCACTTCATGTGCAAATGAAAATCATTGTGATCCATAAATACAACTTACTTTAATTAGTATTACATGCAATAAGAATAACAAAACAGTCTGTCATGTCATGTTTTGACCTGAATTCATCACCAAAATTATATATTGAAGTATATAATTAAAAACAGCTTTTAGGACAAAATCCCAAAATTTTCTCAATATAAAATTTTCAAGAATTATTTTAATTTTATTTTTCCTATTTAATTTTCAGATCTCTTTATTTTAGGGCAGTTTTATCAAGGTCACTATAATTTCACAAACACATGCTTTTTTCCTATGTAGTGGAAGAGTTTCCTGTCTAAAATGTGCACAGATTCTCAAAAAGACACTCTTCTTATAGCTTCTCAGAGATGCTGCTTTATGGGAACACATCATCTGGCCTGTATTATGAAAAACTTATTTGGAATTGCCATTTGAGCAAAATGAAAATTCTTTATCATCAACAGATCCTTTATCAGTCTGGAAAGCTTCCATTCTGAAACACTGGAAAAAAAGATTTAAAGCATGTCTGGGTTTTAGTCATATTAATGAACTTGAAAGGGGATTATAAGCTTTACTATCTTGTCAGTTATTCAAGTAGGGGATAATAAAGGTGACCATACAGCTACACAGAGTCATTTCCCAGGGGAATGTGTCATCCTTGCCCTGTCAAAAGTTACCATTCTTCCTAAGTTTTTTGTTTAAAAAAACTGGATAAAGCAGCCTCCTCCTCAAAAAAAAAAAAAAAAAAAAATCACTTTCCCTATTCTGCCTTTGTTTTCCTACATCTTTCTACTCCTCTTCATGCCAAATTTCCACTGAGGAATACTTTTATCCCCTTTCAAGTATATACTTAATGATCGCCTATTTTTTTTCTTTTTTTTTTTGTACTTTTATCTTCCTTCTATGCTCTGCATTTTTTCTGTCCTTGCTATCTTACTGCCACTTCCCCTTCTGCAGCCACATTTTAGCTATAACATGAGCATAGGGGCTTACCCATTTTGCCCTAGAGATGTTGTGAGCTTGAGTTTTCCTGAGCATAAGAATTAGCTTGCATACCTCCACAGAGCTGGCTCAGAAAAATCTGGTCTGGAAGGCTGGAACAACCAAACCCAGTTTGTGTGTGTGAAATTACATGACACACTACAGTGGGCAACAGAACTGTACTCCAGAATCCTCCATGCATTGATTAACAGCTGCTTGTCAAAACTAAGGCTGAAATGGAAATGAGCTTGCCACATCAGTTCCCTTGTAAATGCTACTGCATGTTGAAAACACAGGCTTTGTTCAGCTAACCAGTTGCTCTGTTGTAAATGCTTGTTGTTCATTCTGTATGTAATTCATTATTGTTTTTATCTTGGGAAGAAGAGTATCTCTCTGTGGTTGGCTTCACCTAGGTCTCTCAATGGTGCATAACTTTTGGTTCTTTGCATCTGTCAGGAAAGCCCAAGCAAGGTAGAAACACCTTTTTCAACTACCGCTTAAACGCAAGTCAAGGCATTCAAAATTTGAAGAGTAAGGCCAGTTCAGTTTCAAAAGACTTATGAAGAAACACAGTATTCTTTGATTAAGTGTCTATGATTTGATTTGGAGTTGTTTGGACTGAAATTATACTTAGACAAATAAAATGTTTAAAATGAGCTAACAGATTACAAATCAATATATATTTTAATGGCTTGGAAAACCTAGCCTTCTGCATATTGTTCATGTTTGTGAATAAATGAAATGATCTCATGCAATGACTGCTGCAGATGAGAAAACAGGTGGAGCAACCTCCAAAAAAATCTAAATACATGAGTTCGGTATTGTCTAAAAATAATGCCAGTGAATTATGTGCTGTCATAACTTATTTCATTGTGAATTAGTTATTCTTTATTTATGTGTAGCAATAAAGTATAACGGAGAGTTATTGAATACACAATGAGTATGAAGAGGCCATCAGCACAGAAAAGAAACTAATCTTTTGCAAGATATTCTTTCTGTTGCTGGATTTTTGAGTATCTATCTTGTATTCTGCAATGATATTAGAAAGAAGAGACCCTGGACCTGGGTCTAACATATAACAGATTGCATTATCGGGTAATATTCTATAGGTGATTCGAAGGAGTATCATTGAAAATAATGCTTTCATCATATTATCTTGTTTCATTATTCATTATGTATCCAACAGGTGTTCTCAATAAAAAGGACAGTGGTGTTTTTAACATAGGAAACGAGACACATTTTCAGTCCTGGCAAAAAAAAAAAAAAAAAAAAAAAAAAAATCAGAGTTTGAATACTTGTGCTTGGAAAAAGATTAAATTTAGGTTGTTGTGATTTTCAACTAAATTTACTCTTTCTCCCATTGAGAAATTTCACATTGAGTTCATGTAAAATTGTGGCTGAATCATGTGTGTGGGGAGAGAGAGAGACAGCAGTTATTGCACATTTATTTTTCTGTTTATGAAAATACATATGTGTATGTTAAATTATGCATATTTATCTTTACATTTGTAAATTGATATTTGTATGTTCATGTCCATAAGAATGAATACTTTCTCCTGTTTTGACATTAAAGCCCTAAAATAAGCTATAGCTATGCAGTGGTGACAATACTAAAAGAAGAAGCAGTTCTTAATATTTAATGACCACAAGCCAAAGTCAGCAATAGAATTAATATATCATGAAAAATCCTCCAACAAATTTTTCATATATTTTTCATACAATTAATTAAATCTTACTATAATGTAGTATAAAGTAGATGCATTGTAGATGTCACCCGACATGGGTAGACTAAAACCTACAGTTTTTAAATCAAACATTGGAAAATAGGAATTGCTAGTAATAACCATGCATTTCCATTGGCTTCAGCATAGACAATTTTAATTGCATGATCATATCCTAAATTAACTGAAGCAGAGGATTCCAGAATATAAACAAAATGCAGAATGCTTGGGGAAACAGCGGATACTCAGACTTTTGTTTCATCCTCATTGTTTAGTGGGATATTTACATGTGCTATTCACATCTCTCTGAAGATGAGTTATTTTTTTCTGTGGGCTTTTCTGTGATACCTAACATTACTATCTAGTAAGGGTAATGGTGTGGTATCTGGATATTAAGAAACTTGCAGCACCCATGTGAAAAGGGAAAGATGTTTTAGTTCCATTTTATAAGTGGGTCAGTAAGGCACATAATGCACTGGAGTGTCCATTCGTTTTGTGTGTCTAATTAGCACAAGACCTTTAACATTTTAGTTCTTTCAGAATGCTCCATTTTTTGTAGCATATAATGCATTAAAAACCTCCCTTGGAGGGACTTAAAACTGGGAGGAGGCAAGACACACTCTTAGCAGATTTCACGGCTGTTTGTGAGAGCAGAAAAGTACTGAGAAACTGTTCAGAGCCAGATACTGGTGGGGGAGCGCCTCTATATGGCATTGCTCTTTGCTTCTATTTCTGCAACTGCTGATGGTTTTCTCTGGATTTCTTCCACCTATAATAGTTCTTGTCTTCTCCACAAACACAGTGTTCCCTGAGCTCTTCATGCTAGCTTGCCACATCCATGTGAGTGAGCTCTTTTCTAGTCTCTATCCACCTGTCTGATAATTTGTGCTTCTCTCCCAGTCCCTTCTTGCCTTCTGTCTCTTCTCTCTCTTCTCTGGCTCACCTTCGTCCCTGGGATGCTGGGCTGACCATGTCCATTCGCACTGCCTCCACTTTCCATCCCTTCTCCCTGTCCAGTCTTCATGTCCCGTGTTGGTTCCAGGGCATGCAAACATGTACACTCTGACCAGCCAGACCCTTAGAAGATAATTCTTATCTTCATCTATTCCTTTCTTTCTGATAGAAAGAAAATCAAGTCTTTGTCTTTCATGCTTTTTCATACCGTCTGGTTGCCTGTAAGGCTTCAAATAGAAAAGATGCTGCTTTTATTCCGAGTTCCTGTATGTAGCACTGTGGCAGTATTCCTAAATTTTTCTTGTGCTCTACAGTAAAAATCCTTGGCCCTTCCAGTTCTTTAGCTGGAAAAAGTTGATTTCAGATGGAAATTTTGTGATATGGATGTAGCTGCTGATCTTTACTGCAAAAAGACGAAATGAGGATTTTTATTTTTTTTTCTGAAGGCTCTTCGATTAGATGGATTTAGACACTTCACAGAAATCAACACATTTCTGGTGCCAGGGTGAACCTTCTGCCAGACTGGAAACTGGTGGGGAAGTAAAACTTCTTGAACGATTTGTGAGAAATTTTTTTCCAAAAAATGTCTTTTTATTTTACCCCTAGTATTATATTTTTAATCAATTTGAGAAGATATGCAGTGTGGGAATTTCAATGGCCAAGAGATTTGGCACAGTAAACAGACTCACATAATCAGAAGTACTGTCATCTCTTAAGAATAGGCCTGAAGTTGTTGCCTATCACATAGTGTTTAGAATAGTTTCTTGTATATTTCTCTATATGACAAAATTCATGAGCTGTGGATTGAAGATAGACATCTTTTACAGTAAACTGCTGAATTTGCTTCTTTATTAAAATCAGTATATAAATCATACTCATTAAGCTGGAGGACAAAACAAGGGAAAAATCAATTAAAGGATCTAATGGAGCATTGTGTTGATATTTAAATGACTGCCATGGAAGTATAAACGAAGTATTTGTTAGACTCCCAATAGGTGACAGTTTTCTTCTATTGAAGAATTTAGACCTATTTTCATAAACTCATTTAATATTGTGCCATCTTCCTTTTTCAAGAAATCTGGTTAGTATGTGTTTACAGCAAGCTCTTTTGCTGTTTTGATTGTCAGAACCTTGGAAAATACCAAGGTCAAATATAGAATTGCAAATTAATGCAAAAATGCATTTAATATACTGACATATGATCTACGCAAATGTTCCTATTTTTGCCGTTATCAGGGGTTTTTTAATTTTAAAAGGAGTGAATTTAATGAGCTGAAAATTATGGCTTAGTGTTATTGGTTGTAGTTGGAACACTTTACTTGGGTGATGAGTAGGTTTTTTTCACAGAACTCTGCCAATATAAATCAGTCCAGAAATGGGGGAAAAAAAATTACCAAGCAAACTAATATTTAACACTCCTAGTCCAGTATTGGCTCAACAGACCATAGGAGTATTGTAGGAAAGGAAAAGAATAAGTGAATGGTAATTTAATGTAATTCATAACACTGACTAGTGGGTATTTTGATAAAGCTAAAGTTAGAAAATACTTTTTTTAAATGGCAGATACCAAATCTAACAGTTTCTCTATCCTAAGAATAAACCTTCTTTTTCCTTTTTGTTTTCCAAATCTCTTCTTGAAAACACACCATTCTGTAGAAGTGTGTTGTAGGAGACACTGTGTTGGCTTCTCTCACACACACATGCACACACACTCAGTGTATTTTAAGGCATGTTTCAATTAAGAATGTATTTTCTGTTGAGGTGAAAGTGTTTGAGTCTATGTCTGTGAGTTTTTCTCCTTTTCATATGTGAAGATACAAGTTAAGTAAAATATGCAGTTAATTACTTGGTGTCTCAAAGAGATCCTATTATAACATCTTTCTATATAAAAATTTTAGATTATGAATCTTTGATAGTGCCAATGCTATTTTCCTTTGTTAATTTTTAAATGTAAAACCACAATATTAACTAGAAAGTAACTTGCAATATATCCTACAGTGGCAATTGTGCTGAAAGCTTGGACAGTATAATGTCAAAGGAGATGTATAAGTAAATGCAAACAGAAAGGAGCCTGGGATTGAATTAACAAAAGTTCTTTTTGGAATTTACTGACTTAAATCCTTCCAGCAGTACGAGGGCTGGATGTATGACAGTGGTAAGTGACAAAACTGTGAATCCACATATTACAGAACAGTGGGAGGTTAGAAGTTGGGAGACTTGATGTCTGACTTTGAACAAAGCTGACATTTTGCTCCTTCTATTAGCTCTTCTGCTCTCTTTTGTACTCTTTAATTCCTGGAGAAAACGAAACAAAACAAACAAAAAAAAAAAAAAAAAAAAACAAACACACAAAAAAAAAAGTTGTGAGCTGTTTGACTTTTCAAAATAATTGCCATAAATGAAATCCTGAAACTCTGGTGTAGCAATTTACTGTGGTGATCTTAGGTTATCTTTGATTATGAGCTCTGAAACTAAGGAAAACAAACAGCTCCACAAAAATCAAAGCAGTTAATCAGTGCAGCGCTTTCATTTTCTTTTAGTCTTTTTTGTTGTTTTAAACCCAACTCTGTGAGAGTGTCATCATAATGACTGAAAGTGTGGACTGTCCCCAGCCAGCAGGCAATGATGCTGAGCTATCAGTAAGTATACAATTTTAAGTTAGAGACAGGATAATTTCAGACAAAATGGAGAACATAATCATGTGGGCACATGTCTTTTCCTGCTTTCCTCACAAATAATACATGATTTCAGTTTCCACGCATACCCTGTGGTCTTGTCCCTCTCCTTCTCCTGTACTGTTGCTGCAGCCCAAGAAGAAAAGTATTTTTGTTGAAAAGAAACAAAAGTGATTTGCTGTTGTGGCTGTGGAAGTTCTGGAAGGAGCCTGACCCTTCTTGACGTCTGCATACATCATTCTCATAATGCATATTCATTCCTACCAACAGTTAGGTAAATGCAACTACCATACTCAGTGCTTTGAGATGTATCTACTTCTGATTGTCCAATGTAAGACATTTTTATTCAAACCTCTGTCCAGACACATGAACTTTGCTCAGTATTTGCTGGGGGCAGGGATGGAAGGTGCATGGGAAGCACTGGTGAAAAAAAATAAGTCCTTACTGGACATGAAATGTGAGTGTCAAGCTAACTGCTGGTAATTTTGTTTTCAAATTATGTCTTTTTGATGACCCGAGGCTAGTAGATTTCTCTTTTCCCCCCTTGTTACTTCATCATTTCAAACCTGAAATGTGAAGTGTGTTTATTAGGAAACTACTGTGCTCATTGCTTTGAAAGGACGATGCTGACAGTGTAGCTGCTTATAAACTACTTGTGTGTTGCTTTGCCTGGAATTTGGACAAGCTAGTCACTGAAGCAGAAAAAGCACAGCCAGTGTTGTCAAATATTATTGGTGCAGTGCGCCTTTATATGTGCCTGGCTGAGCAGCATCAAATGGCATTTGACATGGTTGTTTCCCAAGGCCATAGCTTGCTGCATATTGCAGACTCTCAGTTAAATAATTTTTATATTTTATATTTATACACACACATAGCACTCTTTGTGTTTATAATCCATCGGAGTGTTTTGCATGAATTGGTAAAATATTCCTCTACGTACTGTACTTATTTTTTTCATTTTGTATTAACAAGCCACTTTGAAAAAATCACAGCATCTTTCCCTAAATAGTATCCTTGAATTAAAAAAACCCTTAATGCATCTAACTATGACATACAGTAGTCACAAATATTTTCTGCAGTAGTAAAAAAAGGCCAAGATTTTTTTAATTTAGCAGCTTTATATTATGCAAGTGGGCTTTTGTTTTCTCAATTATTTCTTGGATGAAGGATTTTAGACATGTAAGTTTGTTTTTCTATGAAGCACTGAACTCCTTTCTGTTAGCTATAGCTATGAGGAAATACAAACAGCATTTGTTGTCTCTGCCCTCAATGCAAATAGCAATCCAGCTCTCTTACGTAACATACACAGAAATCATGGGGAAATGCCACTGTGTATTTAAGTAGCATTATTTTTGAACAAGTTAATGCTTTAGCAGCTTTTTTTTCAAATACTACTTTCCTTTTTTGTTAGAATTCTTCTCTTGAATATTCATTGTACAATTCATAAAAATAGTATTTCAGAGGCATAATAACTTTGATGCCCTATATGTGCAAATTTAAAATGAAATAGATGTTTGCTTCTCATATTTTACTTTTCATACAAGTCTCCTTCTATCCCAATAAATTATGTAAAGAATAGATGTTGGCAATGAGAACAGACATCTGGTTAGGTGTGAAGAATTTACTAGGTATTTCTATTGTAGCTGGAATTTTGATTAATCTAGACCAAATAATAGTGGCATCTTTTCTGCGTACTGTTTTTATTTTTCTGTTCACTTTAGACTGAAGTGAAAAAACATCTGCCAATCCATTTTGAAACGTTTGTGTTTCATTGATTGCTACCTGCAGGGACTATCCCGGTAATGACTGTGTAACAACTTGGGGGTGAAAATGATCTCTCTGTCTAGTCTTGTGTGGGATAACTGCCTATGGAGAAGGACAAAATGGTCAAAGCCTCACTGCTACCTTGGCCTAGACATGTCTTTTCAGTACGATTTTATTCACCATACCTCCTGCTTGTTGCTTGCAGCAAATGTTTTTTTTTAGCCCTGGCTTATGAAATTATAGTTTTATTAAAGCCTGTGCAGTATGCTGTTAACTTGGTAAGAAAAATGTCTGCATTAACTTTTAACTCAGATAATAGCCTAGCCTATTCTGCTTTAATTCTTTCAAAATCAAATTCCAAGGAAAGAAATACGTAATGTTTTGTTGGTTTTTTTTTACAAGCTAGAAATTAAGTTTAGTGGGGACATCTCGTCAGACTACTTAGGATTTATCATCTTGTCACCTGTTAGCTCAACTGAATTACAAGTTGGTAATCATAAGTGCACTATTAGTATATAATATGTTGACAATTTAATGATTTGTATTTTAAAATAGTTTCGACAACACCGCTGTTACTTGAGTTTCCCTCCTAATTTAGGCAAAAGAATTCATTGTTTCAGTGTTCCTTTTCTTGCCTTGAAGAGTGAAAAAGGTAAAGGAAGGGGAGAGGAGGGAAGAGGAGGAAAGAGGAAAGAGTCTATGGCAGAGACACTATTCATCAGCTGTAGTCAAATGCACAGAATAAGCCAGCTAGATCAGAAGCAAGAGAGAAACCTACGATCTTTTTCCAGTGATAGCAGTATTGGAACATTAGTTCTAGACATAATTAGAACTATTTCAGACATGAACTTAGTGTTCTCTTGAAAACATTGTACATCCTGATACATATTGCAATAGAAATAATTATTCTGAGGTTTGAACTTAACTGTGGTTCGATGTTGTTTAAAATGAGCACGTACAAACCATGCCACTGCTCAAGTTTTGTATACAGTGCTTGCCTAAAGAAGAGGCAGTGTATTATCCTTCCCAGAAGATATCAGAATTTCCAGGCAATCTTTATTCTAAGGATGATGACTGTTTTCGACTTATATTTTAACAGAAATTCATGCTTTCTAAATACATCCTCTTAATGGAAGGTACTTTTTCTTTTCTAGGTAATCATGTTTTATTTTCATAATTTAACATTTCTGACTTCTTAAAATTGATTAACATTGACATCAAGTTTCAGTAAGCATGTTTCTATTGGACATATTTGGTTACTTGTTTTGTAAGTGGCCACTTATGCCTGAGAATTGACATAATTTTTATAAACTACTATTGTTTCCATGATTCTATGAAACTGTATTTTCAGAAAAGAATGGCATTGTTTGTTTTAAATTTCTTTCCCTACTCCATTTCTTCCTTCATGTGCCTGCCTTCAGACCGTTAACGGCTGGGTCTCTACCAAAGATTATTTAATTTTCTTTTTCTAATCACTTAAGAATTAGGCATACTTTCCAAGATGTTCAGAAATTGTAGTGATTTGTGAGTATCTTACTTCTGAGGGTTTAAAGAACCATGATTATCAGTGCACACTGAACATAGTTCTATGAAAGATAACAACTCTTTAACATGAGCTAAATGGTGCCAACAGTCACCAGTTGAGAAGGTCACTGGTCTAGCACATTTGTTATCATCTAGGTGGAGAATTACGGCTTGTCAATGGTGGCTTCTTAATGATTTTGTAATTCTGCTGTTCTTTTCTGAGCTAACATGCATTTTCCTAAAATGGATCTGATTTAAGAAAAACAAGACTTCTCATGATCTCAAAATTGATGACTTGCCACATATGATTTCAGAGTATGTGAGCAGCACACTAAATAAGATATTCTGAAGAACAATTTTGAATTAGTCCACTATATTAGTATTGATCTTTTTTGTCCTTTTGAACCTCCCTGGTATAAATGTGGAAATAACTGCATGAAGCACAAACCAGAAGCCACTGTCTGTGTAAGTGCGCTACTTAGCAGTGGTCTGCTTATGTTTAACACTTGTTTGATATCAAGACAGTCGTAAGATTAAATCAGGGTTAGTATTCAGTCCAGCTCAAAGCAGGGTCATCAGCATATTACATTGATTTCAGGCTGTCAAATATAACCAAGGTATTGAAAATTGCTTGCTTTAACAGTATAAATATTTTTTCTTTCATTTCATGCAAGCAGTTTACTCTAGACAACTGGTAATGGGAAATTTTCTACTACTTCATTCAAGTATTGTCTCCCATCCCAATCTTCAAATGTGCATTAAACTGAAAATTGAAAACAGTTTGCCAAAAACCCCATCATCATTTCAAATGTGCTATTTGGAGAATAAAAAAGAATCTGGTATTAATGATTTTTACCTTCTGTAGGAACAAAAGCTTAAAGTGTGTGATTTCCATGTCTGAAAACTCCTTGTAGAGTTGCCCTTGTAAGTGCATGGAAATCTTAGGTAATCATTCAGCCAAGAATGCATTTTTGTGGAATTAAAATGTTGTATTTATTCTTATGTCTGAACAATGTTTGGAGAGACTTTTTTTTTTATTTAATTTCAGAAATCAAATTTTCTATGATTCTAGAATACCTTTTATAAAATGCATTCGAGAAATACGTCAGAAACGTAGAAATACATTAGAGAAGAATAAACTTCTATGATTAATGTTTTGGTTTGTTTTAATAACTCAGACCAAACAAAATTGGGTAAAATAAACATCAATCTTCTCATATTGCCAATGAATTAATTTTAGTAATTGTGAAATTTTAAAATGCTTAATTCTTCTCCATAACATCTGAATATTGCAAAGCTTTTCCATCTCTACCTGGGTCAACCAAGCTTAAAATTCCCTTTCATACATTGCTTTGCAATAAAAGGTAAAAATACAAGAATGTAACTACCTGAGATATCGCATAGCAATATTTAGTGCTTGCTGCTATTGAAACACATATAAGAGTGTGGGAAGAGTGCAAAAATCAGTCACTAAGGACATGCAATTCTTTTTGGAGGAAGGGTAAAATACCTTTTTTGTTCTTTCCATTAGGAGCTGAGTTGGGTCCTGGACAGGCCACTGAGTTTTCTGCATTTGCATTGCTTCACAGTCTATGAATGTGGGCAGGTGGAGGACTTAGAGGACTTGAGAGGCATTTCACATGTTCATTGGGGCATCTTCATATTCCTCAAGACTTTTTATCCCTGAAAAGGGTGCATCAGAGGGTTGAATAGCAATTAGTGTTAGAGATCTGAGCATGCATCTCTATATTTTGTAACTGGTATTAATATTTGTAACTCTTAAAAAGGAAATGAGCGCTGTAACTAAATAAGATTAGCTGGCTTATAAGGCCTTCACTGGTGTGAAGCTTATTGTTTGACCAGGATTCAGAAGTGCTCTGAGACAAAACAGACTAGCTAATGATCTCCTTTCAAATAATTACATTTATTAACAGATGATCCCATCACTCTCATGTTTGAGTTCCTAATCCTCTTCATGTGTTTTGGGATTGTGTTGGGTGTCTGCAAGTACCAAGGAAGTATCTTTGTGACACAAAATTGTCATGAACTAAGTGAATTCAGAATGTTATATTCTAGAAGTAAATCTGGTTTGTTACCTGTCTCATAAACAACACCGTGATGTTGACAATGTAATCAACAGTAATGGACTAAAGAGGGGAACCATGATCAACAACAATAAGGGAGATGACAAGAGAAAAGGTTAAAAGCAGTCAGGCCTTGTAGAGCTAACTGTGTTTGGCTCGGAAATCTTTTATACTATACCTCGTACTTCTTGGGTGAGAGACTTAGAAGTTTTGTGGGGAAAAAAAAAATGAGCAGCCTGAAGAGAAAATAGCCCCACAGAATATTGAAATTTTACTGTACGGACAGTAGGTGGATTTGTAAAGAGACTAAGAGCAAGTTGACTCATAAAATCCTCTATCAATTAATCATTTAAAAATATTTAAATCCTGAAACATGTATAAGCACTAAATTACAGTATCTTATCCAAATTACTAATTTAGCAACTTCTCTTTAGGTTAAGCCTGGTTTTGATGAACCAATTTAATATTTCCATACATACATTTATTGCATTACTACTCAGTATCCCATTCAAATTTAAAATAAATATTTCCTTTTTTTGCAGACTTAAAAATCAAATACTAATGAAGCTGTCCATACAGTTATTATAGAAACACTAGATACTAACTGGTAAAGGATTTGGGGATTGCATATTAAAGAATGAGACATTCTTTAATTGAATTGATGAAACTGCTTTGATTTAAATTGCTCAGGTTAGGGTTTTTTTGGTTCTTTTATTTTCTTATGCTATTGTATACCATAAAATAGTACTTAAAATAAACTGTAATTAAATAGTATAGAAGAGAGTGATGGAAAAAGTTTGAAATATTTCTGATGGAAGAAAAAAATCTAACATTCAGTGTGTAGCAAATGCAGAGTTGGCAAAAAATGATGTCTGAATGAATCCATAGCCATTTTAAGCATACGATGATATTGACTGTTATTACTTCTGTAAATTATATTCCATTTCACAATAGGGAAAGGTAAAAGTCTAAGGCCATAACTTTTAGTATTTCAAAAGAAAATTATTTTAGTGTAAGTCCAAAAGTTTGTCTGCCCTGTGTATTTTCAGGGAGTTCATATTAATTATTTTATAACAAAATTGCAATTCTGAAGAGAACTGTGTTTATTGGAGCCAGGTAGGGTCGCTCTCTGTCCTCCAGCCCTCATTATTTAAGGCCCACAGCTGGACTGTTCATGATTTTCCACTGTTAGATGGGAACAAGATTCTAGGTATGATGGAAAATGCACTTTCTAATAAATTGCTGTAATCCACAATACTGTGGCAGTCTTGCTACAGCTGATGTTGAGAGTGCTTTGTGTGTATCTGTCATGTGGAAAAATCCATTTGGAGTGGGGATCTTTCTGTTTGTCCTTGTGCTTTCCTTTTGGAGTTAGTTACAGATGAGTGTGATATTGACCTCTCATTAAACATGATGCTGCTTTATTTACTTGGAACCCCCACTACAAAAAGGTGGAAGCCACATGCATCAAACTAGTTTTTGAAGTTTGCACTTTGGTGTGTTGATAACTAAATACGGATCACCTGGTGGGAGACTTTGATTGCCTGTCAAGACCCATCAGGAGTCACTGGCAGAGAAAACACTTATTCCAGCAAAGTATTCCTAGTGTAGACACAGTCAAGTAATCACAAAGACCTTCTGAGATGAAAACAGCCTCCATGCAGGGTACTGTAGTTGTTAGCAGCATGGGGAGAGTGCTTTTGCTATGACTCATACATAGTTCTGGGACTGCCTTACTCAGAGGCTGATGGTGGACCTTCATGTTGTTCTTGGTCTTACTCAGTTGAAGGCAGTGCAGTTTTTAAATCAAGTTTGCCAAGAAGATAATGGCCATAATTGTAATGAATTATCAGAAGGAAGTAAACATCTCTCTTCATTGTAAGCAAAGCGCAAAGGTTATGGACAGAGTGAACATGGAAGGAAGTCACTGCTGGCGATTTTTTCAATAAGCATTAAACAAGAAGGTCACCTTTGAATGGAGAAAATTTGCATTTTGGATCTTCAGCCAAGGCCTGGAATTTCATACATTAATTACTCCAGGGTCGCAGGAATACCGTATACTCTTCTTTGTTACATGTGAATAGGTAAGTTTTCTCCTGAATGAAAAGCATTTATCTGCGATCTTTTTATTTACTGAAATTTAAAGAAAAAGGGATTCAGGGTTTAGGGTTCTTGTGATGATACTGTGCTTTCTTTCTCTTTTGAGGCTGTTGTAAAACCAACATAAAAGGTTTTCAGCAGAATTTCAGTAGCTGGGCTGAATTTTACCTCTGCTACTGCTTAATGGAATTTTATTACTATTGTGACAGTAAGCAAAACATTCATTATAGATCAAAAGCCAACTTCTTCAAATACTATAGAAACCTGAAACAAAAAATGCAGTCCCTATATGTGTGGGAAAATTACTTGGGGGGGGTAGCGGTGGAGTGGTGGAATTAGAGAAACCTGGGACCTCATAGAAGTGTAGTATTACAGAAATCTTTTTAGGGAAAAATACAGCTATCACTTTCAGGACGGTTAGCGTCCAAGGAATCTACTTTACCACAGCCCCCTAAGCAACACGTGCTGCTATCTCAGCACAGGCTGATAGGAGTAACGGAGGGTGGAGCAGAGCAGACACCCCACAGCCAGACTCTGTTGTGCTCCCTGCGGGAATGAGAACTTGATGGTACCACACAGCTGATAAGCTGCATAACAGTTGTCAAATGAAGAATGTATGAGAAGATGTCCACTGCTGAGCCAACAACTGTGGTGAAATTACTCTCGTCAGATGAAATAATGTCATTGTAATACCAATGCACACCACCATCCCAAATTTACCTGCCTCCAAGTTACTATCACACCTCACTGGGCAAACGATACCAATCAGTAACAGAAGTATGTGTGACTAGAGTCACTCAAGCTCCACTTAAATTAAAGAGAATGGACTGGTCTTGGACTGAATAAGTTTAAAGAGGGGGGGGGGGGGGGGGGGAATTTTCTAAACTCCCAAAGTACCAAACTGATTTAGTGTTAAACAAATCTATGCACAAAGTTTAGGTCAAGCTGACTCTCTGAAGTTTTTACAGATGAAGGGACTTCTAATCAAGGGAGTCAGCCTTGGGAAGGGTAGGAAAAAAAGGACGAATGCTGAAACTTGGGAAGGGTAGGAAAAAAAGGACGAATGCTGAAAAGAACACTGTCATGCAGAAAGAAGCCTTCAAGTGAGGAAAGAAAGCTCTGACCACAAGAGGAGGCAAGCTGACAAGCTGATAAGGTCTTGCAGTCCACTGACATCAACAGAAAATTAGTTGAAAATAGGACAAAGATAATTATGGCAATGTGAGATCATGACCTCTGACTCAAATAGCGCCCCCAAAAGAGGGCAAAACCCCACTTAGGGGGCATGCATGGTTAGTGATAAACTTCAGTAGCGCTATCTGAGGATGCATACTAATTTGTGTTAGAGGCAAGAAACCTGTAACTAATCTTATGTATGATAATATGCCATGTACTATCAAGTATAAAAAGTGAACAAAGGAGGGGAGAAGTTAGGGAAGACGCCATCGTAACTTCTGGGATCAGTCAACGGGCTGAACTGTCCTCTCCCACATAGGAACGCCTACTGGGTAAGAACTTTGTTCTATGACTAACTCATGCTAGCTGTTACTTGATGTGTTGTTTTAAGCTTGTTTTGCAGATAGTGTATTATCACTGGCAATCCTCAAACCTGACTCTGTCACAAACTTGCGTTTTGTATAATAAAAATCTTCAGCTGAAGTTCATTCTGTGTAAACCTCCGGAGGTTCGAGTAGTTGTTATAAGGGATTTGACTCAGTGATGCTGTCCGTGGGGGTCCCTGAACAGGTCAGTCAATCACCCTCCGATACAGTGGGCTGTCAAAATGCAGGTAGCAGACAGGCTGGTCGGGCACAAGGGTCTCATCTTTCTTGGGAAACTGACAGGCTGATCAAATATAAAGGGCTCAAGGACACCCCCCCTTTTTAACATTACAATATGAAAGAATTAGATGCTGAAGTACATGTGTTGCAGACAAATGCTGTATTAAGTCTTGCAGAAGGGTGTAGGGAGACAGTGAACTGATTCCTTTCTGATGGTTCTTAGACCATAGGTAGCACCATGAAGGGAGGATGACCTCAGTTTGACCAAGTTCCTGCAACATTTTTATAAAGTCATGGGCAAATAAAACGGACATCATGTGGATCAATCCTGGCTTGCTGGTACTTCTGGCAGCCTGCATTACAGTGCTAGTGACATGATCTAGACCCATACAAATAACATGTAACAGGAATTGGTTCCTTTGTTGCCAGTCTGTCTTTAGTATCTTTGTTATTTTATTATTTTAGGACACATAATCAATCGAAGCTTAGTTACAGTTTTTTCTACAGGGCTGCTGCCATGAGTTAAAATGACAGTTACATATGATTACTGAAATCTACCTTTTTGTGTTAAAAGATGCTATTGCCTTTAGCAATTATTTCTTCGAACTGTCCAGGTGGAAAATTGCCTAGAGGCCTCATGGTCATTTTTGCAGGTTATGGCAGCCAAAACGTGAATGTGTGGGTGGAATGTCTCAGACTTTGTCAGTGTTCCAATGCCAGTTTGCTACTGAGGACAGTTTCTTTCTTGGTGAGAAGATAGGTGAAGTGGAAAAATCCCTAAATTATTCTTTGTGACAACATGAATTCTCATCAAACAGTGGTGGTGGTAGCTAACCGTTTTTGAGTGTATACACGCTACACTACACATACTGTTAGAATGTGAGAGAGGAATAATACGTTTATGCAGTGGATTCCCAAAACTTTTTTCCAGGTTAGTTATTTCTCTCTGGCTTCTGCATTAGTTTCAGAGCTATTTGCATAATGTGGTTTTGTCTGTCTGTATTAATAAAAATAAAGATATAAGTGTTAACTTCAAATTACTTTTGTGGAAAAAAAAATCTGGTTTGTTCAGAGAGTAAATAACAAGAGAAATATAAAGAAGGGAAACAAAGTTTTGAAAATGTGACTGGGGGAGAGACAACTTGGACTAGAAGAAAGATATCTGTTGTGAAAAGCAAATGAGATGCTTCACATTTAGGTCAGTCTGTTTTAACTTAAACCTTGTGTCAATTCAACCATCTTTCACCTACTGTAATTTTAAGTTGACTGTTCTGAGCTAGAGAAACATTTTTTCTTACATGAATAGAAAAACACTTGTAAAAAACATGATATTTAGATATTTAGAATAACAGACTGTCCCGTGTTCCAATTCTGTTATGTAATTTAGTACATAACAACCTCAACTGATGACAACTGAAATTATCTATTACCTGAAGAACTATTTAACTATAAACATATTAATACACGCTTCTGTTGATTGCCATAGCAATATACTTCTTGTTTGCTCTTTAGGTTCAGCTCTTGATGTGAAAATAGGACAGGTTTTGTTCTCTGCTGTCTATCAGTACGTATGTCAATCAGGCAGGTGATGAACATATGCCTGTTAGGGGTTATATTTATGATCATCAACTGATTTCTTGTAGGCTTCTAAACAGATGGGTTCTCTTGGTCCTCAGAAATATCATCTGGATTTAAACCATTGATATGAGTGTGAAAGAATCTGTTTATATTCACCAATCTCTTCAGTCTAGCTTCCATCTATTAAAATTTTAAAGGCACAGATTTTATTCTGTATGAACAAAGCATATGAAGAATCACTGTACTGGATTAATAAGTAATTAGTGGAATTTCCTTCAATTAAAATTGAACACACAAGCCTGCAGCCTTGCATATTGAGTACATTCTTTAAACCAAAGTTGGCAGCAGTATAACTTGAGACAGAGCTGTGATACAAAATTGTCCAGCATACATTAGTCTGATGAATTTTGAAGGTGATTTGCTTTTTATGCCTGCCTTGTCCTGATGGTTCTTTTTAAGCTTTTGTAGGTTGTATTATACACTGGATTTTATTAAGTTTATGAACCACTTGGCAAATAAGGAAATAATAGTGTTACACTCTGAACAGAAATATGTTGCCTAAATTATTTCTGGTAATGCAAATAAAATATCCAAGTCATCTCATGGATTTTGCTGTGAATGAGAAACCTCTTCTTTCTATTATGAGTAGTCCTACCATCCAATGACAGATTTAAGTTACACACTGTGGTCCACATTTTTTGTTTCCTGATTTTATTTTTTGCCTCTCTCTCCACTAGCAATGCAATTACTCTTGAATCTTACTACTGTTGTTTGATTTTCTGTACCTCTTAAAAGCCATAGTCAGGATCAACATGCATAGTTAGACTATGTTGCTGGATGCAGTGTAATATAAAGATACCAGAGCTAGATTTAAATGAGTTATTGAGGGTACCTGGAATAGTCTATCAAGAAGAGCATAGCTCTTAATCTGTAGTAGTTTTTTCCCCCTTAGTTTGATACAGACATGCTATCAATACAAGATAATTCCTTTCAGACAACCTTATGGTTTACTGTTGCATGCAGAATTTTTCTATTTTTCTATTCATGAATGCAGAAGTGTTTCTAAATTTTATATGCTACATGTATTTATTTCATTGAACATTTATTGTAATATAATACAACATCTTGACTGATTATGTAAGATTTATTCTATCTAAACCTCAGCCCTGAATATCAGAACTTCTCAAGCATTCAAAGTAGCAGAGGCTACTGTTACTGCTGTTCTAGTGGAAATCAAATCTTCTGGTGGAAAGTAGTTAGCAATGACCACAAAATCATTATGAAAGAGCACATATACTCGGAATTGTGGGAAAGAGAAATTCAGTGAAAATGCCTGCTCCTAACATCAGCACTTACTCAGACAGCCCTTCTTTGTGAAAAATGTTGGAACTATGTTGAAGTCAAAATGGTAAGCCTAGGTATACGAATAAGGGATCAGTACCTGACTATATTCGGAATTAAATGTGCAGAGTGTTGTAGGTAGATTCTGGCAAGCAAAGAAGATATTTCTCTGTTTATAGGGCAGTGTTTGGGAAGCTCACCAAAAAAAAAAAAAAATTACTTACCTATAGAACAAGTTGAAAAATTACAATTGTAAAATTAAATTTATGGGGTACTTTTTTGTTTCTTTACTGAAGTACATGTTTTGGTGTTTCGAAGTTTCCTCTGAATCTAGAATTTTAGGGTTTTTTGCTTTACTTAGTGAAATGAGGTTTAAATACTAAAAAGACCTCAACCCATTCCTCCTATTATTGTACTGAATTAGCCTTACTTTTGCAATATAGACTTTAGTTAATATAGGAGAGCAAGATAAAACTAGTTCTCAATCACAGGCAAAATGAGAGGATATTATTTCTTAACAAATGCAGAACTTAAAATGGTCATTGCTTACAGAAACCAAGCATCTGTGGTTTGTTTGGGGTGAGAATGTTTTATTAAAGCCTCACCTCCTGGAATTAAATTGTTTACGTGGGAATTGCTTCTCTCTTTAAGGTAACCTTGTAGTTCTTGCTGGGAAAAAAAAGAAACAAACTTTTAGTCTCTTTGTTTACAGCTCAAAAGCCTTATATATAGAAAGTGATCACATAATTACCCCTTAAAAAAAAAAGTTTTAAGTATGTCAGTCTCATGATTTTGGGATTCCTTAAAGGTTTCTTCTGAATATATGGGGATAACAGTACAGTGTAGTTTTTCTTTTCTTCGCAGGTTTCATGGTTTAGGCAGAATTCAAGAGACCACTCAAACTACTTTTTAAAGCATATCCTCATAAAAAGCTTCTGCAGCGAAAGGGTTTCCTGTTGTGTGTTGTGTATTTTAATAGTTAAGCAGGTTGCTCAAGGCAGGCATGATCACAATGTGCATTCATCATAGTAGTACTTCTTGCTGTGGAATAGCAATCAGATATGATACTGACTATGGTAAAAGTAAGCCATTTTTGCTTGTTGAGGATGATGTGTATCTATAAAGATGGATTCAGCATCTGAACCATTTTTTGGTCTACTTGGATGTTGACTTAGTAAATTGGGAGACTGTTTTCAGTGCTGGGATGAAAATATCCAGATCTAGGTTATTCTGTGCTGATAGCATGTGAAACTATCACTAGGAAGCTTTTCCACACTATACTAGTAGAAGTCATGGTTGGCTGATGTTATTTCACCTTTTACAGCTATGAGGGAATCTCTTTAATTTTCTTGTCACAAACTAAAACTATAAACTTTTTTTTTTTTCTCCTTAGGTAGAGTTCAAATTTCTGACCAGAAAGCAAATATTCATTTAAAATCCTGAAACAAAGTCAGAATGATCATTCTCTTCTTCTTTCCCTTTAGTCAGAATGAAGGAATATATGAAAATGAAGGGATCAGTAGTCTTTAAAATGTTCAGGCCTATCATTGTTCAGTTTTGACTGAGTGGAAAACAGGGTTTTATTCCAAAATAGAACTCACTGTCCTTACAAATGCAACAGACTAGCCCTTCATGAGGGTCCACTGTTGCGGACTTTAAGTCAGACATTGTGCAATACACATATGACTCAGTCAGCCATAGTTTCTTTCATAGTCAGTAGGAGAGATGTAGTTACTTCAATGGCCTGTCTACTTTTGATATCTGGTTTGAGAAGATAAGACTATGCCCTAGAACTCAATGGGTTGGTCCAATATACTCCATATCAACTGTACAGTTCATTGACAGTAAAGATTCCCTCAGATGACTAGGCAAGATGAAAATGACTGTACTGTTGACATCTGTGGGGAAGACAGGGACTTGCACAATGAATGAATCACCCTGTCATAGATGTATTCCTTACTTACAAGGTGTCAAGTTGTGCTCTAGGCATTATTAAATATAGTGATGAGGCTTCTGTTATTCACAGTGGTGACTAGTTCAGCTGTAGATGTCTATGTGGTAGGCATCCAAAATTAAGAAAAAATAAATTGTTGACTTCTGTTGTATACTTAAGTCCTTTTGACTTCTTTGAAAATACTAATTTAAGGCTTTGTAAGAATAGCATTTAATTTGTCTTCATCCACAAAATCCTGTGACTATTATAGCCACTGATAGTTCAGAACTCGGGATATAGTTTTAGTGTTTTAAGTCCATAGTCCTAATTCATTTCTAGCCAAGTTTACTTTGTCCTTGGCTTGTTTGATGCTGCTTCACTAACATATGCTGTCATTTTATGTCCAGCCCTGATTTGCTTTTAAAATCTTGCTTCTACCACACCAGAAGTGTGTATGGGTTGCAGCACTATCAAAAACTAGCCAGCTACAACAAGGCTTTTACCACCCCATACCAGCTTAACTTCAATAACTATTTCCTGTGCCTTGCCCTGGCACAACCAGCAATCCCCACAAGGTTTCAAAAGTTCATCTACTGCCTGTGCTGTTTCTTCAGCCTCTTCAGGCCAGTCCACCCTGCTTCTTGCCTCTGCTGCATACAGAGTCCTCCTTCTCCAGGCTCCTATTCCAGCCAGCCTCTCCTCACCCAGGCCCCCTTCTTCTCCTGGGGACAGGACTGGACTGGACTGGACTGGACTCACCCACAGCCAGGACACTCTCTATCCTCTCCTACTTCCGCTGGTGCTCCTCTTCTATACCCCTTAGAGCTATTTAACTACTTAGCAGGAACCAGCCACAGCTGCACATTACCCACATCAGCCAACCCACCGCCCCTGAAGCCAGCCCACAGCTGTATATTGTAATGTTAATTAACCTGCCTTCATTCCTCTGTCATTCCTCTACAATTCCTTTACAGGTATGCTTTGGAAATGGGCAGGTATCAGGAAGATTATACAGAAATCAATTGTCCTGTTCCTTCGCATATTAAGAGCATATTTCTTCACTTCATCTTTAGCAAAGATGAGAAAAAGATCTTTTCTTTCTTTCATTCCAAAGCATAAAACATTGATTCTCTTTAGTCTCACCCAGAAAACATGTTTCTTATGGTGATCACCTCCTTTCTTTCTTCCACATCTGGCTCTACTTTTCTTATTTTTCTTCTTCTTTCACAGAAGAATTCTACAATTTAAGGGCTTTGGGCCGCAAATGTTAGATTGTTATTTTTGACACACTAGAAAAGTAACTTTGGCCTTATAGGTGAAACCCAGCTATCCACTTTTTGCTGTGAGTTATCTTAAAGGTTCACATTAGTGAGACAACTTTTGTCTCGGGATGGAAGGAAGCAGGAGCTGCTGTCTCCTTAGTTAACTTAGAAATTAAATGATGACGTGTTAAGGTGCTAGCGCCTTTTGAGTGTCAGTCTAGTTAGTGTCACTTGTCAGAATGCTAAATGAAAGAATATGCTGCTGCCACCTGAGTAATACAAGTAACTGAGGTCACCTCCAAACTGAACATTGCTGGTTGTCTTTGTTTTAAATTTCTCCATATGTCACTTCATGTTGTTAAGCACACTTGATTCAAGATGCTACAAGAAGCAGTACAAAGGTACTGCTTGTGTCAATAATTGTATAGTACTGGCAAATGTAGTTGAGGGTGTCTTTAACCTGTCCATCTTTTTTAAGAAATGCATTCTGTTTAGTAATCTAGTTCATTCCCATAAAAAACATGGACTGGACTTGAGAGTCATTCCATTAATGAGTTTTCTGGGCTGTAAAGAATAGCTATTAAGATGAAGAAACTGTGACTTTGTGAGGGTAAATTAGATTTGTTACTGCTCACAACTGAACTCCCTTATGGTAGCTGGAGTGAGCTTCTAAAGCAGATGAAAAAAAATAGAGCATGAGGCACACAGCAATTTTTCATTGTTATTACAGATGACGTATCTAAACTGGCAGTATGAAGGCATAGGAAGGGCATATAAATTAGACCAAAAGAAAATTTTTAGGCTTTTTCAAAAGCATCAACAGAAGTAAGAAAAGGAATGAACTTCAGTGGAATGTGTGAATTAACATCTTCATCATCTTTACGTAGCTATCTTTTAATGCCAAAAGGAAAAAAAAATGCACTGGAGAGAAAAGTAGTTTTGGATCTCTGTTCTGCCGTAAGTCAAAAAACAAATACAACATTCAAGGAAAATCTGTACTAACTTGCCTTAGTTCCTAATATCGTGTGCGTATTACAGTCATTTTTCATTTTGAAAAGAATGAGATTACTAACAACCAATTCAAGGAAAACATTTTTCATAGTGGGCTGGAACTTTCTCTTCCAGGGGGTATTACTAAAAAACTGTGAACTTCCTGCCACCTTAACTTTCAGTAATATTAGATCAGAAGTAAAGTTTGTTGGGTGCTAAAGAACTATTGCTTTCTGGCATTGCAAGATAAACTCACTTGGCACCTTTTTGGATAATGCTTGACTGTTGCAGTAGAGGACTACTGGCTAAACTGGGCAATGGCTAATTTAGGTACCATCAGTGCTCTTTCACTCTTTCCTTAAACTACCTAATTGTAACTGAAATGAGGCTTCTGTAGCACAAACACCTTTACAGTACTTCACACAAATGCATAATTGGAGCACAAATAGATTTGTGCAAACTAGACAATGGCATTTTGTAGAGTAAATGAAGAAAAGGATTTTTCCTCATTTCGTTGTTAACTTGTATTAGGTCAGGCACACAATCTTCATGTACTGAACTGGTAAAGCAGTCACATTTTCAACAACCTTTCTGTCTTAATTGCCTTCTCCCTATCCTGCAAGAGGTTATAAAGGAATCTATCATATATAGTTATGTTTTTACCAGAGCATATTCTTAGTATATTTGGAGGCAATCTCCCTAAGCTCACTAGTTACCTACCGCTAGTTTCTGAAAAGGTTTTACTTTTCAGTATATCAGACCTAGACGAGGAAGAGATTGTGTCCAAGAGAGTAGGAAATTGCCCCCATTGCAGGTGTGAAAAAGGACATAGTTTATCACAGGCTTGAAGCCATTCTCTTTAATTTCTGCAGTATTGTCCTTTCCCCCTTTTCTCAAATGCAAGTTTTTTTCCACACAAAAGAGGAAATGTCTTTGTTTGGTTACTGTCATGGTACTTGGAAATGATAGTGTTTGGATTGTAACTGCTCCTGATAAAGGACAGGATCGTAAATTTGTCACAGGTTAACATGAAAGTTTCACAATAATAGTATTAGGGTGAGAAATACAAGACCTTGCCTCAGGTAGCCTGCCCTCGCAGTGTCACAGGGCAGCCACAGGCTGCTAGCCGTCACCCTCACTGCCTCACGGGCACCTGTGGACCTGGTGCACAGAGATTGGTTTGCAGCACTTGATCACTTTGAGTGCCATCCACCCACACAGCGTACACCTGGTGTCATCATGGTGTACTGTGTGGGTGAGGCCATGCCAATGACAGATAAACTCTTGCTTAATCAGAATGTTTGTTTTATTAACTAATATTAATAGGAGAATTATATCTAAAAGTAGTAAAGCAATAATACTGAAATAAATTCTATGTTAACAACAAGAATTACAAATAACGACACAACACACAAACACAGACGTCTAAGTCACAGCCTGCTACAGTTTCATGCTATCTCTGGCCTATGCCATGGCTACACCAGGGAAGCCATGGACCATGGGCCTGTCTCAACAGGTGAGGCTCCATGAGGCTGTTCTTCCACAAAGTTGTCACACCTGTTGGGAGGCTGTTGCTTTGGGGTCTTCAGATTATCTTCCTGACATACCTCATGGTCTCATGTACGTTCTGTTTCCTTTCCCCATGTTGTGTTTGTATCACCAGCTTCCTAATCTAAGCCTGTCATGGTCTGCTGAATCAAATATCTGATCATTATCCCTTTCATCTCCTGCTGCTGGTTTCTTCCTCCTGTTAACTCTAAGTAGTGACCACCAGGCAGAGTTCACTTCTTCATGTTAGTCTTTGGTCTCTACCATCGCTCTCAAGGCAAACATGAGTTAGTTCCACCAGCTGCATGCCACATCAGGCTTAGTTCTGCCTTTTTACGGCTCAGTGCCGCTAAGGTGCATGCACTGGCCTCTGAGAAGACCGCTCCACACACAGCTCTGGATGAGCTTGTCAGGGGGTACCCGTGCCCCAGACTGTAGAGGATTCTGGGGGTGGAGCATTGTGAGTGAAGTAAGGGATGTATTTGTTGTATACTGCCTTTGTTAGAAGGGTGGGAAGTTGAGAATGTGGATGAAATTATTTAGAAATGGGTTTGTTGCCATTGTACAGCGCAATGACAACAGAAGATGTCTCAGCAATTAATCTTAATGGAAAAATTCCAATCCATCAGTCAGTGTTTAGCCTTAAACTTATATCTCAGGTACTTGGAAAGAGAGTATAGCCTCAAAGAATGAGCCAAAGTTTCTGTGAAGCTCTGCAACTTGAAATCAACATGATGGTTAGGTCTTCTTCTGACTTTTTCTATTAATACAACTTGTGGAAAATGTAATCCATCAACCCATTTAATTCCATAGTTGTAGCATCAAATTATAGTCCTTGTGCTCATCTGCTGTTTCATCAACACAAATGTAGAACAGCCTGACAAGATTAAATAATATCACACTGCTAAGGGACTACTGCTTCCTAAGAAGAATGGAGTGAAAATAATGGGCAAATACGTCAAGTTTTGCTGGACTGAATAACTTTTAAACTTGCACTGAAATGCACTGTAAGCAGTCTTTTTCCCTGCCAAATACTTGCAGCATAGTGGCAGGTTGGCTGTTGATATACAAAATATTTTTACCCAGTTTATTTTAAAATAGAACCCATAATTCTTTTCTTGTTGAGTGGCACTAAAACAATATTACATGATGTAAGCAATTAAAAATAATTGCAAAGGCTTGAAAGCTAAATGCTAACAAGTAAAGGCCAAAGTCTGAAGTTTTTGCTTCGCTTTACTTAGACAAAATTCCTACTTGTTTCACTACACTTTTCACCTTGCACTTCCTGACTTAACCCACTCACAGGACCAGATTAATAGAACAGCTAATTATACTTTGTCTGCCAAATCTGCATCTTTCATTGCATGTGGTTGTTAGTGCCCCAGATAAGTTTATGTGTAAAAGTAGCCAAGTGTGAGCATACAGTGTTGATGTGTGACTGTATTTTGTGTTGGCAATTTACCTTGCCTGGATACAGTGTCGAGTCACCTCAAGAATTCTCACCCAACATGACTAAATACTTCTACGAGCAGAATTAATTAGTGATGTGTATTTCTGACAGATCTGAAACCTTAAGTTTTCAGTGCAATATGTTACAAGAATGTTCTGTCCCTTCTCCAACAGCATCACTTTCTAGAACATTTATACATCTTTTGCAACATATGTTCAGCCATTTTGTTTCCATAGGTTAGCTTCAGTTGTACCTTGCCACACTTCTGGAGCTTGCTGACATGAGAGCATGGATGGAATCAGACAGCAGGGCTGGCTTGACATACTTTAATATATGAAGCGTGAAGGTGAAAATTGCAGTCAGCAGGGCCAGTCAAATGGATTAATACTGTTGCTGAAACTAGGAAAAATTTACTAGGGCAGGGTAAACTGGTCATTTGCAGTATTTTTTTTTTTTAAATCATTGCTCTCTCTCATCTTAATTTAAATGATTTCAGAACCAAGGACTGGGATTCATTTTGGCCAGCTGTAGATACCTGTAAGTCGGGTATGTAAGTTTACAGTACAGACCTCAGCTGGTTTTACAGCCAGTGGAAGGGCAATTCATCTTATTTTATCTCAACCTCTATTATAGGATGGGATGACTCATCTTCTAAGGGAGCTGTTTCTCACCATTGACTATGAAGGAACATAGTGTCTGTCAATTGAATTAGGGCAGATGAACTTGCCATGCAGCTTGCTGTGTCTGCCTCCTGGAAATATAAATCATATCTGAAACTCAAAATAGTTAAGGGAAATGCACAATTATTTCACAGAAATGGAAACAGCAAATGCTTTGGTGGAGTTGTATGTCCATTAGTAGTGAGTTGAAACTTTAGGTTCATATTTGCAGTTGAAGATTATATTTTATATGGTTATCTGTTTTCCCCCAACAAACAGTGTATGGTTTTTATATCAGGAGGAAAGGAAGATGAGATACTTTTCTTCAGTTAAGCATATGGTTCAATGAATGGGCCAGACCAGACATGCTTTTGCCCCATGAATGTATGGTATTCTAAGAAAACATATGGGAAAATATCTGAGAAATGTAAAATTATTTTGTTTGATGCTGGCATGTGATGCCTTCATCTATTGTAAACATTAACTACTGTTTTTTTGCCAAATCAAGTGGAGGAGTTACTTTAAGAAAATAAGTCTTAGAAGCAAAAATCCTTAAAAATTAGATCAGGTGTTTAGCAAAGTTCAAAATTTAGATCACAGTGAACAATTTCCTAAAAGCTGGTACCCAATAATTTCTTAAAATCATATCCATTTCATGTGTTTTGTAGTGGAAATTTCAAATAAAGATACTTAAAATAAAATTACCTTTAAAAACATTACTATAAAGATTTTGGTATCCATAAGAAGTGAGGCTCCACAGTATATGCAACTTGACCTTAGTCTTGTTTTTCATGGGAAGTGATTGTACTGGTTACTTCAAAGCTATGAGCCTGAGGGGATGACTTTATATTTATATTAGATCAATATAATAATTACAGAAAAAGCCTTCTAAAATCTGACATATCTTAAATTAACCTTTCCAAGTATTTTGTGGGCAGTCAGAGTTCACAAATCATTTGGTTTGTCAACCATTTCTTCTCTGTGGAATTTTGGTTTGGGAATTTCATTAAAGAATCAAAACCCTTTTAGAATTGTGTGTGATGTATGATAGTAGGAATCAAGAAAAGCCAATGTTACTAGCACTGTATAAAACCAATCATACTTATAATTTGATTTTTTTCTTATGCCTTCTCAGAATCATTTTACAGTCTCTTTAATTTTACTTGGTCTTCTCCTCCTTCGTTTTGTTATCACTGGACATTTTTCTCGTGCCCCTTTTCTGCCTTCTTGTTTCAATTTCCTAAACAGATTATGAATCCAGTTAGAATCAAGGTGAACTTTTGAACTTAGTGTTCTTCAGCTGATTAGAAAATGGGTGTAATGGGAATCTCATTTTTGACCATGATTTCATGAGAGTAATTGAATAGCATCTTTCAGCTGGAGATCCCAGGGTGCTCTGTAAACGTGAGACAGTATTTTTATTGTTCAACAAATAATAAAAAAAGTGAAAGAGATAAATTTAGGCATGCTTTTAAAAATATTCACATTTGAAGTGGAGTTCTGAGCCCTTTAGACACTCAAATTCTCAGTAAAACTTCACTGAAGTAGCACCTCAGAACTACCTCTGAACCTGCTGAGAGCTGTGGGAACTTAGTATGCCAAAAAAAAAAACCCAGAAAAAAAAGGATGAAGAGAGAACAACGACACATTTAAGGAACGAACAGATAAACTCAACACATATGAAGACTTTATCTTCCTAATGTACACATTTGTCTTACCAGCTAACTTTTTCATGGTACCATTATCCTCAGATGCTTAACTATGACATTAGAATGGTATTTCAGACACTTACCTTTAAATTTTGACCAAAGTAGTTTTCCTTAGCTCCCAGAGACCTCAGGCCCACAGAAACTTTGCATCTCTACTTTTCTTTAAAGGCATAATGTACAAAGCATCTTGCAGAGTTTAATGGGTGAAAGAAAGAATATACTTTATAAGTGAGCCATAAACATTTCACTTTACAAGAGAGGTAGCTGATTTAATTAAGAAAGTGGATAATGCTGTTATCTGTATTGGAGCTGTGATGATGCAATGAATTTGGGGTCCTATAAAATGCCTGTGCCCATTCAGTTCATCAACTTTCAGGATCATTCAAAGATTAGTACAGTTTCAGTTGGGCCAGAAACAGAGATAATTTTAGTATTATTTTGTATTGTATTGCCACATAAAGTGCAGTATGATTTTACAGTGCAAAGTATTTATAACGACAATAATGATGTCTCTCACTTTATGTTCAGAGCACTCAGCCAGTTGCAGTGCACCAGTTCCTACAAATCTACCATTTATCACATCGTAACTTACAAAATACATTTACGTTCTTCCCAGAGTAGATGTTTGTGTGTATATAAAGAACTAGGGCATGCACATCCAAAACCTTTGCAGAAAGGTTTCTCTTCTCTGTAAGAGAGGAGATTTTGAAGTGGTGAACAAACTAGTCTTTTTTTGTGTGAAAAGTAATTTAAATGTTTTTGATTATTGAAGAACTCTTCACTTGAGGAGAGAATTTACAAAGATAGTGAACAAGTTAAATTATCTAGTAATAAAATCTTCTCTTTCCACATAGTTCCTGTTGTTGTTTCATATGTTTATTCATAATTTTTGGGTGATGTGTGAAAAACCTTTCATTAACTGTTGTTGCTTGTCTTATCTCTAGCTAACATCTAATACCAAGCAATTACTTTCATTTCCAGATCGTGAGAGGAAACAACCCCTTCTTTAAAGCAGTATTTGCCTTTGAAGGTATTAATGATTAGAGAATGTTTTTTAAAACATGAGATGCTAAACAGGGAGTCTGACCTACGTTCAATCCCCTGTCATGAAGCTGTCTCAAAAAGGACTTTCTTCTTAAAGGATAGTATTGCAGATACTATTAAATATTCTTTGTAAATACATCAAGATTTTCATGTTGTGCCCTTGAATTCATCAGGACATTTGCCATTGACTTCACTAGGATCAATATTTCTCAAATAGTGTATGTTTGGTGTAAAGAATATACATAGATTTCTTTTATGTGCACCAAATTTAAGAAATATATTTGATTTTTCCTCATGCATATCTTGTCCTCCTGTGTTTAGTATTTTATTTTTATGCACTTACTTATGCTTCTGACACCTGGCAATGAAACTTATCTCAAATACTACTAAGGCTGTGTTTTGAGATTTAATCTATATACAAAAATAATCCTATCAAAGAGTCACATGTAACTTGAAAATATATAACCTGCTGCTCTGATTCAAAATGAAAACTAATTTCACCTAATTAAAAAACAGATTCAGAATGCATGTGTTTTATGTTGAATATTGGTGAATTTCTTGTTGCGTGCTCAAGTCTCAGTGTAACCTAAAAGAAATCTCTCAGTGTAACCTAAAAGAAATCAGGGTAATTTTTCAGTGGGAATATATCTGTAAGTAGTGACAAAACCTTTCTATTGCTGTTAATTAAAAACTAAAACTAGTGGAAAATGAAAATGTAATTTTTCTGGACAATATGATGCAACATTGTATTTATAGTGGATGCATCCATGTTTCTGCTGGAGTATGGTCTTCACTGTCTTCCCAGCACATACCCACTTGCAGCTGAGTGTCTACACAAGTCATTTACTGAGATCACACTCCTGCCCACCTCTTTATGTGGTGTCTTACCCTGCTGTTCCTCTTCTCCAGCTGTTCTTACCATAGTCTTACCATAGTCACTGTGGCCGATCGTACTGCTGGCCCACCTCTGTCCTTGTTTTTCACTGCATAACTCACTGAATTGTGTAACAACTGAATTGCCCATTCTCTCGGTGTATTCCTATGGACACATTAGCTAAATGCCTCTTCATTTTGTAATTCAAGTGTAAATATTCACATAAAATTATGTGGGTTTGAGAAAATTTGAAGTATAACTGCAAATTTTTTCATTTAAAAAACCCAGATGTTTACTTGTTTCCTTCAAATAATATATTGGAAAAGAATGAAAGGGCATAATTTCTTTAAAGACCTTGTAAGACACAGTTGATTTTTATAAATCCCTGTTTTTTCCTATGCAGAAAGAAAAATAATTTTTTAACATTTTAATTCAATTCAGTAATATGATATTAACTCTAACTAAAATATACAAGTAGCAAGCTGTCATCTTTTTGAGTGTTAATGTCCTGGTGGTAATACTTTTTCTGTTTTTTTTCTACGTGGTATTCTTCTGTCCTGGTTTGGTTTCAGCTGATGCTAGCTGTGGCATCTTTTGAGTGTGCTTGTCTTTGGGAACTTTTTCTGTAGAACATCTCTTCAAAGGGATGATATGTCACTCAAAGCCAAGTGCATGCAGGTGCACCTAGAAAAAGGTGCTTACCAATGTGTCTGCTTCATCACTCACACTTGGCACTCACGTTGTGAAATTAAAAGGTTAGCAGCTTAAAGCTGAAATATAACACATCATCAGATGAACAGACTGGGAACTGGAATCGTTCTCTAAATCTTTATATTCTTATTGTCGCTGATGATTATCTTAGCAAGTTTGCTGTTGTCAGTAGTTTGTTACTAGGTAATACCTGAAGGGACAAAATTCAAAGACAGGCAATGTCATGTTTTAGTATTGCCAGGATTGCAAGGAGTAAAGAAATCATTAATTCAAGCAGTTGATTTTTTTTTTTGTATTAAAATGGAATAGTATCATGCAACAGTTTAGAAAATTATGCCAGTGAACATGATTAAGGTTATATGTAGAGTTTGCACGTGCTGTATGTTTTATTTCCAGGGAATATTGAGGTAGGGTGCTTGAAAATATCTGTAGTAGAATAACGCTCTGTTCTTAAAAACATAATTTTGCACTTGCATGCATGGGTCTAATTCTGCAACCTACGATAGGAATCTCTTCTGCTGACAATTTCAGTGAAAACTATGAGATTTCAGGACCCATTAAAAAGATTTTTGAATATCATGGAATCAGCCTATTACAGCTAATTTTTCTGAGGATTGTTATTTAAATTGTTACCTTTTTTAACACATTGTCTCCAGCTGTGTATTGCCAGGAGTTTCTTGAGTTTCGAAGTGTTTTCTATGCCTCTGGGGCCCCTGTACTTACCATTTCTAAATGTTAAAGGTCCAACATAAGATACTGCTTTGAACCTTCTATGAAATTCATTTACTTGGCTGTAACTTTGCAATAAATTTACTGCTACTCTGCTAGGTAGAATCTCAAAGTATTTGCTCTTTTTGCTTTTTTAAATAATTAGGCAGGAGTTTAGCTCTTGGGAAAGAAGAGTGTAGTATTTTGCCAATGTAAAGAATGAGCATAGAAATACCTGGACTTCAGAGTTCTTGAGGAAAAGATTCTTGGATACTGATTTTTGTAATGATAAGTATTTTAATTAGAGTCTTTCTCTCTTCTGTGGCTAACCGTTGCCACTTGCAAGTTGTCACATACGTATTTAGAGTTTAGTAAGTTTGATCTACTTTGGTCCCATTTCTGAAGGATACTAAGCAATAATAATTCAGCCAGCTTTATAGAATTGATGGCTTTGACTGAATGAATAAATTCTGTGGCAGACAAAGAGGAGCTAAAGCCAGGAGTTTTCATAAATACTTCCATTCTGTATGTGAGGAGAAGCAGATTGCCATGCTCACACTGTATTGTAATTATTAAATTCTTTCTACTAAGGCTACTAATGCTGGAAATCTTAATACATTGGGGAAACATTTCTCTAAATATTTTTAAAGGATTGGCAGAAGAACTCTCTAGATTTTTAATATTGATTTTCATTATAGCTTGGAGCATTGGGGATGTTCCAGAAGCTGGTGGGAGTTAAGGTCATGCTAACATTTTATTTTATTTTTTTTAATGGGTGAGATGAGATAACCTAGGTAAGTTTAAGCCTGTCAAGTCTGACATCAGTCTCAGGCAAAATAATGGAAATGCAGGTGTGGGACTTGAATAATAAAGGATTGAACTCTGTTGAGGCAAAACACATGTTTTATAAGCACAACTGTTAAGGTACAAGAAAGGCAACTCAAGTTACAGAATGGGGGATGCTGTCCAGGAAAAGCATTTAGGTGCTGTAACAGGTAATAATAATGGATAGAGCTTGAATTTTTCATCTGGAACAGTGGCCAACAACAGCTAAGTTAATCACTGAATGTATAAACAGGGCAGTATAGAATAAAACTAAGATAATTTTATCTCTTCTGCTCTGTGCAGCTAAAGAATACAAAACCTAATCCTATTTCCCACTATTCAGCAGGGATGTTGGAAACCTGAAGAAGGCTTGAAGGGCCATAAGACTCATCAGAAAAGGTTCTGTATAGTGATGTATTATCTTGAGGAGTTTTATTCAGTTCACTTACTTAGCAAACAAAGTCATTAAGGGAAGACTTTGTATTAGTCTGTAATTGTATAAACAGGGAACAGAAAACTGAAAGCAGAAAGCTTAAAATCTAGCAGACAAAGATGTAAACAAATTAGCAATTGAAAATAGATGAATCTGTATCGTAAATAAAGAACCATAGTGACACCTCTGAAAATAGCAATGGCAAATTCTTTAAAACGGGTAGTTTATAAATCAAAGTTGTGACTTTCTAAGACAGAATTCTGTTACAAACAGGAATTTCTTCTGGGAATTCCCAAGCCCTTTGTAATACTGCAGGTCAGACTGTGTGATAACAATAGTCCCTTCTGGCTTTCTAATCTGCCTTTCTGTGTCAGCAAAGCGGGTATGGCTTTGATTTGTGCTGACAGTAGTGCATGGCTGTAATTGGGTCTCAGAGCACATGGGGTTGTGCTAGAATAGGACTTGATACATAACCACTGGTCCTTGGGGTGATACCTTCCAGCTGGCTCTTCATCATGAGAATAATGCTGAAAACTCCTAATATTTTACCACGGAGAATAAAGACAGTATTTTAATTTCAGCAGTTTACATTCAGAGCCAAGAGTAAGAAAAATAAGAAATCTAAGTATATGTAACCAAGGTGGTCTGCTTACTCTTGAAGAAGGTTTTGCAAGTATGAGTACCACCTTGCAGAACGCTCATTCCATTTAGTTTAGTTTAGTTCAGTTTAGTTTAGTTTACTGTGGGTGAATGTCTTCACAGCTTCTCAGGTGGCCCCCCCATCAATCCTTTCTGTGTACTGTTAAGGAATACTTGGCCATTTTACAACACCCATTTGATATTAGCTTCCACTGCTGTGGCATTAGAACAGACATTTTCAGTTGTTTCTACTTCTTACCTCACTTCCAGTAAATTATTAAACAGTTATGATGAGTTCTTATTAATCACTGTATAAAACTGAAGTCGGAAGTGTTACAGAGAGCAAAACTGAACAAATTTTACTTCTCTCAGAAATATTTTAGGTTATCATAATAAGCATAAGATGTTTTAGTTGAAATATTTCAGTGGTTTTCATATATATATTAGAATGCTTTTTCTTTACAGAGGAGTTTTAAATAATACCGTTGCAAGTATCTTCATAGATCTGTGAAATTACATGCATAAACAGAGAATGATAAAGGACTCACAGCAGCATTAAGAACAAAACTATGTTTTCTCGTTCGTGGTACAGAGATTTGCAACCATTTGCTTTAAACTACAGACTTCAAATACAGAGTGTACATATGTTCTCCATTGGTAAAAAAATCTTTTACTCTACTGTTTGTTTAATTTACCATATAACAAAAAGAGATATGTACAATATAATACTTGGTTGTGCCTATGTTTTTATATTACAGTACCTTCTAAATGAACCAGAATATATTCCACGGTATGAGTTACAACTTTTAGGAATTTTCTTTTGCCCTGTTCTATTGTAGATCTTTGTAATAATTCTGCAACTGGTTAAGTGAGCTTGATGTTAAAAAGTAAGTAAATGTGCTAAAGGGAGAAAATATTCAAGAATGTTTCAGATTTATATGGATTTTATTTTTCCACTCACTTTCCTGCCTCTTTACTAAGAAAGGGTTCTTAAATGGCTTGTAGTATTAATGTGTCTTACTAATTAAAAGGTATTTGAGCACTCTTTAGATTAGTGTTGGCCTTGAGGTGAGAAAATCCATTGGGTGAGCACATTTGATTATCCTTAATAGAATTTTACTTTGTTATTATCTGAGTTAACTTTCTTTGTGTAAAAACCTGCCACACTTAGAACTTTGCTCTACTCATGACACTGGTGTGATGACAGCACTCTGGCTCTGGGGGCAGGTCGAGGCTGTGCTGAAGAGGAGTGTGGATCTAAACATCAGGGGGACTATATTAATTCATGCTACCCAACCCTAATGCCATCACGTATGTGCAAGCTGGTGTGAGGTTTGCTCTGGCTGCTCTGCTGATATCAAAGGTGGGAGCTATATGAGAGTGAGGAATGTAAAGGGAGTTCCCACTTGTCCACATCTGGTTGCTTTTCAGCTTTTTTATATTGCTCAGGCAGGTGGACCTTATGCTTGGGCAGTTTCTGCATCAGTTATAAGAATTACTTATGATCATGTGTGAGACCACTGGCATCTTTATCTACTTTGTGTACTCTGTTTATCAAAGAAGAACTTAGTAAAGAAGGAGCACTAAAAGAATAAAAACAGAATCTGAAAATGAACAGAAGATAACAAGGTAATGCTTAAGAAGAAACAGTTCTGCAATCTCGTTGGGGTTTTTATTGTCATTGTTATTACTGAATATTCCCTCCTTGATTTCAGGTTCTGCAGAAGGCATACGTAATAGTTGCACATTTCAAGCAGTGGTTTCTAAGTGGTAAGATTAAAAAAAAAAAAAAAAAAGAGAGAGAAAAAAAAGAAGCCAAATCACTACAGAAATTTCTGTAGCATAATGAAAAACTTCACCAGTTCATCTAACCTAGTCTCTAAGTAGCTAACATATTCTCTGGGACACAAAATGGGATATTGAGTGGCAATCAAAATTCAATATTTATTGCCTCAGTATGCAAGACTTTCTCCAGGTTCTTTAGCTCTTGCTGGTGCTTCTTTTGTGAAGGAGACATAAAGAAAAATTGTAAAGTAACAGTATTTCTGATGGCTTTGTCCTGGTTCCATTTCCTGATGATGTTAGTTGAGGGAGAAGAGGGTAGGGGGTTAATGTTAACATCACCAGTCACAGCTGCAGGTCTGGCACAGAAACTATAAAACCCATGATGACTTACCTTAGTTGAATTGTTCGTGAGCCCATGGAGCTGTAGGACATGCTGTAGGGCCCTGCATTTTTTTTCAGGTACTTGGCTTTTTTCATTAATTCTCACAAAAGCTCTATCTGAACATGTAGCCTATGACAAAACATATAAGGGGATATAAATGGATATCTTAGTTACATAAAACATTATGGAAGAAAACGATAAATTTTCAAGATACAGTGATAGCTGTTGATAAAACGCTGAAGTCTTTGCCATAGGCTATGATTTAAAGCTACTAAAATAGTTGAGTCATCTAATGTGCAGGAAACTAAACCAGTGTTTTAGCTAACAACAAACTTACCTGTATGAGCACCACAGGAAAAGTGCTTCTCTGAAGCTTTCTGAATTTTGCCATTTTGCTGAAAAGCCATGGACGGACAGGTTGAATTGTGGCTCTTCTTAAAGGGATTAATGTGGTCAAGTGATCTCATCTCCAGGGTTGTCTACTACTCTATCTGTAGAAGATACAGACTGTCTTCCTGACTCCCCACAATATATGATTTGTCTATAAATACATGATACAGAGACTGCTTTGTTTGCTTGAACTACAGCGTGCTTCGATAAAGAGCCCCCAACTTCCGTGATATCTGTTCTGTACAAATAATGATGTTCTTAATCATGACACTTTGTTGTATTCAGGAATTGCTCTGAAATTATTTTAATAAGTGGCTGCTCTACTTAAGTATTGTTTAAAATTAGAACATTTGCGAGAAAAGGCTCACTGAAAACAATAAAATGGAGGAAGCAGAATGCAACATAGTGAAGGCAAAAAATAAGAACCAAAAAGGTTGAATACTGCAAACTGTGATCCAAGTTACTTACATCTTTGATTCACAGTGATGGATGTTTTGCTTGAGTGATAAGTATTGGGACTGTGTAGATTGATACAAAAGTTCAACTGTGGTATGAAAGTAGTGTATGTCATGTGTGGGAAGAAACACAACTTTCCTTTCAAATGGAGTGGCAGACAGCAACTTGCAGCATGCTGCTCTCATGCAAAGTGGCTGTCTTTGCTCTGTACATTTCATCCCCGTGCGGTAAGTTCTAACGCAGTGTCATGACACCTTAGCTCGCTGTAACCCAAGAGTGTCAGCATGGCATGGGGAATTCATGGCTGTGTTCCACTTGGGATCTGGCATCTCATATCTTTTCACACTCCTTCCTGGCTGAATAAAAGGGACAAAAGAGACTTCACCGAGTTTGTATCTCATATTTGTAGTCTGGCATGATAGTCCAAGCCATTAATCTCTTTTCCCAAAGAAAAGCTGTGGAATTGATAAGACTTACATTCTTGTAGAGGGCTCAGGTTAACTCTGCACAGGTGTCCACAGTGTAATGGGTGGGGAGGTTTACAGGGCATGAATCACAGTACACAAAATCCTAAAACATTTTTGATATCACAATGTAATGTGCACAATAAATAATAAAAAAAAAATATCTTCCCACCCTTCCCTATCAAATGTTTGCCAATAGTTATTAATTAAAAGAAGTTATTAATGTTAGTTGATACTTATTTATTTGTCCTTCATTTATGTCCAAATACTATTTATTTGTCCTTCATTGTTTCTGTCTGTGGTCTAATAGCTCCCTGCCACCAAAGTCAGGAGTATAGTTTCCCTGTCTGTGCACTCACCAGTTCTCGTAACTCTGGGGCTTCCTGTGACCCAATACATTTTACTAATCCAGCAAAAAAGATAAGCTAGCAGAAGAAGACGAATAGTTTACGGCTGTACTAATAAATAGAATCATTTTGTGGCAGGGGCCACTGAACATCAAGGAGAGTGAAAAGAGTTTGTGGAACCACATAGCCAGGAGTAGGGAAAGGAATAAGGAGGAATGAAGTCAAAACATCCTCTTTTCAATGTCAATAAGCCCTTAAATCAGGTCAGTTCCTTATGCCCCCCCATTTTGATCATATATATCCAAAAGCATATGCTTTTGTCTGTTTGTGTCATGAAAGCTATATCCTCTCAATGCAGCATTTCAGTGTTTGCTTCTCCTTCCATTTTCTCAAACCACAGAGCCACCGCTTTGGCACTACCCCCTTAAACACTAGAGGTCAAGGTAGGCATCACAGTACAGTCAACATATTTCCTTCTAGCAATGATTATTTTTGCCTTCAAAACTAGAGGTCTGGAAGATAATAAAATCATTAAGAAGACATAGCTATGGTTTTTGCCAGGCAAAAATAATTGTTCCTTGTTCTGGTGTCAGCTATGGGATTGCTAGTTAGAGAGTACATTTTTTAGGTTTGACTACAGATTGAGTGCTTCACATGCAAATGACCTGTGTTGCACCACTGAAGGAATGGTCTTGGTTTCCACAAGTTTGCTATCTAGTCCTTACATTGCTCAGTACTTTTCTACTGTTGTCTTGCATGATTTGCTAGTCCTACAGTTTTTATCCCTACACATAGGAATGTGTAGTTTCCTGAAGAAAATAATTGATCATTTTTTTCTATTATAAAGTACCTTGTTTTACTGTTCCTTGTGTTTGTGCGTATTCATGCTACTGCAAGAGTGTTTAAGAAGTGTTAATATAAAATGTGAGTTTAAATATGAAGCATAAAGACAAGCTCCAGAAGAGAATAAAGACAGGCAAAAATAGGCTGATGCTTTACTCCAGTATAAATACTGAGGAATTATGAATATGCTGCGATACTGTAGTAAAGTTTTTAGACTATATGGGGGTTTTGTGTCTTTTTGATATTTACATGGTAAAATCTCTTAGTTTTATAACTTAAATGGAAGTTGTGCATGAGAAATGAGTGGACTAAAACTGGATTTGTACTAATTTTGTGGTAAATCTGTAGTATAACTTTGTACTCTTTGAAACAATTTTAGTTATTCATCAATAAATATAATTTGTGTATGTGTGTCTAATATGTGATATTATGAGATAGTAATAATATATTGCCTTGCCAGTATAGCTCATTGTGTTATGCAGTCTGTACCATCAATTTTAGTTTCCTTTTCTGGTGTATTTGGATGTGCACCAGGACCCAGCCTAGCGAAAGGTATGGACTTAGCATATTGTTTCTTGGGGGATGTCCTTGAATGTGCTTGAGTATCTGAACTGTCTTGTGTGAGACGTGAACAGAGTTGCTCGCAGAATGGGTGGAAGTTTGTTTCAAACGGTATGTAGTAATCCTGTGTTGCTGTGCCTACTTTTAAACCTCAGGAAAGCTTTTCAGACTATCAAGATCATTGTTCAGTGAGCAGCAAGAAGCAATGAAGGGCAAGTTTGTCACCTGGAAAGTAAGTGCTAGGTCACTTTACAAAGCTTGGTAGAGCTTCAAGCAGGGTCTGTATGGGAGGCCAGGTAAGAATCTAATCTGGCTTTGTGGCCTGAGGATATCACCAAGGAATGAAAAGCAAACCTAAGGCCTTTCTCTTGTTTCCTCTATGAAGGGTTAGGGCAGGGTTTGAAGTTCAGGGGGGAGACATGCAATATAAATTATCTAAATTTGGCTTTTTTTTTTCCATAGATGTATTAATTTTCTTAAGTGTATTTCAAATTAAAATAGGGCTATGACTGACAATCTAACTGAATATTAAATGCAGCCGAAAATCAGCCTTGGTGTAACCAACCAAGAGAGACAGGCAGTGTAACTTTTTAGTAATATCACATGGCAAAGAACATTGTGTCATTTGCTAAGACAAATGGAACAAAATGTTGCTTTCTGGCACAAAGCTTAGAAATGGAGAAAATTGCAATCAATCAAATACAGCAACATTAGTGAAACGAGTGAAAACTCTAGTAGAAATCTAGGAACATAACTGTGCAACTATCACCCATTACTTCTCATTCAGCTCATTTACAATCCCATTGTGAGATTTAAGTTCTATTCTCATCACACTTTGAATCAAGACTTTATTGTGAGAAGTAGAATTCCATTGAAATGTCCATGAACTGTTATTTAAGGGCTTTTTAAAAATTTTTTTTCCTATCATTTAAATTTGAAAATGTCTGCATGTGCATACAATATAGCATATTTTAATAAATTTATTTATGGTAGTCACGTTAGACGTAGAAAGAATTACAGAATTTTTCTTTGACCTTGGTAATAAAAGATGACATGCTGCAAAGTTGCAAGGAGCACTGGTCCATATAAACAATTGTCATTTTACACCTAAGGTAAACCCAGCCAGTGACCACAGATTTGGGTACAACAGCATTAGGGACACAAAACAAAAAGCCAATCATAGAATTTGTTTATATACTTACTTCTCAGTTGATGAGATCTTTTGTTGTTGTATAAGTTATTTGGAATACTTTTCACTATATCTACACATATATATGGCATCCTAAACAAGTTTGGCTCCACAAACTTTGTATTAAATAATATCACTGGGAGCTTTTTATTTCTCATAAGGAACAGCAGCTGTATTTGCACATATGCCTTTCTGTGTGTTAAATGAAATAGCCATTTGTTGTTACATATTACATTCTCTTATATGCTGTTTTTTCAGTACTTCTTCCTGTTGAAAGTTAGCATCACACCTGGGAGGGAAGGAAGAGCTTATATTAGATAAAATTGGCAAACAAATAATGATTTTAATTTTTTTTCCCTTTTAATACAGTAACTATTTACTGATCATAGATTTAACTTTTTCTAATGAAGAAAACATCTCTGCCATTATAATCTACTTGTGGTCAGTAGCCTTGGACAGAAATCAAAGCAGTTGTCACTGTTGAAACTGCAGCCACCATTTTGCCCTTTTTTTCCTGAAAATAAAGAGGACTAAACATCACTTAGCTTTATCTTTGTCCACAAAAATGTAAGAAGAAGAATCAGAAGAGCTGGAAAAACTGAAATTAAACTGATGAGAGAAAATGCATTACAGCTCAAACTCAAAAGGCATTTCTGATTCTAGATGCAGTAGATTTTAATAATTCCTACATGCCTTTGTAAATATGGGTCATAATTCTCTAGGAAAAAAAAAAAATCACATTTCTAGTAAAAGACATTTTTCCAATTCCTGTGGAACAAATACTGGTCTTCATGACACCAGAAGAATCCAAAATTACCACCTTGAATTAATTGTTGATTACTTGGAGTTTTTTTCTTGGTGTGAATAGGGACAGCTTCTGACCTTACACTACTGTTATTGCATTGATTACTGGTTTTAATTACTCCTTAAAAAGAATGCAATGTTACAGAAAGTCATTCATGTACAGATGAAGTTCTGATTCTCCATCAGATAATATGTAATATACTGGGATAGATTTTGCTCTGAGTTATGTATGTAGAAATCTGGAGTAGCTCTGTTGAAATCAATGTCATTTTTTGAGTTCATATGTTTTAGTGGTATTTCTGAGAATAGAATGTGGCCTGCATGTTTTTACATGAAAAATGTAAAAGGAGACTCTAGAAACAGCATCTAATATTTACTCCCTCATAATCTCACTTGGTGAAATTAAGTAAAGAAACAGTTAGGGGGTTATTTCCTTTAAGTATCTGCTTTCATTGCTGTTAAGCTGGTTTTACAAGCACTAAGACCCAATAAAAATGCTTGTTTACTTCTTTTTGTATTGTACAGAATTCTACAGAAGGACTTTCTTTTTTGTCCTACAGAATATTTCTCTCATTTGAAAGTTTGCATTGTATTTGTCTAATCAGTTTATTGGCCTGTTCATCTTTGCTGAATAACTCAGAGAACTCTTTGACTTAGTTTCCTGTGTGACATCTATAGCCTGGCCTCTACCTCCAAATCAAAGTATTTCCATTATTTTCCGTCACTATTTTTGTTCATTCTCTTATGAAACAGCAGGAATCCTTGCTAATGGAAAAGCCTATATTAAAACAACAATAAATTTTATTTTCCATACAAATTCTAGTTTATTTTGGTCATATGCTGTTGTTTGTTTATAACTTTGTTTATAAGCTATGTATGAAGTGGGTGTATATGTATAGAACTTTAGCGTGGCATTCAGTGATTTCCACTACCTCACCAAATGGGACATCAAGTTTTAAGCTGTGCTAGTCTGGCCAAGTGTAAAACAGATACTTTCATGAAAGTTTAGGGGGAACTTTGCTCTTTGTTTACAGCGTCATTAATAAACACAGATTTTGTTAGATGTATTGTGAGATTTTATTAGATAGATACGGTGTCAAATAAACAAATAAACGTGCATATATACATGCATACATATATATGTTTTATTTATTTTATATGTATATGTTTGTGTGTGTGTATATATATGTAAAATTATTATCCTTTACCTTCAAATAAAGGACTTCCAAACACAGCTTCATTTGGCCTTCCCAGAAGTCCATATGTAGCTGAAATATTGTGAGGTACTAGACTCAGTGATGTGAATGCTGTGGCAACAAAACTTGGAGGTATTTTAGTCAGGCATCACCAGTCTGCAGGGACATTGAATATTGCTTTATTTATTACTTTATTGTCTGTCTTATTTAATCATTCCTGTAATGACTATATATAGTTTATTCTTCTCACTTTAAAGACTGTTAAGTCTGAAACAGATCTATTTTGTATTTTTAATACACTGGGTTGTTTTCTATTGAAGGATAAATTTGAAGAAAAGTGTAGCAATAAAATTTATACTTGAAATAATATTTAATCTTTGGCATGCATTAGCTGTAATAAATAACACTGTTATTAAAGGTTAAGTATTGGAACAGAGAGGGAAATTGGAGGAAAACAGTAAATATTAAAGGAAAATATATTGGTCTTTGGCCTTTTTTATAAATGGCTAGATAACTATCAATTCTGAAATTTCTTTCCTAATTTTGAAAGACAACAGATGAAAGGCTCTAAAAATCTCTTTTGAAAGATCATTTGTTGGTTAAACTGAGTCATAAGAGCTTATATTTAATTTTTTTGTAAATCAGAGGCAAGGAACTCAAATTTAGACAAATGCTGGAGAACCTGTCTGCTTATGGCTGGTACTATTTTAGTTGAAGAAGAGAAATACAATTGTTATTCAAAATATGAAATTCTCTGTAGTGAGATGATAAGAATCAATGGAATATACACTAAACTTTATCATCTTGATTTTTTTTCTCATACATGAAAACTTGGAGGGGGGGGAGGGGGAATGAGGTTGACATGTAAAGTAAGGCAATCCCACTCAGCAAACACAATGCAAGATATCAGCATTCTATGCATGCTGTGGGAAGGACAAAAAAGAAAAGTACTTCCAGTGAAAAGATGGGTATGAAAATCTTTTTTGTGATAGAGGAGGAGGAGAAAAAATTAACATCAATTTTAAAATGCAGTTGGGTTGGATCAGAAGTCTTGATGATGCATCTGGGAGCACAATAATGTAAATCACTGCAGGTATAATTATGAAGGTAATTGAAATGCAGTATAAGTAGTACCAAAAAATGGAATTAAAAAATTGCAAAGCAAATAAATTCACGAGCAGCTAGAAGACAAAAAGTTCGTGATAAATGGTTCATTTAGACCTGCAGTGCTGTGTGGGCAAAATTGGATTGCAATCATAACCATTTCAAAAATGAAAACATTAAGAGAAAAGGAAATTGGACAGAAATGGCATGGAAATTACAGCCTTTGATCCGTTTTTGAAGAACCTTTTATGAGACATCATCGTGAGTGGGCAGCAAATTCTTTCCAATCTCCTCTTAAAGCACTTGTGAAAGCTTGGAGACCATGAGACTGAAATAAACGTTTTAGCATGGATTGTGGGAATGTATCTCTCTCTGCTGACCTTTTTTTGCTTTTACAAGCAGCACAAAATTGCACTGAATTTTTAGTGCAACAATATAGAATGTATATAATATACACAAATATATAGGGCATAGTTTAGCACAATGATACTGAAAGGAAACTATTTTCTATAGTAGTATTAGACTTTCCTTAGTTTTCTGTAAAAATCTGGAACTATAATTGAGGATAGACTGCATGTTTGTTTTAGATATGTGTTAGACAGAAGTGCAGATGGGGTTTGCAGCTTATGATTTTGAGGGCTCACTTAGTATGGGCTGAGTAAGTCTCTATCTAAACGTGCCACAAGTTACATTCCTGAGGAAAGCTGTGTCTTTTTGTTTTTAATAATGCATTGTTTTGAACCTTCTGGGCTATTCTGCTGTCTTGAGGGAATTACAATGTCTCAAGGTAGAAATTCAGTGTATATAGAGAGAAAAGAAGTAAATTGTTAACATGAATAATATACTTTAATTGCCAAAGCATAGCCCAACTCTGCAGTAGCTAAAATTAGAGTACGCTCTGAGGCTATAGAAAAAGATGATCATAGACTTGTTCAATCACTATTAAAATATCTGTAATTCTGTGGTAAAACATTAATGTATGGATGTATTTGGCAGTACTCCTTATTAAATACCAGTAATTAAAATCAAAATACATTGAGTTTGCTGTCCCATTCTCTAATGTCTGAGTAATTAGCTTTCAGGTAATTGGTCAGATTAGTAACTGTACATAAAATGATTATTGTCAATGAGAAGAAATATGTTACACCCTGATTTGAAGGATCATGAATGCTGTCACATAAAAGAATAAACACACTATTTTACATTTCAGTAAACAACAGCTGGATTCTTCCAAGAGTGCTGCTTAAATCAGATTCAAGCTGCCTGAAGCAAAAGCCCTGTTTATTTTCATATTTTATTTGACTTGACTGGGTTCTGTTTTCATTAACATTTTCTAGCTGAACTTTTGAATTAAAGAACCTTTTCGTTCTGCAGGAAAAGTCAAGTTTTCTTTGAATTTTTCAAATCTAGGGTCTCTTCTTTTTTTAACTTTTCTGTAGCATTATTAATGTGTAAAATATATCCATTATATCCAGATAAAGATTATAGGAAAATTAATACAAAAAGAGTAAAAATGTTTATGTGTTTCTAGACTGATTTTTTATTTTGGATTATTGGATTATTAAATGGGAGGTGGAGACAGAGCTGTATTTTGCTGCTTTGTTTCTGCTATTTATCATTATTTATCCTTTATATAGTTTATGTATAGCTGCTGTTCACATCTTAGGCAAATAAAAAATGTCATCCATGCCCTGAAGTGTTTGCAATCTAAAATTAAACAAAAGAGCAACAAAAGAGGTAACAGATGATTGTGGTTGGCTCTAGGAGTGGGAGGTTTGGAAGAATATGTACTGTTTACCTGCTGTCCTCTTACCAATTTCCATTTGAAATGCTTGCTTTTGACAGACTGCAGATTCCTGAGGGTACACTCTGCCCCATCATCCACACCATTAATGGAGATGTTAAACAGAACTGGACCCAGTATTGACCCCTGGGGTACAACTACTAGTTACTGGCCTCCAATTAGACTGTGTACCACTGATCACTACCTTCTGTGCCTGACTGTTCAGCCAGTTTTCAATACATCTCACTGCCTGCTCATCTAGCTCGTACTTCATCAGCTTTTTTATGAGGGTCCTATGGGAGACAGTGTCAAAAGCCTTATTAAATTCAAAGTTGATAATAGCCACTGTTCTCCCCTCATCTACAAAGCCAGGCTATCTCATCATAGAAGGCTGTCAGGCTGATTAAGCATGACTTCCCCATGCTGACTACTCCCAATCACCTTCTTGTCCTTCATGTGCCTGAGAATGGTTTCCAGGATTACCTCCTCCATCACGTCCCCAGGAACGGAGGTAAGGCTGGCCAGCCTGTAGTTCCCTGGGTCCTACTTCCTGCCCTTCTTGAAGTTTAAAGTGGCATTTGCTTTCTTCCAGTCTTTGGATGCTTCTCCCAGTTGGCACAGTCATTCAAAGATCATTAAGAGTAGCCTTGAAATGGCAGCAGGCAGCTCCCTCAGCACTTGAGGGATGCATCCCATCAGGGACCATGGTCTTATGTCTGTCCAAGTTTGTTTAAGTATTCCCTGACCTGATCCTTTTCCACTGAGGGTACACCTTCCTTGCTCTAGATTTTCCCTTTGTTCTCCAGGACTGGGGATTCCTGAAGGCTGGTCTTGCTAGTAGAGACTGAGGTGAAGAAGGTATTCAGTACTTCAGCCTTTTCTGTGTTCTGTGTCACCAGGTCCCCTGCCACATTCAGCAGTGGGCTCACATTTTCCCTAGTCTTCCTTTTCTCACCTGTGTACTTACAGAAGCTTTTCTTGTTATCTTTAACATCCCTTGCCGGGTTTGATTCCAGGTAGGCTTTTGTTTTCCTAACTGCATCCCTGCATGCTCATCCAGTATCACTGTATTCCTTCCAGGCTGATTCTCCCGGTTTCCACCTACTGCATGCTTCATGTTTTGTGGCTGAGTTTTCTGGGGACCTCCTTGTTTATCCATGCAAGCCTCCTGGCATTGTTGTCTGTCTTCCCACTCATTGGAATGCAGCAGTTACAGCTCTTGCAGAGAACAGTCCCAGCTCTCACAGCCTCTTCTCATATAATAGATGCTCCAGTCCCTTAATTATCTTTGGGTCTCTTCTCTGGGCATGTTCCAGTATGTCCATGGCTCTCTTGAACTGAAAAGCATAGAACTGGACACACAACTCCAGATGGGGTCTCACAAGTGCTTTTTTTACAGGTGGTCACAGCAAGGGTTTTAGGTAATGGATATGGCAAAAGGAGATTGTGGTTAATATGTGACTAGTACTTTCATAAGAGTAAGAGGAATAAAGTTTGCAAGAAAGGAAAGAGAATGACAAAAGGCACTCTGAAGAGTCAAGAGAGGAAAGTCAGTGAGGTAGAAAGCACAACTAATTGGAAGAAGCAAAATAGAGCAGAAGGATAAGTTCACATATTGGGAGGGTGAGTGGGAGGGTGAGGAAAAGAGGAAGTAGCTAAAGCTTGATAGAAAGTTAATTGAAGGCAATGGGAATCTTTTATGTTTATTTCAGCAAATTGTGGTTAGGGAAAGGTTGTAAAAGTGACAGATTGTTAGAAATAAGATACACCCTGTCTAGACTTCAGATTTCCTGAAGTTCATCCGTAACAAGTGCCTCTGGGGCTTTGAAACTGCTTTCTTGGGGTGGTGGCTGATGATTGCTTTGGTATCTCAGTGGGACGTGCTTGGAAGAGGGACTGAGTCTAACGACAGCTGTTTCAGAAGGACATTCTAATTTGCAAAGGAGGTTCTGTTAGCAGAAAAAACTCTGCCTGGTTGTAGCTGAAGTAGATTACACAGATGTTCCAAAGAGTGAGTGTATTAGTACATCTCTTCAAAAGCTGCACAAAATGAAAACAGGGCCAAAGGGACATTTTAAATTGCCAACTCCTCACAGGGAAGATAAAAGCCAAACTTTGATTTACTGCTTAAATTATATACATTTTTGTACTGAGCCACTGAACTGTTGAGAAACCAAAATGGTCCTAATAAGGGTAGCATGAGATTTTAGCAGGTTTTTGGTACAAGAACTGCATCACATACTATGTGTATCTGTGAGCCCTAAACTCTGGTAGGACCACCCTGTATCCTTACTTTCTGGGGGACTGTTTGCTTTTCTTTTTAGGTATTTCCATTTGTTTGGTTTTTTGTTACTGTTTTATAACTAACCTGAGATTCAGTGCTAATGTGCAAAACACTTGCTAGTTATTTAGTTCTGCTGCTGTAAGCTTCTTCAACCCTATATCTCCAAAAAGTGTTTAGATTCCCTATTGAAATCTCCTTGTTAAGGAGTATAACTGCTGTGGTCACCTCCAGGCAGAAAATGACGAACGAAGTCCAACGCTAGCATGTCTGTGCTGGTCTTCGTGAAATGCTGTGATAAATACCTTTTCGTTTAATTTATAGAATCCACCAACCTCTGCACATTCTTTGGTTTCCAAATAATAAAAAGTGTATTCAACATTAAAAAAAAAAAGGAAGTTTCTCAAATTTTTCAGGTTTCAAATGCCATGTGCTCTAGTATACAAAAGGGGTTTGTGTAGTGTATCCAAACAAGTGGCAAGACATATCCCATGTAAACTGGAGAGAAGAATGAATTCCGAAGGCTAGGAGCAAGTAAAATGCTTGCCAGTAATCCCTTGGCTTCCTTTCTTTCAAACCAAGACAGTTGTTAGAGCATTTTTACTGAATCATAATTACAATCCTATAAGTACAGACATTCACAGTATCTCCAGTGTAAAATACTTTCTTCTAGAACACAAGTATGTTAGCTGTAATAGGTATTAGCATATCTATCTTCTGATAGCAAGTAATAGGTAAGTGGAAAAGGATTTACAGATGACAAATTGATAACTAAGGCAATACTGTTCCACCAAGGATTTCATATATTTGCATAGGATTATGTGGCAATAGGAAATCAGGTAGATTTCTTAGCCATTTCTCAGTTTCTTATATCTGGGGCTATATGAAAGCATTACAGCTTTTGAATACAAAATGTGAACTTGCTTTAGTGGTAGCCAAAACCTCATTGTATTTTATTTGTTTTGTTTTGGGGGAGGTGTTGCAGGTGATGGAAGACTGGGATCAAATCCTTTTTTCCCATTCTTACTGAAATACTGTTTTATGTGGAGGGTTCTTGTCTTCATATTTCAAGAAATTTTGAAAAATAGCTTTTATTACCATTCTGTGATATTTGTAAGGATGGGGAAGGAATAGCTCATAAAAAGGTATTTCTCAAGTTTTAACATACTGGCGTTTTCATTACCATAACAGGTGGTCATTTTCATATAAATGAAACTTGTAAATAGCAACCCACCTTTTCACATGGATTCAATTACAGTGAATGCTTTCAAAAGCCAGATGCATGGAAGAAGCACTTCCTTTTTATTCTTTCTCTAACCAAATAAAATGATTCTTTAAATCTTTTTTTTTAATATGTATATACTGCTCATAGTCTAAATGCGTTAATACATAAAATAATACTAAACTGCTTTATATTTTTTCAGATCTTTTTTCTTTCCATTTTTCTTCCTCTTAGTTGATACTAAAATTGTACATAAAGTAATTTAAGTCGAAGTGAAATTTACTTTTTCTGTTTATATGTTTGTAAAATAGCTTTCAGGTTTCTCACAGATTGGCCTGTGCTTTTCACCTTTCCTCACTTAATATTCTCACAAAACTCACCGTCTGATTTGGAGCAATCATTTCCCAGGCAGCTGTCTTCTGGAAAACAAATTACAGTGCAATGCATGGCACCTCATCAACTTGCCAAGAGTTGGAATCATCTTACCTGATTTTAGATCTATAAAAGTTAGACATCATATAAATACATTAAAATATCAGATAAAATTGTATAAGTTTCCTCTGTAGGTGTCTTTTTCCAGATTTTTCTTCCTAGTCTGCTGTTAGCTCAGACTTAGTATCTAAAATCAAGTGAGAGAAATTCCACTCTCAGTCCTCAGTACCCTAAGAGGTCCAGTTAAAATCCTAATCTATCTAAGGATTATTGGAGTTACATGAAAAAGAGACAATAGACAGTACTGATTACTAATGATGTCACTATCATGTGTTTGAAATTTATTGCAAAACTTCATAGTATTTTATGGGATACATGAAAGTTTAAATAAGCTATTTCCAAGTAAAATTAAATGCACCTTTCAATAGCATTATAAGGTGCCTAAGCAACATTTTAAATGACAATTCTTAAGCACAGATTAGGGGATGGGAAGTACAGCTTTTACCCTTGCACGCCACTAACACCAACAATGAAAGTAAATACTGCTTCTGGTGGGATTCCCTAGCTGAATGACACTTAAAGTAATTATTGCCCCAGATTAATTTCCAAAGGCATTATTTGTCTAGGCAAGTGGAAGCAGTATCTTGGCACAGTGCTATAGCTGCTAGCAACTCGTGAGGTTCTACTGTAGGAAAACAGATAAAATAACATGAAGAGTTTGCACAAAATTGGTCAGTTTAACTGGGGATCCTTACAGCTCTTTAAATCTGTCTTTGTGTCCAGCGTCCTGCTGGTAGACAAAGGCAGTAATTTAAATCCTAGGTGTTTCAGATGCTTTTAATCACAGCTGATGCAGACTTCTTCCATAAATGTCTGTTCTGTTGTATTTACTGTGGTGAAGGATTCTAAAGCAGTATGTATTATCTGTTGTACTTTGGCAGAGGTGATTCCCAAGATAACCAATATATGTAGTAATTAGATTTCAGTTTCCCTGTCAAAAACATTGTGATTTAAATTGCTATGCTAAAAACTACTGATTTCTATCCTAAGCATGCTTGCAATGTACTAACGTTGGCATGCATAAAAAAAGAGTTCATGATGGCTTAGTGATTACTTTGACTTACAGTTTGTATCTTTTTTAAATTACTGTTACTAAGCTCAACTGCTGATTGAAAATATGTATGCATTAATTAGTACAAGGACCGATAAGCATATTAAATCAGGCACATTATTGTTTGCATATAAATTATGATATTATGGAAGGAAGGTTGTTGAGCTGGACATAAAAGTGCTAATAGTGATTCGTAAAACAATTTCTATAATGAAAAGATATTGAAGTTGATGATAAAAAGAAGTCTCAGAAGAAGGCATTTAGCCTTAAAGAACTAAAGAACTTTTCTCTTTCCTCACCCTATACCATTCTCACCCTATATCACTCCTCTTTTTTTTCCAGCTACTCTCTTTGTACTGTTGTAAGCACAAGAGAGTGTGTCTGAGTCCTCCATGCAGGCTCTAAATAATAATTCTGCAGTTTTATTCCAGATATTTTTGGGGTGCAGATTTCTTGTCTTCAGAGGCATGAATGAGCTTGTTTCAGTGCCTGTGATAGGAAGGGGCAATATTGTTCTATTTTGCAGTTTCTCACTGCAAACAGAACATGTAAATCTATTGTGCTTTCAAGTTAAATAACCCATAAACTGGTACTTGAACTACAGAGATAACTGTAAGTTTCTTATTCTTCTCACATAAAGATTTAGTGAAAACTAAGCCATGGGCAGTTTTTAATATTACATTAACACCATTTCAAATAATTTTTAACTAACGTCTTTCAAACCTTTCTACAGAAGTGTAAAACAACATTGACCTGTCATTAAAGAACGGTATCAATGATGTGTTTTATGAGTGGACATGGTTATACTAAAACTAATAGCCAAAGCTGTCTATTTATATTTTTATATGCATATACAATTTTCAATTCAGACAACTTCTAGAGCAGTTCACAAGTAGCATGTTATTATTTACTTTATGGAAATTACATCTGTGTAAGAATTGCTGATTCATTTTCTATACTCGTCACGTGCTATTTAAGTAGACAACTTTTCTGAGTTCTTAAAGATAAGCACACAGAAGCTGCCCAAATGAGAAACTTCCTTTGAAGTAATGTATGAAACATCTGTTCATCTCAGAGCTGTGTGTCTGCAGCAACTCTGAATATTACATTGTTCACTCAAGTCCTTGTTCTTTGCCCAGTCAATCTGAAAATTAAACCATTCTTAAGATACAACTGCACTTGCGTTTCATAACCACATCTCCTTAGTAAACATCATGAAATGACAGACTGATGAATCAGTTCATCTGAAATGTGGAACACTACAGTCTAGAAATTCTATTTCTGAGGATCACCTCCATGTTTCTGCCTAACAGGATTATTTTAAAGAGAAATTTGAATTCCCCAGAAAAGCAAGATTAAGTATTAGTTATTTTATATTTCTGATTCTTTGTTATTTTAAAATCTATTTCAATAAACAAAATAAAATAATTGGAATATATATTTGTTTTAAAATAATCTGAATAATGAGTATTGATAATCACCATAAGTTTTCAGAAATTATAACATATTTGGGTATTTTTTATTTTCTTTTTCATTTATCTTGCCTATTTTAATTTCCTATTGCCTGTGGTTGTTCAAAATCTATAAATAATTTAGAGATGTCCTAGATTTAGAAAATTATGTTCTAAAAATCTATGATTTAAAGTGTGCCTAGAAAAGGCACTTTATTATACATAAAAAATTGTTTTCTTGCTTTTATGTTAAAAGATGATTCGAGCAATGGTAGACCATTAGTCTGACCTCAGTAATATCCAAGGATTTAGAAGGTATTTTAATGAAACAGTAATTAGGAGCATGGAGGTGATGGAAGCCCACATGGAATTACAAATATAGAGCATGCCGGACTAAACTGACCACATTCTTTGACAAAATAGTTGTTTTTTCTTGAGAAGGGAAGCTCGGTAAATTTTGTCTATATGGACTTCCTAGCATTTGATGTGGAAGCACATTTAAAAAGAGGTCTTGGGTATTTTCTAAATGTCTACAAAAGCTGTAGGGTGATTAACAAACTGTCAGAAGGGGTAAACATGATGATGGGCTGTATTTAAAGTTACTGGATAGGAAGGAGGTTATTAGCATGATTCTTAAAAAAAGCATTGGTGTTGAATCAAAATTGTTCATTTAACAGCTGACCCCAGAAAGTCAGAAAACTTAAGAAACTTGCTTCTGATACATATTAGAGAGTTTTTGCAGCTTGTAGAAGGAATGGTATCTCAGGATAAGGATTGAGATTGAGGAGAGGATCATTAGAAATAGATAATATGTGTAAGTACAAAATGAAAGGTAACCCATGATAGGTTCTCATCCCTTGAAAACAACAAAGAAAAAAAAACCCAAAACAACAGTCCATGTGTGACTAGAGATACCACCATGGAAAACTGAAAAATTTCTAGGAGTTATTGGGCAAGATATTAAAGAAAAATGGAGATTTGTTACCTTAGAAAGACACAGATAAAATTCCACTTGGAATGCAGATACAGTTCTTGCCATCACTCTTCCCAGGGAGATAAATTCATATCCAAGCAGGCAAAGAGAAAGGTTATTAAAATGATTGGGGGAAGAGAGAAACTCACTGCATAAGCAAAATCAGTTATTGGTCAGATATATGGCCAGCCAAGGGTTAGACAGGGACCCTGGAGGTCAGCACAAACTGGAAAATTAATTCCAATAGATCTCAAATGAAAAATATAACTTCCATGTAGTGTTTGAATCCTTCTGCTAGGTTTTCTGGGTTCCTTAGTATTCCATATAAGAAATGGTATGATGCCAGCTTTGACAATTTCTTAATCTTCGCTTTGAGCCAATTTTTCATAAACCCTACATTAAACTTGGTGCATGTGTGTCATTAAACAGTATCTTCATGGTCTGTCATTTTAGTAGCTCACAACAATGAACAGATGTCTTCACACTGTGATGCACCAAGATATTCAGTATCTACTAAAACATACTTAGGAAGTCAATCCTTTAGTGACCTGTCAAGTTCATATTAGTCCTCTGTGATAGATCATTTCAGTGACAGAACTGAATCCAAAGTTCAAGGCTAGCATTTTCACTACTGGAGGATTTGTTTTCTGATTGCATTTATGCAACTTCATTAGTGAAAAGATAGCAGCAGAAAATCCCTGAGAGTTCAGTCTTACCCTTTCTAAGTGTTGTATTGCCTAACAATATTATTTCAGTATTTTTGTAAGGGGCTGCTCAGTGCAACACGTAGCTAAGTGATAAAGGGAGAAGCTACATTATGACTTGTTGGAAAAATACCTTGTCTACTAAATAATTACATTTCAGAATAATATTAGGCTATTCATATTTGGGGCCAGGTCTTGGAATAAGGTGTAGTCCCATGATTTAATTGTTTATTTACATTGAGATGGGCCTCCTACATATTATTTGTTGTTCAGGATTGCTCCAGGACCATAGACTCCGTTTGAATCACATTATGAAGCTCTGAAAATGTCAGATATGAGTCAATATTTGTGGTGTTTATCTGTACAACTCAAGCCAAGTGTTCCTTCAGAATGGCAGATATTTCTGAAAAAATATTGGTCAGCTGGCATAAAAGTTTGTATCAGACTGAACCACTTAGGCCTTGCCTTGCTGGGGACATGCGGCTGGATGAAGGACAAGGAAACCCAGAAAACAAATTTCACGCAGATAATTGACCTTATCGCCCTGCTTCTCTGTAGAAAAGGGCCTGCGCTTTCTAAAATGCTTGCCTTCATCTGGTAATTTGATTATGTTTCACAAATCCTAGAAAGTGATACTAGCTGGAGAGCTTTCCCAGTGTTAAATGCATTAAGCTATGTCTACAAAGTCATATATAATAGCCTAGTAATGTTAATGTGTACATCATGTGAAACATATTCAGACATGGCACTGAATTTTTAGCAGATGTTGAAGTTATTGAAAATGGTAAATTTGGAAATGATTGCCAATTAGAAAAAAAACAACTTCCATCATTTCAAGTTTGAAGAGTTGCTGGAGGGCTTTTTTCCATTTTGAAAAGACTCAGGATACTTGTTTAATCTCATCATCTCTTCTCTTGCCCTAATGTGTGTGGAGGTTTTATTGTCATTGCAGTGTTCAGGGAATTAAGTATATGTGGATGATTATTTGTCTATCTAGACATGCATTGATATCTGAGATGGCTTGGTATTTTCCTGCTTGTCTTGAAATTTCATTCCTTCCAGTTTTCCTTCTAAAATATCAAATGCAAGTTTCAACCCTGAAAACATATTTGTAGAATGATCAGTGTTGTGAGTCTAAGTTCTTAATTTCCCTTCAGAACTGGGCCTCTCATTTATTCTGTCTTGTGAGTTCCCAGGCAAAGTTATTTTATTGAGCTTTCAGTGTCATTGAATTTAGAAACAGCAGCTTAGGCCTTTTGCCAAGTCAGTGTTTTGGAACCAAAATTGTCATTGTTTTTCTTTCTTGTTGAAAAAAAAATTGTTAAAACTTGAAGACGAGTCCTTTTTTGTATAATAAATAATTATCCTGACATAATTTCCCATTTGCACATGTGGCACAATTTCTGTGAAAATAGGGCCAGATGGGTTACAGTCCTAAAGAATCCTGGTTCTGGTTTTTTTTGTTTATTTCAGCAATAATTTTTCCAGGTCTTTGACTGAGAATTCCTTGTGGGGAACAAGGTTTGTATGTTATGAACTCGCTGTCTGACGCCATATTTAGGCTGGCAAGAAGCCTCATGCTTCCAGTGTTGGATGTTTTAATGGCTGGAAGCAAAATTTTTTACTGTTGATGAAATGGTATCCTGCATTTCTATATATGTAAGGACTTCTTATTCCCATTTTTCTCCATTTCACATTTCTGTCTGGAGGATTGGCTGTGGGAAAAGCAGCATCACACACCTGAGTTCTAGCTAGCTGGCTGTTCATTAATGTGTCATTTAAACATTAAACCCATGTTTACCTCCAAGTTATGAAGATGTCGTGCTACACTGCTAGTCATTATAGAAAACTGAAACATCAGAGATGATGAAATGGGAAGCAGAGGAAATGTGCTTGCTAGGAAAGTGCATCAGGCAGCATTTTAAGATTTGTCTGTTTCACTGTGCTGCTGATTTTGCTTATTTGTTTTTATGTTCTGGCTTTATCTTTCAGTATAACATTTTTGTTTTATAGTGGCACTTAGAGAGCTATGAATGGCAGTGTATTTGCAAGATTTTGATGTAAAGATACTGGAATGGGACATTTGGGAATAAGCTTTTCCATAATACTGTGCACAAGCTTGATAAAATCCTTTAATTTTTCTGTGCTTCAGTTACTCACATACAAAACCGAGATAGTATTTCCCGGCTGCCAGCCGTGCTATTCTTCACTCCCCTTACAACAAGAGAATAGTCTGAATAGTTAGGTAAGGGATCTCCAAACATTTATACTTAGAGGGTTGGAAGAAGGTAGTCCCACTAATCTAGAGTTTCAAGAAAAGGGAGTATTTATTACTTGTTTATAACTGTTTTGTTGCAGGTATGTGCAATGCCAGTTTGGAAAAAAAACTTCAGCTTGGTTTGGCTTGGCAGTTGGGTGGATGTATCACAGTGTGAAATAATAAATTTAGATGAGTCTCTGATTGTGTATAGCTGGACTAAAGTACTGATACAGTTACTTCTTAATTTGCCTGAGCATATAACCGTTTGACTAGATAAGGATTTGCCTGTCATATATATCAACAATCAAGAGTTGGCAAGTAAGATGAAAAATAGAGCTGTACTTTTGACAGAAAACTATTTTTGCTGTAAAATAGAAAACATATAATATGCATATTCAATGTGAATTTTAAATATATGTTCCTTAGAAAAAATGTTGCATTTGTTGTTGAAAGTTTGCTCTAGTGCTGATAAAGAACCAAAATAAACACCTGAAATTTCAAGAACGCACAATAACTGCAAAGAAATACCTATTGTGAGTTGTTGCCTTGAAAATGAGAAAAGTGAGAAAAAACAAGGAATCCATGTAAGAAAATCAAATATCAAATAAACAAGTCAAGAAATGTGCTTAAAAATATTGTTGTCAGTGTGTCCTGTAACATGGTGAAAAGCCTGTTACATCATCTACCCATTTTCTCTTCCCTATGCCCTTAGAAAACCCAACCCCTTCCCACAAAATACAAACATCTTTTCCATTCCATAGCTAGCTAGCACATGCAGACTGAAAACAGTTGGCAGGAATGTACACACTGGTTTGAGAGGACTGGGGAAGAAACAGAGATTTCCAGACTTCAAAGTAGCTGCAGCCCTGGCTGGATGTCTAGGGCATGCGCAGGGATGTGGGAAACCCACTGACACATCTTTCGGCTTCTTACACCTCCCCAGTGCATGTTCTAATCACTGGCTGTGGGAGCAGGGAGTGGAAGTATTTCGAACTTGGCTGAAAAGGACTTTGAAGTCTGTCAAATTCATCTTGGTATGGAAGGGAAAAAAAATCAGCTTGAATTATTTTTACATGAGGAGAGAATTGCTTCCTGCTCAGCACTAGGCAATTTCAGATTGTGCATCTCAAACACATACAAACACTCTTTCATGGTGTTTAACTGGAGGGTTTGGGTTGGAACCACTTCAGAGGAATATTTGAACATTCCCATTGGATATTTGAATAATGCAGGATTAAGATTTTGTCTATGGTATATATACATGTGTGTATTTTTACAGCCCAATCATGAAGATAACTGAAAAACATCTTTTCTAAGAACTGCTAGATGTAAAAAAATCTGTAAAATATAAATCATTGCTATCTAGCTCTGACATCTAATGTGTCCCTCCATTAATAGAAGAAGCTGGGAGGGGTCAGGCAAAGCAGAGGGGTTGAAAGAGGGTTAGAGCTGTTTCAGCTGTCTTTCCCCTCATGGCTTTGAACAGTTTTACTATCCTCGCTGCCTCAGCGTCAACCCCCTGTAATCCTGAGCAATACCTAGAGCGGAAGGATTTGCTGTCTGAACACAAACGCTTTGTACTAGCCTACCTAGTTCATACACTGATGTCTGAAGATGTGTACCTGCTCTTGGATCTGTTCCTTATTGTCTAATTATATTGTCTGGTGAAACAACTAAAATATGGCAAGAGTAATTAACAAAAGAAAACAAAAGCATCTTTTTTTTTTTTTTTTCCCTCAGCCTGCTGGGAACATACACACAGCCACAGGCTGTAGCTGACCCACTTCTTGACAAATCGCACAGCAAAAAGTAACACTGAGGCAGTTAATGCCATCTACTGACTAAAACAACACTGCCACCAGATAGTCAGCCTCAAAAGCAGCTTGCAGGGCCGGTAGCATTAAAAATAATCAGAACATTATGTACACCTCTATGATTAAATATAAGATGAGATTGAGAAGCTAAACCAGATGCTTTAGAAATCAGGGTTCATTTGTCTTAAGCTTGTACTGCAGCAAGAAAGCTAAAATGATCTGTTAGGAAAGCCTTTCAATAACCTGATTTTCAAAATTGCTGAGTACCTTCTCTCCCATTGTCTTCAGTGAGATTTGTGTCTTCTCAGAATCTCTGAAAATCCGTGCTGATACTGGTTTGCTAAAGACACTTTCTATGCTGGAACTCATGTAAAACAGGAAAAAAAGTTGCCCTTTCTCATCCCTATTCATCGCTACAATGAGTTAGACCCAAATGTGTTATAAAGCTGGTTGTTTTTACTTCAGAGGTGAGACTTTTTATTTTTGATGCCTCAATATGAAAACATACTCACTGTTAGGTATGTCTCTGCTTTATGATATCTGAAAATAACCGGTTAATTTAAAATATCTTTTCCTGTGTTTTTATTAACAAATATATTCCTTCGATGCAATATGCAGATAAAATTGCATTTGAAATAAGAGCCACATTTCCTGCTAGAAATCATTCACTGACCAAGGTGGCTTACATGTAAGTTATCAGCATCCTCCAGATTAATAACAGAGAACATTCTCTCTAATAATGAATAATCGCCTCTACAACGGTAAAACAAATCCGCATGCTCAGCTCTTTTCTATAGACAATTATAAATCAAAGCCCATTAAAGCAGGTTAGGTACTTCAGTATGTTTTTAAGTGGGGAGTGTCACTTTAACTGATGTCACTTTTCTGTGTGCTGAAATATTAACACTTCTGAGGCAAAATCTTACTGGTTGTGTGGAGCTTGATAACTTTATAGAAAGAGATGCTGCTCCTTGTCAAAGTATCTGCACTAGCTGCTTTTCACCCAACAAAATCCTGACTGGATTAAAGCACTGGCTCACTCTTTATTTAGCATTCTCTGGCCTTTTTTGTACACCAAATATCCAAGGCTGACTTCTGGGAAAGCAACAACTTCACAGCAACTTTGTACATGCCCTCCTATTCCACAATGGATCTGCATCTTTTATTCATGGCCTTTGTACTGCTGCCTCACTCTGTAGCTTTAATGCAGAGATAGTTTAAAATTTTATCAAACTTTCCACAATTTTTCCATGTTTCCATTTTTTTTTAGTTGAAAAGGACTTTTTATTTAATTATAGAATAGCAACTCAGATAGTCTTGCATTGGGTTTCACTTTGTATGAGCAGTCAACTTCTGTTGATATTGGATAAAGATCTCTAGGGCCTGTGAATAAGTAGGGTTTACATAAGGCCAGCTAGGACAATTCCAATGCTATTGCAATTTGCTTACAATGTCCTATTAAATTGATTAAATGTTTTCTGTGTAATTTTTAAGTCATGTATTTTATTATTACGTGATATCTGTGGTGGTTCTGAAACTGTATTTATAGTGTTTAGGAGGGGGGTTCTTGTTTTCAGTTATGTTCCATAGACCCAAAGTGCAATTTCTGTTGAATTTACTGCTCATTTCATTCCTTTTATGTTTGATTGGACCTTTTCTTTTAGAGCTTGAGGATGCATTTATTTTGAAGTTTGAAAAAGAAATATAATTATCTACATACAAAACCCCCTATTTTTACCAAGATACTGTACTCTACAGGAGTTTTTCTAAGCAGAAAGCATTTTTTGAGACAAATGTCCAATATTTTTGTTTATTTTGTGTGAAGTTAAAAAGTTTTCTAGTTTTTGCTGTGGTTAACATGAAGTCTGGGGGTTCTGGAACAGGTGAGATTTGTTCCACATTGGTTTAGAAGTGAAAAACAATGTTATGGGGATTGGGGGGGGGGGGGTGTGTGGGGGGGTGTTTACCTGGTTATATTGTTGTTTTCTTTGTTTTCTTTGTTTTGTAAAGTCATTTAGATTATCCAGTCAAGTTATTTACATTCAGAACGTTTTCTGGTACTCACAGAGGACATATAGGAGAAAATATTGAAGGTCTCATGGCAGCAATATATTCTATAGACAACACACTGGTTTTTGCTGTATCTAGGCATTTTTAAACAGCACCTTACATACTGTGAACATGTACAAGCATGAGTATTTTATTAGCTGTTACGAACTGGGGTACTGGTTTCAGAAAAAAAATGCTTAACGTTATGTGATAATGGCTGACTGTGAAGCCAAAGCATGAAGTTTATGCAAAGAGCATTCATAAAGAAGTTGTATTTATAAATAGAATATGAAAGCCCATTTAAAATTGCTTCATAAAATTTGATGACTTCAAATGAACCTTTGTGCCAAGCAAGCCAGTCATCTTGTTTTCTAGAGGCATGGATTAGGGCAGGATTACTTAGTGGGTAGGAGGCACAGACCAGAAGTGGGTCACAAGGATCATGCCAGCTAATGGACAGAATCCTGCAAAAAAATCCCCCAATCTCTCTTGCAGAGCAGAAGTCTTGAATAGGGGCAAAAATGCTACCCATCTCTCACAGCTGTCCTATTCTCACTGCTTCTACTGCTTGTCCTGCTGCAAGCCAGCACCTGTGTGGTGCTTCCTGTATGTAACCTGCTTGTATGGGACACCTGTTTCTGCCAGGTTTCATCCATGCTGAGATAGTTACCAAAACCTGCCTCCTGTAGCCATGTCAGGTTACCATGTAAACTGTGGAGACACTGAGAAGACAGATTTTGTTTAGAGCTGGTGAGCCAGAGCCATGACAGACCGAGTTGAGAACCCAGGAGATGACAGTGGGTTTGAGCCCGTGTGTGGTGCTACTGAATCCTGTCCTCTTGCCAGCTGCCTACTGCAGTTTCTGTAGTGATCTGTGGAAAGAAACAAAAGGGTGTTATCCTTGTTTGTCTTTCTAATTAATATTGCTCCCTAAGAACAAGGTGTTAGAGCTGGAACTGAAATTCCTTGAAGTCAGTCCATTGCTGGGGTGCCTGTGACCAACTCATTCGTAAGTCCATGTAGCTGCAAGAAAAAGGAGTCAGAGGGAGACAAGGCTCCTTACCCAGGCTTATGGAATACTGTTCACCCTGCCTAATAGTCTCTGACAATGGGAGAGATGGTTCACCTCAGGAAGATTCAAAGGAGCCCCGGGAGTAATCCATAGCTGTCCTTTGCCTGATGTAGACATCTTATACAAGGCATCAGACAGCAAGAGGCATGCCTTTTCCTCAGCTCTCCTTCCTCCCTGGCTCTGTTTCTTTTCCAAAAGGAAATCTGATGCCCAGCACCCCAGGGAGGGGAAAGGTGCTCACTAAGAGGACATGCTCTGGTGCGTACAGTGACTTCACACACTTTTAAGGTGCCCAGTCCAAAGGTCCTTACCTTTGCCAGAAGATGGCCAAAATTAAAAACAAATTATGGTTTCTCTTTCTCTTTCTTTCACTATTTAAAGTATGTAAGCCAGCATATTGAATAGTATTGTGCAATAGGAGGGATCAAAACAAGACTTCACATTTTTTAAACTGAAAGTTCTGTAGAATGTGTTCTGATAGTGATTAAAACACATAGACAACATGGGAGAGCCTCAGCATTGTGTAATTTTTATTTATTCATTCCTTGCACTTTTTACTTTCCTTCCTGTGACCTTTTTTAGGACTTGTGACTCATACTTTTGTTGCATTGTTTTCCCCTCTTCCATGTTTCACCTTTTGACTTAGAATGTTCTCTCAGTTTCTTCTCCTTTTGTTCTTCTGTTCTCTCTCCTGAATTGCACTCAACAATCACACCTCTCTGTCTGTCACTTTCTTCCATGACTATTTTACTACCTCTGGCACTTTTTAAGTGCTTTATCCTTTGGTTTTATCCCTTGATACTTGTCCCTTTCAGGATTTCCTTTTCTTCCCATCGTAGGCGTTTTTAGGTTAGTGTTTTCCCTGCAGATTTTTCTGCTCCCCATCAGCAGTAGTACTGAATTCCCTCTGCAGTAGGAGGAACAGAAGTGGGCAGATGCTAATTCTGTCCTGAGGTAGCATCACCTGTAATCAGAAGGACACCTGCATCTGGATTCAGCCCAGACTTTTAGTTCTCCTATTGGCACTGTCAGTGTCAGGGGAAGGAGCTGACTTCAGAAGACTGAAATGCCAGTCTGAAACATCAGTTAAGGTCAAAGAGGATCACAGCACTAGTACTTTTAATGCTCACTGAGTTTAAATGTTAACATTGAACTTTGTGAGATACGAGTTGGAGGGATTTATTAGCCTCCACAGGTTTTTGATCCCCTGCCCATTATGACTTAATAATTATTTCTCTTACGAGTAGTTCTCCTTTTGTTTTTTCTGTCACTTGATCACTACACTCCACAATCCTCTTATCCAAAGTCTTGTAATAAAAATTACATAACAACAGAAGATGGTGGACAAAGTTGTATTCTAGTGGGGTGCACTGAATATTGGAATATTGCATTATGCTCCACTGCTTAGCCATTAGTCAAGTCTTCAGTGATTGTGTGTGTATTATCTAAATTTTTTTGTACATCTTCCTTCTTCTCCAATGGAGGAAGGGAAGACTGAGTAAAAATTTTCTCTGCCTAGTCAGGGCAGATAAGCTGAAAAGGTGTTTTGTTGGAGCTCCACTTCTGGATACTGCCAGTCCTCATATGAAGTTGCTCAGATGCATCCATCTCCATGTACAAATCTAAACAGACTTTTTTTTTTTTTTTTTTTAAAGCTTGTCATCAAAGGATAGGCTATATTTAGGTCAGAAAAATATTTAGCTTCAGGCAATAAAATTATTCTTCAGCTTTCAATGATTATTTTCTATTCTATCTCTTCAGTGCCTTAGAAACAATTCACAAAGCCAGGCTCCAGAGGTGCCAGGAGCAGCCACTGGGAAGGGGTTCAGCAAGCAGGACCTAAAATAACACTTAAATGTAGGTGCATAATGAAGAGAGGATAAAGATTATCATAGGTAGCAGCTGCACAAGTCAAAACTACATTTCGCTGTAACTGTAGTGGCCTACTGTGTCATCATAGGTTCAGTGCCAATCCATGCTTTCTACTGTCTTCTGAAGTTCTGTTTCTTTATCAGTATTTTGGCAATATTTCTATCATATTTTGGCAATGACAGCAGATTGTTTTAGGACTAGTATGATGTGTCCAGATTAAGAAGAGAATGCTGAAAAATAGGAAAATACATAATAAGAGCATCAGGGAACTGGATAGCATGATTTTTATGAAAAGAAGCTTGTTCACTCTAGCAAAAGGAAGACTTAAGAGCGATATTGAAAAATATCAATAATATAAGTACTAGCAGGGGGAAAATACTACTGAAGCTAAAAGACAACTCTGGCCATGAATAAACTTAGACTGGAAATTAAAGGAAGCTTTGCAATCATGAGAACAATGAGATTCAGGAACACAGGAACAGGGACAGAGGTTTCTGTAAATGTAGGAGGAGAAACATCCTGAACTGAATTTAAGAGGGTTTTGAAAAATCTTTTAAAAGGGCCATATGACACTGTCAAGTACTGGAATCTCACTTTAATTGTCTTCTCTCCCTGATGACTTTTACTTTGTATTACATTGTTCAAAAATTATAAGAGTTTTTAATAGTTTTGTAATATTTGAGAGCATTTTTCTTTAATGCTTGTTTACACACGTGTCATCTCTTACAAAAGGTCTCCTGGGAAGAATTTTTTGTAAAGGTCTGTCTATGAAAGCATCCATTTAACCCTTTTCATGTTTTCTGAGCAATTTTCACAGGGCATTTTTGGTTTTTCTTACGGATAAGTGGGACATGCTCTGTTCTACCTGTTGGAATTATTTGAGAGCCTGTACAAAAATTGACAACTTTTCCTAAAGAGCAGAAAAAATTTGCTCATTCACAGGATCATATTCATCTGACACAACTAGACTCAGTTCATTTAACAGGGGAACAGTCAACTAAGCTTGCACAACTCTATGAATCAGTTATTCTCAACAACAGCAGTTTTCAGAAGCTTTATTCTTTCCCCTTTACTTGTTTTTCAGCATAATTGGGATGAGCATTGTTTAAGCTTATCCACACACTCCACTAAGATGTTATGTTCCAGAAAATGAGTACTTCACTTTCAAACTATACCTCTAACAGTCTCCAGTTTGTAACTCCAGTGCATGACCATATTTTATCTTCCATTGTCACTGGGGTGTTGATTATATTGATTTATTCAAAGACTTCCCATATATAAAAGACTAAAATGCTGCATCATATTTTACTACTATGTTTTCCCTTCCATTTACATTTCTTAAAATGCCTTGGAATTTTGTCACAGTGCCTTCATACATATGCATGACATGCAACTGCAGAAGACAGAAATCTTTATTTTTAGAACTTATGAAAAATGCATCCAAACTTCAAAGATGAATTAGAAATCAAGATTTCTGATTACATATTTTGGGATTCAAATCATATGAGACCACTAGAATGTATACAATAAAAAAGGTGCTATTAATGTGTCTTATGGAGAGAAATTATCTTGCATAAATCCTGAGCAGTCTTCTAAGCATTTGGGAGATAGGAAATACAAAACATAAGCTAAAATGGTAATTTTGCTGCCTAAAGTTTATAGCTTTTTTAAATATGATTGCATATTGTTTCTTTCCTGCTACATCACTAAAGATGTTAAGTGTCCTGGAATAATCTGTGTTCTATGTATCAGACTTCGCTGAAACACAAACAAAACCAAAACATGATTTAAAATTTCAGTAATCATTATGTGCTGACATAAATTTAAAGATTGAACTGCTCTATTAATACATTTGTAATAAATATGACCTTACTATCTTCTCTTTGCTGGAAATACTTGTTTTATTAACAGGTGAAAGTCTACTAGCATTTTTGTAAAGTTGGTAATTTTTAATTAACTTTTAACTCTCACAGATGTACAAATTTAAAGTCTTTATAAATTAATAATTTTATATTCATAATTTAAATTGTAAAACATACCACAGTCCATTGCTAATCTGTACTTACTAATTTTTGCTGTATTTTGTATTACAAATACTTTGTTTGACAGCAAAAAAAAAAAAAAAAAAGAAAAGAAAAAATTAACAGATTCTGTTGTGAAACCTATTATGCTTATATCTTCATTGAGCTGATATAAAGGGCTACCTAGAGCTAGTAGCATGAAACCGAAACTATTTTAAATTTTGAAACACAGGCATCTTGACATGAATGTCAGAGCTGCATGCCAAAAGGTAGAATTTGCAAACAAACATTAACTCTTTTAATCTTATTCTTTGTACCTTTAAGTCTTGTGTTTTACTTTCCTGTTTTCAAGGGAGAAATCCAAGGTGGTTAAATTTTTGAAGGTTGTAAAATCTTTGAACTATGCCCAGTGCCTACAGCTTGTGGAATTCTTTAGCTTCGCCATTTGGAAGTGACTCATCAGTTTGCTCTTTCAATGATTATGTAGCATGCCAGAGAATGTCTCTTTTCTGTGCCTAGACACTGAACCCACCAAAAAAAATTCTGCTGTGCAGTTTACAAGCTGTGCAGCAGAACAAAGATGTCAAAACAGAATTTGCTTCCTTTTTTTACGGTTGAAAACTGTCCTTCTCCGTATTGGGCCAGTTCACTAACAGATGTTTGCCTACCCAGAGCTCTGCTCATTTACAAAATCTGCATGTTAACTATAGAATTTACTTAGTTCTCACTCACAGTTCTCATAGCTCCTCCCAAGACAAGGAAGGTGATTACAAGGAAGTTGTATCCCATTTTTATCTACTTAAAGTTTATTCTATTTAAAGAGTAAAATATTTCAATCAGATCTAACCGAAATATAGCAAATTTACTACGATCTGCAGTTTTGAGATGTGCTTAGAAAATACTGTCTTCAGGCGTTCAAGACAAGAACTGTGATCATTATTGAGTGGCTAATGTAAAAGCATTATCTTCAAACATCAACTCTTTTGTTTTCCTTTGCTTTATATTCCTATCTTACTCAATAAAAATAAAGCAAAAGAAAGAAACAAAAAAATCCACACCAAGCAATAAAAATGGAAAATTTCATTTAAAGGAAGGGGCGATAGTCAGGAACATAGAAAACACCTATGTGGTTAAGCCTTGAATATACCAGGCGCTAGGTGGTGACGATGAAAATGACTTCAAAGCAATATGCAATACATTATTATAGGATGGAAGAAGCAGTTATTCTACCATCAGAAGTGAATTGGGTTGTTTAACTTCTCAGCTTCTTGAATATTATAGCCATTTTAGTATAATTAAATGAAGATGAGTTGGATGACTATTACTTTCCTGTATTTACAGGGCCTAACCATGATTCATACTTTGTGTGTAAAGTATGCAGCAGAAATGTAGTAGATCTTGGAATATGGCCAAATGCTGTTACATGTTTATGAGTATACAGAAATAATAGAGATTTACTATACTAGATTAAACCTATATTCCATCTAGTTTAATATAGGTTAGTACCCATCCAATATAGCATATGATGTCTGGCAGTATTTAGAATCAGATGCTTCAAATAGGCATTCAAGAAATCCTAAACCAGTTTGTGGTGGAGCAATCTGCCATATGGGAAATTACTCCGAACCCTTCACTGCTGACAGTTTGGTAAGTGCACAAAGGAATGAACTTTGTACATTTCCAAGGAGAGTAAAGGTATTTTCAGGGGTGGGGGGGTGGAACTTTAGGTCACATTGCAATTCGCTTCCCAGAGGGTACATCCATATCTCTCTGTTTACACGAAATACTCTCTTTTTTCCCTCTCTCTTATGTCTCAGGAGAGAGGGGTTCTTGGTTGTGTATGCCTAGAACATAATCGAAGAAACTTGTTAAAATATAACCCCCAAAGACTTCACAGATATTTATATTAACAAAAGTTAAAAAATTGCGCCTGATAGGTTCCCAAGATACAATTCCTTTTTACCTTTTCAGTTCTAGTTTCTGTTACAAGTGGAAGTGGTGGGCTCAAAATATAGCCAATTAAATTTTGTGCAGTATCATTAGGCTGCAACACACAATGAGATGAAGAGGTTTGCTAAAAAATATTCCTTTATTTTCTACGCTATTATGAATTTTCTTACACAAATCTTTTAACATGCCCATGTTTTAATGAGACCACCATTTTATATTAAAATTTCATCACTCCTAAACAGTTGAGACTTATGAAAAAGACCTGGAAATAATTGGTTATTATTCACTCTAGCTATGCTAACTGAATAGATTTATTTGCTTCTGCTGAAGTGTTGAGCAGCTGGTTATATTCTGCAAACTGAATCACTTCCCTAGCCCATTAGATAGAAGCAGAGTATCAAGACCTATAAATGCATTCTATCAAATATTTATTTTGCATGATAATTAGCATTCTTTGTTGCTTTTTTTTGTTTCATTCTAAAAGGACAGTCTCTGCATCAAAGACGGTCTGAAGTCTTGTCTTCTGTAACTGTGCTGACACATTTCCAGTAGGTAGAATAAGTACTGAAGAGGAGGCATGTTTGCTGGTGAAGTTACACTCTTCTGAAATTGGGTAATGCAGACTGACAAAAGCTGTTTCTATTAGGATAACAGCACACCTTAGAAGTTTTGCTGACATGTCTGCTCTGCAGAGATCTGCTGGAATAGCTATGGCCTCAGTTAGATAAGCAAAACCACATCAAGAGAACAGAGGAAGGAAGGGACAGTTGATGAGAGAAAGGGGAGTTAAGAGTAAGAAAGGGTTTTGCTGCATAGCAAGAGAATTATGAGGATGTAGGAGGAGATTCTTCAAAGGCATGACTGATAGTGAAGTGTCTTAAGTTTCACTTTCTCCTTCTGAAAATCTCTAATACTACACAGAGACTGAGGTAAGGTGAGGGGAAGAATAGAGAACAGGAGAGAGAATGTCTGGAGGAGGGACCTAAAGAGATAGGCTAAAGATGGTTAATGAAGCAGGGAAATGTGATTCTTGGGGGAGCGTGAGTCACACACCAGGATAAGGAAAAGGAGAATGAAACAACCGCCATGAGCAAAGGGAAGAGAAGAGGCTAAAACCACCAAAGAAGTAGAAGAAAAAACTTAGCCTTCCAAAAAGGTATAAGTACTGTACTTAAAAAGAAACAGATGTTGATGCAGGTTGTGCTGAGATACCAGGTGATGGCAAGGAGAGTGTATGTGTCTAACCTTACCTGCACGTAGATGCTGCTGCAGTGCACCACAGAGTGCTGGTTCTGATTATGCAAACGAAAGGCCTGTTACAACATATCATGGCTTCCACCAGGGCTACACACGTAGATGTCAGGTACAAATGCAGCCCAAAATGCCTTTAAGGCTGGGGTGTATATTTCAACATAATTCACAACCTTTATTACTAACCAGATTCTCATTTCACAGCAGGTTTCACTTGCCCATTTTGTCACACGATGACTTGTCACAAGAAGCGTAAGTAGGCTTCAATAGAGAGAAGCAAACTTCACCTGCTGTACCACCTTGGCCTGTCAGAAAGAATTAAATAGAGAAGTAGACATACCTAACCATCATGTCTCTAACCGCAGCTGTAAGTGCTAGGCAGCAGTAACCCTTAGTAAGCAGTATATCGATGCCTATGATCCCAGTATCCATTATTTCCTTGCTGTCTTACAACTGGTTCACTAACAAGGCAAAGTGTTTGCTGTTCTCTTACCATGGAGACTAGATTCAGAAGCTACTGCTGCTAATACTAAACTGAGCTGGAAAGTGACTATATTGTAAATCTAAAAGTTCTTGATTCAAGCATTGCAAACGACCCAGTAAAATATGTAATGATCATGTAACTAGAGGTTCTTGTTATGGTAGATGAAAAAGAAAGGTTTCAGGAGTATCTTTGGAGAGTTTGAGATGGTAACTTCAGTGTTCTTGTGGCACAGCCATAGGTAAGTTCCCTCTGAAGTGAGCTGTGACCAGAGGACTTAATGTTGTAGGACAGTTCTCGTCAACTGCAGTGCGTCACCTCACAGGTCCCCACTTTGAATCCAGTCCATTCTGTCAGCAGAAAATGCTGTGTTAAGCTATTCCCGTGTCACAGGCAACATGCGTTTCTTGAAGTGTTGTGCTATCACAGCTTGCCTGGTGAAGTTGCAATCAGAGGCTACATCACCTCCCCGAGTTTTGTTCCTTAAACTGTCCCCTGCTAATGATAAGTTCACGTGACTGGAATGTGGGATAAACAAATAGCTAGTGAAGCAATCACCAAGCTTTAGTCAGGAATCTGCAAACACAAAGAATAAGAAATGTTTGAGCAAGAGAGATAAAAGAATGTTTGTTGAAGCCAGAATAACCAAAAAAGCACCTTTACACTACACAGTTCAGACTAAAGTTTTACCTTGTATGCAGGCAAAGGCATCCCAGTGCTTCAGCCCTCCTCATCCTTTCCTTCTGCTACAGCTACAGCCTCCAATTTGTTCCTATTAGCAACGTCCACTGTCAACTAGTGCCTGGCTGATATTGCAGTTCTTTGCTCTTTAGCATTTCTTCTGCAAGAGCCGACAGTGTTTCAGAGAGATGACACTCTCCCTTTGTGGAGACAGCCAGCTGCCACTATATTTTGTTCTCTCCCAATGGTGTATTTTGGCAGTAGATTTCCTTTGCAGCTGTGACTACAATTTGCATTTGGAGAGTATTGGTTTAGAAAGAGAAGGTATTTAACAGAGCTAACAATTATTGTTTTCAAATGGTTGGAAAGGTGATGAAAATTCCAGTCAGTGCTTGTGCTTGTGGATTAAAAACAAATACGACTCATTGCCATAAACGATGCTTCTCTCTCCTACTGTGACAGCTGATAATGGCTGCAACACAGATGCCACATGAGCCCAGGTTTTAATAGGAAGGGACTTGGTGAGGACTGACTTACCAGCCTGGCTTCAGGTTTGTTAAACTCTTCAAGGAAAGCCGATCTGCTTGTGTGTAGGACAAGGAAGCTGCACTTGTTCCTAACTTCCAGTGAGATGCCCTGGCTTTTGTGCTTTTCCAGTGCTTAGTTAACTTAGAAGTGTTGTTTTGTAAAGGGCAGAAGACAAGAAAAAAAAGGCGGGGCGGGGGGGGGCGGGGCGCGGGGGAGGCAAGACTGGAAAGAATTAGATAATATAATACACTTTTCCATTTACAGGAAAAGTCTTTTTTCTTTACATTTAAACAATTTTAAATTATCCTATTAGGGTTTTGGCAGCAAAAATATGAACGTAATAAAGTTCAAAACCATGTTGTTTCAAGCTTTTATCTCTCTTTTTTTTTTTTTTTTTTTTTTTTTTTGCTAGCAATTAATAATAAACAGGAATTGCAGGCTTGTAATTAAAGGTTTAGTATCTGCTGCTTGGTTTAAAATGACCTTGAAGTGGTATTCTTCTTTTCTCTTCACTAATATACGTTCTAGCAGGGCTAATTCCCCTTTTCTCTCCAAGGGCTTTGTTGAAGTGAAGGCAAAACTTTTGACTTCCACCTCTTCATATTTATGATAATCTTTTTCTTGTCACATTCTTAACATTTTAGTGCATCCACTTGCATTCCATTGTGAATGTCCCTTGTGCTCTAAGTCCAATTTTCTGCTTTTACCTCACAGTGCTTAAACTTTCCATTCTATTCTGTTCTGTTTTCATCAAGAACCAGCCCTTAGCAACTAGATAACAGCCTGATACTGAAGAATTCTTCTTTTCACACACTATAATACAGCTTTTCTCTTCCGAAGAGATTTCTGGACCTCATCAAATGCCCATGCAACAGAACAATGCATCCGTGTACTTTCAAATATCTTTTCTCTTCACAGAACTTTGAAATGCTAACTTATTTATTACTCTTTTCTAAAGAGAAAGCAAATAATTTCATCAATCATGTTGAATCATTTTTGTGCTCCTTTTTTATAATGTAGGTATAATTTCTGGAAAGCTCTTGGCTGCAACTATTTTAAAGAAAGCCAAGAATTTCTTTAATAATTAGTACTACGTTCATTATAGAGGACCAAGCTCTTGCAAGTAGTGCTGACATTATCATTTGATTCCAGTACTTTGTTAACATGCTTTCAGGAAGACGAAACACCCATACTACAAAGCAGAAACGCATGTACTGAAAGGGTCTTAAAGGTCATGCTAGCCTCCCTTCATGCTGCTTCTGTTTTGGCTCAGTACCCTCATCCTTTTCCAGAGCAATACACTTTTATTTGCAGATTGCAGAGGGCAAAAAAACAGCTGCCAGAGACTGGGAATGTAGATAAAATTGTCATTTATCCTGGTGACTTCTTCCTCTTGAGCACGTGGAGCAGCCAAGAGCATGAACCTCTCTCTGCCTTATGTCATCCTCCTTGTTAGCCACGTTCCCCAGCCAAGCGGTGGTAGCACACAACCTTGGAGGATGTGTATCATTAGTGCTGAAGCTCCCCAGCTGCAAGTCTGCTATGCCATACAGTGCTCAGGAGGCCGCAGATCACATAATAGTAAAAATTACACCGTTTTCTGCTAAATGTTTGCTAAAGATACATAGTTGTACACCAGCTATGGTGACCTAAAAAAGTGGGAGTTGAATGCATAAATAATTGTCTTTGTTCTGTGCTCTGTGTCAACAGATAATGTTGTTTTCCTATGGACATATGATCAGTAAGTTTTTTGGTTTAATTTTTAAAAGGATCATGGTTATAGGTTAGGATTTGTGACCGATAAGTAGTTATAATGCCATAGCTGTAAACAAAATAAGGGAGAAAAAAGAATACTAGACAAACAAACAAAAAAAGCATTATCACATGGAAGCATTCGATTAGACATGATCATCAAAGAAAGCAAGATCTGAAACACAACAGACTTTTTTTAATTATATTGAGAAAATACCTATACAAAGTAGAACTCTTAGGTTGTCTCATGTTTGATTGCTCACTTAAAACTGTTCTTTTTCTGCATGAATGTTAATTGTATAGCACTTAGTGTACACACAGCCTTTCTTCTGATGTCCCAGATGGACAATTAGCTCAATTGGCTAAATCTACAGGAAAATTTTGGGTACGTGACAATGTGTTCTAAGGTGTTCAGCTGCTAGAGATCTAACTCCAATAGTAGTACCTGCTGCACTGGGTTAAAAAACAACATTCCTGTAACCATCTTGAAACCAATGAAGTGTTCAGGGTCATCTGAGTTTAATTTAACTCAGTAGTATTTAGTATATTAAGTAAAATTTAGTATATTAAGTAAAATTTGTTCACGTTTCCATCCAGAAACTTAAAAAACTGAATTATCCTACCTACAGGCTTTTGATGAACAGTGCTTTCCCCCCAACAAACACTGAGTCAATGGCTTAAAACAAAAAGCATTGTACTGGGCAGAAGGAAGAAGCACTCTGAACAGAACTGGGAAAGCCAGCAATAGCAATAAATCAGCCATGCCTATTAAGTAGGATTTCTATCTCCCTCAGGTTGTTTTGGCAACAGCACTAACCTTAGTTGCCCTCCTGCAGCAGTAAGTGGCTAATGAGGCAGAATGGTCTATCAATCACTGCCTCAGTCAGAATGCTACTGCACACTGTTGCCCAGATTTAGGGTAGATCCATCCCTCAGTCTAAAAGGGCATGATGCTCTGTGACTTTACCTGCCACCCTAGATAAGGCACGCAGGAGGACTGCTTTCAGAATTCAGCCCAGACATCTCAGCTGGCCTCAGTCCACCATGTGCTGAACTTCCAGAAGGGAGTGGGGAATATTCATGACCCAGAAGGGTCATAACACCAGACATAGACACAAGACTGCTTTTGTCATCCTATTTATACAAGCAGAGCAAATCCAGGTTGTGGATTTGATTAGAGGATCTCTGATGCTGTGCATATAAATACCGCTACTCTCTGCAACCTCGGGCTGTATCATAACTTTAGACCAAGTTTCCCGTATAATACCTGGAAGATGTGAGCATCTCAAAATTTATTGCTCAGCAGCCAGCATGCTGAGTGAGAAGCTGCCTAATCAGCAGGGTATGCTAAAAACAGGAGTGACTCATAAATCCTGGTCCTTCTCTGAACTGTCTCCAGCACCTTGTTCCATGTCATGTTTGTGTCCTCTCCTGAAGGCAGGCATGCAAGTCCTTTTTTTCACAAGCTGAACAGTGATGACTCTTTCCTTTCAGAGAAGCACAAGCAACACTGTTGTATGCAAAACTCAGTGATGGGAGAACTCGCTCAATGAAAGTAACTTTAGGCTAAGGTCTGTCACCTATCCAACGGAATTCAAAGCCCACCCCCTGTGAGCTTTCTCTGGCCTAGAGAAGAGATGGGAATATGGCCATACCAAGCATTTCCATGTGCAAAACCCCCGAAAGTTTTATATTTATGAAAACCCCTAAATTACCATTCTATCAATTAAATTTATTTAAACAAAAATATCTCGGCAGTTTTCTTTTTTTCCTTTTGTTTTTTTTTCTTTTACTTCCTCATCTTTATTCTGAAGTTGTTTTCTCTAGTATTGCTCATGTGTGAGTTGAAAACAACATTCTTGTGAATGGGATCCTTGCTAAATTGTTCACCTACAGAAATAATTGCAGAACAAGACATAGTTGTACAACAGCAGAAAGTAGTGCTTACACCAATACTTTATAAACTGCCTCAGTTTACAGTTAGCAGTTGTTAAAATGTCAGCTATGTATAGGGGCATCTTTTAAAAACATGGGTTTGCAAAACACTGTAGGGAATGCATAATTATTAATCTCAAGTTAGGATCTTTTTTTTTCTTTTCAGTAGAAAAATGTTACAATTTAGGAATTAATTGTCATGTAATTGATTGATAATTTTCCCTCCTGCTGTGTGTGGAAAGCTATTGGATGATGGCATATCATTCTGAACAGGAGGAAAAAGTATCAGTCATTATGGGACAATTAGTTCCAATTTCCACTATTTTTTCTTCCATATGCTGATAAGATTCGCTTCAAAGTGTAAGTACAGTAATTAACCATAAATATCAAAATTTTTGTTTTAATTATTTCTATTTTTAACTTTACAAACAAACCTAAATGCTTCCTGCACTCCCATGCTTTTCTTTCCTGGACTGGTGACATTCATGAAACAGTAATTTTCATGTAGCTGCCATTAACAAATGAGCTTATGTTCATGGTTTTGCAGTGTTATTCCTGATTTCAGTGCTGATAAGGTATGGCTGAAGAAGGCGCTAAAAAAAATACTTTTATCAGCATCACAATTTATGAAAGTTGGGTATTTCCCCACAAACCCACCATCTGTTTAGAAGAAAATTCTTGGGCTCAAACCGTCATTGTTTGCCTTACGGATAGTGAAATCATAGTACTTGGTTAGTCACCTTATAGCAAGCATAGTCGCATATCATTAATGCGCACGCGGCAGGAATATACCCATGTTGTATATATACAGAGAGACATACATGTGTACACACAGGTACTTGATATGATGTGATAACTCCTGAGATTTTTTAAAACTAGAATGCATCTACCTGAAAAGTCTGGATTTTTTATTGCACAGTATTTGCAAAGCTTAATCTACAAAATTCACTCACATGTGAGTGTTTTTCCCACTAGTACACTTGGGAGAAGCATCTTCAAGCTTTAATGCCAAATACTAACTGTTTACATTTTTATAAATGTCAACCATTGTCCTTTTACTGTAAGATCTGAAAACCTAGCTGAGCTGTTTCCTTCTCCCACATACCACCAAGTAATGCAGCCCAAATTTCATGTGCTTGGCTATAAGGATATCATCCCATGCCTTCAGCTGTAACTGTGTAATCTGTAGTAGATTCTCAAAGATATAATCAGCTGGTCTTTGAAATTTAGTTTATAAATACATTCATGATGCAGAGGAGGAATACAATCTTAATTGTGTTCTCCTTGTTTTCTTAGTCTTTTGATACTGCAGATGTAACAGGCAAAAAAATGCTCGATGGTGAAATTGGAATGTGGTACTCCTTAAATTCAGTATATATGACTGAATATACATAAGGAGCAGATATTTTTTTCAGAAAGCAGGTGCCATATTTGTATAGTCACTTGTCAAAGTAGAATCACACTCTGAGGTGCCAATTATTTCACAACATAAGTCCCAAGACTTAACTAATCTGTGAGGTAGCACTGAACTGCACACCTCAGCTCCCCATATTTGGTTCCTTAGTGCACGTACCATCCTACTTGTTCCTAATTAATTTTACTAACCCCATGATTACTGAGTGCAGAAACTGGGACACATATGAAGTCTCAATAGAAGGAAGCAAAGGGGAAACAGTGAATTTAGAGCTGTGACCTACGGATACCAAAACAAGAATATTAATAACATTTCTCTGTATTATTTTACAATATCTGTTGTGGTGTTCTGTATGGATTTTACCACATCATAGTTAATCTCTATGGCTGTTCAGTAGTTTATGGGCTGTGTAAGAGCCATTGATTGGACAAGAGCCAAAAATGTGAATATAAATTGATTTTGTGCAATGTACACAACAAGGAATATATTGATATAAAGGGCTTCATTATTTGTAGAATTACTTTAAAATGATTTTGGAACAGCAAGAATCCTCTGTGGACTGTATTAGAATTTCATGCTTAAATGCAGTTGAACACTTATTTTTATATGAATTCCTTTGTCTTACACTGCTGTATAAAGGAAGTCTGGAAATAAATACCAGGGGAGTAGAAATGCAGACTACAGTTTCAGAAAACAAGATGCAACCATGAAAGATGACAGAATGTTCATGTGGGAGGAAATTACTGTGGCTTCTTTCTTTCCTTTATTCCTATTCATAACTAGCTGTTGTCAAGGACCTCAGCCATTTTGAAGCGGCATTTGCAGTAGTTGAGGAAGACAGAGAGGTGAAATTATACATACTCTGATGCTTTGACAGGTTTGGTAACCTCACTGCTGCTGAAACATGACAACAATGTCAACATCCATTGCTACCTCTAGCCCCATTACCTCTAAAAATCAAAATAAATGCATTACTAAGAAATATTGTGTACTTAGGGGGAAATAGGAGTTTCAGAACATGGTCAGGGAAACAGGCATTTATATAATGAATCTATGCGAGGGACTCGCCACTCTTGACTTACTGCAGTGCTCTTTGCTCTGGATTTTTATCTTTCTCTGTAAGCTGCTGTGACTCCTCTAGCTCCCATATGCTCTTCTGTATTGCAGGAGTGGAAGTTTGAAGTGCAGTCAAAAAATTATGGCTTTTAGCTGCAAAGAAAATAGTGTTGGTTTCACTCTTCTCATTTAAATTAACAAAGGTCTTAATCAACAGCTTAAGGAGTGAGTCTGAAAATATCATTTTGCATAGCTTGGTACTGAAAAATATACAGTGATTAACTGTTCATAGATTATATATCAGACTGAGATTCGTTCTGAAAATGCACTCCAAAGTTTCTCTTGCACAGACTCTGCAGCATATGGTATTTCAGAGCCCTATATGTTGGACAGCTCTGCTGTGTTTAGTAACAGCGGACCAGGAAGCTGAAAGAGAAACATGTAGATTGTGCCGTGTACTGAGGTATTTGTCCTTTTCCAGTGTTCATAGTGTCCATATCCTTCTCAAAACACTCAGATGTTTTTCTGTCCACTGGGCAGATAGTTTTATGTGACATTATATGGATAGCTTTGAAACATGCTTAGAGATGAAATTGATTTCAGTTAAATAAAATGTGCTTACGGTGACAGAGAACTATTCTATGCTTTTTCTACTACATTCCAAATTCATTAGATATACAGTGAACTTAAAAAGTGCAATAGATTAAGAGGAGTACACAACAATTTTACATTATTTGGATATCACTCATACTCAGTTAATAGGTTTTCAGTGTAAATATTGGACTGGAAACCTTACAATATTTCATTTTCTCATGACAATGAGTTTGGAGTTGGCCATCAAGTTAAGTGTCTTTCCCTTGTTGTTTTAAAAATATTTGCTCATCTTTTTAAGCAAGTTCTGGAGACTGATACTGAGACAATGTCCAATAATGGGAAGATTTGTTGCCTGGTCCAGGACTGTGCTGTAGACATCTCAGTCTGTTTAGCTGTTGGCTCCCAAAACTTAACAGTTTTCACTAACTGTCAAAAAATATTTCTACCAAGCTCTCCTCCTCTCTGCTACCTTGGAGTTGCAGCATGTCTGCCTGACTTGGTGTGACTGCTGTTCTACCCCCCTCCACTTGCTTAAATTTGGGTTCAGACATGCCTGCCTCCATGTATGTGGGGTCCTCATCCCTACTGACTCACCACCTGTTGGTCCTCTTCCCGTAGACACCATGTTCCTCTGTCCTGCTCCAGGAGCAGTGATCCTGCTTTGGAAGAATGCGCTGGCAGAGGCAATTCTAAAACTGAGCAATGAGGTAGCCATGGGCTTTTGGGGAGAGACTGAGGTGCTTTATCTTGTTCGTTCAGTCAAGCTAATTAAACTTTTGGTGTGGTATTAAGTAGCAAGCATTGGAAAACAGTTGTAAAGAGCTAATGTACAGCTGGGATCTAGAAAGTGTCAACTGATGTTTCACAAGTGGCAGCAGGAGAAATGTCTCTCCTCCCCTAAAGGAGGAGGAAGGGTGATTCTGTGGGGACTTGCTGGAACATTTCTTGTGTATCAGTAGCAGCACAGACAGGACACCTGAATTCCCCCACCAACATTCTTCGTCAGAACTTTTTTCCCCATGAAATGTCGGGCCTTTCATGTACGTTCTCTAAAGCACTACTAAATCTGAATTGCATTGTCAGCCTTTGTAGTAGTGATGAAAAGGTTGTTTTGATATGACATCTTTACTGTGACCTTCCATTCTTCTGAAAATGTAGTCTTAAACCCATCTTTATAAAAAGCCAAGAAAGTCTCTTTTCTGAGCTTGTCTTTGAAAATAAATGTCCATTACTGAAGCTAGAAAGATAGTGTATTTCATTAATAGCAAGATGAATGAGTAAAAAATGTATTATTAACATCCCAGAATACTGAAATCTAGGAAGAGATCGTTTGTTGTAGATATCTTTAATCATTCTAGTAATGTTCCTATCTTCTTAATGATGAATTAGTTTCATCAAAAACAGTCTAATGGAATAGGGTACGTTTTCAATGTGGTGCCAAACCTTTCTTAGTAACACTGCATACTTAGCCTGTACATTTCAGCACTGAAAGCTAATAGTTTCTTTCTCTTTCAGTGCACAGGAGCTGTAAACAAAAATAACAGAGGAACACAACTGATGTTAGCATGTAATTTTTTTTTTTCTTTCGTGGATCTTTTTGTGTTTACATTCCAAACTGGATCTAACAGCCGAGTTGAACATGTTTTGGATGCTGAAAAGATAAGCTGCTGCAGGAAATACTATTGAACAATATAGATCCCAATTTACACCTTTGCAGGCTTGTTGAAGAACAGGGATCATTAAACATTGAAAGGATGGTGACAATTACTTCTGAAAGCTTATACCGTTACTCATAGTAACAATATATTTGTATGTTTAGAATAATTTCATTAATTTTTATTTTTAGTATGGCAGAAAAATTTGAGAGGTGTCAAGGTAAAAGGGCACTTTCCAGAGTATTTCTCATTGGGAAGGAATGATTTGGTCAGCATGGGTTGTCTGACCCATTTACTGTCTCACTCCACCCAGTTTGTATTCAGCTGGTAAGAGGACGAATGAGCAAAATTAACTAGTCTGAAATCTACAATGCAGAAGGAATGTCACCAGTTTTATTTCCATGGGATTAAGTCCTTCAGCAGGGACTATGGTATACCTGCTGTAATATAATGACATAGAAACCATACATGGCTGCTGCTTTTTTTTTTTTTAAGTCTATCATAAATGTCCCCATAATTTGCTGGAAAATGATACGCTACTCTGAGTTTTCTCTCATTCCAAATCCTGATAATCCCTCTTTAGTGTGAGTCACTGTGAATATCCCACAGCATTTTTATCAGTTTTCTGACTATTCAGTTTATTTTTCAAAAACAATTTAAAACAAGTAAAAATTTCTCATGGGATTAGTCCCCCCAAGTTTTCCACATCTTACTTTGGATATGCCAGAATATTTGGAAAGAGAAGCTGTTGCCATTGGAACATATTCTTTCAGCTCTGATTTCCAGAGTCTGCTTCATATTCAGGTAATCAGCCATGTTTGAAGTCTTACTCCTCTTCTTTACTCTTAGGAGTAGTTGCTACTTTACTCTCTCTTAAGAGTGGCGCTTTCTGACAGGACTCTCACCATCAGGATCCATACTAGCATACCAAGGCAGTCACCCCATACTTTGTACCTCCATAAGGTAATCTCTTGCTTCTTATTAATCTCCAGAGTGCATTTGTATATTACTCTGATGCTTCATTTTCAGTGGAAATTATGTAGAAGTTTGAGCCGATATTTATTTTTCTCAGTTTCTCTTGATTAGGGAACAGTAAGGCCCTAATCTCCTGACCTCCTCAAGGGTTCAGATCATCATCTCTGGAGTTTCAGGCAGCACTCGCCTACTTCTGTATGGAGAAGACAAGCACTACTTTGAAGTATTTAATGTATTTGTTCATTGGTTTTTTTTACATGTCTTCTAATGATTATGTGGGACTAGTATGGATGGGCAGTGGTATACCAAAGAATTGGCATGCTTGGGGAATAAAGTCTATGCTGTGGTTTATAGAAACATGTAAATGATATTGTACTTAAATGCACTATTATTTATGACTGCGTGTTGCACATGAAACATGTAGTGTTTCATACCTAACACTATAATCATTGTGGTGAACACTGAACTGGAAATCATGATTGAATTCTATGACATTTCATTTTTTAATCTACAAGAAATTTTTGCTTGTAGCTTCCGTTTCATAAATGGCAGATAATCTGCTAGTATTTTGTAGATCTTTACCTCCAGCAATGCACTGCAGCATTGAAGTAACCCCTTTTTTTTTGGTAAAAGGCCAATTTAAATCTAATTATTCAGTATTCTGTAGTCTCTAATAATACCACACTGTTTATACCGTTACTGTGGAAAGCTGCAGCATTACGACAGTAGAAGCCATCAGATCTTACCTCTATAAGCAAGTGGCCATGTGCTTTTCAGAAAATTCTTTACTGCAGAAAGCTTTTTCTCAGACAAGATTCTTTTTCAGCCCCTTCACACCTATGTAAAATATCAGGATAGTTTCATTGGTGTGTAAAGGTCAAAGGCTCTGTAGCAAATCTCAAAGCATTTGTGCATGCCTCATTAGATGTAGTGACCTCTAACTGCACTAGAACTCTACCGAGGATTGTTCCTGGAGATCAGAGGAATACCGTTTTGTTATTTTTTTCCTTCTTTTAAATAAATGAAAGTGTAACACTTCAAATTTGTTCTCCTAATATATTTTCAAAATATAGCTCCAAAACTGGAAGCAAATAAATTACATTTGCCTTAATTTTTAATTAGCTGAAAGTCATTACTGCAAATTGTGTCTTCCATTGCAAAATAAAATAGTCAACTGCCAGGCCTGAAATAATTAAGCAATATATTATAATTAAGCAATTTAATTTTGATTTAATTATGATATATCATACAACTTTTCTTCTGATTTAACTGACATTCATTGACAAGATGCTATAATATAAAACAGCACTAATGTTTACAGCTGATGGCTCTGCATGTTTTGCTTCATAGTATTTGATATTCTTCAGAGCATATGGAAAAACTCTTCTAGTCTGGAATAGCTGGCGCGTTACAATGCACTAGATGTTTTTCCCGATTGTTATTTTGGGAGGCTAGTGGGGAAGTCATGGCAGACATTGGACTTGAGCCAAAGTTCATGGATATTAACTGGAATCTTTCCATTGACTTCAGTCTACTTTAGATAGTGAACTGCTCCTATGTAGCCACAGGCAAATAGATAAGATGGCATGCTTATAAAATATTTATGGAGCTGTATCATATACATGATCTGTGTCAACATCAACAGGATTTTCTATTAGACTGGAGACTGTAAGGGCAAAGGCAGAAGCAATGGGTAGGCGGGGAATACCACTTCATTCAGTTCTACATCAATAAAATTGCTGCAAAATATCCACCAAATTGTTTCTTCAGATCAAGGCCAACCCCCTGTTTAGTTAAAATCTTTTTCATTGGTTGACAGTATCGGAGAATGGTTTGTATTCCATAGTACACTTGTGTACAAACCCCTGCTTAATGACAAGAATGGTGAGGGTGGTTTCAGAAGGTTCAACCTGCCTGCAGTCAGGTCTGTGCCTGCAGGTCTTCATGACTGCAGGCTTGTAGAAGTAGAGTTGAAGGATGAAAAGCCAGTTCTCAACTTGATCTGGTGATCTGAGCACTCTTAGCAACATCCATGAAAAGAGTCATGTAAGGCAGGGAAGCTCATGTTTCATCATGTTGCATGCAGTCAGATGCTCTTACGCCCCTTTAATTTTGATGTGTTGCCTTTCTTCCCCTATGATGATGTTTAAATTTCTCTGCAAAAAGTCAAAGGTCACATGTCTGTGGGCCTGAGAGCAATTGTACACTCAGAGCAATAATTAATATTTGTTATCTCTCAGATCCTTTCTGCCTCTGGTTTTATGAAGAAAAACAGAATGATTATTCAGATCAGTGATATTTGGGATGCTCTAGAAAATCAGAACAATCTGTTCACAACCATTGTAAAGATTTCAGCCAACCTTTTTGTGATACTGAAATTGCTTTCTGCATGTCATCTTGCCTTCACTCACTCCTCAAAATTCTTTGCTTTGTAACTGAGGTGGGTTCACCCCAGCTGGACATCAGGTGCCCACCAAAGCCGCCCTATCGCTCCCCTCCTCAGCTGGACAAGGGAGAGAAAATATAATGAAAGGCTCGAGGGCTGAGGTAAGGGCAGGGAGAGATCGCTCACCCATTACTGTCATGAGCAAAACGTATTCAGCCTGGGGAAATTAGCTTAATTTATTACCAATCAAATCAGAGTTGTGTAACGTGAAATAAAAACTCCATCTTAAAACACCTTCCCCCCACCCCTCCCTTCTCCCCAGGCTCAACTTCAGTCCCCATCTCTCTCCCCGCTCCCCGCAGCGGTGCAGAGGCCGGGCAGTGGGGGCTGCGGTGGGTCCATCCCACGCTGTCTCTGCTGCTCCTTCCTCCGCAGGGGGAGGCTCCTCACACTCTGCCCCTGCCCCAGCCTGGGCTCCCTCCCACGGGGCGCAGCCCTTCAGGCACAGGCTGCTCCAGCCTGGGTCCCCCGCGGGGCCACCAGCCCGGCCAGCAAACCTGCCCCAGCCCGGGCTCCTCTGCCCACGGGGCCACAGGTCCTGCCAGGAGCCGGCTCCAGCCTGGGCTTCCCACGGGTCACAGCCCGCTCTGGGCATCCACCTGCTGCGGCGTAGGGTCCTCCGTGGGCTGCAGGTGGGGATCTGTTCTGCCACGGACCTCCATGGGCTGCAGGTGGGGATCTGCTGCACCGTGGAGCTCCATGGCTGAGGGGCACAGCCTGCCCCACACGGGCTTCACCGTGGGCTGCAGGGGAATCTGCTCTGGCACCTCTCACATATTCTACTGCTCTCTCTCCACTGCTATTCCACCCAGGGTTTGGGTTTTTTTTTTACCTCCTTCTTAAATACATTATCCCAGAGACACTACCACTGTCGCTGATGGTCTCAGCCTTGGCCAGCAGCAGGTCCGTCTTGGAGCCAGCTGGCATTGGCGCCATCAGGTATTGGGCATCTAGCAGCTTCTCACAGAAGCCACCCCTGTTGCCCCCCTGCTACCAAAACACTGGCACACAAACCCAGTACAATAGTATACACTCAAGTAAAGGTTTTGCAAAATGCCCACTATTGAACATGAAATAAAAATACACTGTTGTGGGATTATGTTTGTGACAGCCTCTCATATATTTCAGTATAGCTGCATGTAGACACCCTACAGATGTCATAGCTTCATGAATACACCAATGAGACATCTGAATAATTTAATAGAACATTGTCAGTAGCAAATGTCACACGAAAAAGCTGGACAGAAAATTGCATTCAATAAGTGAAGATAAAAATGGATTCAAATAAATTTATATTTAATGTACAACATGCTTATAATAGGAAAACATTAGTTATTACTTTGACAGGAAATCTTGAAGTGTTTTCATTATATCCTTATCACTTCATTTATTTTATATAGAAACTTTGGCTATGAACCACACCTTTGTAACTCCTAGAGAAAAATAATTCTGTAAGTACACTGTGAAATTTGCACATAGGGAGCAGTTATTAACCAATTTGCTTATAATTTCAAAATTGAAGAGCAAAATGTAATTCTACATGAGAGTTTTACATGGATTTCGAGATTCCAAATTCAGCAGTTCAAAATGTGACACCATTGGAAAAGAATCCTAAGCAATTAAATTATTCTGGCTGAAATTAACCCTGCAAAAAGGATTTTCTCTCTTGTCTAATAAATATTTTATGAAGAACATGAAGCAGTATGCTCATGGAGTCATATTCACTCAGTAAGCATGAGCACCAAGTCATATCCTACCTATTTAGTCTTTTATTTATAAGAGATCCATTTCAATGATATAAATACTATCTTTTGAGTCTTTGTTTTGTTTGTTTTTTTTATTCCAACAGCTTACCTAGGGGTTAAAATGGTGAGTGAAAGTCATCATGAGGCCCTGGCAGCACCACCAGCTACCACAGTAGCAGCAGCTCCTCCAAGTAATGTCACTGAGCCAGCCAGTCCCGGAGGAGGAGGAGGAAAAAGAAGATGCATTTTCTAAGTTAAAAGAAAAGTTCATGAATGAACTGAACAAAATTCCACGTAAGTAAAACTTTATTAGTTAAAAAGCTTCTGTTGGCAAGTTAGATTTAAATTGACATTTTCTTCTTTGCTGTTTGTTTAGACAGCATACTCAATGTTTTCTACTCAAAACTAGAAAAATCCGAAGATAAACCTGGTTTTAGTAAGCTACTCAAAATTAATTGCAGTAGAAAAAATAGGGTCAAACTCACATCTAATTTGCGTCTGTTCTTGATATGTCAGATTGCCTTGGTAACTTTTACTGATGAATTATTGCTAAGTCATCAAAACTGGAGTGACAGAACTTCACAGTGGCCATGGGACCAATAAGCAAAATATATTCTCAAAGTAACACTTAGGAGTTTATGTTTATGAAAAATGTGTGTGGGAGTATTACCTTCAAGCAGAATTTGTCCAGAACTCATATATACTGAGAAAACAAGAAAACTGTATCTTTGGGGATAAAAAAATGCAGAAAAAGTAGGAAAATGTCTTTTTAACAAGAAAATATCTCTAATACATCATTAACATATGAAGATCACCATGCTTTTCCCACTCAGTAATTCTGTTAGATTAGCCATTGAACATTGTTTGTGTAAGTTCCCGTACCCATGCAGAATACTTTAAAGTATACTAATGTATATTTCTATGAAGTCAATAGGAATAAAGCCAGCAGGATTCTTTTGGCCTGTGCTAGAAAGTATTGTTTCAAAGTTGAGGCCTCCATTTCCTCACATTTGTAAAAAAAATATATAAGCATTAGCACTTTGCTATTGTTTATGATAATACTAGGGTCCTTGAACCTATTTGGTATGGTTTAGTGTACATACACTGGTATTAAATATACAACTAATTCAACATCGTCAATGTGATTTCATATAATAAAGAAAAATCCTTTTCATTACTGACAGAAAAATTACCTAATGATACAAGCAGATAATTTTGGCACTTTTGCAGACATGAAGGGGAAGGCTGTATGTGTGTGTGTGTTTTAATAGCAGGCATTAGAGTGTTATTCAATCTTTAATAATTTTTAGTTCAGAAGAACAAGTAAATGTAATATTTTCAGGGAAGTATTTTAACATATGTAAGAGTTCTCATTTTTAGGTTATCATTTATGTAAAGAAATGTGCAACTGATAAAAATAGATAACAAATTAGAATATTAATCGATTTTTTATCTCTGAAATGGATCTTGGCAATCTGGCAGATGCCGTTTTTGCAAAATTGATAGCAAACAGCTTTGTTCTGTCACTTGAAATTCTCACTTGCAAGAACAGAGGTGTTACAGTGGTAACAAGTCCGTATGTCATTAGTTTGGTAATCTGCACAGTCCGGTGCAGACCATACTGAAATGAAATTGCCTGATGATATCATGGGAAAAACAAAATTACAGGAAGAAAAAAGAACAGGAAACAAGAGAAGACAAGACATTGAGAGAGAAACAGTCAGCATTTGAGTTTTTAATTTTTAACTTACCATGCTATGTAAATGAGGTAGGTGGCACTTTTATGTAGAGATCCTTTTATGTTTAAACTTTGATTTTAGCATAGCAAAGGAGTGAATGGTTTCTAATATGAGGAACTCTGTAATTAGTAGGTCTAGGAAAAGGTCTGTAGATAGAGAGGAATGAATGCACTGCTGCTTACCTTTTTAAAACAATAGTGAAAACAAGTGGAATGTCCAATCTGGAGAATCCTTCCACATCAGACTGAATACAACTTTGCTTTTTCTGTTCATGAAAACAAACAACAAAAAAAATTAAAGTACCTGCTATTACATAATGAAAATACTTAAATTTTCTGAGAAAAATGTACTAGGCCATAGGACAAGTCTTGTTTATTATGAAATATATTATAATATCTATAAAATATGGTACCTTATGCTGATAGCAAGACGAGAACATATTGCCCCCATTTTAGAAATCTGGACTATTATCCATGGTCATGCAGTAATTTTGTGGTGGAGTGGAGAAATCAGCCTGGGGTAGTTGCAGATCCCATGCCAATTGCCTGCTCTCCTTCTAGAGGCTGCAGATGTGATTGGATCTTCCCAGCACTTCCATCAAATACTGGGACTGTTTAACATTACATTCTGCTGTGTACATTTTCTTTTTTTAATTTTACCACTTCAAGAAGAAAGTTGAACTTTCATTGTACTACAAAGGGGTAAAGGGTGTGGTGGATTTTTTCCCAAGTATTTAAATATGAAATAGTGCCATTGACATGTTGGAGCATTTTATATCCCAAATAGTTTTTGTTTTCCGCCAATAACAAATCCTTCATGAATGGATTGTAATTGACAGGTCTGCATGTGTTTGTCATTTATAAACTAACACAACAGATCATTAAATAAGTTTAAGTAGTCTGTCTCCAAAATATTGGGGGCAGGAGGGAAGAGGAGACCTCACTTCCCTGTCAGAAGGTTATAGCATTTCCTTACTATTTGTTTGGTTTATGTCAGCAGGGAGTTGTTAGCGAGACGTTGCTAGCCTATTACAAAGCTGAGGATTTAATTGTGGTAGAAAAGTTGTCAGACCTTACCTTTTACAGATGGTTGCAAGTTCTTTGAAAATCTCTTCTGAAACAGAGCAGAATGTACATTTGTTCCAACCAAATCATTTTTATAGTGCCTTTCTGGGAATTTCTTGCTGTGTGAGAGTAAATAAATATGGTGAACGGACCCCAATGGGACAGCATAGATACTTGGGTCTAAGAATATTTTGAAGATCATGGACCAGGTTTTTCCTCTGGTAAATTCAAACTGGAGACCTGACACGGAGTCTTACACATGGCAGAGGATTGATGTAGTCAGCAAGTTCTCTAGTCTTTCCAGATCAGTAACAAGCCTGTTTTCTAGTTTCTGTACTTTCTCATTTAAAAATTGCAAAGGTCTCGTGTTCATCCCCACCTGACAGAGGAGGCTTTGAAGCTCAGTAGTAACTGCAAGAGGATTTTTTTTTCCAGTGCTCTGTTGTCTGTATGCAAAAGAAGTAAGTAAATGTTTGAGTTGCCTCTGCCTAAGATGTCTGCATATGGAAAACAAGCCATCATGATTTAATGGATGTATAACAGGATAGAATATACCCATATTGTGGAAGAACTTGCCTGCAATCAACTTGGTTTGAGTGATAAAAAAGCTGAGCTGTAGTAAGGTCTAATTTCTATATGGTCTTCTCTTTCTGTTCTTTCATAGAAATTACATAACAAGTCGTGCTTATATAAAAAAAAACCATTCAAATAGAGGAGTACATGACAGTGAAAATAAAGGTACAGCAAACTACACCCAGCTGGATAAATACTGTTCCTCCTTTGTGGCTTATCATAGAACAGTCATCTTGTTTTAAAACAGTTTTGTAGAACACACAGAAATCACAAGTCAAATAGTCTAGACATACTTTAATAATAATCAGGATTCCCAATAAGATTTCACTTTGCAAAACTGCAAGATAAGGTCTGTGCAACTTAAATTATACTGATGTTTCCTCCTGTAATATATGCACCAGAGCAGTTTTATTTTGTTGAAATAGATGAATTTAATAGAATGAGGAAATAAAATTTCCAAGAAGAAGAAAGGGCCCATTTTTATTGGTATATGTTTACTTCAAGAGTAGTGATGCAGTGTGTAAACTTGGTTACAATTTTTATTGATATGAGCAAAAATTCTGTTTTTTTCATTGATTATATCACTTTTAAATAGAACATAGTCCACATTTTGTGGTAGGAGAGTGTAGGCTTCCAAAAGCACACAAATCATTCAGAATGGTGATGTCTTAACATATATTTCAGTCTGGATAAAGCATGTGTGATCATTATATTACAATGAGTCATACAATTAAAGTGCAAGAATCCTGTAAAGTTACTGAGGCATAACTGAAGATTTTTTTTCTCTGTTATGTAAATCCCTGCATTTTGGTTGTGAGTGCCTGATTTGCATAATCACAGTATAGTTGTTTTCCCATAACTGCACTGTGTATAAAAGTTACTCTATCTTAATTGGTTCTTATACATTCTATCCCAATTTATCTTTAATCTGCAGAATTTTTAAGCTGTTTACCAGAAGGAGAAAAAAGGGACCATCTCTGCTTTTACACTTTGCATTTTAACCATGGTAATTCCAACACCTGAGGAAGGGGGTAAACCAAAGCAGATCAAATGACACTTAACACTTCCAAAACCAAAATTGCATTAAAAGACTTCATAAAATATATTGATCCTTTCCTTTCTTCCTCTCACTGCTCTTCCATCTGGGCCTTTGTCTACAGGCTAGGAAAATATCTGCCATACATTTACAGGAAGCGGGTTTTAGCAAGACTATGGGAAAGCAAGAGAGCAACAGCTGTTGGAGGGAGGCTTTAAATGTCAAGATACTGGTACTAACAGCACACAAACAAAACAACATCGGTTAGCATTAGTTTACTTAATAAGCATCTTTGTAAAAGCGAAGTGATCTTGATGTTTCCTAGGAACACATTCCTGTATGAACAGAGGACCTCATTCTGCAGCAAGGTAAAAAAAATAGCAAAAAACCCATAAAATTCCAGCATACATCTGACTGAATAATGATACGCAGTTAATGATTCTGGTATAATCTTGAATAGCTGGAATGCCTAAATGGATCGAATGCAAGACGCTATGATTGCCTCTTAAATGCGAAGTTATTGCAGTATTTCTAATGCTTTTTGCTGCCTTACATTGTAATTGGATAAACAGTTACATTTCTATACCAACCTTACTCTGAACTGTTTGGCTGGTTTGCAACTCCATTTGGCCTCAGTAGCTGGTACTCAAAAGCCCTAAATTTGATTCAGCGTGCGCAACTGGCAATAATCCCCCAAACCAGGAGCTCAAAACTGTGTGACGATTTAGGCTGCAACCTGATGTTCTGTGCAGACTTTTTTCAAGTTCTGTTAGCAGATACTCAGAGGAAGGTGTATTTCCCTCTCCTTGGCTTAGTGAGTAACTTTTAAACAAAATGGGACTGGAAGTTGTAGCAGGAACTATAATAAAAAATGTGAAGATAGCTGTAAGACTCCAGTCTGGCTTAATTCAAAATAATAGCTTATTAAGCTGAGGTACAGAGTTGTAAATATATTTGGGTAAATTAGCAAATAAAATAATTCTGGATTTCTGTTTAGCCATTTACGTTAAAGTTTCAGCGTTCAGCAGTCATCCTAAGACACACCTAATCTTTTCTTTCTCCCTGCTGTTCTCTGCTGTTCTGCCTTTCTGCCTTTCTTGATTGACCACCTGAGGTTGTATTAAGAGTTCTTATTACCCTCTATAAATGGCAGTAAACTTAATTTCTTAATTTTTCTTTCTTCTTTGGCATCAAGATTATCAAGGAGAGATGTTATTGAATTTTGTCTATTATTAGAAAATTGAGGACTTTGTGCATAGGGTCTTTCTGAAACTGAAGATTTATGGAGCTGCCAGCTTGATCATTTGCAGAAAATAAATTCAGGCTGTTCATTTCACTGCTTCTAATAGTTCCTGGAGTACAGGTATCACTGGCACGGGGAGGAGAGGGCACATTCTTTTCCAAGTTCATAAAAAAGAATAAAAATGCTTATAATAGAACGCTTTCAGATTTCAAAACTGTATTACTAGAGAGAGAGAAATACCATAAAATCAGAATAAAGTTCTCAGCAATAGCTTTTATTTCTATTTCCATGCCACATACCCATGTTAGTCACTGCCTAAGATCTTAGCTTAGCTGGGAAAAAATTGAGTCTCTGTTTGAGAGACCTTTGTGTCTAATTATAAGGGAGGTAATAGCTGCCTGCCTGCCTGCAGAAAATGAGGACTGAGTGTGTGTATGTTCATAGATATGTGTACACAAATATATTTGTCAATACAATAAGCAGTGATCTCATCTGAGGAGCAGTCTGAGACTGGGAAACTCCATTTAGGTATGCTGGCAAAGAGTACTTGTAAGGAGAGATTTAGAGGAGAATAAAGAAATAAGTTTCTTGACGTTCAGGAAAGACTGAAGGACAGTGCTGGAGGAAGTGGGAAGGCATGAATTCAAGTCTTCTTGTTTCCCTTACTATCATCAAACCATTGGCAGTCACTCATGCCAGGCAAATACATGCAGCTTTACACTGGGAAAGAAACAGGAAATCAGAAATAAAGATTTATTTTGGAACACAGAACAAGTACAAGAAAAGAGCTATTACAGTACAATAATAGAGGGGAGGAAATCATTATTTCTAAATATAGCAATTTCAATGCAAATCTCAGATTAGTCTATTTTCTCCCTGAATGCCCTAGTCCCAGAGTTCAGTGGTTACATGATAACTTCAGCATTATTTTTTTTCATTAAATAAAAGTTTCTAGACACCTGCTGGTAGGGAAAAGCTTGAAAATACTGCCCACACACATCCAGAAGAAGAAAAATCATGAGACAAAGAAAACAAGGCAACTCTGTTATTTTATAAACTCATAATATGAAAATACCTTCATTATTTTTAGGGGCCAGAATATTCTGAATGCTTGGAATTAGGAGTACTAAAAATACAACTTTTAAATACAAAGTATCTAAACAGATGCTGAGGGGTGAAAGAACAAGTGAAAAACTCATGAAACAGAACATGGATGAAAATCTTTGTCTGGAAAGAATAGCACGTAGTCTGAGATCCTGCTGAATTACACTCTGTTGATATTTTAATGATTGATTTTGCCATGAAGAAAATTTTTAGTCCATGAGTTATTTTCATATGCCATCTGATAGGCTCCCCTTTACATGTCCTGTATTTAAACTGTTGAGTCCACGACAGCTGCCGGTTTGATCCTCATACAGGACTGAGCTAGGAACCTCAGGCTGTTAGAAGTACAAGCTCTCCAGCATGACCCAGAAGTGCTGCTGCAGACTGTAGCTGGACCCAGCAGCAGCAAGCACCCATGCTTGCCAGCAGGTTACACATCTCCTCCAAAGCAAGCTCAGCCCACACATCTGAAGCACTTAGTCTGAGGGAGGACCCTATTCATATGCTGGCCATTATCTTGGCTCCTTGGACACATCGTGGAGGAGGAAAGGAGAAATCAGAAGAGCGGACTCCTGCCACTTGAAGCAGAGCACCAGCTGCAGCACCCTCTGTCCCCAGCACAGGGGAAGCCCATCACATGCTAAACCCATGCCCTTTTCTGCAGCACCTTGAGAACGCACTGTCCCATCTGAAAGCAAACACTGTCTCTTAGCCAGTAGCACACTGGGAGCGTAGCCACAGCATCAAACAGAATTATACATTATTGATTACATGTGCCTGAAACATTGTTTTCAGTAACAGCAGCTGGTTTTGAGTTGGGTAATCTGAAAGAAGGGGAAGTAGAAGCAAGTTCTGTAAAATACATAATGCATTGAACGTTTCAGCAAAACATAAGAAAACAAAAAACCCCCATTCAGATTAACTTTTACAGCCATGGGAATCAAATTCATCTATAGCAGAAACAGGGGTGAGCACCTACTTTTGGCTTGGTGACAGGGTTTAACAAGGGGTGCCAGAGTACCCCCAAGGGTCTTTGCTAGCATATCGCTATGATTATTATTTTATGTGTTACAACAACTCTAGTAGGTATTTTATTGTACTATAGATATGTCAAGTTGTGCCAGTGCCCTATAAATTGAGTAGAGAATTCAATTTACAAGCAGAGAACAGAACATGGTTGCTGGCTTCCTTTCAGTACTGGGAATGTATCTTAAAATTTCATTACTTTGTGTGAGGGAAAGTGCACTAAAATGTTTACCTGCATAAAATGAACACAATCTTTGCTAGTCTTTTCCAAACTTACCTGCACGTGAAGTGTCTACAGAACTTACCTATTATCTGTAGTAATTCGGTTTGTAATCTTGCTCTGAAAATGAAAGTTCATGGAACAATTATTCTGAACTTAAAATTGAGAATACTTTTAAAGATTGATTCTCAGCAGCGTACTGCATAAAAAAAAAAAACCAAAAAAAACCACTTGGGACCTTGGTTAATAGATGTGCTTTTAAAAAGTATGGTACAAATGGGCAATGAAAATGTAGAAATTACTGTTAAGATTGATGTTCCATCCTTACCTCAGCTACTTGTGCCTAGGCTCAGTGGCAAGCCAGAAGATCCTCTCTTGCATTTTTATAAGAATCAAGAGCAGATAATGAAGCCTCTGTTATTCTGAGGCACTGTTATAAGCTGGCACAGCTGAAGAACAGAGTCTCATTCTTTCTTGTTATTGTTAACTATTTGACTTAGAACTAGATGAGTTTGCTGCTGAGAATTATCCAAACTAAGGTCTTCCCTGGGAGATTAAAATATATAATACCTTCCTTATTTTGGTTGATAGATGGTTTTTAAAGTATTTAAACTTTTTTAAAGAGGCAATAATTCCTTTATTGATATATGAAGTGTTTAAGATATCTAATCATCAATGCCAGATTGCCAAGGTGGGTGAAATACTAAGCCACTGAAAACCAACGGGAGCTTTCAGGAATGCTGTAGGTCCATAGCATCCTTTCTTGAATTCTTTTTATCTTTTTAAGTCTTGGCTTGTATTTCAAGCAAGACCATGAACTGGTCTAGGTCTGAAAATCTCTACTGCTTCCAGAACATGCAGCCAGTTTGCAAGAGCTGTGGAGGTGGTCTCAAGAAGGAGCTTGGTATGGGTAGGCTTTGCTCTGACTCCACAGAAGTAAGCTGCGCCGCTGAACTTGAATGACTGCCTCATGAAGGCTGAGTTCCAGCTGGCAGCTGAGTGAGCCATCTGCCTACTCCTGTGCAGGTTTCTGAATCTGACTCTAATCTTAATTATCAACTGGAGCCAGAGCTCCCTGATTTGCTCACAGCCCCTATATCATCTGGGGGCATGTTTCAGTACTATAGCTGGCACTGCTTCCCGGTTGCAGTGAGAGCTGCCAAAATGAAAGATGAGGTTTGTCCTTTCAAATGGGAAAGGCATTTCAACCCACATCTAAAAAGGAGGTCCAGAAATTCTCAGAGTTTCTACACTCTAACTTTTAGGAACCAGGCTCTGGGAGACAAATTCACAAATTTGAGCTAAATGCCTTTGTTCTCTTCAGAACACAGAAACAGGAGGCCCAGGTTTATCAAGAAGGAAAAACTGGAGGGAGATGTGACTGAAATGGTACTGGTCACACAGACTTCGATATCTAGGAAGAGTCCTAGGTTAGGCCCTTATAACAAACAGAGTCACAACCTGAAAACAATTTCCCTGGACTTAGAGACCTGGTTTCTCTCACTTTAGTGGTTTCACTGTTCTGTCAATGTACAATCTGATGAAGACCAAGGGAGCTCACTGGACCAAAGACCTGGCTGAAGGACAGCATATGCATTTTGCTGTGAAATGCCACTGGACAAAATAAGCAAATAACACTGGGTATTTAGGGCTCCTTACTCTTAAACAAAAGTGCCACACTAGGCTAGAGTAGACACCATGAATCCTGCATTTCTTTCCTCACTATTCCTGCAGGAAAGGCAGATCCAAGTTAGTTTTCCAGCTTGATCCTTTGATCTCCTTTAGTCTCAAGAAGACCAGGAACTCAGATGTTTTAGGCTGCAGCCTGAATGATACTCCTCAGCCTTTGCTGGCAATTCCCATGTTGCCAGTTTGAAGCAGCCGCACAAACTATTTCTTTGACACAGTGAAGTAGAGGTGCAGTCCGCTGAAGAAAAAGGGAGAAGGAGTATCCCAAGCTGGTGAGCTGCTAATAGGATTGAAAGTCATTTCCACATGAGTTTTCTCACCCTGGAGCTGTGTCAGGACCATCCCCCATATGGCTGTACCCCAATGGAAAGGAAACCTCCAGGTCTAAGACACAGTTTATAGAGAGGCAATATATTCTTCATGCAGTCAACAGTGTTGATAATAATTTTTGTACCTTTCTTACAGATATTATGTTCCTTCCTTACCAGAGTTCATTGACTTTTCTGTTTGCCTTCTGTGGTATTTCATTTATGTATTTATTAACACTTTTCTCCTAGCCAGAGCTCACATGAAAATTGGCATAAACAATATGCTTGTTAACCCAACATTCAGACTTGTTTCTTCTTTAGGTTTGAAACCTCACTTCTTCCCCAAAGCCAACTATTTTAGCATGTTTTCTAAGACCTCAGTACCTAATTTTCAGCAAGCACGTGCTCTGAGCTGGAATACAGCATTTCAGGTCTCAGCCCCGAAGTCAGTTTCTTGTTTGTAATATGCCATGGGTGCAGATTTACCTGCAGAGGAAGATAAAGCAAGCTTACTATTCATAAATTTCAGTCTAGCATACCATTTTAGATTACAACTCAGTGATGGTAATCACTTTATAGGAATCTGTTCCAGAATACAAATTTCTAAACTCTCTTACCTCATGACATATTTATTGATGAGTTATATGTCCTAGGACAGTGAGGTGGCCAAGGCGACAGAAAATATTATGAGGGTTGGAGAGGACCAGTGGACAAACAAGAAAGCTTAACGTTACCTGAACTCAGGGCATAATATTAACAATGATAACATAGCATAAAAAATAGTCAAAATTGACTTGACTGTTCTGAAACAGCCATGCATTTATTCAACAGTGATTGTGTGGTACAAAAATACCTATGCACACTGCTTTTCTTGATATAAATACAGGTATGTAGGAAGAGGAAAACCATTTACAAAAATCTTTTTCCTTCTATTCTGTTAATGCATTAACTAAAGTGTTTACACTGTTGAACATCCATGATTTGCAACAGCTCACTTTGCTAGGAACCTGCTGACAGCTGGGCTTTGACTCTGCAAAGTCCGTGGATTTGTCCAATACCCCTACTACTTCTCACTGCCACCTAGAATAACAAAACTACCTGTAATGCTATAATGATAACATCAAGAAGCATTTTTATGATGTTGAACTGAACGTTTACCCCAGTAATTCCTGGTAGAAAAGGACTCTTTAAAAACAAACAGCCAGTCCCCTAAGTTCTGTCCGCATTAGGTACAATAATCTTTGATACCAAATCTCTGATGGCGTGGCAATGCTAGCTGAACCCTGCAGTGCAGAATGAGTGCAAATTGGTGAACAGTTTTTTTCTTTTTTTTAAGTCTTTTCCTTGACTGACCTACACCACTCCTGTAGGTAACCTAAAAGGCAACAGAAGTACATTCAAACTTGATACAGCCACGCAAGTTAAACATGGGTTTGCAGGCTAAATTCAGGTACTGAAATGATACACAGCAGATTTTAGAATTTCAAAAGGTTTAATCCAGTAAAGTATTTAAATGTGTACTAACCTTTAAGGTCCTGAATAGTGCATCAAATTAAATTTGTTACACACAAGTGGTTTGGAGGATCAAGACTGTAAACACATTTCTAATACACGGTGCAATTTACCTGATGAACTGCTACATTAATTCATATTTAAATGTAAATTAATTATACTTTAGCTATGGTTATTTTTAAAGTTTGTAACTCTGCAAGTGATGTAATTTTAGAGACATGTATCACACACATGTATAGTGGTAGTAGCAAATTTCTTTTCAGACCTTCATAAATATCAGTGTAATTTTTTTACCTTCCATTTCATTTTAGTAGGCTGCTTGCTGAGAGTTGTACCCTTTTTTCTCACATAGCTTATTATCACAACACACATTTTCATGATTGTTGTCAAAAAAAGGCAGCGTTTAGGGCAGTTGTTTAGTTTAAATGATCAGTAGAGTGCTACTTTGAGATCATTTGGGATGGAGGGGCGCTGAAATTTTCCAATGGAAGCTGCTGGAAGAATGTAATTACCTCACTTGGGATTTCAGCCAAGCCTGCAAACATCCAATTTCCACACAAGTGATTGAGGTTCTTTCCATTTAGTTTAATGAGAGTTGGATGGGGCTGTAAGGCATTACAATCCTTTTGGGAAAATCCCAGGGGATCTTTTATCACCACAAAAGCTGAGGACATTGGTTTTATGCTTCTTCCAAAGTAGAGCAGCCCTTGCATCAGTGTGTCTCCATGGCTGTTCCCCAGCATCACTGGCTCAGGGGGAAGCAGGCCACCACGGTGCCACTTTCTGTGCTGGAGAGGGATCCAGGATAGTGGCAGATTATGTTGTTTAGCTTTCTTCTGGCTTTAGGTCATCCATGAGCTTTAATGAGTTGTTCAGCTCTTTGGTGGGTGTACTGGAGTGCTGTAGCAATGAGCAGGGAGCAGATGCGATGCCTCACTAATTCTTCCCTCCTTTCAGCTTCAGTGCTGAAAAGCATCTGAAAGTCATAATCAGACTATCACAGGGTTCAAGGCTTTCAGTGGCTAGACCACAGCAGTACTTTAGTCCTTGGAGACAAAATTATAGGATCACTTCTAATGCTACTGATAGTTCTCTGTTTGGGCAGACTTCTTTATTCTTTCCCCTGGTGTCAGCAGCCATTATAAAGTGCTAGGAGCATACATTGTATCAGTCATGTATGCTAAAATGGATCATTTTTAATAGATTGGCAAATGTTATAATGCCTCTCTGTTTCAAAGTTGATTTTGCCTTGGTTTGGTTTTTGTAGGAGGTAAAAAGAAGCTGTTAATACACTTAGGTCAACATAGGACTGAAATAAATCATGTCCATGCTTACAGTTGTTGGGAAGTGTACTTATCACCCAGTTCCCAAACTTAATGAGACTCTACCCAAATTGTGGGGGTGTTGAATTACAGCAGTTTGTTACTCATTCAGCATTGTCAGAATGAGGGCTGGAAGCCGTTAGGAGACTGAAGTGTCAGTGAGAATTCTTGATGTAGCAAAGAAATGCTGATATTCCCTGCTTTCCCACAGTATTTTATGGGGCAAGGAAAATAAAGGGGTTTTGCATCAGTATTGTGTTGGTACTGACATTTGGGGAGTGGAGAACTGAGAGTTGTAAAATATCTATGTTGCTGTCCTGATGCTAGGTGAACTTAAAATTGCCTTTTCTAAGGTAAAAAAAAAGTAAAATCAGTGATTCTTTCTCCAAGAAGGTACAATATTTGTTTCTACCAGAGACTTGACCATTAATGACAGTATATGTCTTCACAATCTCTATGTCAATAGGTCTGATGTTCTGAGAATTGCTATTACCAAGTATGTTGATGAGATATATGGCTTGTAAGCATTAGAGGTTGTGTCTGTGATCAGAAAGTGAATGATAACCAATCTGTGATCTAAAACTGCAGTTTTCACTGTCTCCCATCCACGGCCTCATTTCCTTACTTTTTCCTGGTTCCCTCATCACACGGCACCTTCTCCTCCCATTTACTCTTCTTGCCTCTCCAGACAAAAAAAACAGTTTTGCCATGCTAAGACTTCCACAGGGAATACAGTTACAAGAAGAAAGAGGAAAATTAAAACCTCTGAGATTCTTGTTGACATATGGCTGAGGGAGGCATAAGGCTCCCTGCCAGTGCTAGTCTCTGCTCCGTTCTCCAGGCTGGCTGGCTGCCATAGGATACCTCTGATGAAAAAGAATAAATATAAAACAGTATTTCTCTACTTTTCCCTCTACTTCACACAAAGCTCGCTAAGAAGGAGTGAAAAGCATTCAGCTAACATTTTAGCAAAGCAAACTGAATACAGATGTTTGGTTTTTAGTAACTTTAAGACTAATGTACTGTAAAATTTATAGTTTTTTCTTGTCAGAGTGGCAGAAGTCATGAGGGTAGGACTAGCTGGGTTTTTTTGCTCTAGACTAACAGAGCTCCTGTCAGTGGTTATTCGTTACCCCATAAATACGTTGAACACTCCTGCACTGAACCATGAACTGGAAACCCCATATCCCTGTTCAAGTGTTTTCTAACTGCTGCTACCTGTGCTACTAGTTGAACAAGAAACAATTTTGGAAGGAGAGTTAAGAGAGAATTGTGTTGCGTATGACCCTGTGATGTCAGTGGCAGTCAGCAAAATTGTGTGTGACTTCAGATAAGGATCAACAATAGAGACAAGCCGGCATAAATTGCAGCTTTGCCAAGTTTAGGGAGAAGCCAAAGGGAAATGCTTACAATGCTGTCTTCATGAAGGTTGATTCCTGGCATGAGCTGGCTCAACTTGAAGGCATGCAAGGCCAATTAAGTACTAGCCACTTGCAAGGGATACGCCTGTCAGAAACTGCTATCAGTCAAAATATAGTCTACATGTTGGCCATAATTAAAATACTCTGACTAGAGAGCTGTTTAATAGGATTTATTTTGGGGTGGTATTTTTAACTCTTCAGTGGTTTCATCTGCAGAAGTCACTGCAGAGATGTTCAATCTCTAAGCCGTCAGCTGTAAGGTAGATGGCATTTAGTTTTGCTCCAGGGAAGGTTTTCTTCTGTCAGCTTTACCATGATGTGCCTGAATAAATATAACTAGCTTCACTTGCTTTAGTGGAGTCTGCTGGGACAACACTGCCAACATAAGTTATTCATGATTTTGAATGGGTTGAGTACTAGTCACAGCACCTTCCAAGTGCACCAATAAAATACTACCTTCCAAGCTTACTGCATATTGCAGGTGATGGAGACAAAAACTTCATCCTTATTAAAGGACTCTTTCACCATAACAATAAAATGTATTGGTCCATTTTAAATTCTGTCAGCTGCATTTCTCATATAGTGTTCCTGTATGTAGCCATAACTTTGGCTCTGAAGCTCCATTGAAAAGGAGTATTGATGAGATCTTCCTTTTCTTCAGCTCAAGGACAGGCTCCTTACCTCCTAGCAGGTCCAGGAGTCTGTGACAAGTCTGATTAGAAACACTCAAACCATCATCTCAAAATAAGCAGAAGTTATTCACTAGTTTCTGGAAACCCTTTTTGAGATTTCACCAAATAAGTCCTAACTTTGCTGCACCGCAGAGTAATATGCTAGTCTCAGTGATCAGAAAGTAAGGCAAATATTCACAGATGTATTTCTGAGATTATTTGGGCAAATGATATTTTTTTTTTGCTGCATTCCTTCCTTATAGAAAATATATCAAAGGCAGCACAGGGATAAGATTCAAATGTAATTAAACATTGTGCTCTCCAATACAGTCAAGTTTTAAGTCTAGAATAAGTTAAAAACTTTGCATCAGGTACCTTTTATTGTTTTTAAAATTAATATCTATCTTACTGTATGCTTACAATTCTATATTTATGGTGGCTTAAAACTTTGTGCTGAATTAAAGGTAATTCACAGGTGGCTGAGTCATAGTAAGGCCTTCATACATTAGAGAAGCAGTTTGTCTTCTGAGTACTGTATATTGATCAAATACAGGAAAAGCATAATCAAATACAGAATGATAGTAAAGATAATTTAAAAATATACATACCATGAATAATGACTAGTTAGTAAATTAAATAATACATAATAAAGAGTAAAACAAGTAAATGCAATGTCATTAATGCAATGTATATACAGCCACATTTGTACCACACTCATAACATGTCCAAATTGCACTGAAACCAAAACATGATGTCAAAATAACAACATATTTGACAGTGTCCTTTTCATTCCTTAGGAAATGTATGATACCATGATAAAATACAACATCAAGAAAGTCTAGATAGGAATAGAATTTCCCTCATATAAAGTTAAATGCTTTTCATTTTGAACTTTTATTTGTGTAACATACTTAGGAGAAAGAAAACACAATTTTTTTGAAGTCTCCGTTACCCTAAGGCTCTTTAGTGTAGTGCACGGTACTGTTAGCCATCAGTGCACACATTCACAAAGGAGGATATTCATTCTGCCTTATGGGCCTCCGTGACAGCCTGTGAAGCCCGTAAACCTCACCTTAATATTAGTTTTGAATTATGAAAGATGTCTCTTGCAAGCTTCTGCAATGGAGTAAATTTCACACTAGCATGTAGAAAAATACCATGAAAATGACTATTTGATTAGCAATTTCAGATTGACATTTCATTTGAAAATCAGTTATGACTTACCAAAATATCCTCTTTCTATGAATCACCACAACTTACCTTTCCTAGGTTAAAGGAATGCTGTCAAAAACTTGCAGTGCTTTTTTCCTCTGTATTAGTAAGATCACCTCAAGACCTAATCCTAACAAACATTGTTCAGCATAGTTTTGCTGAAGTTAATGGAACTATTTACTACTGAAAGGACTCAAATTAGAGCTCTACTTGGCCAGAAACATCAGTCAGCAAAGAAAATTACTTTAATGGGACAATTTTGAAAATTTTCATCATTTTTTATTTCTTTTTGATAACAGAGCCCTCTTATGTACATTTTTTCAAATAGCAGACCCAACTTTCACTATAGGACTTATGTGTCTTATCTATTTGCTCTCTACTTGGAGGTTCTATTTTCATTGTTGGAACTAGGGGCACTACACTGGGACTAAAGAAGGAAAGGGAAATGCTGACAGTGTTGTCACCAATTTTATTTTGTAATAAAGATAGTTGCTAAGGCACTGTCATGAGAGAAGGAAGACCATGGCTTACATGTTAGCCTAGACAAGTTTAAACCCATGTATCTCACCTCATAGAGAAGAGAGCCCTGTAGTTTAGATTGCATAGAGAATGCATTACTCGTCCCTCTCACTGAGGCTGATGCAGAAATCTTCCGTGCAAGACCCAGGGACTCGGGAACATTGTTCTGTGGGAGAAGTGGCTTAGCTTCTGTCTTCTGTGGAGTAAATAGCTCACTGGTTAGGGTATCAACCAAGAAAAGAGAAGTCTCCAGAGCTCTACTCTCAAGCTTATTTCAGTTTTTCTTATACTGAATATTTCATCTAAAAGAGTAGGAAGTGTCAATTTGCTTGCCTTCTAGGATAGTATAATTTCTACAGTATAGTTCTTGCATGCTTTCATTCCATAAATCTGTTCTAACACAAATTGTGGCCTGATGTGGATAATATCCCAGGAATATAGAGCCATGCCTGTCGCACAGAGTCAAGGACATACTGGAATTCAACATTTTTGCAATCTGGATATTACTAAATTCAACATTTAGTCAATCTAGTGAGCCTTGAAAAAGGAAGACAGAAGAAAACCAATGAGCTCTGGGGAGTCCCTTTACCCTATCTGGATTCAGGTTCCTACCAAGCACTGTACCTTTGTATCTTTAACTCTACAAACATGTTATTTTAGGTTGTAACAAGTTCAGAATATTTCTCTAAGGTGGGAATATGCAGAGTATCTTTGTCTACTGTAATACCTTGTGGAAGTATGTTGTGATGAACTTTTCATCAAGATTTGTCCTCCTTTGACCTTTCATCTGAGAATAGCCGATTTAAGTATTTTAAGACAGTTTTCTAGCATGAAGTTTTTTACCTGAATTTTTGAGAGGGAAAGAGAAAAGGTACAACACTGGAATTGATTCTATTACAATGGTCTCAGCCTGTAGACTGTATGCTGGGTGGAGGATTATACCCATTATTTTGTTACATTGTGGCCATTCTATTTCTTAGTGCTAGAATCGCTTGTGGCAGAATTACAATTGAGAGAAATAAGTTTTCATACTGAATACAATGTCTGTGGAATGTTTATTTGCCAGGGAAAAAAAGGATTCTGTAATATGAATATTTCAAAAGAAATGCCTTGACAAGGCAAGGTTTTGATCATTCCTGATTTTTCTGTAGACAACAGACAACTCAAATCAGTAATGTAGCACATCTGCAAAAGTGGTTTTTTGTAGTTGAGCTCTGACTTAATAAGTGAGGCTGAAGGATAACTTATGGCTTCAAGCTTTTTTCTTTTTTCTGACTGTATCGTTTTGCCTAATGAAAGGACATTATCTTCCCCAGTTGGTGTGGCCCTCATTTCTGTTGTAATGGATCTGGATACATTATCACTGCTTCTGCTTCTGTGAATGAACAATTCCAGTGCAGCTACAGATAATTTATTTGTTGATTACTCACCTGCTATTAAAGTGGTTCCAAATAAAGTGAAATGGCAGACACACTGCCTCTTGGAAGCTCTTTCCAACTATAAAAGGAGTTCTGTGTGTTTTCTGCAGTGCTCAAGCTGCTTTACAGATGCACCATATTTAATTAGATTAGTTTTCATTAGACTGCAGTTGCAAAGTTGCATCTGTATATCACTATTAGTCTGTTTTGAGGCTCTTTCAGCCAATAGCAAACCACCATCTCATTTGCATTCATTTAAATGTGTTAACCTTTTTCTTTCTGGAATAATCACTACCGAAGAACATATATAACTTGGAGATTAATGTGTTGCTATTGTCATGTGGCACCATATGCAGTAAGTGAAATAGCCTAAGAGACAATCATGCAAGGGAAGAAAAAAGGAAATTGCACTGAAGAATTAATTCACTCTTAAATAAATCTTTCTGAGAATTCCATTTATACTTATTTAAATTCCTTTAGAGTACTTATTTTACAAGACAATCTTTGCAAGCTTTGGATTTTATTGATTGCTCTTCTACCCTTAATGTTTGTTTTCTTTATGATCTTTTCATTTTTATTTCTTCATGCTTCACAAAGCCCATTTTCTTTTGCTGCCTCTCCTTTCCTGTTCTGAGCTTAACTCAGTTCTGAGGAGATGGAGGATTAATTATTCATTACTGGTGATGCTACAGGTTTGAAAGGGTTGTCAATTACTATTGCAAAGTTCTTACTAGGAAGAGCACAGCTGCTTCTTTAATTAATGGCAGAGTACTTGCAAGAGGAATTGGGAACGTGGACAGAAACCTCGCTGGACAGAAGTTATCAGGACCATGGCCATTGATTTCAGCTGACTTATAATTCCAGACATGACTATTTTTCCTATGCTTAGTTACAATGTTCCCTTTTAATTTTTATTTCTCTATTCTGGCCAAATGGGGTTAATCACTTCAAGTTCAATTGTATTTATACAGAGACAGAAGCAAGAACTCTGCTCTGTACTTTTAATTTTAAGATTTCATCATTTTTTTCAGTGTCTTTGGTCAGTAGCAATGAAATTAATCCAATGAGAAGAATGGGGTTTAATGAAATGATTTTAATAATACACTTTAATACACTTTGGAGTAATGAGGGGATGCAGTGGTTGTTAAATAGGAATAAGGTAATGTCTCCATGTAGAGCAACTGCTAAGGTTGACTGTAAATACTGGAGCACAATATTACTACAGTGGAAATATGGCAGTGTCAGGAGAAAAGTGTACATGGGGCACAAGGTTAGACTGACCACTCTCAAGTTTTAGTGGCATTCTTTGTGACCCTGAAAGCAAGTCACAGGTCATCCTCTCGTAGCTTTCCTTCTTTAAAAGGAAAATAATACTTTTTTCTGACTATGCCAATTAGCAAATCATCATTCAGAAAGTAAATCAAAGATAAAAAGTGCTGAACAGAGGACACTAGATCCAAGTCTAGTATAGAACTTTTGAGTCAGACCCTGATGACCATTTGCTGCAGCAAAGTCAAACAGGAATGTATAATAATTGATTTTCAGAGCTGGCTTAATGTTGCATTTCCTCTTCTCTTTCTTATTTATGAATAGAAGAAACCGATCACATTTCGGCATCGAGTTTTCAATATGCCCTTATAGGAACGCTTCACATAGTGGAGAAGGTCTGGCCTGGATGTACCTGTAGGATCAATCTGTGCTGAGTACACTCAGTGTCAATAGGACACTATAGAAGAAGATAAAGGAAAAGGTTGCTCTTTCTGTGAATTGAGCTCATACAATTAGATCCCATAAGGGATGTAAGTGCCTAGAATGTGTCTGGTTTTCATTTGGGCAGTGTAAGGTAAAACTGACACCTACTGCAGATAATCAAAAGTGGACTCTGATACTGAGAGAGGGGAGTTATTTCTTTCTGTCATATCCACGAAAAAATTACTGACATCATTTGAGAAAAGCTTGCAGCCTGCATTCAGTATTACAGGGCTGGACTTCAAATTCTGTACAGGTGGGAGTCAAGGGGTCTCAGAACAATGAAAAGCCTCGCAGGCTGGCTGTCCAGCACCAGGCTGGATAGAGGGGTTTAAAATGGAGGGGCTTCATCTGAAACCCTTAGCATGTGTCTCAGAGCAGCAGAGTGGTTCACCTGTCTGCTTAACACTGGGGAGTAAAATTTCCCCTTCAAAGAACAGGTGCTTACTTCCCTTCTTTTGGGGGAATGTCTGTAGGAGTAGAACAGGGCTGGGCCTTCTGGTAGCACAGATAGCACAACTCACCACTTTTTATATATTGATCTGAAAGTTGGAGTGGTCCTTCAGGAAATGAAGAGACTTAGATTAAATTCCTTCATCAAGCTGGAAGCTCTAATGTATGACAGCACTTTTAACTCAAGCTGAAGTCATGTCATTGTGTAGGAAATAATTCAAACCATAGGCCAAAATGAGAGGGGAGAAGACATCTCTGGTTCCCATTTTCAATATTGCTAAATTTTAGAATAAACAACAATCACCAAATAAAATACAGAGTTAATGAAAAGCATCTTCTTTTTCAGGGTTCCTCCTCTGTCCCAAAGCTTGCAGAGTCATACTTCACCTCTATTTTATGTCAGGTTTATAAAAGAAAGGGAGATAAAAGTACTAAATGAGATTTTTAGGGAGAGTTGCTGTCTTAAGAGACAAACTGATAGTAGTTGCTTTTGTTGATAGGCAATAAGATTAACAGAACAAAGAAAGCACTGGGACAAACTGCCTGTAGTAATCTACACTGCACAAGAACATTTTGTGCTGTCCTTTGGTGTAATACGAGCACTTGCAAAACAGTCCTTTCCAGGCTTCTTTCATATCCACATCATCCCCTAAACTCAAACTAACAACTTTGGGTTACAGCTGTAACACAACTCATGGCCTAACTGAATAAAAGGCCTGACAAGGGCTTGTATAAATTAATTATTCAGGCTAGTTAGAAGAAGACTGAAGCACAGCATGAGAGAAAATATATTCACAGAATCACAGAACGGTCAGGGTCAGATGGGACCTCTGGAGATCATCTAGCCCAACCCCCTGCTAAAGCAGGTTCACCTACAGCAGGTTGCACAGAATAGCATTCAGGTGGGTTTTGAATGTCTCCCGAGAAGGAGACTCCACAGCCTCTCTGGGCAGCCTGTTCCAGTGCTCCGTCACCCTCAGGGTAAAGAATTTCTTCCTCATATTCAGATGGAACTTTCTGTGGTGCAGTTTGTGCCAGTTGCCCCTTGTCCTGTCGCTGGACTCCACTGAAAAGAGCCTGGCCCCATTGTCCTGACACTCATCCTTAAGATATTTGCATACATTGATAAGGTCCCCTCTCAGTCTTCTCTTCTCCAGGCTAAACAGGCCCAGCTCTCTGCCTTTCCTCATAAGGGAGATGCTGCAGTCCCCTCCTCATCTTTGCAGCCTCTGCTCTCCCTGTCTCTTTTGAACTGGGAAGCCCAGAACTGGACATAGCACCCCAGATCCGGCCTCACCAGGGCAGAGCAGAGGGGCAGGATCACCACTGTTGTCCACCAGAACACCCAGGCCCTGCTCCACAGAGCTACCTTCCAGCAGGTCAGCCCCCAGTCTGTACTGGTGCCTGGGGCTATTCCTCCCCAGGTGCAGGACCCTACACTTGTTTCTGCTGAACTTCATCAGGTTCCCCTCTGCCCAGCTCTCCAGCCTGCCCAGGTCTCCGTGAACAGCAGCGCAGCCTTCGGGTGTATCAGCCACTGCTCCCAGTTTTGTATCATCCACAGACTCGCTGAGGATATACTCCATCCCTTCATCCAGGTCACTGATGAGCAAGTTGAACAGGACTGGACCCAGTACCGACCCCAGGGGCACACCGCTGGCTACAGGCCTGCAGCTGGACTCTGCCACTGATCACAACTCTGAGCTCTGCCCTTCAGCCAGTTCTCGATCCACCTCACTGTCCACCCATCTCACCCACACTGACTGAGCTTCCAGGCATGCTAAATGAGTAACTTGTAACATTGCTAGGTAGGCAAAGTGAAAAGCACAGCAACAATAAGGAGTGTGTTATACGTGTACCTTACAGAAGTAAAGATGAAGGAAAAGAGAAACAATTTGCAGGTGGTGTGTAGGAAATGTGGACTGAGAAACCAAATGCAGTCTGCAGCTTTTTCATTCCACAGACCTGTACATCAACCGTATAATTTTGATGTAGATTTCAACACACTAACATGCAATTACAGACATGTATACACAAAGGTTGTGTTCTTGGTTCCTTCAGCAAACTGACCACTTCTCCCAGAAACGCAGCTTCCCTGGTCTTGTACAGGTAGCTTTTAATGCTTCCTGGGAGCAGCATTAACTTCTACCAGACTGAACAAGAAGTAAGGAAAGCTTGAATGCCTATCATTTGCACAAAGCATTTGGGAGAGAATTGTGACCTTACCTCAGTGAAACAAAATTTGGACTTTCGTATTTATGGAGACCAGAAAAAAGCCTTGGATTTCTTGTCCTAGAAAGGATAGTCTTCCTTCTTAGGGAGCATCACTCCAGATTTGATTAGATCTATTAATGAGGTCAAATGATGCTTTTAGGCTGGTAGCTAATGTAAACCAAATCTATTTATCACTTTGGCAGTGGTTCCTGCAACAAAGTTAATGACCATTACAGCATTTATGTTAGCCAATCATGAATGGTGCTTTTTGTGCAAAAAGGCAGGAGTTAGTAATCAATCATCATCATCTTCATCATAATAGTGCTGCTAAATGAGCTTCTGAAAAAGAACAGCAACATGGCTATTAACCTTAACCATACCTTGAAAACAGATTTCTTCCTACAAAGGCTCCTACTGATATGTGGTTGCAGCCTTGATAGCTTCTTGCAGAATAAAGGAGGTCAAAGTACTAGGCAAGGGCACAACCCATATTTAGATTCTTTGCTTCAGTCTTTTAAAATGAAACTGGATACTTAAAAAGAGAAAGGTCAAAGCCTGCTATTTTTTTTTAATAGCAGGTGAAAACAACATTTTCTCCGAGGGATTTGAGTTGTATAGAGTCAGTGAATAATCAATTTTTTTTGTCTGTATTAGCAATGTAAGTGTCTAATAACATACAGATTCCACAGCACTGTATCTTTATAGTGTCTTCTGATATACATCTTCATAGTGACAGCTGTGTGCTGGTGCAAAAAAGCAGACAGCTGCAAAAGCTGTTGTGCACATTAATGCCAGGGGTTTGGGGAAGTTTTGCTTAGTGGAGAAGGCACAAGGGGAGTTATCTTTTGTGGTGCTTGTTGAGGCAGAGGTAAGGCAGACTTGGGAACTGGCTGTCTTTTTCCATCCCATCACTAGGATGAGGCTTGGGATAGCTGGGCTGTGGGTACCTACCCCTCAAAATTTACAAAGCTAGTGTAAGTATCCTGACCATATGCTTAATAGATAGAGGTCATGCAAAGGTTTTAGTTTGAATGCCTGAGGCAAGCCTGGGACCATTCTGTCCTTCAGCACAACCCCTGCCAGGCAATCTGGCAGACTACACACTGCAGAACAGCTCACCTAGCTGCCCTGACCTGCCAAGCCTGCATCATATACCAGTGCAGCAGAGCCCACGCCATTATGCCCCCAATCTCATGAACCACTGTCACCCATATAATGTTCTCAAAACACCTGCAGCATGGGCAGTTTACTGTCTGCCCTTTCCTGAAATGAATGGAGTTTCACATCAAGGACAGAGGTGCCTGCCAGGAATGCTCTCCCGTATAACCATGCAGAACTGAATCAATGCACAGTTTAAGGTCCCTTGGAAAAATGCATACATACAGGCACAGCCAGTCTCGCTTAGTTCCACTGACAGGATCAGAGCCAGCGTGCATGGAATAGCACAGTGGAATTCCTGCTCCCTGCCCTACTGCACTCTGTGACTGACACATGGTATGAGCGCTTGCCTGCATATGGTGCACTTGATCAGGCATTGCTGGCCATGCACCAAGACCGGGGTTACCTAGCCCTACCATCCACTTGCATCCAAATTTGAGAGGACAATGGATCAACAAAGTGTATCTTATTGATGATCTCTGTGAACGTGTGTGGCTCATGCTGGTTGTACTTGCCAACAATTGCACATAAGTATTATAGTGCCATTCTTGGTGTTACAGACACCTCTAGAAACCGAGGTGATGGACTGTGTGGGATGTTTCAGTTGTGGTGACTAGGGTTAGGCAATTTAATCTCATGCTGAGGGTTCAGCATGAAAGTGCTTGCCATACAACCATTTATGCCAAAAATAGACAAGACTCTGTGGCCTGAAGAATCATTATTTTTATTTGGGGCATTCCTATTAAAACCTGTCACCTGGAATACACCAGAGCGAGCCATGGTTGAAATCAGGTTGGTCTGGAGCTAACTGCTCAATAACATAGCTCTTTTTGGAGGGTCTCCTTCTGAAGGGTCCCATCCAAGGAGAGTCTCTTAGTTTTCTGTGTCCTTTGTTTCAGGGCCCAATCTTGGCCATAACCTTGGCCTCTGGTGAGATATGGAGGTGTCAGGATGGCTGTCTGAGTTTCCTCCAGAGAGAGGGCATTCACTTCCTAGGCGGACAGGATCCTAGGAGGATCTTGTTGAGGTGATAGAACAAGTATTTAGTAAGGGTTGTGCACAAGGGAGTGCTAGGTGATGTGCTTGGACAGGCTGGACCTGGTAGTGTACAAGCCTGGTGCATTCTTGTAGGCTGATGGTTGGACAAGGGCACAACTCATGTGAGCAGTCAGTTTGACCAAGATGGGCCACACAGGCTCAGGACCTTATGCTGTAAAGCCTCTCAGGCGAGACTGTCTTTTTATTTCATCTATGTGCAATGTCTAATTTGGTGAGGCATTTCTTCTGCGTTGGTACCTTTAGGCACTACCCCCACACAAATGAGTGTCTATTAATAATGATAATATTTACTCAAAGAATCTTGTTCAAAGTCATATCTGTACATATAAAATAACAGATCAAGAAATGCAGATACTTCATTAATTTCACTGAGTACACACTATTGACCAGCAAAAAAAATATGCTTTTACATATACATGTCGCAAAAAGAAACATGGCTTCTCATATGAGCAATTACTGCCTACGTACTGCAAGTGGCCTAACATACAGTAAAAATTTTAAAACAAAGCTTTAATTGTAGCTAAAAGAAGGAGATTAGTTTTGATTTGCTCCTTGATTGTTTTTGTATTTAATTTATCACTACTACAGCTATGCAATTATTAGTTTTTTAAATCATTCTGGACATTGAAGATACTAAAAAGTTCCCAAACCTATTAGAAATTAGCCTTTCTCACTACTTACCATACTTCAATATGTGAATGCTCTCCTGCTGAAGCAATTAAAAAAAATTAAAAACACCAAGAGAGGCTTATATATCTGAAAGTATTAATCAATTTTAGAAATTAACTACTCCCATGATCCTTAACTGCAGGATAAATCAGTTTCTTTAATAGTGGATGACATATATATATATATATATAACATTTTATGCTGTAGATGAGTTTTTAACATGTCTTTATCTTACTTATCAGAGGGGGAAGAAGAGGTGCATCTCAAGCCTTTTCAGGGGCTGGATAATAGCAGATATATGAATCTGATTAGTATCTCTTCAAAGTCAGTAATATGGCTCTGCTGGGCTGTATAATGGACAGAGGCAAAAGGTCAAGTCCTAAGGGAAATGGTGTTACACTTTTTACAACCAGAATTTGATTATTTACAAGGTAGAAATAATTCACATTTTTGCATTTGGCCTTATTTCACATATATTTCACAGTAAATTTCACTGAGAATTTCACCAAATTTTTTAAGAAGGTGGAAACAAAGCTGAGGAACAGCAGGGCGGTTTCAATGGGTAGGTTCCTCAGCGTGGAATGTATGAGGAGTAAATTCTATTTACTCTGTGCTGTCCCATACTTAAGCGCATTGGCAGAGTAAGTGGATTCTGGTTACAGTGTTGCTGGCTGGATATTAAAATTGCAGGAGTCAGGAAAAAAAAAATATTTTTCAAAGCTTTAAATAAGAACTGAAACATTATTATCAAAGTAGCTGTGTTTTAGCTGTACTGGGTTTGCGTGGCAAGGTTTTGGTAGCAGGGGGGCAACAGGGGTGGCTTCTGTGAGAAGCTGCTGGAAGCTTCTCGCATGCCCAATGGAGCCAATGCCAGCTGGCTCCAAGAGAGCCCTGCCACTGGCCAAGGCTGAGCCCATCAGCGACAGTGGTAGCACCTCTGGGATAACGTATTTCAGAAGGAGGAAAAAAAAAAAATAATAGGTGGAACAACAGTAACCAAGAGAGAGGAGTGAGACTATGTGAGACCAACAGCTCTGAAGCCCCCCCCAGTCAGTGCAGAAGGAGGCAGGAGGGGCTCCAGGTGCCAGAGCAGATTCCCCTGCAGCCCACGGTGAAGCCCGTGTGGGGCAGGCTGTGCCCCTCAGCCATGGAGCTCCACGGTGCAGCAGATCCCCACCTGCAGCCCATGGAGGTCCGTGGCAGAACAGATCCCCACCTGCAGCCCATGGAGGACCCCACGCCGGAGCAGGTGGATGCCCAGAGCGGGCTGTGACCCGTGGGAAGCCCAGGCTGGAGCCGGCTCCTGGCAGGACCTGTGGCCCCGTGGGCAGAGGAGCCCAGGCTGGGGCAGGTTTGCTGGCCGGGCTGGTGACCCCACGGGGACCCAGGCTGGAGCAGCCTGTGCCTGAAGGGCTGCGCCCCGTGGGAGGGAGCCCAGGCTGGGGCAGGGGCAGAGTGTGAGGAGCCTCCCCCTGCGGAGGAAGGAGCAGCAGAGACAGCGTGGGATGGACCCACCGCAGCCCCCACTGCCCGGCCTCTGCACCGCTGCGGGGAGCGGGGAGAGAGATGGGGACTGAAGTTGAGCCTGGGGAGAAGGGAGGGGTGGGGGGAAGGTGTTTTAAGATGGAGTTTTTATTTCACGTTACACAACTCTGATTTGATTGGTAATAAATTAAGCTAATTTCCCCAGGCTGAATACGTTTTGCTCATGACAGTAATGGGTGAGCGATCTCTCCCTGCCCTTACCTCAGCCCTCGAGCCTTTCATTATATTTTCTCTCCCTTGTCCAGCTGAGGAGGGGAGCGATAGGGCGGCTTTGGTGGGCACCTGATGTCCAGCTGGGGTGAACCCACCAAAATAGCACATCATGACAAAGTCTGTTTGTTTATGCTACAGATCTAGAGTAATAAACAAAATTAAGTTTTCAGGTCCCAAACACTACAAGCCTGGAACCTTTCCAGAGCACGGCATGTCATTATGCTCTCTGTGGGACAGTACTTACCCTGCTGAGAGTAAGTGTTCCACACCAGTGTAGGAAGTGCCATGCTTTGGTCCTTTTCAGCAGCATCACTCTCTTGGATAAAACAGCCATGCAGAAAATCTGGAAGTGGTCCTCTAGCCGAGGCTCCTGGAGCTGCAGTAGCTGAGATGCCAGTGAGATGTTTCTGAAAGATTAAAGATTTGAGAGGCCTGGCGCTGGGACCCAGGGCACCTCTGCTCTATGCTTGGCTCTCATGTCACACAAGGCACTTGACACTAGCAATTTAGTGTGCCAGAGGGGTTCCGTCTGGGTGTGAGTTTTTGTTGCCTCTGTAGTACCAGGAGCCACGCAGCATGCATGCACCCCAGGGTGGTGCTTGAGGTGCTTCCTCTGGTGGGATCTGAGGTTGACAGTGCACCCCAGTCTGTGTTCTGGTGCATGTGTTTGTGACATATGCCTGGCATCCTCCAGCACTTAGCTTCCTACACTTGTGGGGGTGCATGCCTAGGACCTGCAGCTGACATGAACCTTGCTGATGGCAAAGATGTAGGAGGGACCTCTGGTCCTGGAAACATGCTTACAGCCAATGAAGAACCTGTTTCCTGTACACACCAGTCAGTAATGTAGATCAGTGCTTCCCTGGTGTCTTCCATGTGATGCTAACAAAAGTAGTTTTAGTCTGTATGTCTTAGTGTCTCCACCTCTGCAGTTCAGATATTATTACCTACCTCCTTGATAGGACACTTTGTGATCTAGTGATGAGAAGTACTATATAAGAGCCTTTTTTTATTTTTTGAGACATTCTACATTAATATTAAGTCTCAGTAACAAATAAACTAGTTCTTACTTTCAGTGGGAACTTAGTATATTACTCCAGTGGTTGTTAATTCTTCTAATAGTAGCTGTTCTCCTTCAAACCCTAAGCCATCATCTAATAGCATCCTGTGTTACATTTGTATATGTTAACATACCATTGGTTTACAGATAGATATAGTTTCTATAAGTTCATCTTGTCAGAAATCAGAAATTAGCTCTTTTTTTTAGACTTTACCCCTGCGTAATATTTTATTAAAAAGTTTGCCAAATGAGCTTTGCCTTCCTTGACAATGGAGTTTTTACCTAGTTTTAGAACTTAGGACATTCAACATGTACTATGCATGACTAATTCTGGTGTGTAAGAGATGTGGTAAATGTTTTGAAAATTTAAATACAATCCTGGCCCTCAGTTTTGCAGGACGAATATTGGAAATATGACATAAATAATATTTCCAAGTGTTCGAAAACTGAGAAGGGAGATAAAACAAAACCAGTGTTCATTGCATGCAATTAATGAAATGAGCTAAGAAAACCATATATATATATATATATATATATATACACACACGCATCATTACTATTCTTCCCATCAATTTCATTACTTTTGAGTCTGATTCTCTTGATTTCTGAGTCCCAGGATTGATATGACTGGAGTATTTTGTCCCTTTGAAATTTCCTGTTCCAAGTCAGAGTTGCACCACCTTTTTTTCTACTGTGTTTTTTTCCTTCAGACTCTCAATCAATGTTTGAAGTGCAACATATTGTATATGTCACAGGAAAAGTGAAATGTGTTTTAACCACAAAATACACTTGTTCCCGTGATGGAAAGCAGTCATCTCAAGCTTCTACAGATTTGTTCATCAGAGCTGAATATTAGTGCTATGGGTTGTTTTGTCCCTTCTCAGGAAAGTATTTGGCCTCAGCTGGTGTTGGTACATACAGTTTTTGGAAAGCCTTCAGCAAACTTGTCTGGCTTCCAGGTCTGGTTGGAGGCTGCAGCTTTCTTCATCTTCCCCAGCTGCTCAGTGTGCCAAGTGCTTTCTTTGGCAATTATCTAGAGCCTGAATTCATTTATTTTATTTTAAAAGCTTTATGGCAGCAGATACATGAACAAATAGGAAGCATCAGTCTAAAAATATTATCTACATGATTAGAAAGCATCTTACACCAAATTCTTTCCATTTCCTACACTGTTTTCTGTAGTAAGTGACCTAGATGTTTTGCCAGAAAGGAGAGGCTGTTTTTATTTGTCACACTGACCAACGTTGTGGTGCTTCACAAGGGGCATGCTGTGAAGGAGGGAGGTGGGCTGCTGGTTCACCTCTGGGCTATTGCATACCAAGTGGAGAAATACTGTTCCTTCATAGAGGGGAATGGAAGAAACAGCTGTATTTGCTGGAGAAAGGGGAGGACAGGAGCAGGCGGGAGGGCTGGGAGCTGTGAGAGGGTGAGAGGAGAGCTGGCAGCCCTGCAGAACCATAGGACTGCTGAGAAGAACAACCCGGCACCAGAGACCACAGGAGGGACCTTCCCAAGGAGTCATGTGGCCACCAGGGAGGCTGTGCAGTGGTGGTTGAGCTGAAAAAGAGCTCAACAGAATGGCCCCAGCTGGCAGTGGGGAGGTGTGTGTCAACTCTGTTTTGCTCATATTCTGTTTCATTTTGATTCAGGGGAGAATGGGCAGGTTAACAGAGGGCCATTTTCATTTTACTCTTTATACAGAAGAAACCTGATTTTTTTTTTCTTGATTTGAGCTTGAAGGCCTTTGCCACCTCTCTGAGATACTTCCTTCAAGGAGACATCTCAGCAGCTTCACTTCTGTGCTTTGGCTGCCTCACCATCCTGTCTCACCTGGAAACTCCCCTGCCTTGCTTTCTCCCCCATGTGTCTCAAGAGATGAAGGGCAGAGGAACTGATGAGACTGAGCGGTGATGAGCTGGGAGAGAGAGGGAGCAAAACACATCAGAAAGAAGGAGAGAGAGATAGCAACAGAGACATAAATAGTTCTGTTCTGCACATACACTGCTGAGTAGATACGTTTTACCATGACAAAGAACCTATCACATGCCCTAAAAGGTGAATTAATAGCAGCAATAATAAACATAAATGACCTGCAAGTTCCAATAGTAGGTGTGGGTTCACCTTCAGGTACATATTTTAGTGATTTTCTGCATTTTAACTTCCAGCTTTGGGAGCATGCAGAGGCACGTCAGATTCTCAAGCAGCCCAAGCACCTTGGCTAAATTTGTAGTTATATCTAGGATTGCTGCTAAATTCAATGTTCGTTTAGTTGCGAAAACTGGAGTGTTCAGTCATATGAAGTTTGCATAATTTTGCAAATTATGATGTCTAACAAAGAAGCTATAGGCAGGAGTATTTCAATGAGTGAAGCCCATCTGATCAGTGCACTTTCACAGACTGTTTTGCATGTGGGGAACTTTCACTGTCAGAACACCCATCTCTTAGCTCACTTAAAGCTACAGTAACTTCCATAAACTATTCATAGAGATAGTCTTATGCAACTACACATGCTCAAAAAAAACAGAGAAGTGGGAGGAAATGTCAGTCTGAGAGCATTCATTAAGATATTTAGTAATGGTTACTTCTAGTGATGGGTCAAAGGTAGCATCATTAACTTGAACCACATAAAAAATCTGTGTTAAATGTAATGAAAACAATATTTTGCAAACATGCTATTAAAGCAAGAGATCATACATAAGAGTGTTTGGGGTGGAAATTTAGCTGTATAAGATAGAAGGCTAGTATTTAAATCATGAGTATTTGTAAATATGTACTTTCAGGTTTTATCTTCCTCTTTTACAAGTCATTTTACCATGTATCAGTGTTTCCTTTTCTTTGCATTTATCACCTTTGTTTTCATTCTGCTGTGAATAGTGGTATTTATTGCCTGGGTCCTTGCTCTCAGTACATTTTCTTCAAGTAACTTCTAATGAAAGTCAAATTGATTCCCACAATGTGGCCCCTGGGGAGTTTCTATACAGAAAGTCTGAATATGTCTATATATATGGGGTTTGCTTCCTGATTAGAAGCTGTAAGTGCAAAAAGCTGAAATAAAACTATGGTTTAGTAAATGAAAACTGCCAGTTCTGTCATGTTCAGGCTACCAGAGCTTTAGATTAATGCAATGTGCTTCACATACAGCTATTTGGCAGTTGCAGCTTCCTGTTAAGTATTGTGCCCCTCTGAAACATAGATTTTTAATGTTTATCAATTCTGACATGGCATGGGCCTCCTTTGCAGAATAATATGGAAGCTGCCATCATCTGATAGTCCTTTTCTGTTACAGTTTAAATGGGGATGTTTAATTGCTTAATTGGGAGCTGTTGGTGAACAGCATTTTTGGTACGGAAGTCTTCACTTTTTTAATTCAGCTCCTCTCTTCAGTCCGTCCTTGACCTTCCCTCTCTTTGGGTTCTAAGTTAATAAAAGTTTCCTCTGACATTGCACACAGAAAGGGAAGGAAATGATTAGGGTTAAGGATTTTATTCTCTTTTACAGACTTCGATGCTGTACACATTTTGTGAATTCCCTCTTACTGTCTTTCCTTTGGAGTCAAATGTCCTCTGAGGCATTTGATAATTTTAGATCATCTAATAGGAATGTCAGACCCAAGGCATGTACCCCTCCAAGCATTTTGTGTAAGGCCAAGCAAGAATATCTTTATATAAAGGACATAATTTATAGCTCTTAAATTGAATAACTCACTAATACATCCTTTGAATCTAGCATATTCAGTGCAACAAGATTTAATGACAGGTTGGGACACAAGCTATGTTTAGTGCAGCGCAGTAGAAGCAAGTCAGTGGAGTAAAGCAGCCAGTCCTGAGGACTTAGCCCCACGCTGCAAACTTTGTGGTGCTTCAGTTTAGGTTTACTCCCATGGGCAAGTATCTTTTGCAGTTGGAGCACCATTAGGCGGGCTCTGAGAGCATACATTCCCATTCGGACCATCATGCCCTCCCAGATCACTGCATAACATGAGTCCAGGCATGGTATATGGGTATGGTCTAGAGATATGCCTCAAAAATGCAGTCCTAAGCCCAAACTAAAATGTAAATGTAAGTGCATCACAGCTGCTGTATTTGTGAAATGTTACAAATGCATCAAATAACCAACAATGTGCATACAACCCTGGCTGACATTAGTGGAAGAAAGCAACAGAGGAGGATGAGAGAGCTCACAGCTCCTTTAGCTGCATACACGTCTGACTGATGTTCAGCACAAGTGAAGGATGCAAAATTGGTACCCAAAATGCCTCAATTGTCAACACAGTTTCTTACTCTCTTCAATGCCCTGCTATTGCTCAGAAGCAAGCCGTGCATTTCATTGTCTCTGCACTCTCCTTTTACAGATAGACTTCATTCCTGCATTTCTGAGTAAAGTCCTAAAGAATACCTTGTTTGGACTGGATCAGTAACAGTAATTCAAGACCTTATTTACTAACTATGCTACTCAGCAGACTCCTTCCAATAGATTTGTCTTTAGGAGCCTTGTAGAATCACCAAATCACGTAGCAATTCGTGGAACGGTCTTCAGAATAAGTGTTCTTTATTTGCCCACAGGAGCAGAACAAAGAAAATAGCACTAAAATACCAGAAAGTTAACGCACGTATTAATTATCCTTAAACCAATAGCTTTTCCGTGATCGCCTAGGTAAGTATTGCTTGTTTCAAAGCACCCCCTTGTGCAGGCACTGGGTAAGACAAGTTGTACAAGGCTCTTCTGGCTCCCTGACAACCTTGGTCGCTTGGTCAAGATCTGCGTTTTTCACATCACCCACCCTGCTTTGTCTGCCACACAGATCTTTTGTTTAAGGTTTCAAGTTGGAAGACCTCCTGAGGCTTCAAACTGCGCTACTGAATCTGATCAAACTGGTTTAGTATGGATGGACGTAGTCTTCAAACTGTGGATTCCCTTTGTTGTCTATTTAAATGCTAGAAAGATGAAATTCTCTGAAAATCTTGCATAACTGTGGGTAAAGCCCAATTGGACTTAACCAGTCTAAATCTCCAAAGTAAGCCATTGTACAAAAAGAAGAAAGTCCATATACTGTCAGTAAGGTTTATATAGATACTAATCACAGTTGGTAAAAAAGCTGAAAAATTAAAGGCTCTAGACCTGAGTCTTCTGAAGTGACTAGTGATTTCAGTCATTTCATTCTGGCCTGTCCACCTTGAGATGACTTTATAGAAAACTAACTTTTAAAACCGTATCTTTTTTCTGGAATTCAAGCTTCTCTGGCAGAATCATTGATTGGGAACACAGATAGGAAAACTCACAAAGTCTTTACTAATTTTGGAAAATCTTGTCCATATTATGTAAAATTATTAACATTTAAAATTCTTTAAATAATGCTTTTGAAAGAAAAAAAACATCAATTCAAAACCAGTGATAACTTTAAGTTTCACTTGTCTTAAATCTAACATCTACATCCATTGATTAGGCCATCTCTGTCAATGGCAATGTTCAGATGAGCCATCTCCTTGACAGAAATAGTACACTTCTATTGGGAAAATAAATCTGTTCCTTTTTGCTTTTTCAGACTTGAATGCTGAAGTTGTTTTGGAAATGTCCAGATTCGGGGTTACCCCAATTTTTTTCCTTTATTGCTTATGCTTTGTTTAATAAAGAATGAAGCATATTTTCTTTGAAGAGATTTCTGAATAATTCTTGGTGTCTCAGATATTAATTTGGTGATCATTTAATTGCATCACAAGAGCTATTGGGTGAGATTAAATTACACACAGATGAGAGAAGACAGTGCATTATAAAAAAGAAGCTAAGGGATCTGAAAGTGTTTCAAATGCTCCCCAAGGCACCCTACATTGTTCATGCTCCAGAGAACTGAGACAGCAGTGCCAAAATACCGCTTTATACAACAGTTTCAGGACAAAGACCCCTGATTTCACTACCTGCACAAGCTTTTTTCATTTGTAGGATACATATATATATCCTATTGACACCCACATTCCCTGTCTCCTTAATTCCTTGGTTCTCCCACTTGGCCCGCATTTGATGTGTCCCTTCTCTCTTTCCTCCCATGGTGCACCATCCTGCTAGCAGAACCTCATCCCATGTTCCTGCTGCTCCCCATATTCACTGGCATCACGCTTCAAGCACTGCTGACAAGGCAGCAAAACAAATAGCTGATAAATGTGAGCACAGCATTCATTTCATATTGACATAACTCTTGTAGATTAACTCAGATATAGTGTTATGCAAATACCATTTCAGGTGCTAAGTGTCTAACAGACTAAGTACACACATGAAGCTTAGAATTTGGGAAGAGCGCACATTGTCTGTAAAAGGCAGTGGGTTTATATTTGTGAGCAGTGGGTGAAAAAAAAAAAAATATTATAGGAGAGTCAGTTGTGCTACAAAGTGTTACCACGCCAGATCTGAAGACAAAGCAAAACGTTAATGCATGAAACACAGATTTTAAGTTGTAATAAGTGCAGATTTAAGGCAACTTTAACTGCAGAATTGCTGCTGCTGACTCCATAAAATACATACTATAAACAGCTGTTAATCTGTTCACTGTTTATCTTTTAACATTCATTTTTTTCGTAATCAGTTCCCATTCGGTCTGCATATGGTACAGCATCCCTTTTATAGCAGCTGCATTTAATGAACATTTGGAGGCACAAAATTATTACAGAAATTATTGTTTAACTATTCTGCTGCATTTTTGTACCTGTCACCAAGGATGTTTGAATAAAAGTTAGAAAAAATGGTCATTACATTGAGAGTACGGAAGTTGTAGGTGCTCTGTCCTCTTCCTGAACTGATAAATTTGTAGTGGAAGTTTCTGTGACCATGCTTCACACTCTGTTCAGCTCCTTTAAGCAATTAGTTTTCTCTATTTATACTGTCCATTCCCTTTTGTGATTCACTGACGTCAACATGTCAAATTTGATTCAGTCTTCAGTTTTAGAGACCTTTAGGTAATGCACTGAGAGAGTATTTTGCAGACCTGATAAACTGAGTGGATTTTGAGATTTTTAGAAAATGACAGTTAACAAGATTTAAAATTTTGTCAGGTATTCTCGTTAAATGTGGAGGTCACTGGTCATTAAAGCTGATTTGTATGAAGATAATTCCCTTCCGGAGTTCTTGTGTTTAAGTGTCATCTTAATTCCTTTTTCCCAAAAATCCTGATCTTGGTAACAAGACCATTTTATCATAGTAAATGTTCTCTGCTATTTATTCGTGCTTCGGCTGTGTGCAGCGTCTTGGACTGAATGAATAAAAAAGAGCATATGCTTTTCTTTATAGGAAAGTATAGGTGAGAATATAGCTAGGTACTGAAACTTTGCTGGTGTTAGGGCATGATGACAAATAGGGCAGGCGTCCTTGGATTGGACAGTCCTTTGTCCTTGGTCAGTCTTTACTGGTGACCTTGACCTGCATCTGTTGCGAGGAGTCTGCGAGTCTGTCAAGTACAGCAGTGGGCAGAGGAGAAGGGCTGTTCATTAAAACTGACTGCTTGGATCGTGTGCCGTTCCAGAGAAGGGAAATTTCCAGTCAGTTCTACCAGATTCATCCACAATGACAGGTGGGTTGGGGATTCGATTAAAGAATGAAGCAAGTAATTGTCTAAATGTGCTGAGCATTTTACAGATTTGCACAGTGTAAATATTTTGGATGTATTTTTTTTCAGATGGTTGATTAATCAAAATAGCTACAAGTGAGTTTGGTATTTGTCATCAGGCAGGTAACTACATGAATCATAGAATGGGTTGGGTTGGAAGAGACCTTAAATATCATCTAGTTGCAACACCCCTGCCATAGGCAGGGACACCTTCCACTAGATGTGTTAAATTGTCATTGTGTGTGAAAATGCTCAGCTGGGAGAAATATTTGAATGATGAAAGGGTGTTTTAGAAAGGATTTCAAGTATTTCTGCAAGGCATCTTCATTGAAAAAGACTTTGCTGTGACAGAAACGTGCTTGTTTCTAAATTTAACCCTACTAACAATTTACCACCTTCTTTTTGTGTGTGTTTCTTTTTCTCTTCCAGTGCCACCTTGGGCCTTAATAGCCATAGCCATAGTTGCAGTCCTATTAATCCTTACCTGCTGCTTCTGTCTCTGTAAGAAGTGCTTGTTCAAAAAGAAGAACAAGAAGAAGGGAAAGGAGAAGGGAGGGAAGAATGCTATTAACATGAAAGATGTTAAAGATTTAGGGAAAACCATGAAAGACCAGGTAAAGTGCCTTTCCTTTTCTTGAACTCTTGAGTAGCATTTGAAGGTTTGTTTGATGTGTCTAGAAAAAGTTCTGCTTCATGCCTCAGTAGTGGCTCTGTGAAGAGGGAACATTAGCAGCATCTTCTCAGTGGTATCACAAAAGATGAATCTGGGTGTAGCATCACTGATGAAGCTGTCAGCCAGTTTCCTTACTCTGCTAAAAAAAATGTGCAGGCATGTAATGACTCATCTGGAAGGAGCAAGTTCATTGAGAGTATCTTGGATGTCCCAAAAATGAAGCAAATGTGTGCAATTTTCACTGTCCGTTTTTTAAAGATTTTTACCAAGACCTAGTACAGTGCTTGTCTATCTTTCTAGCACTATTTCTGATGATACATCATAAACAAAGTATCTCTGAACTCTAAATCTCTTTTTACACAAAAGCAAAAGTTCAGCAGAGCTAGAAACAACAGTATAGAAGAAAAAACAGGAAGCATAGAAATGATGGAAAACAAGCAAAAAGGAAGAGCACAGGGATGTTCAACACCGTGATGGTGGGAAAATTCATTTTGTACTAGGGAGGAGGAGATTAAATATAACAGGGCATACTTGTAGCTGTAAGTCAACTGAGTAACGTGGAGGAAAAGATTAGCATAATGCCCTTTGAGCAGCATCATTTTCATAAGGGCAGAAAAACTTGCCCTTCAGATCTGCTTCATGCAAGAGAAGCAGAAGGTTGCAGGACCTAATTCTCAGGGCCATAGGCTCGACTAATCATAGAACCATTTAGGTTGTAAAACACCTTTAAGATCGAGTCCAACTGTTGACTTAGCACTGCCAAGTCCACCACTAAACCATGTCCTTAAGTGCCATGTTTACGTGTCTTTTAAATACCTCCAGGGATGATGACTCAACTGCTTCCCTGGGCAGCCTATTCTAATGCTTGACAACCCTTTTGGTGAATAATTTTTTCCTAATGTGCAATCTAAACCTCTCCTAAATATGATCCTGAAAGAAAATAAAACTCAGGGTTTTAGTATTGTTCTTCCTGGAGCAAACTGTTGGGAATAAGCAGAAAAATGGGGAAATGAATGTGAAGTATCCATGTGTCCTCACTGTATTGCCAGATTTCCCAAGCTAAGACAATGGGCTTTATTCTTCAAACAGAAACTGCTGAAGAAATTTAGAGAATTGCTTGGCCAAACCTCTTCAGTATGAGTCAATAACTCTGAAGTGGTTGCATGTTCAAGTCTGTGCCCCCAAGACCCCTAGTGAGGTTGAGCCAGAGTGGTCCAGGACCACTTATTCAGCCAAAGACAGAAGATAATGGTCAGGAATGAGCAGTTCCTTCTACAAGTTGGGATCTAGTGTAGAAGAAAGCTGGGCTGAAGGCAGGTTGATTAGAAGTACAAGCCAAAGCTGGGAACCCGAAGACTAGGGCCAGCTGTCGGGAGCAAGATCCAAGAAAAGAAGCCTAGAGCACAGTAAGCTATAAGGCCCATGGAGCAGTCCACAACAAGTTGTGAGATGCCACTGTACAGTAATGGAGCAGCCACCAATGTGACTCATCAGCCAGTCTTAAGAGTCCTGGAACAGGTTAGCATGCTTCTCCAGGCACGTAAGGTGTGATAGGGGAAGAGCAAAATCGGGGGAGTGGATGAGGAAACCTTACAAGTCTGATGGCTAGCTGCAACTGGATCACAAGTGGAATCTGAAAGGAGCTCAAATAAGGGGAGGAAAATAATGGGTAAATTTCAAAGGTACAGAGCTATCAGAGCTATTTCCAATTTCCATTATCAGACCAGAGGACAGTTTTTGTTGTTCTTGCTCAGTAGGCAATATGGAAAGAAAATAACTGAAGATCCAGCTGTTTTATTCTTGGTCATGCTACTCAATTGCAGTAGCCACTACTAAAATGTTGATTCATTATAGTAGTTAACTTTTCTAGCCTACACACTACACCAAGTGCATAGACTTTTACACAAAGTAAACCTTGGCAAAATTCATTACTTTCAAGTGTATGTATCAACATTTTATAGTGGCCACTGTACACAGTGTCATTATGTGAGTGATAAAGGAAATAGTGAGACTTCATCTGACAGTCTGTTTTGGTTCTCAGACCTTAAGTACACATTCCATGCTTACAGCTAATGAAGTTCACACCAGTTGCCCGTTCTAGGTGTACTTACATGTCTACATGCTAGTAGGCAATACAAAGCAGATTTCTCTACAGCCATCCCAGATTGCCTTGCTGCAACTAACAGTCCTGCACAGACACAAAGAGTAAACAGCTCGAGATCCTTTCATCTACATTGCAAGTGGAGCACTTCAGATTGTGCCCTGGTGCACAGCTTCAGCCTTGGTTCCACCTGGAGAGAAGACGCTTCATGTGCCACACTGGTGTATTGGAGTGCATGACACCAACACAAGACAAATTCACACCCCAAAACAGCATCATCAGTACAGAAGATCACTAACGTAGATGCAGCTGTTCCAAGGCTAGAAAGATTAGTGAGGCCAAGCTCAAAAAACAACAGAGCAGAAATTTTGAGTTCTCCCTTGAAAAAGATTTTATGCTGATTTTGTTTTCTCTGCATGATGGGTGTGAAACAAACCCTTTTTCTTTAAGCACTTTGATTTACCATTCATAGATTCTTTGTATTTGATTTATAGACTTGGTTCTGGGCTATTAATATTAAGTAATTGTGAGATACTTCCCCCTCAGCAACGCATGGAAAATCAGATCATCAGTTGTTGGGTTACCCTGGGCTACTGTTAGCCAACTACTCCCATTGAACCAAAAATAATTTGGAAGAACTGTTTGATTATGCTTGTGAGAAAATTCCTTGAAATGTTTGTTATGTTCTACCAACGATAACAAACCTAATACTTTGTTGTAGGGCAAATAATGTGCAACTTGTTGATTGATATTTATGTGGAATTTGTTCCATATCATGTAAGGCCTGTGTTGTATTTACAATATATTATTAAGTGTTTTTGATTATATTCATTAGGACCTGGATAAATGACCATGGATTCTTTGAAAATCAATATTTTAAATGCAAAAATTACATTATGTAATTAATACTGAGTTTCATTTCTATCTTTCTCATTGGAAAATTTGATAACATTCTGAATCCTGCATCTCTTGTCTGCAAAGAGGGCTCAAACTTTGACATGTTGCACAGATAGGTATTTTAAGATCATTGCATTCAAAATATTCTGCATAGTAATTTAAACATACTTCTGCCCAAACATTTTGGGATTACCTGATCTAAAACTAATATATTTTGTTTTGCACAGTTAAACCTAAGGATGGTAAATTCTCAGTTCATGTCAGTGTCAGACCTTTAATAAGTGGATGGATCACCAACTCTCCAAACAAGCTTCTGCTTCACTGTCTGGGATTTCAAAAGCAGGCTACTTAAATTAACCCCTTAAATTCATACCTAGCAGTCTAGTCTGATAGTGTATAGGTTTTAAGTCCTTGGCACGCAGCAACTTTTATCAGCTTAATTCCTAATTCTTGAAATTTTTTTCTGTCTTTTTTTTGTCTGTGTGACTGATTGTTTATTCTAACAGTTTAATCTTGAATTCTAAGTGCAAATTTTAATACACATAGCTGAACTCAGTGCAATGCTAGATGTAGAATATTTCAGTCAAGAGAACTGAACCACTTCAGAGGCTCTAGCATAAAACAGAAAGGCAAATAATAAGAATGCCTTTTAGCTCTTTAAAAAAGCAAATTTTAACATTAAAAAAAAGTTATTGAAGATTAAGATGTAAATCTAATGCCATTATAAAGGGCAATGTACTGTACCAAATATCTAAAAAAACCAAAAAGCTTAGTTCAGTCATTGTTAGGCCTGAACCTGCAAGTGCTAATTACCTTCTGCATTCAGCTGAGAGTGCATAATAACAGTTGATAGGCACTTGGCATCTTGCAGGATCCTAGCTTTCTAGGTACACAAAACTTGAAAAGGAGTAGCATTTGGTAAATTGAAAGCATCAGCTTCTGGAAGTATAATTTCCATCTTAGTCTGTTTTTTTGTTTGTCAAAGAGAACTTCTGACATACATGTATGCACGCTGACCTGCACATCCATGCCAAATCATTATAGAGCCATATAGCTTGACATATTTAAAGATCCTTTTGACATACTCAGTCAGCTCAACAGTCACACGTTACAGAAAGTGGAATAAAATTTTGGTCTCTATTTTCACATATATTCACAAATATTCTATTTGTGCTTCAAAATGTTCACTTTCCTGAACAGATCTTAAAATGAGAAACTTCTTATGAAATAAAAGGGATTATGAGCAAATGTAGTTGAGGTAAAGTGGGACATGAGTTGAAAATGAGATTAGGATTTCAGTCTTGAAACCCATTTCCATGGCAGGCGATGCTTACTTTTTCAAGTAGAGTATACAGCTCCACAAAGGGCCACTGAGAGGACTGGAATTACTCTAGGGGAGGCAAATTGTTAATGAATGTACTATGGTAAAAAGGTCATTTCTCCATGGTTTTAACTAATGTTTGTGTGTGGATGTTTTAATTTTTATTTCTTCCTTCTATGTCCTCCTTGTCTATGTTGTGTCTCATGACTGTTCTGGATTGTCACTTGCGGTAGGTTTATTTTGCTATTTGAACGCACCTAGTCTAAAGCTCTGATACATACAGTCTTCTGACAGCTCTGGCTCTTTAGCTGAGATTTGTATGTAGTAGATTTGATACACACATCAAGAGGCTGAACTAAATTGATTGAGGTTTTTTTTGGTTGGGTATATATTTGGGGGGAGGCTGGAGGAGGGTGAAAGAAAAGAGGTTGTCACTCTTTCTTGTAGTTAAAATATTAAGTCAAACTGTACTAGAAAGCTCGAGTTTAAAATTCGTAGGCACATAAAAATACCTCGCTAATTTTCTTTTCTTTTTGTATAAATGTCACCATATCAAAAATAGACAAAAGCAGTGCATATTTTTAATGTCTTAGTTTCTAAGTGTTGCTAAAATGATCGGTACCTCATGAAACTTGCTGTGAGCTCTCACATCATCTTGGTACAGTGCCCATGCTTTACATTCTTAGCGCTCCATATCAAACTCTTCAGTGGTCTTACTCCAGACTTCTGTTGGTGCAACGGAATGACAACTAGCATCATTGCAGTGTTCATCTTTACAATTTTCCAGTCTCTGCTAATGCCCCTGGTGGCTCCCATTTATTTTTTTCTTTAGAAAAAAAAAAAAAAAAGCCTCCAAACACCCAGCTCCAGAGACACTATAATAGCTGATGATTTATTGGGTCTGAATTTAATGCATTGGTACAGCGAAATTCTTGCTTAAGCTCAGCCTGTGGGCTGAGGAAAGGAATAAACATAATTATTTCAGTCATCAACAGCAGCACTGAAAAGTTACTAAAATTTAGCCATGTTGCTCAGAGAATAGTTGTTATTGTGGTCCGAACATTTTATTAGGTCACAAAGCATTTGTGGAGGAGATTTAATAGCTCAGTCCTTTCTCGTTGCATGAGGATAAAACACTGTCACTAGTGAAAGATTTTTGGCTTACAATGAATACGTCTGCTAGGTGAAATAGGAGGTTTGGGATCAGATATATGTGCTACACCCTAGAGTATGAGGAGTATATTTTTGGCTCTGCTACTGACTTACCGTGGCCTTCACTCAGCCACCTGACTTCTCTGTATGTTTGGTTTCCCTTTACATAGGCCTTCTTTTTACATTGGGATTAGGTACTAACTTGAACAGAATATTCTGATCAATGTCCATCAATAGATAATAATATTAATAAATTGATAATTAGTACTAGGTAATAATATTAATAAATAGCAATGAAACATTGGGGTGTTATAAAGTAAGATGATATTGAGAGCTGCAATTGCATGTAACTGAACTTCAACGTATAATGGTTTTCTTAGATTATTTCACCTTACGATTTCAGCTGTTGAACAGCAAATGCCCTTGCCCTCATGGAGACAAAATGCTGAAGGAACAAGTTTTTTAATGTTAGATGCCCGGAAATATTTCAAAGTAGTGTGTGGTGACCTGGCACCACGAAGGCGATAGACAAAATGAAGTCAATAAAATCCACACTGACATCCAGAGAGCCTAAATTTCACTCAAAGGAACCCAAGTCTATTTCCAGAAGTAATCCAAGACGATCTTTTTGAGAGACAGGAGGTCTGTTGCTGGCAAAGTCTTTTCTTCTGCAGTGTTTACTCGTGTGCTTGTTTGTTTTCCTAGTTGAATGCCTAGAGAATAGTGAGTGTATTTATTCCACGGTGCCACCTGTCTTGGTCTCAGCATGCCAATTCCCATTTCTTGGCATCTTCAGCCCATGGTGACATTAATGCTTGCCGTGGCTTATCCACAATGCAGTGAGACATCCTAATTCACACTCAGAAAGCCAGCGTGTGCTGCAGAGACATTACAGTGTAGAAAATTAGTCAGAAACAATGGGGACAAATCTCTTAGAAAACAAGCCCAGTAAATATACTGTGGCAGTAAAAATAAATTGACTGGGTCCCATTTGTACATTAAATCAACCTCAGGCTTGACCAATTGTCCTGCTTTTTCACCTGCCTCAGAATGGAACTGTGCAGGGTGCATAAAACTTCCTGAAAAGTGTGAAAATAACATGTTTATGAAGATACAATGCTATAGAAGAGTGTGTTCTGCAGGGTTTTCCACAAAACTCTTTTGTAACTTAGATTTATATTAGACTTCAGAACCCTGAAAATATGGAAGCAACAGCTGTGAGCCACAAGGCTGGGCATATTTACATTCCTGTCTCTTCCTCTCAGCCACTCCCAAGAAGACATAGGCACTTGCTTTGCATGCTTCCAGAGTTTATTTTTTCTCCTTTTTAAAAAATATATTTCCTGTAAAATAATTCAATTATCACTTTTATTATAACCTTTTATACTCTTAGGATGATATGAAGATACATCTCTGACCCATTTTCTTACATGTCTTGTTTGCTATTCTGAAAGTCATGCCACTGGAAGCTTCTGTTGTCAAGGTCGTTTCTTTCTTGTGTCCTCTTGATTAACAGACCAAATTTTGAATTCTTTATTCAAGACCAGAATCTCCAGGTTCCTAATGAACGGTGTCTAGGAAGTACTCAATTATTCCCTAAATTAAGTGATTTGAATCACACTGTTGAGACATTTACCTATATCCACTGATTATATGGAGAGCTAAACTCTTACACAGAGTACCTGAAGTTAGTGGGTATGAATAACCTACAACAGGAGCAGCGGTTCATATCAATGAGCTATACATTTCAAACCCCACTGGGAATAATTAATTTATTTAAATTTTTTTTGCTTTTTAAGCAAAGGCATTTATTCTTTACAAAATGATGAATAATAAACATGAATAACAACATAAACCTCAAGCGTGAGAATATTGGATACTTGATAAAGTCCTATTTAGAGGATGGTCAGAGGGTGACCTTACCTCTTTCTAAGCAGCGGAGTCAAAAGAGCAGGTCTTTGCCAACTTTTTCTCTATAGATCTATGTGGCGCCCAATAAATCATGTCTGGTTATATTTAGGTTAATTTTCACAGTTCAGTAGATGTAGTCCTAATTATATTGTATGACAAATTTTTCAAAGAGAAATAAATGTGGTACTCTGTGCAGTCCTCCCATGTTGAGGAGCCAGCTCTGTCCCAAAGCATGCTTCCATCTGGTCCGCTGCCATTCATCTGGGGAGGATGAAGAACAATTGGTTGAGCAGCATGCACTGGCCAAGCAGCCTAAAGCGGACTCCTACTCACAGCCTGCTGCTTAGTGCAACCAAGCACTGCCATATGGGAAGCGGGGGCAGAGCACGCTAGTGTACTTGGAAGGGTGCTTACTTCTTTTAGTTCATGCACCTGGGCCCTGCATTCAAAGCAAAACCTTGACCCACAGGGTGAACTTCCAAAAGAGGCTCCCAGGCTGAGATCAGCTGTATATTTTTCCAAAAAACAAACACTGACTCCAAGAAAACAGGTTGATTTGGGGGCTTAACAGCTCCAACTTGAATGTGTATATTCATCTTTTACATTGAACACCTCCAGCACTTGCTGTATTCTACTGTTGCACCAGAATAAATTGGTATTTTAGTACCCAAACAATTCAGTGAGCTCTTAAGGTGAACATGATGACCTCATGTCACAGAGCTCCTAAAGAAAGAAAGCCTTTTGAATAACCCAACAGACTGTTTAAAACCTGGAAAACAAGCAAGGAATGTCGAGGCATAGCATGCTGAACACAGCAGGGTCTTGCTCATTCTGTGCATCGGTGTGGCCCGCTGCTGGTGTGTGAGGCCAACACTCTTACAGCAGTAATGGCAAAGTACATTTCACAATGGCCTAAGCCTGGCTCAGCCACTGGAAACCCATGCAGAACATGCTCTTTAAATTAATTCATGGAGAGAAAGCAGATGCTGAATGAATGAAATGTTGCCTTTCCTTCTGAGGGACTCTGATAGAGAATGTGGTGCAGTTGCAGGCTTTTCTGCTTTCTGATAGGGAATCAGCCAGGAATTTTTAAAGGCTTTTCTTTTCCCATGGGATAAAAATTGGCCAGGTCAGAATTATGGTGTTCTTGAATGTGAAAGAAATTGATAAGAGGTGCACCACCATTAGTGGAAATGCAGCCATTCCTATGTGTGGAGGAAAAATTGCCTTTCTGATAAATTCATTGTTGGACATGGCACAGAACATTATTGCTACAAAATCACATTGTTTTCTTCCATTCAGCTCAGCAGGCATTGCACAAGCCTGAGGACTGGGCATTATTCACACGTTAAAAAAATACCCCCTTCACCATGTGAACAAAAGGAATGATTGATGGGGCTGGCAGAGATGGAACTCAGGACAGCAGTACGCACTGTGCAGCAAATTAACTTACAGGCTGCAGTCAGTGTTATGTTTTCCTTCCTAATGTCTCTGCTTCTTGCTTACTGGTAATCTTATTTCTTTAAAAGTGAGACCATAGGCCACCCCATGAATGGAAGGAACCCTAAAAGCTCTGTTAATGTTTCTTTACAGATAACAGTGAGAGACACTTTGCTTGCAGTCTTAAATAGCTTGTGGCATGAACTAGTCATTAACATGAGGCATGAAGATAACGGAGACTGGAATTAAAGTGCAAAATGCATCTTCATGGGTCTTTGCATCCTCCTGGTGACTCAGACATGATTGTGGCCTCTGCCTGTCTGTACAGGAGGCAAGGAAGTACGCTTGCTCCCCCAGCAGCTTTGTTACCCGAGTCTTCTATCAGTTTGCTTTCTTGGAGCTTGTGCACATGTGGAATTTCGAGACAACCAGCAGACTAACTGTGCTAAATCCCTTGCAGACCCTCTTGATTTCTACAAATAGTTTTGGGAGAGATTAAGTGAAAGTGTACATAAAGCTGGTTTAATCCCCAGAATCTCTCTTGTCATTTGTGGTGGATAGTAGTGGGGTAAACCCAGTGGCAGGGTGCAGGGCTTTTGGTGGAACTGAGCTGAAAGCGAGCGATGTTTGCAGTATCAGGAGGCAACGTCAATGGAAAGTGGCTTTTGTCAGCGAGGGGAATGAGAGGGGAAGGAAGCCCAGGAAGTGTAAAAACTCACTGCAGTGTGTGGAGTTTGCAGAACTGCAATTACAAGCAGGTTTGTGTTCTCTTCCCTTTTTTAATGCAAAAGATGCAACTACAAAAAACCTGCAAATGAAGCATTTTCTGTAACAACCCAGAAGAAAAGAGGAGACTAAAACCACTCAGTTGTATTATGAAGGTGACGAAACAACCAGCAGATTGAACTGTGGAACCCAGATTGCTGTAATTTACCCCTGTTCGTTGTAGTAACCACTACAGAGTAGATGAGCTTGAAAACTATTAAATAAACATGGCACAGAAAAGAAAACCCTAATGCCATATGTAGATTTATGTCTGCACCCTTGGTTAGAACTAGATACAGAGCTCATTCAAATATGTATTAAATGAGAGCTTGCTGAAAAGTTCATTTTGTCTTCCAGGTCTAAGAAAACATGTTGTGCATTGTGTGGCTTTGTTGAGGTCACTGTCGCATACTGATTTCATTAGATGTGGTTGTATCACCTTGTAAGGTTGTATTAGATTAACACTTTTTTTGTATATTCCTGCTTGCATTTAAGTCTACCTTTCTCAATTATTTATACACTTGTAAGAGGATATAGAGGTTTCCTTGTTCTGTGTTTCTGCATATGTTATGCAGACATAAAGAAACCACTTGAGTGAAATTCAAAATCATCCAAAATTAGAAAAGATAAGTCTGATTTCCCGCACAATGTGATAATGCGTTTCTATGTCGCACGTTTCACAGAAAAAGCATTTAAGATGTCATGGAATTAAAACAACTATTGGGAAAGGACAGGTCTATATTCCTCTGCATCTAATCCAGGCTTTCTGATTACAGTTGTGTCAGCCAAAGAGGCTTGAGGAAAAAACTGGCTTATAATTAAAAATATTTTATTGTTTCTAAAACCAATAAAATATAGCTCCTTATTTTAATTGATTGTAGCAATACAACAGTAAGATCCAATATAGTATGATACAGTGTGCTATAAATTGAGGCTTGCAGTACAATTCCATTAAATATTGATCTTTCAGAGAATCTCAACACAAAATGAAAATCCCTACAGGGTGTTTCAAGTACTTTGAAGCAATCCAATTCTTCTTCCTCTTTGGAACTCAGCAGCTGCATCAAACAGGAGAAACTTCTGTGCTTCCTTTGACTCAGCTTCTTCGTGAAGCATTGACCTCTAGTTTGAAAGCAAATTCCTCTCCTGACGGTAAAAACTATTATGTACAGACTGCTGTAGAGATAATAATTTGTCATTTCTTCTCTCCCTCCACGCTGCAACCTTGGCCAAATCCAAACACCATCTCATTCTTAGTGTTTCTAAGTGCTTCAGTCAAGGTCAATAAGAAACATATAGCTCCTCAGCTGACGTGAGTAACATACAAATGTTTTCCATCTCCCCTGGGAAAGAGCTTTCACCTTCCAATAGGCATCCTCTCATAACCTGTGGAGAAGAGTTTCCCAACCGTGCACTGTTTTCTGCCTGCACTTCAAAACTCCCTTGCAAGAGGGACATTAGCGTCCCAATGTATTTTCCGTAGTCATAGTAAGAACTTTTTCACGTTGAGTTACGCACAGCTCTGACATCTCCTGGATTGATCAGCTGTGCAGAAGAGTATATAATTTTCTCTGAGACAGTATGGAGATTTAACTATTGCCTTGATGCAATAGTTACAAATTCCTCTTACCTAGAAATTAGCATATAAAGTTCTTTTTACACTCTCCCTTTTATCCCTGAGGATTGGTGGTAAGATATTTCCTCTCAAACAAAATCTAGGTCAAAAGTAGATGAAACAGCAGAAAATCCAGTACTTATTCCAGAAACGGTGATATACTGGAGCTGTTTATCACTCTTCTGTCATGGAGTCCTCAGTTATGGAGTACTGGGATGATTCAGAGCAGTGGGTCTTGGAGTTAGCATCCCACTCTGAGTTATTGCTTCCTTTTGTCTCCAGGCTCAGATAAATGTGGTTGCTTCACTTGGATTGAGTCACATCTTTTTTTTTTTTTTTTTTTTTTTCCTACAATCACAAAACCTCAAGCTTATTTTTATTACCAATGAAAACAAGGTGTTTGACGTAATCACATCACCCCATATCCTGAAAGTCCCATGTATGGTCTTGCAGGGGCTGTGCCTTGCCATAGAGCTTGTCAGTTTTAAAGTGTCACACTTGTACTAACAAAAATGTTGGGCTACAGCCAGGGAACTCACTAGCAGCTCAGCCACTAAAATGTCTCAGAACAACTTTCATCTCGGGCAGTTCAGCCTTTCCAAATAAAAATGGTTTGGTTGAAATGGTATTACTCTTCCAACATCACAGTTGATTCTTATCCACTAGCGACCTTTCCCACCAATCTCATCCAGGTGCACTGTAATTTATGTTCCTAGTAAAAAGTCCGTCATTCACTAACATTCAGATATTTAACTCAAACCCAGCTCCTCAGCTTGTTTAAATCAATGTTGTTGCATTGATTTCAGTTGAGCTATGCCCGCTGAATTTCTAGCTTATTTCAGAAAGTAGAGAAATAATTGCTTAATACAGTTTTGAGTTTGACCTTTTGAATTTAGATCTGGCTTCTGAAAAATAACATTTTCTACTTCAGAGATCAATCTTTCTTCCTACCACACCAACAGAACTGTTGCGTGGTCCCCACGGCGTTCATGACTGAGTGAGAATGTTAAAGTTTTCATGTTCGTCCCCTCCCCAACCACTGTCAACTGTGGATATAGCTACCATCCAGCCTTGCTATCTGTTAAGATAGAGAGCTCCAGCTGCAACCTATTGCTTATAGATACTGCAGGTTTCTTCAGACCTCATGTGAAGAAAAAACAAACCTTAAAAATCTTATTCTTGCACTTAATAGCCTAGTTTTGCAAGCTGAAGTTCCGTGTAGAAGGAACTTTCTTCCAGATAAGGCTTCCGGATAAGCATACTATTTAATAGAACATGCAAATAACAATTCTGGATGAATGCTCAATATTGAATCCTTGTTTTCATGCTCTCAACTTTTTTTCACATTTTCCACAATTTTTCACTCTTTGTCTCATCAATTTTGCCCACTTTTCAGTTCTTACTTAGGCAAGAATCTGCTGGAATAAGATCTACATATTTACGGTTCATATGTTTAATAATTGTATGAATTCCCTGTTCCACAGTGCAAATACTTCTGCTTTCTGGTACAGAAAAAAAAAATACATCATTTAGCATTTTAATTACGTATAAAATCTAAGATAACTGCTGTTTCCTTAAAAAATAGCAGGTTTTATGCAATAGACAAAGCTGTAAGCAGTTTTGTATTTATTTTTGTGTTTCTTTCTAAGCAAACTAAAATCAACTTGCAATCAGTTTGGTTCAGCCAAGCTTTATAGTGAGAATGAATAAAAAGGAAATTGGTCTTGGGAGGGAGGGAAAAGGAGAAACATGCATTTGCTAATGGCATGGTGAAAACTTTGCTTCCATATTCATTCTAAATAAACATGAAAAATGTTTGGCACATGAATGTAGGAAGAACTCATCCACAGCACATGCTCTTTATCATAGTAATCCTACAGAAATGTGTTGCCAATTGCAAACAATTCACAGCATGCACAACCAGGTTTGACATTGCCAAGATATTCTTAAGTTGAATGAATATATGACTTTGCTTATTTAATAGCATGTTTGTCTCCTTGTGCCTCTTTAAGAGCCAGTGTGAGCCCAGAAGAATTATTCTATATCAAGTTGATATTTTGTTTCTACTTTCAGGTTTTATAACAATTGTTGCTTGTAATAGTCCAAGAAGCTTTCTTCCTACTTCCATTGCTTGCTTGCTGATTTATAACATCTTCCTGGGCAACCTAAATAGTATAAATATGTATGTAAACTGCATATTTGGATTTCTGCTGTCATGCTTGCTTTTAATGGCTTTAAAATAGATTTGAGGACAGTGTCTATTTTAAACTGGTACTTAACAGTTTGGCTTATTCATGAATATTACATTCCTTCTTTCTAGGCTCTTAAGGATGACGATGCTGAGACTGGACTGACTGATGGGGAAGAGAAAGAAGAACCCAAAGAAGTGGAGAAGCTAGGGAAAATCCAATATTCTTTGGATTATGACTTCCAGAACAATCAGGTTTGAAACAACCAACCTGTAACATTTCATTTCTGTGTGTGCAAGGGGAGAATGAAGTAATACATTTCATTACAGTATATATTTCTGAAATCATTACTGCTTGCACAGAGTAAAGGAAGAAAGGAAGCCTGAAGATTCATGACAGAGGTACTACTAAACTGGTATTCAGTCTACACAGAGTTTATAATGCACCTTTAATCAAAATAGAAGACACAGTTTTATCTAATGTTATTAATAACTTATATTAAGGTGTCACCAATCAATGTCAACACACATATTACGGAGTCTGCATGCAGAGAGTAAGAGATAGCTTCAGCCTTCAGGCATTTAAAATATAAGCAAACAAAAGATGGGAGGAAGAAGAGAGGGGCATAACAGTGAGTTGATTCATTGTGGGTCTTTTAGAAAGTTGGTAAGATTGTCAAGTACATCAGGTGTGCACTTTAAGTTATTAACTAGCTGCATCAGGTTCTGTTGCTGTCCATGAAAGTACACCTACTAACCAAGAAAATTTTAGTTTGGAGCAAAAGTTCAAATAAAAAGATTTGTCCAAAAAAAACCCAGGAAAGTTGGACAAGAAGAATCTTTCCAGTCAAGGACTGATACTCCTTCAGTACCCTACTCTGAAACTGGTAAGATCAAACTTTGGCATACTTGCCCAGGTTTTCAGTAGGAATAGACACTGTAATGTGATGTAGACCTGTCCACATCCTGAACTAGCTCATTTTTAATCCCCCTCCTTGGCCTCTTGCTGTGGTTAGGATCCCTTTTGTCAATGGTACCAATTTACAGCCTTACATGAAAACTCGCTATGCTTTGGACTGAAGTACACCAACACATCTTCTTCACTTCTACTGCCTGTCTTTCAGTGAACTCAAGAATACACATCCTGCATTTCATTTTTTGACAACTTCAGTCAAACCCACATCATTTTTCCCTATTTAGGGAAAGATATGACTACTGAACTTAAATCCCTGTTAATTCCTATTCTTCATCTGAACTGACCTCCATTTGTACTTGAGATTTATTTCCACATTCAGATTCTTTATTTCTTGCTGTTCACAGAATGCAGTATGCTTGCTCGTTACAAGACAGAGGGAAAGAGAAATTAAGAGAAAAATGTGTGTCGGCAGCAGGGTATTTATACTCAGCAATGGCCTGGCATAATACATAGTGCTTCCCTGTCTTTTCAACTGCCTTCTGACTACCAGTGCTTGTTTTTCAATGCAAGAGCCAAAAAGAATTCTGAAGCCTTTCAAGAACCTCTGCTTAAAGGAGCTTTTCCTTAACTCCCAGAGCAAATTCCCTGGCCATGTGATGAGTCACACTAATCCCTCTTGAAATCAGTATGAAGCATTAGACCCTTCAGAAGCAGAAGACCTAGAGGGGGAAAGTGTTCTGACAAATGGATTTCAGTTTCCTTTGAATATGAAAACAAACTTTCTGTGTGAATTTTATTAAAGGAAGTGATGTTTTTGTGAACTATATTTTACAAAGGGAAATAGGATGAGAGAGCAACAAATCTGTAAAAGTGTGTAGTATTTAATTAAGGTAATAAATCACTTGAGTTATGGATTACTATTTTAGTTATGGATTACTGTTTTATTTTGTTGCTCTAAACCATGCTGCAGCTTGGAATTTGTCAGAAGATAATTGATATAAAAGAGTAGAAGGGATTCAGTTAGGTTAGTATAGCACGGTGGCGTGAAACTACAGACCAAAAATCTGCTAGTATATTGCACAAGGTTAAGGATGGAGACAAGATGACCGAAGTACTCTCCAGAGCACGATGCCTCAGTTTTAGAGAAGTTTTAAAAGGGAATTGAATTGCTTTTCCACTCTGTTAACTAGAAGTCATAGACTTGTTTTTCACTCTTCGATGCGAAAGACTTGATGTAGATCCTGAGCCTATCCATGTATTTATGAACTGTTATGTATCTAGAATAAGAATGAGACAGAAAAAGAGAGAATGGGAATGAGACAGAAAAGGAGAAGTGTTTCTTATGGCTAAAGGAAAATGTTTCATGGAGCTTAAGAATCCTGTAGTGGGAAAGCATGTAGGCCATACTGTGAATTTAAAACCGGCAAAAAGAAGTCCAGCTTTGAGGAATCTCTCAGAAGCCAGAAACTTCTTTCCTAAACTGACTATATTTTTCTGTATTCCATTTGTTAAGAGCTTCTGTTTCCAATTTTAAATGATTCATCTATGAGGAAGAAAATGCATTGTGTCTGAAGCACTGATTTAGAAAAAATATTCTCAGTTTTCATTCTGTTCTTAATATCTTGTCTCCAGATTGACCTTGAAGAGTCACTTGAATGTTTACCTTAGTTCTGTGTCTATGAAACAAGATTGATTTCTTTTTCTCTCTCAACTCTATTATGCTGATGAGGCCTAATAAAGGCTGGGGTGTCTAGATCACACCCTACCCTACCCTACCCTACCCTACCCTACCCTACCCTACCCTAACATAACATAACATAACATAACATAACATAACAACATAACATAACCCTTCATTTGTAACACTTAAGAAATGGCCAAGGCTTTTACAAGTTTCAGATGTGCTTCAACCTTATTTTTAAAAGTATGTAAGAGATTTCAGAAACTAATTTTTCTGTTTTGCGGTGAGATTACAAATTTTTATTAGGATTTAGTTACAAAAGGTTAGTTTTCATGGGGTATTTTTTGAAAATGATGTCCTTAGTTTAATACCTAAACCCATTTCTAAACATAGCAAGAGAAGTTAAATATAAGGAAGACTGCAAGATCCATTTGTTTTCAATAAAGCTCTACCTGAGGATTTGTGTTTGGTTGGAGGAAAGGTTACATACTGGTGATTTAGAATACAAATTTTGTACTCAAAATTAGACATTCTTGATTGTTTAATAATGTCATTTCTATTCATGGTGCCCAGCATAGAAAAATAATGCACAAGAGGAGAGAGCAATTGAAAGTTATTTGATTGCAGTCTTTAAAAAGATGAAGTCTGTATTTAGCTGTAATCAGCTGCCCTTTGAAAACCTCCTTTTTGCTTAAAAACGGCCTTTGTGCAGTCTGCATCTGCCATAATTGGTTTTCTAAAGTCTAGCGTTTCTTTATTTGCCTTCCTTGAAGGGGGGGTGTGGGGAGGGATAGGTTTTTTTGTAGACCAGAAATAGAGTCTGCATGTGTATTTCTCAGTTAGTTTTTTTATAAGCATCTATTTGAAATGTCATTCTGCTGGTTTTCTCTGTTTTCAGCTTCTGGTTGGGATTATTCAAGCAGCTGAGCTGCCTGCATTGGATATGGGTGGTACATCTGATCCCTATGTGAAAGTTTTCCTGTTGCCTGATAAAAAGAAGAAATATGAGACAAAAGTCCACAGAAAGACCCTTAACCCTGTTTTCAATGAGCAATTTACATTCAAGGTATGTTTTTGATAATTATTGAAACCTCTTTATTCAACCACTATGTAGCTCATGCTTGGCTACAAAGTTAGATGTCTTAGTTAGTTGGTAACTGCAACTTAGTGACTTTTCATATTGTAGAAACCTATGATACTCAAACTTATGATGAAAATGGTATAACATAGGGCCAGGCCTCAGCAGGTGTAAAAGGCACAGTTTGATTTTAGGCACTTCAGTTATCCTGATGTATGACAATCTTATCCATATTTTATGGCTGGATAAAACTTACAGGAAAGTCAGAAAATAGTGACACTTTGACAAATGTCAGGTAAATTTCCCTAGACCAGCATTTTCTTTAAATATCTTTGTAACCTGATTTATGACTTTTGGTATACCATTTCTTTTCCCCTCAAAAATAAAGTGAAACTCTTGGAAAGTAAATGGATGAAGGACAACCTGGCAGATTAATCTTGCCAGAATTTGTCATAGCAATTCTTTGCCATGCTACTTTACATATGAAAAGAAATCATGTCTCAGGTTTAATAACATATGAATTAAATAAATGTAGCTAAGCCTTACATTGCAATATTTAAGTTGTTCCAACAGTATCTATCAATACCGTTTTTCTAAAACTGTAGCCATACCTAAACCTCAGTTAAATACAGTAAATGGATACTATACAGCATGTTTCATAGGGCTTCTCCTAATATGCATTCCTCTGCTGTTACTTCAGGCCTTTCTCTCTATGCCCAATCTTATAATGACAGCTACAGATTGAAAACAGGAACAGTGAAAGACTCAGGCTATGTAATCATTCAACAAGAAAGATATCCCTGGAGGCCAGAACTACTACTGCATATATAAGCTTATTTTTTCCCTTGAAGATGTTCATAAAAATAACCTTTTGTGTGGAGTTATTTTTTTCTTGAGCTTTCCTAAGAGAGCATTTAAAAGAAAACAGAGTTCTAAATTACAGATTCCTGTGCAACTCAAAAAAGTAAAAATAGAACCAATAATGCTGTCATCTAAGATGAAGGCACAAATTATAAATAAGATCATCCACTCCTGGGTTATAATGTCCACTTGTTTTAAGTCACACCTTTAATATTCAGATTCTCTATGCTCCGGAAGAAAGTTTGCTTTCCATGCAAGACCTTACAGAGTGTTTGGGTGCATCCCAATGGAGTATTGATCATCCCCTGGATCCTGTGGTCTGTACTCAGGAGAAAAACAACAGGGCATGCCAAGTACTACCATTGTGCTGGGGACTACATTGACAAAGACAAGTGATCATTTGACTAGTGCTGCAACTGTAATAAATAACTTCTGTGGGAACTAGTCACAGTGTCTTGTTTACTTGGGCAGAGCCATCCTTCTGTGACCAGTTCAGGTGGTGCACAGCTGCTGTTGGCATCCTTCCCATCTCTGCCTTTGGCAGAGCTGCCCACCAGGCAGCCCAGGCCCATTTTGTTACCTTCTGGGCACAGTTGTGAGCTGCCCACCTTCCTCCCAAAGAAGGGCTAATGGGGATGAGATGGCTCATGTTTCTGCTGTATTGCATGTTGAGCCCTGGACCTCATTCCTTCTCTTCTTTTGGTGATTCCCTGTGTCAGTCCCCTTTTCATTTCTGTTTCCCAGACATCCATGGTGCTGTTCCAGGCTGCAGGTGTTTGTCAGGCTCTGACTGTCTGAATTGTATACCCACACTGTGCTGCCAAAAGGAAACAGAAATACCAGCTGGACTACAGCAGTCTGGCAAAGGGAGGTGTTCTTCCTCAGCCCCAAAGTGGAAAGAGGGTTCGTGTCTAGAGAAGTGGCATGTCTGTGCCAAAAAAACCCCACTCCTATAACGTGTCCTTCTACCAAGGTCTCACCTGCATTAAGCCAAGAGGCTGAGTATCTCTCAGATGAGCAGAAAGCAGGGAGAGGGAGCACTGTTACTGATAGAAAAATAAACTTCAGAACATTTCTTCTGCTTTTGAGGCTGCATAAAAATCAAAGTGAAATGCTTTAGAATTTTTCTTTCCACATACATTTGCCTTCTATGGCTCTTTAGAAGCTACAAAAAAATTCACAGAATCAAATTGATTTTGCTATAGTATTTGCTACAATACACAACCCTTACCCACTGAAACTACTGTACTCAGTAATGGAAGCTGGAGCTGGATCTCAACTTGAAAAGCTTCTTTTAAACATTATATAACATGTTATGAAAAAGGAAAAGTACTCATGTTATTAATAAGTACTTTAAAAAGCAAGTTGAAGCCAAACAGTAACAAACGGCAACAGTCATAGCGTTTAAACAGACTGGAACATGCAGAGGTTAAGAAGTCCAACGATAATGCCGTGCTTTCATTTCTCTTATATAGACAATTAATAGAGAAATGTTTACTGAAGCCCGTGGAAACCATTTATACTTGCAGAATATAATCAAATTGACTGAGTGTTCAATGTAAGTTGAAATAGTTCCTCAGTCAGACCTTTCTAGACAGCCACTCAAGTGTAGCTTACCTGAACTGCTTGTCTTCATCTGAATATTAAAAATGTGACTCATAAGCATCCTAACCCACAGCATCTGTCCGAAACACATCAGAACAGCTGGAAAATCAGTCAGAATTTGGCCTTTTGCCGCCACAGTTTCTAGCTGTACGCTGTGACTTAGAAAGCACCTTAGTATCTACAGTGTGAAAGGTATAATAATGAAAAATATCCCTTGGTAAGTATTAGGTAGTGGTACCCCAAGAGAACTATTTAGTGTCTAATTACTTTGTGTCACATACAGTAATCCTGTTCTGGTTTTTTCATCAGTCTGGGAGCTACCCATTTCTGAGTGATGACAGCCGATTTATTGAGGAAAAGACACCCTTGTGTGAAAAGTTCATGTGTCTTCAGTGCAAATAATTGGGCTTCCTGTTTCAGTTTCATCACCCACAAAATGATTTGAAGTAGAATGAGAAAAAGCCAGGGAGTGATGAGTGAGCTGCCACATTGTTCTATCGAGTGCCAGAGCCTGGTCTCAAAAAATACTGCATCTGGTGACTCTGAAACAAATACACCTCATAATTTTGTCTGCAGTTCAATTTACCTGAGATGACAGCTGATAAACCAAAGAAATAGATTTGCATTGTAGAGGACTGATCTTTATTGTCTCAGATACAGAGTTTGTCATTTCCTCGTCTTTGCAGGTGCCATACTCTGAGCTGGGTGGAAAAACTTTAGTGATGGCAGTTTATGACTTTGATCGTTTCTCCAAACATGATATCATTGGGGAATACAAGGTTGCAATGAACACAGTGGACTTCGGTCACGTCACTGAGGAGTGGAGGGACTTACAAAGTGCAGAGAAGGAAGAGGTAAGAAAAATCAGACTTTTTTTCCCCCAGGACACTTTTATCCTCAGCTAGAGGAACAGTCAAACTAGCAACATTTTTTCTGCAGAGACAGCTCCCATCTGTTATCAGCATTTCTCAGACGTACTTTGCCTGATAAGTTTTTGATAAGCATCTTTTCCAATACTCATTGAATGGTACATTCTACTTTGCTAATCCTATTTCCAATCTTTTTGATAGTTTATGCAATATATTAAGGAAGTTTTCATGAGTTTGACTTTTTCTTGAATTGATGCAGTTTTGGTACATAGAATTTGTATTTGAATTATAAAAGTAGTGTTCATTTAGACTTCTTTGTGGTCCTAATCATTCTCAGTGTTTGCATCTCAAGGTATCTTATTCTGCATGAAGATAATGGTAGGTTTTCATTAAAATAATTTACAGTTTTATTGAGCTGCTATGCAATAATATCCATGGATTAGAATTCTACATTTGACAAAGACCTTGGAACAGTATCTCACTCAAATACTAATCACCTTTTTTATTCTCCTCTCTGTACCAGCATCCTATGGGTTCATTATTTAGTAGGTATAGTGCTACCTAAAGTACACAAGACACTGTTTGGAAATATTTAATCACTACATTGTGCATCCTATGAAGTTGTTCATACCAGCACATCCACCTTTTTGCTTGTTATAAGACCATTTTGCACTCAGTTTTACATTATTTTTCCTTTTGATTACTAGGTGATATCTGCCCACTCATAATAGTCAGCGTGCACAGTGTACTTCACGTCTCTGGTGGGAGAAGGAATCTGAGTTCCTCATTGTCTAATTCTGCTAATAAGCAGTTTTGGATTCAAACCTTAGTTTCTGTAATTAAAGGGACAGTCTCTGGATGAAATCTTCTCTTAATGCAAGTAACAAATACCTGAATATTGCATTTAGACTACAAGTTGTGAAAAATTCAGCAGATGCTGAGTCATGCAGCCTTCTCAGATTTTCAGAAATGGTAGAGTTCAGTCTTGCTTTTTGAGTGCTTTTTTTTAAAGACTGTATTTCCAGATGGCTTTCTTCTACTGCTTATTGATTTGTGCTTATTGCGTGTGTCATTGGTACCTATGCTATATGGGGCATTTGTCTTCCACTCTCAGAGCTAAAGATGAAAACATAAAAAAAAGAGAAAAAGGAAGTTTGCAGTTCAAGGGCCCTGTTCCTTTAAGGCATATCAGAAAGACAGAAGTGTGAAATGGGAGTGCATTAATACTTACAAACTTCATTAAGTATCAAATCAGTCTTTTGTTGCATTGTCATGTTTTGCTGTTTCAAAACACATAAAATAACTCAAATACTACACAAAGAGGAATTGACACTTTACCGTTCTAGTCTAATTTTAAGCTTTTAGAACATAAGCAGTGATATTCCCATATGCAGCTGATAGATAACATGGTATAGATTAGTGTGGGGTTTCATCTGTCATGTGGCACAGAACATTGCCTCTTGGATTTTCTGTCTCATGTCCTTGGTAAAACCAGACTCAGTCGTCTGGTTGCTCCATGAAGTTCATGTCCTGCTAATACAAAACGATGAAATATTGCTTGAAAATAGATACTTAACAGTGTGAACTACTTCCAAAAATGCATTCTGACTTGGAAATAACTTTTTATTAAAACAGAATGAGGTAATTAAAATAAATAATGTTTAAAGTATTTGGGTATTGGAAGAGTATTACAAGAGTTTTGAATAGGTTGCAGTAGAGATGAAATCAAGGTTGTACCTTATTTGTGCTTTCAGAGCCCAAATGAACCGGTGGATGTATATTTTTACATGTGTTTGTCATTTGTCTATGTGAATGTATTTGTATGAGAGTAATGTTAGATAGGAGAGACGAGCTTTTTTTTAGTTCCCATTTGAGCCTCTGCCCTCACCTTTCTTAACAATTCAGGTAATACATATGCAGAAAAAACATTTAAATTTTTGTAGGTTTTTCTATAAGGCCTTTTTGAAGTTGCTACCAATGCATGGCTTTTCTATTTATAAGAAACTAGGCAATATGAACCTCTGAAAGCATCATGAAAAACTGATTACACCAACTCCCTAAATATTTTTTCATAATGCAGGAGGTCTCCTGTTTCATTTCTGTATCACTATGCTCATAAGCATGCAAGGTATCCAATAAATATGAGATAATACTGTAACCTAAGTTATTTGGAGACTTTGTTAATCTTAGTTTTCTGTATGCTAGCTGTAGCTTTTTCTAAAACATCTCCTGAACCCACTGTACAAATAAAAAGTGACCCCACAGAAGCCAGTTACTCAAGATTTAGATAGGCCAAGTGTATTTAATCCAAAGGGTCTTCACGTCTTTTTGCTCTGTTGTGGAACCTCTACTTCTGTCATATATATGTTGAGCCTCATTCAAAGAGTTGCTTAGCCCAATTTGGAAAAGAAACCTCTACCTAAAGAACCAAGTGAGTTACATCTGTCAGTGGTTTGAGAGCTGTGTTTCACAAAAAATGTCATTCATATTTCCATACTTGGCTACTGCCAAGTACCTCACCACCTTCAATGTTCTGGCCCCTGCTCTGCAGCAAAGATGCCAAACAAATTCTAGTACATTTTATGTGATAATAAATAGGGGACAGGGAGGGATGGGAGAGGTCCTATCTTCATAAACCTGTTATCAGCTGACATGGCAGATGTTGCAGAATTCACAGCAGATACAGCTGTGACCAAGAGGTATCTTAGCTTCAGAATTAGCAAATACGGTCCTGCACATACAAATGCTATAGCATGATTTACCTATGCCAGGTGTGGAGCAAGAGACATGCTTGTCTCTTGGTAGTGATCGTGAACACAATATGGTGATCTGCCTTACTCATTGTAAGAAAACATGATAAAAAGCAATTTGAAGCCTAAGCAACTGGATTTCACCCAAAAATGTATGACTATCAAAATACCTTTTGTAGACTATTCTGCATGTTACAATTGCTTAATGAATTTGCCCTTGAAAAGCACATCTGTATGTGGTCTGCAGTATTTGAAGAATTACATGTTTGTTTCTTTTTTTGCCCTCAGAGCACTTAAGTAAATTTGTCCATTCTTAACAACCTAGCACTAACAAGAATTCTAAATATGTTTTCGATTAAGTATCTGATGCCAAACTATCCTTTATGTTTTCATTGTGGCCCCTAAACATGATGCAGAAAGCATCTCCCAAACCACATCAGTGGCAGTTGTCACCAATCACTTTGAAAAAACGTCTAGGTGGCATCAGTCAAGCTGAGTATAAACGTCTTATTTTTGTGTCACATTATGTTGAATTAAGTTGATGCATATCACAGAACATACAATTCAATTAACACTGAATCACAGAGGGCAAAATCCTTTTACAGTTACTCTTCTTTTTGCTCATAAAGCTCCACTGTACTTTCCATCCTGTTTTCTAGATGGGCTTGAAATTGATGGCAGAGGATGAACATTTAATGAAATATTTGAAGCTCTACCTCTCACAGCCCAGCCATTTGAATGGCATCTCTCTGACACTGCATTGTCTTCTGGGAAAGGTCTTATTAATATATTTATGTTGGTGAAGCACTTTGAAGGTACAAGGCTTTATGTAAGCATTTGTCATGACTGTGAGAGGGTTTTGAGAATGTACAAGTCTCTACAACAACTGCTAAATATTGGGGAGGCAACCACTAATGAACTGCATACTTTGAATCCTTTTTTCCTTGCTGCTGTTAGCTCTGCAGTCCTTGTGAATATGTGGAGGTGATTTATCTAATAGTCCTTCAGTCTCATATGACTGAGAGCATGGGAGGGAAGAGCGGTAGATATTGAAAGGTTATTCACTTTTACCAAGCCTGACATGTAATCGTTTGGGCACAGAGTGTTAAAAAACAGATGATAGGAGTTTGCTCCTCTGTGTCATCTACCAGATGTCACTGCCATTAACTTTTATCTGAGTACACACTGCATCCAATATCTGTTATCGCTCTAGTACAGAAGGCCAGACAGACAACTTCTTTTCTCACAGCAGTGTGAATCATACTGAGAGTCATCTGAATACTTCAGCTGATTTCCCTCCAGACGTTTTGTTATATTGGCACTTAAATTGAAAACCTGTTGTAGCAAACATTCCAAGAAATTTTAGGGAAAGTAAGGAAGAGCAGAAACAACTCTTTCCCTTGAAAACAGTGGAGAAGCAGAGCCTTAGTCCACACAGAAAAGGATCTTTGACCTGCAAGTATCTACCACCAGGAGTTCTGCAGACCTCCTAACAACTGCCATCACATATGACTCTATGCATTATCTGATCAGGCATCCACCGTGGATAGGTTACCTGACAGATGCATGCTCGTATCACAGTGGGTTGTGATGGATATATTTTGTACTGAGCTTCTGAGAAGTCTGCTGGAAAACACCAGGAAGATGCACAACACCTGCTGTCCTACATGATGCACAAACCCAAGCAGGAGAGGTGCTACAGTATTTCCTTGCAAAAGGAAGGGTGAGATGCAAGTGTTCTGCAGCTGGGGAGTGGAACACCTGTTCTGTGAAGCTTGACATGCACTATTCATGAGGATTGTTCTTTCCTTCCTCTTAAAAAAATAAAAGTTGAAGGAAGGAGATGGGAAACTGGGCCTGAAATGGGTAAATGTAATACCTCAATATGCTTCATAGAAGTTGGATACTGGAAAAGTTAGTAAGCCAACCAGCTTATTCAATCCTCAGCACTGAAACTTGCAGAGCTAAGAGGAAAGGACATTTTTACAAATGTCACTGCAAAGTCACAGCAGCAAATCATTGTCATTTTCTGTTATATCAGAGATGGACAGATGATCTAATAGGCCTTTTCCATCTTTAATAATAACACTTAGGTCTTACACAGCTTTGCAGATAGCACAGTGCTTTGCAAAGAAAAGTATCATTATCCCTATGGAGATGCTGTCAGAGTGTCAGACAAAGTTTGAAATGGGAGGCCGCCTTTATTTCACTGTGTATTATATTGAATCACTATGTTTTCTGCATGGTGTTCAAGTTTTCTTTCTTCTTACACCCAATTAAAACTTTAAAATGTTAAATCTAAGGGCGTTTAATTTTCAGGTTTTGTGGCAGTTACATACAGTAAATGCACAACGTTCAACATTGTAAGTGCAGCATCTGTCCTGAAAAGGAACTGAATTTGATAGTGAGACAGGTAACAAAACAGAGGTTCTTAAGTCTGAGAATAAGCAAGACTGTTTTGAAATTCTTCAGTTAGTTAAACCAGTTAATTAGCTGGTTGTCATCTTGAAATTGAAGATGTTGAAATGTTGTGATTTTAAAGATAAAACCATATGACTCAAGTAGGAAAGTTATGGTACTGTTTCAGGCTATTAGAATTAGGCACTTCTTTTCTCGCCTTTTATACTCAAACTGCTGACAAACCCACTGTATACCTTTGTTGAATATTCTCCTTCTTAACTCAGTCTCTGGAAGGGACACCTATCTTAGGAGGTCAGAGGCATTCTTGTGTTGTAACAAAAAGAATGTAATTGGCTTATTTGAAATCAAAAGGGAACTTGTCTTGCTTCATCTCAGAACGTCTGGCTTTACAGATACTAAATTCAAATACAGAGGACAGTAGACAAGAAGGAGAGGTTCCGTGGTAGTGTTAAATTCAGGCTCTGCTGGGGCTCTTCTGTTTCTGCACAGTATTCATTCTGAGAGCAGAAAAACTTGTCTTGCTTATTTGTCAAAAACACAATTATTACCATTTGACTTTCAAATATGAAAGGGCATCTTGAGGTTAAACTGTGGTGACAAAGTAGATCCTACACTTGGTGCTAAGCATCTAGTGATCCATGCACAAAATATTATAATAATAATAATAATAATAATAATAATAATAATAATAATAATAATAATAATAATAATGTTGATTCTTGACACTGGAACAGGCTGCCCAGAGAGGCTATGGAGTCTCCTTCTCTGGAGACATTAAAAACTCACCTGGACGTGTCCCTGTGAAACCTGCTGTAGGTGAAACTGCTTTGGCTGGGGGTTGGACTAGATCTCCAGAGGCCCCTTCCAACCCTGACCATTCTGTGATTCTGTGATTCTAGACAAGGCATATTCCTAAAGACCTTGTAGAAAGTTACAAGGCTGAAGGAAGGAATAGTGGACAGTTCCCCACCTGCCTCTTAATGTTATTGTGGGGAGGTTAATTGCTCAAGTATAGGATATTTTAAAATGCCTAATAGAAAAGAGTCCAGAGTAGGCAAAAGCACTGGGCTTGGATGTTGAACATACAGTGGCATTTGTCTGAATGGTGTTTTTTTAGACGTTTGAGAAAGATCCTGAGAGGGATCAAAATCATCTTAGAATTCTTGTTAAAAAGGCTTAAGCATAATTTATATCACTTAGATGCTGGGAGTATTTTCCATGTACCTGCAAGTGATTCGTTCAGATAGCTGATGTATCAGTCATTCGCATGTGTTGAAGTATATTTGAAGTGGACGAGCTAAAGCTAAAGCTACAATACAAAGAGATGTTTTGGATGGAAACTGCAGAAGGAATTCCAGGGAATTCAGCCATAATCATGGAGCACTCCCAGTTATAAAACTGTAATCTGGGAGGGTTTGCAAATGGATCTGCAGAATCAGCTGAATGGTGTGAAAGGGCCACAGAACATGCTATACATTAATTTTTCCTGCATTGTTCTCCACCTGGATTTTATGTACTTACTTATTTTTCTGACTGCTAGCATCAGTGAATGCATTATCCAGCAGCAGAAATTACATTTCTCACTGGGACTCTAGACAGAAGCTTTGCTGTAGTCCTGGGTAAGACCTTATTTCCCTTTCTCCCCCCACTTTGCAAACCAACAGTGACAAAAATTATTATCTGATGGCTGCTACAAACCAGGATCAGGAGCTCAGGGAAGCTGTAAGATGGCTGTATCAAAATATTTCATCATAAGTGTCATTAGAAGGACCTTCAGAACTGAGACCAGCATTTTAACAGTCATAAGGAAAGAGCAGCTCTCACAAAGAAGAGGGCAGCTTTTTTGCTAAAAGGTTGAGGTATAGTATGCCATGCTGGGGTCTCCTGGCTTTGTTGTGCCCAACCACATAGAATTAAAATATCTTGCTTTCCAGAAGCCTGAGAAAGATATATTTCTGAAAATGTTAAAGACAAACATTTAGGAATAGTGACCTGAGAAGGAAAGGGATTAGCAATTGTCTCCATTTTTTCCCTCTGTCAGCTCTTAAACACCAATTTAGACCATGTCAGGGATTACCATAGTAACCATTTAACCTCTTCTCAGAGCCTGTTGTGTTTCAGTTTAGTTCAACAACGATCTTAACTGGCATTTGAAGCACTTTGCATTGTACCTGTGACAGGAATTAACATCAAATGTCCTTAGAGAAATCACAGTTAGAATCTAGAACATAATACTGTATTTTCAGTTTGGTGGTATTAGGCTTTTATTGTTTCTATGTTAATATTTTAAGAGGTAGAGTACATGAATTTAGGATGTGTTACCAGGCCTTATTTCTAGGGTAAATGGATGACAGGCAGCAATAACTTGTTCCTACAGTTATGAAACTCAGCCTTCCACCAAAGGCCAAAGAAATTCCTGACATTGGCTGATGTGGTGTCAGTGTGGTGCAGGTGGGTGGTTTTAGTGCAATCAACACTCTACTTCTTCCCTCTTTCTTTTCCGTGGTGTTCTACAGTTTTCTCTCATTCTTATCATCATAACTAAAGAAACACTCAGGACATTATGATTTAATTTGTATTATAAAAACATTTGGAATAGCATAGCCTTTTTCTCATGTTCATGTCTAATTCAGTCTGAGCAGGATGGTGTTGTACAGCATAACTTGCAGAAAAAAAAAAAACTTTTTACAGAATATTTCTATTTCTGCATTTTATGCATTCTTCCCTTATAGGTTAATGGAGCACTGACATTTCTAGTTTTTAAGATCTTGCAGTCTACAGACACAGAGTTCTTTTTGAAGGACTGATTATAGCTAGTCTTTCACTTTCAATCAGACAAAACAAAGCAAATATTATTATTCTTGAATGTTCATCAGTAAGTCTTAAATCATACATAAGATTTAAAGAGATGAGCAAGATCCTTTTCTGTACCTTCTCTGAGCGTGAACATTTATAATGGTGGTGCTATACAACTCAATTTTTTTTTAACGTCCTTGTCATCTAGAATTCCAATAGTAAGGAATTTTACTCCAAGAATGATGCCATTGTCTAAAGATCAAACCATTTCTCTCTCTCTCTCTCCCTGTCTTCAGACTTTCATAGGACTGGCTACATGAAGGGAGAAAATCATAAAATGCTGACTGGTCTCTTAGTTTCTTATTCTTTTAAGGTTGGGGGTTTTGGTTTGGTTTGGGGGTTTTTTCCTAGCTTCTATTATCACACACCCGAGTGAGTCAGTTAATTATTAAGTTGCACTTTTTTAACTTCCAGTCTAATGCTGTGTTCCTTTTTAGTATCTATGTTGACCAGAGATCAAACTTCTGTGAATCACTCCACCTCCTCACTTCTCAGCATATTCTCGCTCTGTTTGTCTCTGCATATGAGATGTAGACCTGAGTATGGAGCAGAAATATATCTTTTTTTTTTTTATGATGCATCTTCTGTGATGGAAGCTTTTGTGCAGACTTTAGTAGTTTTGTGAGCAGCCTTTAACTGCACCAACTGGGACTTTTTGTTTCAGATGGCTGACTGGCTGGCTTACTTGCTAGATGGATGGAGTGGTGCTGTAGTTGTTTCATCCCTTCCACTGGCAGACTTTCCAGGGCATGGTTTTATTCTGTGGGGCTTAAGTATGATCACTGCCACAGAATTACTGCTCCTGCTGTCCCCTTAGAGCAGAACGCAACTGACTGAACAAGCATCAGTGCGCAGATGAAATTGATAGCTGATCTTTTGGACCCAGATATTGTCTATATGTGTTTCTTGCTGGCCAAGCACTAGATGAAAAGAAATACCTGAAACTGAATCCAGTGACATGGAGGCCAAAACATTTTCCTTGAGCATTATTTCTGCAATTACAATTATAGAAATAGTGCCAAAAGTAGGAGTTTTCCAAACTAGCAATCAGATAGAAAGTTCAAAGTGGTGTGTTGTTGCTGCTTGATCGGCTGGATGTATTCACCTACAACAGAACAGAATTGGGAGTTATTGCCACCTTTCACTGTCACTGATAATGGCAACTAAATTTGGGAACCCTTCTTAGTGCCTTTTTCCACTTGTGGCTGGCCTTGAGTTCAAATCTCTTCTTCTTAGATAGAGACCTTGACATAATATTCTAACCTAAGTCATTCCCTGGGTGATTACCATTATGTGGGTTTATTACTTGCTTTTGATGCCACCGGCACAGAACACGGCACTGCGGCTTCTCAGTGGTATGGATGGCAGTGGGCAGACAGCGCCTGAGCTTCCCATTAGATCCTTAACCATAGGTGCTACTTAAATTACTTCTGGTAATCTTCAGAGCTACTGGGCTGTCTGGGATCCAGTTATTTTACCTTTCTTTTTCCATATCTTTTTTCAGTAACTGAAAATTAACAGGAGGATCTCTGCTGAGTGGAGCTCAGGCTTCAAAACTGGCAGCAGCTCATTTTCATGTGAGCGCCCTGAGGTCTGCAGCTGACATCCCCTGTCTGTTAATGCCCAGCCCAGAATTAGGTAGCAGTGGATTATGCTGAAAGTGTTTTTACTTTTCAGACTTTCACATTAATCAGTCAGACTGAACATAAATTTTCTGTGATATTTTAGAGAAGGCAAGTTTTCTAGGAGATACGGGTCATTTGAATTAATTTTGATTACTCTAATTTTTTGCTTGTACTTACTGTGCAGAAATTAGGTACAACAATTACATGTCTGTGACACAAAGTACGAGCTGCAGTTCTTCCACAGCACATCTCTGTAACCAATGATTTTTTTTCTTGTCATAGTAGATTTTCATCCCTGCATTTTCTTTTTCTATCACTCTTAATCATGAATTTGTATATGACATTACATCAAAGCCCTCCAAAAAATGCCACCTGTAACTTCATGTGCCATCCAAATATGTGCATGCTTCCCCATCCTCTTTTTTTTATGAGGACCAATTTGTCTCATTGCAATTTGATTATAGCAAATGATGATGTTTCTCTAGCTATAGAATCTCATACTTTTCTACACACTCTTTAAATCGTTGAATCATTTAAAATCTCTAAAAAGACATGATTATTTCTTCAGAATGTCTGTCTGTGATACTAAACTATTAGTTGATTTCTTAGTGGATAAATGTATGCTTTTAGTTTTATCCATCAGCCTAAAGGAAAAATATGCACATTTAGTGTATTAAAAGTTACAATTTTTGTGATGAAAAACATAACATCCAAAAATTAATATTTTCTGAGATATGATAGTTGTAAATCAGAACAGATTTTAATTAAGCTGAACAAGATCTGCTGCAGCAATCATATGTTACAGAATGACTTGGGAATATTGGCTTCCTGTTTGGACCTCAGCTGCAGAGTTCTACAATTGGCTTAAGTTCCTGCAAGCACAAACACTGGTCACATTATGTAAGAATTCATGGCTCTGAAACTTTCCTGTTTATATGTTCCCTAACATGAAAACTCGCTGTTCATCAGCCTTTGAGCGCAATAACTACATATAAAGCTAGCTGTGAATATCTTGTGTGTAAACACTGGGACATGCTCCTTAGACTTTTTAGCTCACCTGTTCATTGATTCCTTGGGTATGTTGCCCAACACTGTATGAGCTTTTACAACTTACTGAGGACAACAGGTCTTTAAATGTGATCTACTTTATTTTCACTGAGCCAGACTAGCTAACATTAAAATTTTCTTTCTGTAAAAAAAAAAAAAAAAAAAACCAAACATGTCCCATTTAAAAAAATTTTGTTTTGTTTAGAAATACTACTATTTCCTATCAAATTGGGTATTTTTATAAATGAGGTGAGGTTCTCTGCTCTAAATCTGGAGGACTCCTAGATCTTCAACGAACATTTTAAAGAACCTCCTATAATCAAACTCGATCTAGAAAACAGGCAGCATCCTGGAGATTGTACTGTTCCCCCTGGGCCAAGCTGGGAGGTAGGTGGCACAACAAAACCCCCTTACAAGCTTGAAAGTTAGACCTTCCTTGGTTTTGGATCGAGGAGCTGTGATTCTCAGCCCATGGCATTTTGTCCTGGCTGCTTGGCCATAGCCTGCAAACTCCAAAAGCTCAGATTTCCTCATGGCATCCTGACTTTCAGCATTATCCTGCATGGTTTTAGTGGAAGTTCACCAAACCAGGTCTCCTGTGACACATATTAATATCATCTAATCAGAAGTTTCTGGAAGTCCCACTGGAAGAATCCACGTGAGACCTTGCTGGCAAAGGATACAAAGATAAGGCTGCTGACAATGGACCAGCATTTGCTGGTAGTAGCAGTAGCAGTAGGCAGCTTTGCACCTCCACTGGAAAACTTAGAGGGTCTTCAGACCCAAAGAGTTTGCAAGTTACTGATTTTACAACATCAGTACATGGAGAAAACAGCACATCCCTTATAGCTTCAGCAGTTACTCTATCTATTGGTTAAAAATTGTACTTCATTTGTTATTTGGATGTTACTGGATTCTACTCCAAGTCATTGATTCTTGCTGTGCTCTTCTTCAGTAGATTCAAGCCGTTAGATGCTTCCTCTTCTCTACAGTATTTATGTACTGTAATCAAGTGCATAAAAACCTGCTGGTTTCTTTGATCTGCTTGTTCTGTCTTTCATTAATTGATAATGTGTGGTCATCATAGCAAGGACTCTGTTCATGCCAGATTTTTAAGACAGTACCACATCCAGTGGTACACCTTGCAACTAAGAAATCAGTGACTGATCTGATTATCAATTACAGTTCTTTGCTGTCTACTGGCCATGTATATTTTTGGATATATGCTGCAATCCCAATCTGTAATCTAAAGCATTGGAGTCAATTGCTTTTGGAAACTACGACACTCTTGGTGTAGTAGAAACTACATTAACTAAGCATTAAGTTGTCCGTACTTACTATAAATGGTGTTTTCAAATCAAGCCAGGGTATGTACTGTGGCTTCCTGTTCCCTGTCACAGGAGGACAAGGACTTTCTGTAGAGCAATGCACATATAATACTGTAATAGTTATGGAAAAGCTTTGTGATTTGACTACTCACAGTGTCTGATAAGCAAAAAAAACCCTTCCAAATGTATTACATTTCCTTTCGATGTTGTACTTAGACTACTCACTAGACTAGCCTTTTGACATGCTATAGTTAATAAGTTTTCCATGCTGTCAAAAGTAATAATATTAATGTGCCATTCAGTTAAATTAATTTTGTTTTGTGGACTGGCCTGCATAAACGTCAGTGACATTTAGAAATATGATCAGGCAGGAACTGAGGAAAAGCCAAGTGGCAAAATAGAGCAAGATGCAATCATTAAAGCAGAGCAGCCAGCTGCAAGCATTTGTGGATCGGCAGAGACTTAACACAAGACCAGGCTATGCTGCTCAGGCATATATGTTGCTTTTAATTCATTCATCCCTTTCTCATTTATTTAAGAAATTAATTTTCTTCTTGTTCAATTAAGAACTCAGTATGTTTGGTAGCATGGTCTCTTGTCTGGAAATGAAAGAGTGCGTTTCTGCTAATCTTTGATTTCAAGTGCCTTCAGTCACAGCTTTTCTCATTTTGCAAGAGGCAGCTGATTGTAATGCTTTTAAACTGATGACCGTGAAGTGTCATTTTCTACTGCTAATAACAGTGTTTTATCTTTCCATTTCCTCTGCTTTTTAGAAAGCAGTAATAGAAAGGCTTTCTTTAAATGGGTTAAAAATGTAATGAAGAAGACTAAGAGGAGGAAGCTAACAAAACCTGACTTGTTAATTTTTTAATAACATCAGCTGGTTCAAACTATTGCCCAACTTGCTTTCAAGTCAATTTACCATTGTGTTGGAGAATATTACATAATTGGGGCAATTAAAAGAAATGCAGTCTACTACCTTTCTATATATATTGCAATAAGAAGACAGAGATTTGTGAAGAATTTCTATGTCACGTACTGCTGTTTCAGGGGAAAAATGAAGAAAAGAAGTAGATTTTTATTTCCATGGAAAGATCCTAGTAGGTCTGTTCCATTTAAGCAAAGGTAAAAAGTATTGCTGGCATACAGAAGTTGTACCACAAAGGAGTCAGAGAGTAGCACTGTAGTAGGGAAATCAGTCAAAAGGAATATGCAATTAAAATGTTTCTTTTGGCTCTTCCTCACTCCTACTTTGTACTGTGACTATAGCCCTACAGATACCACCTCCTGATACCTTTAATAAATTCACTTAATTTGAAAGATTGTTACCTGTCTGCCCTAAAACTTCTCCCTTTTAAAACTTACTGCATGGATCTTTGCTTCTATTTCTGTTCTCTGTTCACCTAGCATCAGTCCCCTCTCCATCTCTTCTTTAGCCTGTTGTTACTGCTAGTCCCTTTTTTGCAGTGTCTGAAATGAGCCCTCTGGATCTTTTTCTCAAGAACTCTCTGTTTCTTCCAAGATCTCCTGCTATTTCACTTTGCTTTGCTTCTTAATTTAGTTGTTATGTGGCTTGTAACTGGACACTTAACGTTAACAGGAGCTTCCTTTTATGGCCAAGTTTGCACATTTAAAGGGAGTATAACCTATGAAGAGACTTCTGAAATTATGTTAGTAAAAGCAAATAGGAGATACTTTAGATCACACTCTGTACTTTCATTTTGTAAGACAAGTGGGTTATTCCTGCGAATAGAGACTGATCCTTGAATAAGGAAATACGTAGGCACTTGTGTGGTCATATTTTATTGTTTTAAAATATTTTCTTCAAAAGTGCAGTAGGTACAGTCATGAAGAAGATTCTTCCTTTTCTCCAGAGGCATTTATTTAGCACCTATTTACTGCTAGCTGTATAACAGCATGACTGCTCTGTTCATGGGCATGAAATCCTTTTAGACAGCAAAGGAATTATTCTGCTTGTCAGATTAATGGTTTAGTTGTTAAAGTCTGTAAGTTTATATTGACTGGGTTGATCATTAACATTTTGCAAGCCTGAAATAGCTACTTCTGTAATCAACTTCTTGACTGAAAAGTCTGGGGAGAGTTCTCCCTCTCCTATTCACTCTCAGTACTTTATTCCAAAAGTAGTTCATAGACTTTGGGGTATAGTGGTACTTGTGTGCATACATAGTCATGTGATAGTCTCCAAAAGTGCTATAATGGGCTGACACATTAGCTCCAGCTTTTGTTTCTCTTTCCGGTTCTTCTTCAGCTTTTCCTGCTGCACCATCTATTTCTAGCCTGTTTATGCGAACCCAGTTTTAAGAGCTTCTTTCTCACTTCCCACTCCTTTGCCTAATTGTGGCAGAATCGTTTTCATAATGTGGGGTCATCTAGTCACTAATTTGCAGGCATAAGAGAAAAAGATTGTCTTGCTTTCCTGATCATACCTATTTCAGGTCTGAAATTTTCTGTTTTGTTCTTTAACCATGGATTTATCAAAAATGCAATGCCTTTTAAGCTGGTAATGTTAAAGACAGCCGTTGTGGCAATAAAATTTCAGGTTTAAAGAAAAAAAGGGACCCCAACAAACTAGTATTTCCTTTTCCCAGTATGGTACCTGTTTGACCCAGGGGGTGTGGAGAAGCAATACTTTCCCAACTGTAGATCCCAGAGATGTGTATGGGTTGATAACTCTGCCCACTTCTATGGTGGCTTAACTGAAGTTTTGGCCAGTCCATGTAATCCATTTCTGCATCCATGTGATTCTGTTACTAGTATTATCGTGACACCTTTGTATCTTAGTGTATTCATGGCTTACATGCCAAGCAAAGAGATTTATTGATTTGAGATCGCCATGTGTAGACAGAATACGATGACCTCAGAACTGTCTGAAGCCTGTGGAAGTGGGAATTAGGATTAGTGATTCTGTCATTATAGTTTACCAGAGTTTCCTGAATTTGAAAGACTATGATTTAGCTTATAACCCACCTTTATGCTGTCCCTGTTTTCTCCACAGAGTTTTAAAACATTTTGGTTTGCTGCAAAAACTATGCAGTGAACATTATGAGCTTCCATTGTAAATATTGATTGGTGGAAGATCGTATTTTGGCTCTTCACAGGTAAACTACATCCTATTGTGTTTCTCTCAGGCTTATGCAAATATCCACAATCAAATATCCACAACCAAAACCAGGTATTGAAGTTGGAAGCCCACCTCACCATGTTTATAGTCTTCATCTACTGACTATTTTGGAGTCTTCAATCCAATGAGGAAAAAGTACATGGTGCTGTGGCTCATTTTTTGGTATTGTTTTACCAAGATAGATGAAAGCATCAACTTTCCTGTAGTATCTTCCACAAAAATGTGGAGAATGGTTATACTAAGAAGATAGATACCTGTGTTAGAGGTTCTGCAGTGCAAATGAGAGTAATCTACATAAATAGCATTTTTCTCTGTAGCTCATTAGGAGAGTGTACTGTCAAGGAAAAAATGACTACTGACAAATATGAGATGAAACATGAGACAGGCAGAGTCATCTCTAAGAAGTCCAGGTTCTCAATAGGACTTCCAATAGCCTTTTCTAAGCTGAAGAAGTGTTAGCAGCGCTATGTCAGTTATGTTCTGCTCCATTGCATCCTCTTTAAATGTAAAGAAGTTATGAAGTTGCTTAGATGGGGAGAGCCTTTTGATTCATATTTAGGCATTATACATGAATAGGTTATGTCTATGAACCTCCCAGTTGGAAGTTTCTAACACTAACTTACAGTTTCCATCAGAGATCAAAGTAATTTGCTAACATAAATTATTTATATATAGGGCTGAAAGAAATTAATAATAACAATAAGGCATCTCCATGAGATAATCACCATACCAGAAGCACTCATCTGTACCTTGTAGCCCTGCAGGGGTTTGTAATTATCTCCTGCAAACCACACCTCTAGTGATTGCTTTTTGTTGCTTCATTGCAGTGCTGCCACTTGCAGTATTTTGCCTGACAAATATAAAAAAAACAAAAAACAAACCAAACCAGATTAGAAACAGAAAACCTGTGGCAGTCATGCAAAGAGAAAATGTTAAAAGTACAAGAAATATTGAAGAATTGCAGTTAGTACAGATTTTAATAACAGCAAAGAAAGTACTAAACATGATTCTGTAGTCATTTAAAGAGGTACCTGTGCTTTTTCTTCGGGTTATTCACTGGAATGAGCTCATCATCTGCTGCCATTTCCCATGGCTTGCTGGTGATCTATGGGAAACTGTCTATTTACATGATGCTGGCTTCTCTGTGCTTCCTGCAGCTAAAATTACATTAAAAGAAGCTAAAAATGCATTAAGTTCTCTCATAAAATTACTCTTCTGTGTAGACAATTGTGGTATTTGCACAGAAGCATAATGTGATTACAGATGGAGAAAAAAGCTGGTGAGAGGTGATGGTCTCAGTGGCAATAACTGTAAAGTACCTCCTCCACCTCTGCTGAAGCACTCAGATTAGAAAACACAATCCTAACACCATTTTATGCTTACTAAACACAATCTATTCTCAATGCAAGTACAAAAAAAACCCCACCAAACAAAAACTTAAAAAAAAAATCCACTCAAAGGAACAATTAGAAGCATGGTATTGATTTAAAAGTACCTTCCAAAACAGGGATTTAGATACTCTGTCAATTAGGTACATTTCTGAGGAATAGAAAGGAATAAAAGTTCCTGTTCTGCTACAACTAAAGCTCTGCCTGGTGAGTCTAGAGGCAAGAGCACAGCCCTTGAATATCAGGTGATATGTGAGTACAAAGGTCTCTAAGATAGGGAAGTAAAACCAGCTTTCAAATGTATCCTTTTTCAGTCTTATTCACAGCCCCATGAATCAACCAGGCTAATTTAAAAGTCTGCTATGTAACAGAGCAGCGACCTCAGAGCGCACTGGGCAGCTGGGTGAGCTGTGATCATGATAACACGAATCAATAAGCAATTGATTTCTTCCATTCTGTACAAGCTGCAAGTGATAGATCAACTTCACCATTAGCCTATAGCCAATATGGAGTTCCAAAACTGAATGTCAGGGGAACAGGAGCATGTTTTGCTGTCACCATGCCATTGCAGGCTCTGTCAGAACTGAGCATGAGCTATGCAGATTGCACAGCTGAAATCCATATTTCCATGATCTGAATCTATGCTGGGATTTATAACAGTATATGCAGACAGAGAGGAATAGGAAGTCCTTCCACCGCAGTGCAGTCCATGCTGTGAAAGACATCTTAGGTTATTCTAGATGTGAGTTAAAATTTTAAATTTTCTGATATTAGGATCTGTTCTTTTGAGCAAGGTTGTAACATCATTACAGCCCTCCTCGTCACATAGAGGTCTCTAAGATACTGCCCCCCCCCCCCCCCCCCCCCCCAGCTACCCCTTTTGCAGCCTGAAAAGTTCTAATATACTTAGCTATTCCTTCTGCAGAAGCTGTGTCATATCTTTGATCATGCCTGCTGGTTTTCTTGGAATCTTTCACAATTCTACCATACCCTTATATCCTTTTTCATGCGGGAAGGACACCATAAGTTTTCAAGATATTGACACATGTGCATTCTGACAGTGTTTTTGTAAGTGATGCACACATTCAACATCATGAGCTATTTTGTTGTGTTCTCTCTGAGCATTTCCTAACTATACATAACTGTGTTTGTTCTTTATGTTTCCTGACCACAGCTGATCACTGAGCTGTTTTGCAGGGAACTATCTATTACAAACCCTGGGTTTTGTTCCCAACTTGTAATAATCAATCCAGAGTTTGTCACTTTTTGCATTATTGTTGGAGTTTCTAAGTTTTTTAAAAATAAAAGGAACAGTACCTACATGGTGCTGTTCTTAATATATACCACTCTAGTCCATTGCTGGAAACAACAAAGAATCCCAAATCCCCAAGGAAGTCTTCTGAGACCAGCCCATGCACCTTTTGATAAGGGAGGAAGATGTAAACTCTTAAGTATAGCCGAACATTTGACATGCATCCGTGAGATGGATGTGCTGCAGGTGCTCATCCAAACCTGGATAAAAAGTGATTGTGTGTAAGACCTATTGAGAGAAGAACTGCCACTGATGCTGAAAAATTGGCTTAGTGGATGAAGTTCTGTTTCTTTCAAATTGCTTGGAAACTCAAGGTCCCAGCTGGAAAGGAACATTTTGGTTCCTTTTACGTAGATGTAAAGTCCTTAGGACATGGGCTGTCTTTTCCCCTAGGAAATACCTACTACATCCATTGATACGTGAGTCAGTTGCTCTCAGTAGTGTTCCCCCAGCTTTTTAGGTAAGGTTCTGACTTTGCCTCTTTGAACCTGGTAAATTGCTGTATTCTTTTTGCATTTGTGGTGTGGGGGAAAAGTGCATATTTCCTGCAAAAAAAAAAAAAAAAAAAATCACCTCGTGTCTTAACAAAAAACTTGGTACACCCCCAAAACTTTTCAACAACCACCTTTCCAATATATTCTAACAAAACATTGGAACCAAAGAGATATATCTCCATAGAAATGTGCTTTATGCTCTACTGCCTGAATAAATTGTGGAAACAGACATATGCCATAAGAACTACTGCCTTTAAAAGAGAAACATTGCTGTCTGAAATGCTTTATTGGACTGTTCAGTGTAACCTGATTCTTCTTGTCTCAAAGGCAACCTTGTTACCCTCCTAGAGATAACATTGTGCCTGAAAGGAAGGAGGAAAGCAGCTTGGATCACCCTAGTGATCATTTCTAGCAGTATTCTCTCTTTTTCTCTCTCCCTCTCCTATCTGCAAGTTCAAATCTGTTTTTGAACTTGATCCTCCTTTTAAAACAAAGTTCCTGTAATTCTGAACTAATTCAGCCTTTCCCTCTTTGCCACAACTGTTAGGTATTAAGCAATTAACAGCAAAGGATTGCATTTGGCAGGATCCCAGGTGATAGGCTGCAAGGCTGAAGACAAAACCAAATCCTTCCAGCCATTCCTGTTGTGAGGAGGGATGTACTAAGTGCTTTCCTGGTCTATCTCTGCCTTTTTTTTTTTCTTTTTCTTTTTTTATGCCTGTCAGGTAAGAGAAAAGTCTTTTTTTATACTGAATGTTTTCTGCTTTGTGTTTTTGATACTTTTTTCTTTTGTGACAAAGTGTGATGAGAAAGATAAGAAAGACCCACAGAAAACAGTTTCATGGAAAATAGTCTAGTAGTTGCACATGAGTGCGTGTTAAATGATTGCCACCGAAACACAACTTGGAAAAAAAACCCCAAAAACAAATAATCATTACTTAGTTTACAGAGACCCTGGTTGCCAGGGGTGAAATGCTGAGCAATGTTACTTACTTTGCAGCTAGCACATAATGTCATTTGGCTCCATACAGGATAGTTGCTGTGGAACCCAGTTGCTGCAATGGGCTTGAGGTTGTAAAGAATTTAAGCTGGGCAACTTGTGGCAGGTATTTTATATTGACCATTTGAGTGTTTTGTTTAACAGTAGGAGTTTAGATATAGTCCTGATAATTTTCTGTGGGACTTTCAAAACTGTTTTTTAAAGGTACAAAATATTATTGAAATATAACACCATGTCTTGTTTTCTTTCACAGCAAGAAAAACTGGGTGATATCTGCTTCTCCCTCCGTTATGTGCCTACTGCTGGCAAACTGACCGTTGTCATTCTGGAGGCAAAGAACCTGAAGAAGATGGATGTTGGTGGACTATCAGGTATGTGCATTAAAATCTGCCTGCAGATTTTACAGGCTTGTAAAGGCAGAAAATCAATGCATTTTGCTGTTGGAGGTGTCTGGGTTGAGAAGGTAAGGGCTCTTGTTCGCTGAAAAAAGCAGTTGGTGTTTTCTGAAAGTTGGGGCCTGATGACTGAATATACATTCTAGTTTAAGAAAAGGAGATTCGTTATATATTGCATTCCACTACAAGACGAGGTCTGAGGAGTTAAACAGTCAGATGACAGTGCCAGCTCTCTGTACTTTCCTTCTTTCGTGTTGCCTGGAGATAAATACTGACTATTCAAGCAAGAGAAAAAAATCTGAGTACAATTCATATTGTCTGTTTAATCTCACAAAATGTGAGCATTTCCCTGCAATGTTACTGATAACACATAATAGAGGAAATCACCGCAGGTCACCATGCTGACTGCTGGTTGAGGTGCTAGGGTAATTGTTTCTACATTTGAAGGGCTCAGGTGTGATTGCTTCCATGCACAGAGCTGGGAGTGCTCTGCATTTGCATGTACACCAGCAATCAAAATGATAGTCTTGCACTTGCGGTAGTCCGTGAGGTGTCTATCTCCAACATGCTCAGTACCTACAAATAGCCTTCATAGTCTTTCCTTATAGTAAGGCTACACACTGTGAGCGAGATGACGTATGCCATCTCTAAGAGAAGGTGCAGTCAGCATCTGTGACATCAAGGCTGTGCCTCTGTGCTCTAGGGCTGTGTCCCAGGGATCTGGTGGAGCTTCGTGTGAGCTTCTGTTCCCTGCTGTGTCTGGAATTTGGACACAAATTACTGTCTAATCGGCCAATTAGCTGAGACCAAATTTAATAACAGCGTGGTTTATAAGGTGAGGTCTTTCCATGAGGATTTTATTTTATATACCTTCTGTTTGCAAGAGACAGTTTCTACCCACCATTGAGAATCGGGGTATTTCCAGCGCAGCTCTAGAACTGAAAAATTTTACAGCTGTCACTAACACACAGATGATGTAGTTGCCAATTCTAAATTAGGAAGTGACAAGAAAAAAGTGTTCTGCTTTTTTTTAATTCTAATCTTAGCACAAGGTAAGAGTTATATCCGAAATACACGGAGAAATGGGAATCTGCTAAAAGTAAGCCTGAAGGTTTTATTTCCTGCTTTTGATCAACAATAATAGGAAGACCTTCACAAGGTGAAGGGAAACAAAAAGTCTTTTACCAGTAACCGTTTATCTTTTTTTTTTCCACTTGCTTCTAAAGTCTTGCTCTGCACAGCAAGACGTAAGAAACTAAAAGACATCAAAATATTGTTGTAGTCATTACCTCAGTCCAGCCTAGCTTTTTCTTTTCTAAAATGGACACTGGATTAGGACACACCACTAACAGTTTCCCTAACACTCTACTGACCCAACTATAAATTAATATTCTCAAGCACACTTACTTCCGAATTGTTTTCTAATGAAAGAGTAGATTCTCATGAGGTAGTGTGGAGTTTTTTGACTGAAATGTAGGCTCTGAGAGCCAGAGCATCAATATTCTTTTCCAAGCTTTGTGAGAATTGTGATGGATAATGAGTACTCGGCTTATAAGAAAAGAAAGGAGCAGGGGAAGCTGTAACAAACTGAAGACCTTCTCCAAACTTCAGATGGAAAACGCAATGTGTTGTGTTGGAAATAACTACAAGGGAATGAATGGGCTTACTCCTCTCTATGCTGAAGCACATAGAGGATATTTAAATATATTTCTAGGGGATGACAGGTTTTGTTCTCCTTTTCCAGGGCCATGCCAAACTAGAAACATCATGTTCTCTCAGAGACAAACAAACCCAATGGGATACCATGGTTGTAACAGGAATTCAAAAGTCACTGACAGTGATAAATGGCAGTTAGTACGGTATTCCTGAGGCAGTAATTATAGATGAAATAATGTTGGTTTAAAGTGGATCCAGTATCTTTCATTAGGGAATTTATCTTTTGAATAAATTATGCAGAAATAACTTTTGAAATCAAGCTGAGATTCTGTTGTCATTATTCACACTAAATAATACCTACTCACTCTCAAAGTACAGTACTGCTAAGTGGTAATGAAGGTGACAGGGTTTTATCTCGATTAACGAACACTTTCCCTGCTGGTTTTGTTATTTTCTCTAAATACGGAAATGGCTTTTTGGTTTGCAAAACTGAAAGTTTTGCATTGCAGTGGAGGTGTGAAAATGGTAACAATCAAATGTGATTTCAAACTGAATGTTACCTATACACGCAACAGCACTTACTGTCACTGAGGGAAAGCCATTAGCAAAAGGTGAAAATTATGTAATTGACACATGGAGAAAAAATCTTAGAAGTATGTCAGAAATAGGCAAAAAGCATCTGGGTTTTGAGTTTAGAATATTTCTTTCTGTTATTCTCTGCTGTTCTGGAGAAGATGCTGGAAAAGCAGCAGGCAGACATTTGGAAAGGGCTCTGCTTTCTCTTGCGTTCAGCCTTTATGCCTCTCTGTGGAGTTTATCTGCCTTGCAGAAAGGAGGAGCAAGGCGCTGATGCCTGCAGGAGGTCTGACATAGCACTGCCAAGCATTCGCAGCACAGCAGTGGGCAACCTTGCAGTTCCCTCTAGCTGCTTTTCTCCACATTTTGAGTATTACTGCTGCTACTAAATATCTGCTATACCTTTGCACCTCAACGATGTGGAAAGCATTTATGTTATCTTTAGTCCCAATACAAAGAACCAGTCACTGTGGCTCAGTAGTCTTCTGAACTTCTGTTTAGAAATATATTAAAACCATAATTGTGGGCAATCGGACTAGCTTGATTTTTAACATGCACGTTTACATTGTGCAAATAGCCTGGTTGCGAAAGTACCTATCAAAAGCAAGAGACTGATCAAAGGAGATTGAGAGTACTACCTTTTGTAGCATTTCTAAAGGGCTTCTACTGGTGAAACCTTAATCTTGCTAGTCAGTGTATATATCCTATTTAATGGTTACTACAGTTGCAAAAAAAAACAGCCTTTATCTCCAGCATTTTGAACTTTTCCATAAATTTTATTAGCAGTCAAAAGCCAAGCACAAATTACTTGGAAACAGACAATAAAAGACAACAGACTAATCATCAAATTCATTAGACTCCTTGTAACAAACCCAGATCACCCATCCGAGCAATAAACTCCCAGGTCTTAAATTTAATTGTAACACCAGGCTGTGACTAAAGCAAACCTTGGCTCAAACACTGGAAGTGTTCAGCCTGAGCTCATCAAGTCACCACAACAAGTGGAAATTATTGCTTCTAGTGAGCAAGGGCCTCTGGCAAACAATTACGCATGTTTTAAAATGGCATTTTAATTATTTAAATTATATTCAAATGTATTTTTAATGAATCTGACATCTGGCAGGTGATATGTAGGAATGTAAGCTCTAAAGAGATCATTTTTATTTGTCTGAATTTGGTAAATTCAGGTTACATGCTTTATAGGTAACCTTCACCCAAAGTGTCTACTAGACGTAGGAGCTTAGGTCTTACAACAAAATCAAGGGAACTTAAACTCCCAAGACACTGTGTTGTTTGGGGGGTTTATTTCATTTAGTTGATTTGCAAAATTGGAAGATTTCAAAACCCATTTGTAGTTTATCTCTCCAAACAGGCCACAGAGACATAGTCTGACTAATTTTTTGATAAAGGCAAAATGCACCCTAGCAACGCCATTCAGTTCACAAGGGTTGTCTGTGAATTATGATATATTATTCAGGTTTACAATCCCTTCTGTTCCAGAAAGTGGGTAGGAATTATCTGCGGCTCCCCTATGAGATATTCATTTAAATCAAAGTGGTAGTGATTTCACATATAGATTTAAATGAGTATGAAACTTTTATCTAAATTCATTTTAATCTTGTTTTGTATATGTAGGTTTTACTTATTTTCTAAAGAAAAAATGGTTGCTTAACCCTCAGTACATCTGACTAGCAGCTAAATTTGGTCTATGCAATAAATGTGGTGTTTCTTTTTATTCCATAGGAAGATTCCCAATATTAATACACGTTTATGTAGGCAGTTTTATGGATTTCTATGTATTTAGTCATACCCTCCATTTGTATTCATTTTTGTTCCTAACATGAAATAAAAGCTTTCATTTCAACTTCCAGCAGCTTTCCCTGCTTTGACCAAGCCAATCATTAAAATAAATTACCTGAATACATTGAAAAGCATTTTCCCTCTGAACCTTCAGAAAGAGGCTTAGGCTGGCAGCTGGACAGACTGTTGTTATGGGTGTGTAGCTACCCAGACCTTTTGGCTTAAATGCCTGGGTTGTTTTTTTTAAGAACTTCAGTGGCTGTATTTATTACTGGTGAAATATTGTTTTGTATCAAAAAGTCATCTCTTAGTAGCTGATAATAAGTGTAAACCTTAACATAGCTTATCATCTTTCTAGGATTAATTTCAGTACGTTTTATTCATACTAAAAATCTTTGAAAGCTATTGTGGTTTTCTTCTCTATGTATTATTTTAGCATGATTAGCTTTTAGTGAATCTAATTACCAGGAATGTATCCTAGTAGCAAGCAATGTACCCTCCCCTTATCTCCTCAGCATTTCTGCTTCTCACCACTCCGCCCAGTCAGACCCAGAGATTCAGTGGGGAGCAGATGCCCCAGCTGGCATGGGCTCAGGTATTTCCTTAGGAACTGTTGCCAAGTAGAAAATATTATAGCAGACCCTAAACTACACCTATTTATGCCAAAGTAATTCTTAGGAAGAACTGCAAGGAGAAGAGGATTGTCACTGCATCCATGTACTCTTCCTTCTGCAGAAAGCTGTAGATACAGCTGTGAAGAGAAAGCGGCCCATAATCCAGTGCATTATGTGTGAAAGCTAATCTCAATATTTATGAGTTATAAATAGAAAATATACAGAACCTTTCTGTGTCTTCTGAGCAAATACTATAAACCAGAACCATCTCTGGGGACCAAATGATATTATAGCAGAAATAAAGGTAGTTTTCTACAATTAGACATTTATTTTAAATATTGCATTCAAATTCAAATTGGCTGGATGTCTCAGAAAAGAACTGAAAAATTAAAAATTGTTTTGAGACCAGCTCTCTGAAGACAGAGTGAATGCTCATGAATTATGCAGGCAGAGCATTCACTTTAATAACTTCATTAAAGCATGAGAAACCTGAAAAGCTACCTAACACAAATGCAATATTACGGGAAGAGAAATATACCATTAGTGCCATGGCCTTGCTATAAGCTGTATTGTAAGCATAACTCAGTCAATATTGAGGGACAAGAAAACAATCTTATTAGAAGACAGAAGTAAAAATAAACAAAAAGCAACACCACCACAACAGCTGCATTTACATCTAGCCTAATCCTAAAGAATCCAACAGAGATCAGTACCGACAAATATTTTAAGATCTCTACTTACTGCAAGGATTTCTGCAACATCTAGTATCTCAGTATCTGAACTGTAAAACGCTGGCAGAAGTTCCAACAGTAGATGGCTGCAGCAGTACATCTCTAACGCTCACAAAGTGGTCTCACAGCATCACAGTATTCACTTTGGGCTCCTACAGTGGAGATGGAATGGGTCACCAGATCTCCATCGTGTCAAAATCTCTCTCTCTCCGGCCTGGAAGAACACTCCTGTTGGTGATGTCTTCCCTAAGACTGAGCAGTAAGGAGTGGGGTCGTCTGAAACAGTCCTCTTTCAATGGGTAAATAAGGCCTTAGGGAGTTGTGTCTCCAAATCCCAACTCAAGCCTTCGACATCAGATCACCTTCCTCCTCAAGTTAAAAGCTGAAGAAGGCAACTCCAAAATCAAAATATATTCAAAGTGACAATGTATTCATCATACAAGCCATGCTAAAGGAGACATTGATTCTCATACTCCAAGCCATTTTGGAGTTTTTAGAAGAAGCTGTAAGGCAATTGTCCATTTTGGAGTGAGTACACAATTTCCACTGAATCATATGCTACAGGCTGTTGCACACAATAATATATTGTATTAGGTAAACCATCAAGTCCTACAAAAAAGCAGAGTCAAATTGTTCTTCTCTTTTTTTTCCTCCTATGCTTAAAGGGAGGAAAAAGGAGATTGTGCCTGCTGATTACCAGTGAAGTTGTACAAAACCTGTAGGCATTGTGCTGAGAAACCTTAGGACAAACACTGTGCTGAAAAAGTGCCTGGGCTCAGGAGGTGTTTGAACAGCTTCATGATTTGAGAAAGGAAAGAAAGCTTATTGTATGCGTACATCTCCTTGGTAGTACATGCTGACCAAAGGTGCAGGAGGTCAGCACCCAGCTGTGTGGGCTCTGCCAGTCAATAGTCATCATTTTGTGCCATTGCTATCGATTTCCCCACACCCTTCCCCAAAACAGAAAGCAGAAAGACATCTTATTCTTTTATCTGAATAGCTACATCTATATAATGCATTTTGTGTGTGTTTCTATGCATGCTTCTTCCTGATTAAATTATAGTATGTTTTTATTTGCTTATGCAGTCCCAAAGCAAGTGTGAAAATGTGTGTGTTAATTACTTATATGGAAATGAGATGGTTAATACTTTAGGTTTTCAAGCTCTACAAGAATTTCATAGCAATGTGCGTGGCTGTAAAATGGATGTAGAAGTACCGTAGATAGATTCTGGAGTCCTTAGGGAAATTAGTCAGGTCTCTTACAATTAAGTTTAATTTATTTTTGCTCTCTGAAAACTGCAGCCTATGTCTTTTATTTTAATGGGTTTCGAGGAAAAAAAATTAAATATGAACTCAAAAAGAAAATGTCTTTTTTCATCTCCAGAACTCCAGTTTAGATCAGCGCTTAAATGTTCACAGAAAGTAAGGAAAGTATAATTGAGGATATTTCCTTTCCAGGACTGTGTAAAAGTCATACAGGTTTTTAAGACAGCATGATGAGCATTTTATTAGCACTGTTAACACGATTGAAGTTTGATGAGGCTTGTAGGATTTTCTGAAGAAATAAAAACAAGTTTAAATTCAAGTTTTGACATTACTTTAAATCCCGCATGCGTTTTTTGGTGTGCTTAACCCCATGTGGGCAAGAAAGGTTATTAGTTTCTGCTAGATCTTGATGTGGTTACTTCTTACAGATCTCATGACTGTTTCCAACGTGTAACTCCTTTGTGTACATATCTCAATGGAAAGAAACATTTCACCAATTAGACCCTTGATCCTGATCCTAAATTATCCCTGAAGAGAGCAGGGGATGTATGCTGAGAAGGGAACTGCACATCTCCTCTATTACACTGTGCTGAAAACACATCTATGATGACAGAGAAGACATATACTTCAGTGTAAGGAGACAGATAGGAGGGCAAGTGTTCCTAGTTCTTTGTCGGTATCGTTACTTCACATACATGCTTTATGGGTGGTAGTTGTTCAGAATTGTTCACGCATTTGGCAAGTGAAGCTCTCCACTGGCAGCTGTGAGATGGTGATCATTTTTTAAAAAATGAAAAATAAGATTTCCCCTTGACAATTCAAAAATCTATTTTCCAAAACTTTTCTAAGTGAAGATGAAAGTCAAGTCCTGCCCTCTCTTCTATTGATGCAGTTCCCAGTAAGGGTCCCATTGCCTTTCTCAAGGTAACAGAAGAGAAATATAATCTTGTTGCTGATTAAGATTGAGGTGCCAACACTCAGTTATTCTTACTGTGCCTTTTGTGTGTCTCATGAAAGTGATATGAATCTCAGTGGGATTCTCTTTCCAAATATTTTATCCCTTGCTTTACTTCTGTGATGCTATGGATGAGGTAGAAAAGCCAGCATTTGGGCTGTGTTTCTTCCCACCAGCAGAGGCCATGCTGCCTTGGAGCCACCTTGTTCTAGTTGAGACAGTCACTGGGGTTTGATTAACTGCAAATTACCTGTCGACAAGGTGGAAAAGTGAAGCCCAGAAATGCCACTTTTCCTTTCTAAAGAAGTTCTTGTGTGGTGGTGGTGAGAATTTAGCTGTGTTTAATTCCTAGCTATGGTTTCTTTTGCTTTTGTTTATTAGCTGTGAAAGTCACCACAGTCAACACCCCTTCATGAGGGTCTCCTGTATCATCATTAAGGTCTCTTTACATCATCTTTGCAATAAACTAGAATAACTGAGCTCTTCAGGCATAGTTTTGTAAGGTGTATGTTGTCACTTCTGTGAAAATTTCAGATATATTGAAGAGGATGAGAAGGCTGGATATGAGTGAAGTATCTGCACAAGTAACACTTTTATTTAGATCTTTAGTTTTTTTAGGACAGCTAAGGGGCTAAGCAGTTGTTTTACAAAGCTAAAGATAAGAGAGGAATCTGATGGGTTTTTTCTCCCTTAACAGTATGATTGGTTTAAAGCTAAAAGCTGTGGTGCTTTTTCCTCCATTATGCCAGTCTTGTTGGTCAGATGGTGCCAGATGTGTTTCTCTCAACTGATGCATCTATCACCAACGTAATGCAATAATAGAATGGGTAATATGGAGGGAACATCTCCTGACATTTTATGCTCGTTAGTGCAGTGAATCTAGTCCATGGGAGGAGATTAAGGTTTTTTTCCTCTTGTGCTTATTAACCTATCCTTTTTCTGTCTTGTTGATGAATATGCTATTGCTCGTTCTCCACATGAATTCCTTTCTTTTCTGCTGAGCTGTCTTCAAGTTTACGTATAGCAACATTTTTTACTCTCTTTAAATCAAAGTAATTTATGTTTAGGGGTTTCTTGCTGCATCCCATCACATTAGATACTAATCTAATAATTATTGAATAGTAAAATATAGAACTCTTCTTAAGAAAAGACACAAATAAAGCACAGATCACATAGCATTTTTCCAGTGTGCATGCCAACAGACATAAACTTTATTTGACTGCAAAATTCAGATGTTACATAACACAACGGCCCAATGTGCCATGGGTAGCATTTAGAGGTTTGCTTGCAAAACATGCCTAAAAGGAAATCTGTCAGAAAGACCCTCACCCACTGTACAGCTTCACCCTTCTCTATGTTTTTTTGTGAAGGCAGAAAGGAGGGTTTGTAAACTCTGTATTGTGAGCTGTGTCACAACATAATCTCTCTCAGATTTAGTTTGTTTAAAACCAAATAAAGGTACAGATACACATTATAAAACTGTGCATAATCTAGTAGTAGGCAGAACCAAATTTTAATTCCTGTACTGTACGTAGGGACACACGAGGATTTCAGGACCCAAATGTAATCTCTGCAGCTCAGCAGCATCTCTGTAGGAATTGCTTCAGGTCAGAGAAGTAAGGGGTTCTGTTTAATCTTGGCTATCAAGCCCAGTTCGTGGGACCTCTTTTTCCTCAGATTCCCAGTGGTATCACAGAACACTTTACATATACAGGTCTGCAGGTTAAATCCACCTTTCCAGTGAAGAGAATATGATCATGTCCTGACTGAGCCCTAGTGAGAAAGTGTCTTAAATTCTGTTTCACTCTCTCCAGAGATCTTTGCGGTACAGCTGGCTCCAGGGCCAGTCGTATTACGACACTGTTGTGAGGGAATGTGTTCCTGCAGTAAGTTCCCAGCAGCTGAGTTGAAATACTCAGCTAGATCAGTTGCTTCCCATCAGCAAACCATCACATGCTTGTCAACATTTGAGGGATGCTAAAAGTAGTGATTATGAGAGCGTGCAACATAACGGGTTTTCTAAGTTCAGGAGCCCTGGCTGTGTGGGATGTGAGGAAATGCTTATGTAAGGATGTGACAGCATCAGCAAGTCCTGTGCTACAAATTGTTTCAGCTGGTTGGGAGCTAAGTTAATTCAGGCTGCTCCCTCATGGATAAAAAACAGGGGGGGGGGAATATTTAATTAAAAAGAAGTGCATGTTACTTTACAAATAAGGTATTTGGGATCTGAATCTGGAAAGCTGAGGGAGCAAAGGTGTTTCTGGGAGAGGTTTCTGCTGTTATTCAAAGTCACTATTGGTCCAAACTCCTGCCTGGATGGGGGAAGTCGGGTACTGGCTCAGCCATTCCTGGAGACTATCTGTAGTACCCCATTGCTGAGGAATATCTACTTCAGGATGTTACTGCCTGGCTTCTGGTTGGGGAAACCAGCACTTGACAAGAACAATCTTTCCATGGGCTGGTCTGCTCAGTCTTTGTGTCTGAGACTCCCTGTGGGGGAGCAAGCGATTTCCTAAATTGATTGAGTACTTTGACCTGAATTAATCAAGAAATAGACTCAAGTATGAGATAGATGTTGCTTTTGTCTAATCTGGGCATAGATTACATCTTTTTGATCAGGGTTTGAATTCTTCTTACAACAAAATGGAGTAGCATAAGTAGAACCCACACTAAAGCATAGACAGTCATTTGTTTATAAATGAAATTATTCAGACAAACGCATCTTCCACATGCACGAGTGCACACTTTCCTTTGTGTAATCAGTATGTCAGCAATATTATGAAATGCCAGTTGCTGTAGTGTCTAGGTATTATGGTCCTCGGCTTCAGGTCCAATGAGGTAGCAAGGGATATGGACTTGATAGCTTTTCAGCCTTGAGGTAGGTTTTTCACTGATGAAATGTTCCATTGCATTAAGAGTTAGCAAAAGCCCAAGGCCAACAGTAGTCCACTAGTAATTTAAAATATAGTTCTGTGAGAAGTGGAATTATAAGGCATGATTTCCTTTGAATTTCAGAGTATGACTGGGTATTCTGATCTCTAGTAAAACACGTGCTTCAATTGAAACTTTTTTTCCGCAGTTTGAACATCCATAATATCCCTTTCACACATGTATTTTCTGGTGTGTAATAAAAGGTGCGACCACGTTGCAGCTTTCACCTCATGTAGGGATACTTAGTGGGCTCTCTCTATTCCATCTGGCTGCCTACTTTCACAAAGCTTGTAGGAATTTAATATCCTTGGGAGGCCTGTTATCCTGTCAAGTTTGATTGATGCTGGCCAATATACTAAAAAGGTATGGAAAGGGGGCAGTCAGTCACCAAGCTGGTACCTGCACACAAAGAAAGCAGAATGATTACCTGCACTGTGTTTCCTTGGGAACCCAAACAAAAAAAATGTACTTCATTTTATTGAAAACCTAGGGAAAAACATTCTTTGATGATTCATATTTAAATTTATTCTCATTTTCTTGCTGTGTGGTGGGTTTTTTCTTTCTTTCTGATCTCTACATAAAGCAAATGAATACTTTCTTTTTTTTTTTTTAATCAAGATAGCTGCTCCAAATCATTCCATTACTGCTCTCTAGTTTTAATTGCTTTCCATGCATAGGAGACCTTGAATGTGAGTAAGTTAGACCGTACCCTGATTTTAGAAAACAAATTTTGACTCTGTTGGCATAGGACTTCAGCAAAAAGCTGAATGGTTCCCAAGCATTCCATTGCTGTGTATTTGCATACAGGTTTGCTTTCTGCAGAGCATTTGCAGGATACACACTTTGGCTTTTCTTGTTTACATGTTATTTGCTGTATTTTCTCTTTGTTTACAATTCCCTGTATTTGAATCCTGATAGGTTAAATGGAGGGGAAGACTAGCATCAGCCAGAGTGCTGCTGCCTGACCTATCCAGCACACACATCTTGCTTTTAGAAAAGGCCGGTCATTGTTCACCAACACTTTTGAAGTACATTCAAAGCTTCTTTGGCATCTGTCCAGCCCTGCGTAGTATCAAGCAGGGGACATAGTGTCTAAGAGAACAGATTGTTAGTTCAATTATATTCCTGAAATTGAGTTAAATTTCCATGAAATCTGCTTCAAATGTGAAGAACCCTGGGGGAATGTTTTTTTGTTTGTTTGTTTGACTTATATTATAGCAATCAGGCATACTAAATGAGATGCATTGTATAAGTGCATGTTCTGTGTGCTGTTTGTGGCTATGTCATGTGTTTGATAGCAGGGTGAAGTAAATTGATAGTGTGACATCTATAGACAAAATAAAGTTATTGTACTCAGTTCGATGAGAAAGGTGGATTAGCTTGGACATCTTGTCTAAAATTTTGTTAATAATGTTAGATTGTCACCAAAGAGAAGAAGGAAGAGCTCTAAGCTGCTTCTGAATATGGTTCATGACAATTCCTCATTAATGGTGATCAAATTTTATGTCACTGGTCTGAGTTTCTAAAGTATGACACAGTAGTTTAACAGTCCTTCAGTATCTTAGGGTCAGGCTTGGTTACAAGCACTGTCTTGGGACCATTGCTAATCTTACTGGACTGAGAAGTGTATTGTGCAAGTCAGGATCGTGACTGGTATATTGAAAAGAATGGTAGCCTTCCAGTAATACATAACATGTCAGTCCATTTTCTGGTAGACAGATGGTGCAATTTTTCTGGCCGGGATCAAAGCATCCATATGGTACAATAGTATTCTGTATTAATTTGTGTTGTTTCATTGAAAGGTAACATTGTGGTCAAATGCAAAACATTTATGCTCACTTTTATATTTTTACCTTTGTTTTTCTGCGTTAATTTTTATTTATTCTCAGAAGCATAAAAGCCATCGTCTCCATCTGCCAGTTTTATCTTTCCATGTACACTGAATGTTTATCTTCCTCCTTGTCTCTCGAATTGCATACATATCTTAAGAAGTGAAAGCTGGCTGTACACACAGTTAGATTCTGTCATTCCTCAACATAACAATAAGATATATATTCAGCTTTTCCTGCTGATTTCCATCAGGTGAAGTTTTTATTTTATCATGTAAGGGTGATAGAACCCTGATTTTGGATTTTTTAATTCTGTTTTCTTTGAACATCTATGTGGCCACAGGATTAGTAAGGGCTTTGGCTATTGCTGGAGTATACTTTGTTGACTGGATGTTTGTTCTGCTTGTGCGTAAATGAATGCCACCTTTTTGCCTCTGGGAAACAATGGGAAACATCGCCTATCATTGTCTGTGTTTTTTATTTCTTGTCAACAATTTCTATGTGAATTTTATATGGGGATAATAAAATAGTCTGAATAGCACATATTCCTAAATGATCTGCAAGCCATATTAAAGAAAAAGCACAGTGATTAGAGTCTCACAAACTAATCAGAATGAAAGAAATAAGGCATATAATAAACAGTAAATCACTTAATGACTTAATCAGGTTAGCATGATAAGGACAGTTGGAAAGATGGGGGGGGGTGGGAATAAGTAATTTCAGTGAAAAGTATTTGAAAGAAATTGTATGCAAGCTGCCAGGAAGTTAAAATTTGGGTTTTGTAAAAGATACAGAGAGTTGCCATCTATGCATCACCAAAGAGCAGGCAAGCTATTAGAGTCACATCACAGTTTAGACAATGGTCATAAAACACAAACCACCGCAGAACAGCACAAGATTTTCAATAGGCATGCTAAATCCACATAAAGCTTGTCTTTTGCTCCCTGAAATCCTGCTAAGCTGAAGCATTAAAATTGGTTCAAATGAATATTTTCAAACTTCACATCAACAGATTTGGCAGCATATGCTGACATCAGACTTCCAGTTCTACTCTGTTATGGGCATGAAGCTCAATAGATATCATGCTAATAAATTAAAGGCAATGAAGGGCAAGACAAACCTTACTAAAATAATCAGGAACTTCTGCTAATATTTTTATTTCTAATAAGGACAATTCATGAGTTTTAACTCTAGTGGGTGACAGAAGTTTTGGATTTCTTTCTTTTCCAATCATGAACAGACCATTGGTACATCTTTATTTGTCCTCTTGCATGTGCATAAAAGTGACATTCAGTTATTCTTATGAAGCAGATGATTTTAGTAGTCAAAATTAATAACTTTATACAAACAACTTTGCACTTAACTGTGGAAGAAAATTACTCATTAGAATACTGAATTTTACAGTGATTTTTAAAAACAGGAGTGTGGAAATTTGGCCACATTTTTTAAGTCATTTGTGTCCTGCGATAAGAATTAGAAGCCAGATGGGTTTTTCGGTAGTCCTCTGAAAGGTACTTAGGTATGTACTTTTGAAAATCCCATCCATACTTAGGCTTTTAAATACATTGTAAATTGTACTTTTATCAAAGTTTCCTGATTCAGTCAGTTGCAGAGACCAGATTTTCACTGAATCAACTGGTCAGGGCCAACCCTTGGTAAACTTAAAAGCAGAAGGTTGGTGTCTCAATTATATCAAAACTCTTACACAGCTCTGACAGCACAGAGAAGCTGATAAGGTATTTTTCAATGAATTAGAGGACTTAAATTCAAAACATACTTTCTAATACTTGAGGCTTCAAAGATATTTCAGGGCTTAAGCTAATGCTTAGCTGAGTCTCTTAGATGTGCAGTCAATAGGGAAATGACAGAGTGCATGTGAGTTTAGCCATCTGTCAGGTGACTTGGATAGTCAAATTTGAGGAGTGCTCGTAAGAAAAATGTGCACATTGTGCATTCCCTTGAGCTCTTTTGTCCAAAAGCTGATTCCTCGATGTCAATGAGCCATATAGTGCTAGGTGATAAAAATGTTTAAAGGAGAGCTTAGACTAGTAAGTACTCTTGACTTTCTAAGGCATCAAAATAAGACCAAAAGAGAGAAAGTTCAACTGTATTTGTCTGAAAATCACCTCTAGCATTTTTTGTGGAGTCTTTAAACATTAGTATTCCAAGTGGCAATGCAAATGCAGTTGTATGAAGCAGTGGAGATATGGGTGGCATGGGAACATGACTTAGTAGTAGCTTCTGCTCTGAACCTTCAGAAAAATCTTACTTTCTGGATCCCACTGTAGTGTATACTTTGTGGGTGGGATTTAACTCATAACTTCCTAATGTAAAATGCTTGTATGATCCCAGCAAAGTAAAATCACATTGAGACCTTCATCTGTCCTCATCCACCTAAAGTATCTCTAACCATGGTTTGCAAAGTTAAGACGTTTCCTGGCAGACATCCTTCTTGTCCCAGGAGCCTTTCCTTCTCATTTACTTGTCTTCAGATTTGAGAAAATGCTTTCATTTCCTAACCAGCAGCCAAGACTGCATCCTAGTGGATAGGAAGTGCTCAGAGGAGGTGGAGAATTGAATTCCTCATGTTGACTAGGAACAGGACCAGGGTTCCTGCTTCTCTGATGCATGTTCTGCTGATGAAAACCTAGTCTTCAGAACCACCTTCTCTGTTTCCAGGAACAGCTATGGTTTTTTACCAAGCATGCAAAGGCTGTGCTTCATGCAGAGCTCGTTCACACCCTCTCATTTTGTCTCTGGGCTAAGCCTGAGCTGAGCCATCAAGAGTCCATCCCAGAGGGATCTGAAGCATGCAGTTTTCCATATCTCTAAATGTTTAGGAGACTGAGGGCATCTCCATATATTGGGTGACCAAATGAACATGTTCTGTGGGAGGTGCAGTGGTGTAATGTTGGACATACAGAAAAAAATATTTTTCCAGAAAACACTGTGACAGCTATGTCCTCTCTCACATGCATGTGTACGGTCTTTTTACATTTACTTTTCTCGGTACCCAAGGTGTGGCAATATTTTTCTGTATGCACCTAAATGCTACTTTGGGACTTAAGGTTAACTCTTCCCACATTTGCTAGTAACTTGTTGTTTGATCACATGTAAAGGTATTTGGCTAAGTTTGACCTTCGGTAGCATTTCTTTGTGCCTTTGTTTGCATTTATATCATATCCATGTGGGGACAGGACTGCCTCTTACCCTATAGAGCCAATGTCCAACTGAAAGGGGCCTCTTGAGTGCTACTGTGGCAGTAATAATAATAGTAAGTCTTGAATTTCCTGATTTTTCCCTCCTTCTTCCATCTGTGCTTAGATCCCTTTCCTCCCTGAGACTGTTGTATATTATTTGTATCATGACTGTACTTAAGATCTGCAGTCAGTCTAATCATGCTCATGTGCTTAAAAACATTACCCCAAAAGCCACATAGCAGAATTTTAAATATTCTTCTTCCTTGCCATCACCTGAGAATGAATCAGGCATATAGCGGATGAACAGTAAATAAGTGCTCCTTATGAAATGCATAGAGTTGGGTATTTTCTGAGGGGGGTTAACTTGTTTACAGTCACTGCTTGTGGTACGCAACCTGAGAACCATTAGCCCAACACAGTTTAAAAACTCGCAGCTGAAAATAGTCTCTGCAGTGTTTTGTATTCACAGAAATCGAGGTACATAATTCTCCAGTTCAAATTTGTAACGGGTATTTTTTTCAACTTATCTACGTACTTGGTCTCACTGACTGAATGGAGGGGCATCTGTAGATTTCGAAGCAAATTTTGGTACATCTGTAGCTGAAACTGTCTCAAGTTCCCATTGAATCAGATAATTTTTATCAGATATCCTTGAAGATGATAAGAGGATCAATGCTGTCAGCAAGTGTAAAGCAGCACAAAAATACAGTTCAATGAAAAGCAGCTTCATTGTAATGCAAAAAACATCTCGGCGCCCCAGCCATTCTGGGAGTGTGTGTGCAAGAGTTTGAGTGATTTGAATACAGGATTCCTGATACAATAATTTCTGCCATGCATGAGACCCAAAATGATTACTTGTCCCTGCAGGGTAAATGGACCTGCTCATCAGGCAGGTCTTTGAAGAGATAATGTATATACCTGTTTGGAAGATTTAATGGTTGTGGTTGAAATACCAGGTCTGAAGCTCACGGGGTTAGGGGGGATGGTAAAGCTTTAAAATCACTTGGAAGCAGCTGATTTTAAGTTGCCATGGCAAAGGATTTTCAGACAATGAGAAGCTTTTACATTAATATCTTTGTAAGCCTTGTTGTGATAGAATTGTCTCTATGAACAGCAGTCTCTTTCTTGCTCCTGCTGACACACACACTGATAAAATCATAAAGTAATTATATAATGTTATAATGATTTTGGGGGTTCTTCTCTGAGGGTTTTGCCACTGGTTTGGAGATACAATCTCTGGGAGATTTTTATAATAGGCAACTGTATTATTCAACATTTTGTTATCAAAAAATTACCAAGATACCTACTGTATTTGCAAAAACTACCAATGTATGGAAATGGCAGTGATTCTCAATTGTGTTAGTCTATTAATATTGAACAATAATTGAATAAAACCTAGCTGTTTTCCTTTTTTTTTTTTTTTTTTTTTTTTTTTATTTTTTACTTTGTGGCTACCATAGCTTGAGTTTTTTGCAGCATGTATTTTGCTGTTAGGTTCTATGATCCTCCTGTCTTCCTCCTCCGTAGCCAAAATATAAGTCTGGAAGAGTGTGTCCTATCTAAGATTAGGGTGAGATAAGAAACTTATTGGTAGGGGAATATTGTGGAGAATTTTGCAGGGATTTATTCACTTTCCTTTTGGGGAGGAGAGTGTAGTGCCCACTTTTCTCAAGACAGTTTGGAGTTGCCGTGGTTGTTGCTGGTAAGATTTATGGTTGCCTCCCTTTTGATGGGGAGCAGAACCAGAGCTCAGTTCAGTGGTTAGCCACTGCGGCTGGTCTCTTGTGTGCACACTGGATCTCAACGCAGGGAGGACTGAAGGCCAGCCTTATTACTGCTGTTTGTCTTTGCCAGCTGCCCAGAAGCTCACAGCTGATGCAAATGGTACTGGTAGCACATTCTGTATGTAAGGAGCTGAGAACAAGTAATACCTTCATCTCTTTGCTGCCACCTCCCAGAGGCTGGCTGTGGTCTTGGATGTTTCAGAGATCAGGTTTTTGAGATGATGCTTTTCCTGCCAGCTGCAGAGACAGGATACAAAAGGAGAAATTTCCAGGCCATAAAAAGGCTTTGGAGAAAGCAGCACTGAATCTCTGGCATTCATGCACCAGTGGCACTTTGTCATAGTGAAATTTAATGGGCTTCAGGACATAAAGTGAGGTGTATTTGTCCTGACACACTTTAATTAAGGTTTTTATCAAATTCTTTTAAATTAATTTTTCACTTGACACCGACAGTTCCTTGTTTGGGATTCTGCAGGACTGGAAAGCTTTCAGATAGGACTTTAATTGGAGGCTTTTCAATGTAATTCTTAGTTGTGTATTACATGAAAATGAAGCAGATTCTTTTAAGTTAGCATGGTATAAATGCTTCACTCACTCAGCTGCTATGCTAATGCACAGGACTGGGATCTGCACTACAATACATTGTCTCCACTCTCTGTACTGCAACACGGACGGGCTGTTTATTCAGTTTAGTGACAGCAGCAGCACACAAGTAATTGGGGTCTGACAAATTTTTGTGGGTGTCATTAATTTAGCACTAGATTTTAGTCATAGGAGGTACCCAGATGCCATAACAAAATACCAACATATTTAAACATAAACAGATTGATTGGATTACATAAATAGGTGATTGGATTAATCTCAAATACATATATTTTTAGACATGTATTATTAGTTATGCAGAAGCATGGAGCAAGTGATGCACATGTATGAAAAGAATACTTTGTATAGCAGTATGAGCTGTTAGTTATTAACTCTTTGAAATCAGCCAAAATATTTAAGCTGAATGAAATGGATGATACAGGAAAGCTTTAGAGAGAACTGAAATAATTTACAAGATTAATGATGTATTTGAAGGTCCCCAAAATAAAATATCCCAAAGTTACAAAAAAAGCAAAACTTATGTTGAAAGAAGTGGTGGAAAAAAACAGATATGAAATTAAGGATGCTGAATAGTAGGTGGGGATAAGCTCATTTTATGTAACAAGATAATTTAGAAATTGAAACACAAAAATAGATGGGAAACTAAGAAATAACTGCATTGCAGCTTTCACATATTCACAGCTTTTCCAAAGAGCTTGAAGTCTATAATTTAAAGCAGCAGTGAGGAACTATTCACCTGGTATGGGAGCACAGCAGGGCTTAAATTCTCCAATCTTTCTCCCATCATGCAATTGAAAATATGCTCACCACATGACCAAAGAGCTGGTATCCCCTTCCTATCTGTTCATGTGCTGTGGACAGAAAACGTTGCAGTCATATAACAAATGTGCTTGTAGTCTGGCAATAAGAGGAGGACCTATGTAAGCCCACAGGAAAATGAATAGGAAAAAGGATGGCATGCAGTTCCTGCAGCCCTTGCCCCACTGCCTCCCCTCAGTGAGGACATGTAGAGAAGACCTTGCAGTCGAGGCTGCTGAGCCATGGATTTCCTGGAGGGTTTAATCCAGACACTCCCCAAACTGCAGAATGGCTTTCTAGGTTTCTGGTTGATTTTTATTCTGCAAAGCCACAGTTCTTTCTGAAGACCTAGGCTGGTTTGAGCTGGAAGTATTAGAGCTGCTATTGGTCTGAGTATGCAAAATGGCCATTTATTTGGGGGAGTCCTTTGCCTTAGGGTAAGTTTAGATTTAAAATAACTATATCCTTTTAAGAGTAGCTGATGCCATTACTTTTTGAAATTGTGTAAATTGGGGTAGCATTTTCTGGAGAAATCAGTTGCAATTCTGTCTCTTTGATATAGGAAAGCAATGGCAATTTCTGCTGAATTGATTGTCAGGGGTTGGAAGCTATGAATCACCTAGCAGTGGTAAAGGGCATCAGCCAAACAGGCACCTAACCAAATGACTAGAAAACATTTTTAAAAAACTTTTCAGTTGGCCAAATGTTATTGAACCATACTAGATACATCTAAGGAAATTTGCACTGCTGGGACGGTATTTTGGTCTGTCATGGGTACCTGAGAATACATACAACTTCATGTAGGCAATAGAACAGTATTGTGAAGCTGATAATTTCATGATTTAAATGATTTATCATATAATGTGTAAGATTTTTTTAGAGTATGTATATAGCAGCATACAGCTGTTGTAATAATAATGAAAGTGAATATAAAAGAGTGAGTATGGTAGAAAAATAATGCTAGAACGGCAACTGGAATTCATAGTTACGACAAATGAAGACATGAGCAGAGGCATGGGTCATAGTTTGTTACACTCAGTGCTTTGGTCAGTAATCTATAGCGTACAGCTATTTATGTAGTAAATAAAAACCTGCAAATACCGCTTTTCTATTATTATTCAAATCCCTTGTGTGGGAGTAATGCTTCTGCAGAACTGGTATGGAACAGGTGTCATCCTCCCTCACTCCCACACCATTTCCAAATCAGAATAATTTGTAGTTCTTATAACCAAGGCAGCCTGGAAGAAATTAATCAACATTCCCCTTGTACAATATTAAATTAGCATTCTGCATCATACATGGCCAATCCTACAAGGCATATGCATGTGTATGGGATCGGTATATGTATACGTCAAATTAATAAAGGGATGCAGAGTTTTTTGTTGTGACGAGCTTTTAGTTTGTCATGTATCGATGGTATTTCAACTGAGCAACTAGAAATTTCTGAATCAGGATAAAAAAAAGGAAGAGTGTAACTATATTACTAAAGCACAATAAGATTTGTGTGAGTTTTGTGTCATAATTTATAGTAATGTTCAGAAATCCAAAGTATGTCACTAGTTCATGGATGCTTAGGACTCATGGGTTGGAGGCAAACAGTACCAAGCATCACATCTATACCCATGTACTTGGGATGATACTGTACCGTTATCCAACATTAAAAAACGATTCCACATGGTTGTCTCTTATGTGGTAAACAACAGGACTGAGTTGGAGGTAGGAAAATTTAAACTACTCCATAGCTCATTGTATTAATAGGTTTATACTGGAAACCTACTAGTTCTCTGAGCAACTTGCTCAATCGGTAGGAACTTGCACTGTGGCTGATTTCAGGTAATTATAGGCATACTAGGAAAAGTGTTGCCTATTGCCAGAAACTGCATACGCTTTCTCATTTATTTTGGCTAGGTGGCATGCTTTATGGAAGTTTGTTCAAACCATTTTTGTAATGCTTTTTGCATGTTTTCCTCCTTTACTCATTTTTATGGCTTCTCCAATAACGATGTCACTTTATACGCAATCAAATTATTTTTGGTGAATCCTGTTTTTATCACTTTACAAATTACCTTGTGAAGGAAAGAATAAAACAAAGTGTTTACATAAAAATACTTCTGTTTTTTCTGATACTCTATATCCACCTTTTATTGTGCTACTTTAATGTACCCCACTGTACAGTACCACCACAGAATTGTAAGAGTGACAAATACCTTTATCATGATTATTTTCTTTTCATGGCATGTATGAAATGCATTACTTTTTATCCAACACACTTAAATGACATTCTCCTGACTTGTGCAGACAATATTTTTATTATTTTGTTTGTATAAAAAGTGTTTAATACCAAAATTCTGAAATACTGTTTGGCAGTTCTCCTTTTCCAACTGATCCTTATTCTCAGGAAGTGATTTAGGGACAGTTTGAAATACGGATTATTGCATGCACAACTTGGATTAAGCTAAGCATAACTCTGAGAGCTGCTAATGAAAGCTTTTGTTCAAGAATGCAAAGTAAAACATCTTGTCTTCCTTATACAAAAAATCAAGATCTGCAATGCAATAGCAGTCAACGTTATCCTGACAGTTTAGCCTATAATTCTTCAATACAGCAATCACGTTGTTCCTGTTTATTTGTGCACAGTAGTCTTGGATCAGGCTCCAACTCACTTAGACTGTGTAAAGAGGCAGTTTATAATGGTAAGCTAGCAGCTTTGTGAATACTAGCCTCCAGCTGTGAGTAAATTCTGAATTTTATGTCATGTAAATATTGCCATGTTAGTACAAGTATCAATCAGATGAAAAAAAAGACAATACGAATTTGCATGTTTGGTTTAAAGGCAAAGGATTGCTTACCTCAAATTTGTCCATTCTACCTGCCTGTTTCGTTTGTGGTAGAGTGCTGCTAATTACTGTATTTTATTTATTCCACCACTGAAGAAAAAATTGCATATTGTTGAATATTTTCAGTGAAACTATCTAAACTGATATTCTGATTGTAGCTGATGCAATGGAAGAGTAATCATATGTAGATAAAGCATTTGTAGTCTTATGCTGTAGTTATATTGCTGGCTGTTTAAGGCTGAGTCCCTCTTATTCTGTTTGTACATGTATAGAAAATGAAATGTACTGAAAGAAACCTAATGAAAAATACATTTCTCTGTATGAATGACTAACGCTAAAATATATGCAGCCCCTTTCTAGAATTGAATCAGTCTGAAAATGAGCTTCCAAGCAAATTTCTGAACATCAGTGTGAACAGAGCATTGTTCCAGCTAATCATATGCTGCAAAAGAAGAATCCTGAAAACAAGGGGGGAAAAAATTTTGGGGTCCTATGTAAGGAAAACTTGAGAGCTTGGTGCTGGCAATTTGAAAATTTTCTTTGTTTCTGCTAAAGGCAAGGGCTTTTTTGAATATTATGATAAAGTTTAATTTCAACATCCTTAAGTATTCAAATTGAAGAGAAATGGAACAATGTTCACATATTTTATTAATTCAGCATTTTAGGGTCACAGTCATTAGAACATTATTTTTGACAGATTAAATGCTAAGAAAATTCAATCAGTATGAAATGCAGTTGGTAATATATTAGGAGATGCCCTTATGAAAACAAGAGGCCATAAAATTAAAAAAAAAAAAAAAATGCCTACAACAGTAAACCAAGGCAGAGTGCCTTTCTCTATGCATAGTGGGCATTTGCAGTGTCTCTTAGAGACTGAAGAAGATAAATATCATAGTTTGTATCCTTTTGGAATTGAAGCTGATGTTGTAAGGGTCTGAAAAATGTATGCAGCATCTATCGTGCTTAATGTGGATGAGCAGTAGATTGCAAAAAAGAGCTTACAGTCTCAACAGTAAATGACTTCTCTGGTGCTAGATAAGTTAGGGATTTTAGATGCCAGAAGGGGACATAGACTATACTCCTCAAGAGAAAAAGAAAGAAGGAACAAGTAAAAAGTTACTCACATATAAATGAAGACAGTACATTCCCAATATATATTTTGATGATGTTTAGAACTGAACAAGGCAAATTCTCATGAAGGAAAATACAGTTTTCATCTCTCCTTAGTTCTTAAATTGAACTTCAGATTGCAAGATAGAAAAATCATTATTAGGGAATTGGTCTAGGGATGAGCTTGAACCTGATTTTCTAGTTCAACAAAAGACTTGTTTAATCATGTAGCTGTGTGTGAAAGACGATGTAGAGTGCTACCAGACTGTAAAGGCATGGCTTTGTGCTTATTCAGCACAGATGTAAATAATTTAGCCAGATGCAAAGCAGTGACACCAGGTCTAAAAAGGTAATCCCATTATTTTAAACACCAAAGTATGTCATTTTTCTTGTTCAAGGAGTGTTCCTGATGTTTCTAGGTGTCAGACAGTGTGTTTAGGGTTGACTTTTCTAGTTTCAACAAGTATGCCTTTTTACTTGCTGGTCTTGACACGTCTAGTGGACCTGACTATCGATCTGAACTGAAACAGACAGACTGATTCAAAAATAAATTGAGATGTCACTAGGGCTTTTATCAAAGAGGAAAATATTACCATTGGTTTTGCTTAGATTAGGAAGCTGAGAGCCGAGAAAATAAAGAGGGAACAAAAAAAATTATAGGAAAAAAGACAAAGCATGTCAGAATTATCCTAATGCAGCAGGCAGTTGTTCTGGTCTGGTGGATATACTGTGCAACAATATCTGAAGCAGTGCCCCTGTTGTGATTCATTATCACTATATGGCACTATTGGAATTAATAATAATGAAAGACAATCATAAGCTGATGATAGAAATTGTGGAGTTCCTGCACAGTTTTATAACTACAGTGGCTAAATAACTGATTTTGTGGAGATAATTCCATTATAAAGAAAGCAAAGGTAACCTTTACAGATAGTTACGTAGTTTACTCTGGTAGGGCATTATTGGCCTAATTCTCTGCTTATCTGAACAGGTAAAATTTCACCAGTGATGATAGTGATGTGCCCATTTACTCTAGCAGGGAGCTGTGCAGAGTTTTAAATTATCTGGTGTTGTCTGAAGTGCCTCCTTGTCTTCACTTTGTTAGAATCAGTTTCTCACCGCTTTCTCACTGGGGTTGCTTCAAAGGCAGCTTTGGGCAGCACAATTGGTTTTCGTGGCATCGCAGCTGAGCCAGGGATCAGGACCTAGCAGGGTGCTGGCTAGCAGCTGAAGTACCTAACGGTGTGAATCTTATTCTTCTTTTGTGGGGGAGTGCCACGTAGTTTTCATTGATCAGCAATCTTTGTCTATTGAGCACTAGCTGCGTAATTGTGTTTCCGTGACCATAAATGGGATAATTGTGCCTGCCTTTACTTTGTGCGTCACACAGAGCTGTTACTCAAACAAAAACCCCACTGGCTTACCTCTTGCGCGCTGCCCGTGTGCTTGCTCTGCCATAACTCAGCAGTCTGCAACGGGCTTGGCCAATTCTTATTTCTCATTTTATCTAAGTTTTTTTAGACGGCTTTTTTAATTGCCAGTAAACCAAATCTGGGATGCTTTGTGCAAAACATGGAGCTACTTTATCATGTCAGAGGAGGACTGTCAAACACTGCCTGTGAAAAGGAGATGTTTATTTCCATTATAGGAAAGAATGTCATGAAAGCAATATTTACATAACTGTTTAGGAAATCAAGAAAACTGTTTAGAAAAAGGACTAGGTCTAGGCTCCTCTGAGTTCCTTGAAACTCTTTAAGTTCCTCAAAACTTGACAGTACCACGGTTTCTCCTTCTGGGAATGAACGCAGCCAGGAGGATTTTCAGATTTGACATTTAGAGAGGGTAAAGTCCTTTTGGAGCAGGAAAGCAAATCTCCTTCCCAGGGGAGTCGTCTCTACACTAGGTTATTAGATGCTAGGGTGTAACCATGCCCAAATTATTCCATTCTTATAAATAAGTAAATATTCATTGGAGAGAGGACTTCAGCCCCTTTCACCTACCTTTCAGGTAAACTTCTTAACTGTTAGGTTCAATGCTTCTTTCTTACCTCTTTCTGTCTCTCTCTCACACTTTTTTTGTAAGAAAAGGACAAACATCTTGTGGCACCCAACAACATGGACCCTTTAAATGATCAAAAAAAATCTAGGGGGAATGATGATGCAAAGACTGGCTAGCTCACCTCTTGCTCTTCTTAAGAAACATCACATTTGAAACCAATCAACTGGGTTTATTAACTCTGGGCCTGGATGTGAATGGGTTCCTGTTCTTCCAATTGGATTTGATTATTTCTGCCAGGATTTAAATCATGTTTTCATCTAATCCTTTGCAAAAGCTACAGAGAACCACAAAGACAGAGAGAGCCTTTCCAGTTCTTCTATTAATTATTTTGAAAAAGGTACTGCAGTCAACAGATGAAAGAGAAAAGTCACCTTTAAACAAAGCTGAATATATTCAGTACTGTCACTGTACCAAGCTGAATCTGTGGTGACATGAGTAGCTTGTAATAGCTGTGAATACTTCTATAAGGTGTTACTTTATCTAATGTAGCTCAACTATATAACAGCTCTCAATTACTGAATCAAATTTTTGTATTCTGCAATAGCTGTGTTACTGTGCTATTCTCAGTTTTTAACATAGAACAGTGAAAACTAAGTCACTAGCAAATGCTACCACATAAGCTAAAACTTCCAGAATCAATACATGAAGAAAGAAAAGACTATCAGTTTAAGAGATGCTCATAGATATTAAGAGGGTTTTGAGTTTGCTGGATTTCTTTACGTTTTATTAAAGCACCTCAGAGCAATGAGGGTGGTAGATAATATAAGTAATAAGTCATCCCGTGAGATTTCATGTGAAACCAACTTAAAAGACAGAGAATATGAGCTAATGGAGTAGCCTGCAGTCTGTAAGTCTGGTTTGGTGTCTTTCTAAAGGATCATCTTTAGCTTGGCCAGAAAATAGTATCTTGATGAAGTAATCATTTGGTGAAATAGTGCTAAAGATCTCATTGACTGGTCACAGTGTTCCCACTTTCCTTTTACAAGTACAAATAAAATTCAGTGAAAAATAAACAAGGGAGCTTGTCCACTGAATTCTTTAAGGGAACGTCTTCATTCAGATTACATTTATGGGCAACCATCCGTGGAAGTCGGATGTCCTGTGCTATGAATCAAGGCAGTAAAATGATGATCTGGATATTTACTGCTCCCTCAAAGTCTCTTTAAGAGATGGATCAAATTTTATAGACCACAGTATAAACAGAAATGAGATAGTTACCTTCTACAGTCAGGACATAAAGAGAAAGCAGGAGAAATGTGGTTAAGGTGTACCAAGTCTTTAAGCCCTGTTAACAAACCAGGGCAAGAAACCTGGCGTTTGTGAAAGAGCATGAGGAAATGCAGAGGTCCCATGAATCAGGGATACCAGACCGGTCAGGAATCTTTAGGATAATAGTTAAATGGTAGGCAGAGCCTTTTTTCCTCCTTATGTCCCTTTCTAAGTAGCAGAGAAGGACAGATTCTTTCCAAGTGATTCAGATGAAGAGCATAAACTCAGATGCTGCTCTCCTCATGACTGTGTGAGACCAGCTGCCTGAGGAGCCACCAGTCATGCACCATGAGTCAGTGCCCTCTTGTATTGGTTTCTTTTGCTTGGCACCCTTCTTTCATGCTTGCCAGAGCTCAAAGTTTAATTTTCAACAAAATCAAAGCAAAATAAACAGGCACTGCCTCAGAATTACGTGGCACAGCTATTTTACTTTGGAAACTGCAGGGAGGGATTTTTGTGTCCAGCACTTCAAAACCCTACTTTTGTCTGATTAGTCTTCTAAACTGCTTTATTTTCTCCCCAGGAAAAAAACTAAATAATAATCTAGAAAGGAGCTTTCTATCACACTTAAAGCTGGAAGAGGGCTGTAGGAAATTTAGTGATAAATCTTCTCTCAGCAATAAAACCAGTGTAACACAGACTACAGTAGTTAGACAAATATTTACCAAAACAGTGAAAACATCTGTGTGGGTGAGTTCATGCTGATCTGGTAGGGAGTCAACCAGTACAGTTCTGGCTGTTTTCCATGTCTGTTTTGATGTTTTACTCAGTTCAGTATATTCGTGATGCCGTTGTCCTAGCTCTGAGGAGGACACCAACAAGAATTTTCTGAGGACTTTGCTTTGACTGATTCTGACTTCACTCAGTTCTGAAAATTTCCTGGTAGAAATGTCAGGCAAAACTACAAGTATAAGGCCTTCCCAACGATGCTTTTAAAGCTTTTATTACTGCAAATTGACAATGGTTGAAATGGGAACTAAGAGATGTAAGAAAAAAGGTCACAGGTGGCTCAGTTGTAGAGCATGCTGTTGGTAAATAGAGGACAGTAGCAATATTGGCAAACCCGTTCCCAAGTTTTTGCTTTTGGCTTAAAAATAAGTATGTTTTAAGTGGTAATAAATGAATTATTCCTCGTTTGAAGCTTTGAATTCTATTCTTTCAGACTTTTATTTCTGGCTGTGAGGGTTAGAGAAGTTATTTTCTATTTGAAATGCAAGCTGCAAATCTCTCATGACAACATAATGCTGAGAAACTAAGGCAACAAGAAATACATTCTATATCTCAGGAACTGTAATAAAATCACAAGAGTTGGCAGCAGTGAATATTCTTAAAGACTGTGCATGGCTGATTTTGCAGGCTCACTTCTCTAACGATACAGTACTTACAGGAGCTGGTTGCTGGCTTGAATATCAATGCCAGACTTCTTCAGTGGGTTCTCTCTGGTCAGTAAATAGGCTGATGCCGTAGAATAAGGTCCAGATTCTGATCCATACTAGAAGAGAAGACAGACAGAAAAGCAAACCTAACCCCAGGAATCATAAGCAAGTAGAAAGATATTAAAAATACATTTTAAGTATATATAAAAGTTAGAAATTCACATATATATGTAAAAGTATAAAATTTTATATGACTCTTTTGCAGAGTTCTTGGCACCTAGTTTGGGGTAGTACTCCAGTGTTTAATATCAGCCTTTGCCTCAGACTTTCTAGTTTGTGAATGCCTCGATGCACTGGCAGTTGCAAGAGGCTGTCAGGAGAAGAGGATTCTGCCTACATTTTGCTGGAAACACTTAACGTTAAGATCAGCTGCATCTTGGATAAAGAGCCTCAGGACAAAACACTAACTTTCCCTCTCACTGAAGCAACAGTTTTTTAAATTGCCTTTTCCTACTGATATATACATTTTTTTAAATAAAAGACCCCGTATCATTGAGGGCAGCTAAAACTCTCCAAAGCAACTTTCATCCTGGTGTATAAAGTGATTTAGAACATCCAAAGACTTTTGGACTATTGTAGCGATGTAGTAGAGAATAGGTTGTTATTTAAAGTGCCCCCAACTATTTTTCCCTAAAATGTGTTAGGTTTCTGGATAATAATAACAACCTTTTTGAAGTCAGACTGCTTGCTTTCCTTCACTTAGGAGACCAGCCTTTTTTCAAAGGAAAGAAGTTTTAGCTAAAAGTTTCTAACGTACCTAATACTATATTCTGGCCCAGTCGATAACTGCAAATGATAAAAGGTTTTCTATCAGCCTTTGTGCTCTCTGGCTGCATTAGAAACTGAACGAAGATATATGAGGTGACACAGCAGGCTTTTTAATCCTTTAGAAATGGTTGGCAAAGTCACCTCTTTACTTACAAAAAGTAAAACATAAAGTTGGGGTATACAGGCATTTTTTTAAATAAATGTCAAATCTTTTTGTCATCTACTGTATTTTCACAGTCTGGGGTTGGTTGAAGGACAGTAATTTAACATACCGAGACACGTTTATGGCAAGTTCAAAAGTTTATGAAACAAAGGCAGTGATAATTCCAGGAGAAACAGGAAAATACAGAGCCTTTGAAAAGCTTCTGTGGGTTTTGCTTACAGCCTTGTCTGGAATTTGCTATGGTTAGAATGAGAGGGATGCTATGAAAAATAAAACTGAACTGCTGTGGTGCAGTACATAATCTATTGTTGGCAAATTTATGTAACAGAGCTCACTTTAAAGCTTTAAAGGCACTTTAAGCCCTTATTTCATGAAATTCTAACTGAGATACCAAACGTGTGCCAGTAAGACTCAGAGTTTATATTCTATCTGATTTGAGGAAAAGTTAGTTGACAAAAAATTGTAGCAGCGTGAAAGCCATATTTTTCACATCTTCTCACTGTTTTTCTTTGCAACCAGTAACTTTTGCTGCAAACATTGTGTTACTCTTCAGACACTAATTCTTAATTGAACAATACTTCTCTGTACTTGAACCATATCTATGAAAAAAATATAGTAACAGTTTTGCAAAGGAAAAACTGATGAACTTAATGCAAAGTTGGTTCTTCTGTTAATACTCCGCTCTGCTTATCTCTTTTAAATCAATAGTACAGATACAAGTCCCATAACCTGGAATGGAAGGGAAACATGGCTTCAAACCCCACTGTTCCCTACTCCCCTTAAATTCCCATCCAGCACATCAGTTTTTCTTATCAGCCACAAACATAAATGAGAAAACAGGATGCAACCTCCTTGTTGACTCCAAGTAAATAGAAAATTGAACTCTATTAGCAGCAAGATGGTTGTAGGCTGACTATCCAGTTGCATCCTCTGGGTGCCACCACATTGCCTTTCAGAGTGAATCAGTCTGAATTCTACTTTAACCAGAGGGCTCTCCCAGGCACCAGGGTGTAGCCCAGTTTCCAGGCTCCCACTAGTGATGTGTGCTTAATGGTGTGATGCCCTATGAAAGTATGCTTCTGATCTTCCCCACCCTGGTTGGTGTCACCACCTGTGAGCTCCTGTTTTTCCTTGCTTTGATTTTGTGGGTGGAAAGGAGTACCTTGATGCAGCTTCAACTGAATCATACACAGCTTTTATTTGCTAATATTCATATAGTTTGTGGATATTTGAGTAGTTAAGACCAGCTTGCAGAAAATCAGCATGCTTGGAGCTGACAACAGCATGCAACTACAACGCCTTAGCAAGAAAGGAGAAAAGATAGCAATGAGATCGGTATGCTAGAGGGTAAGCACGATATAATTAGGAAACTGCAGCTTTATTCTTGTCCCAAAAGCTATAGAAAGCCATGATTACCATCCTATTTCTGCATTCCCTCAGTCATTGCTTATTTTTATACCAAAACAACATGCTGGTTGACAGAATCCTACTGATCTTCTTCCCCTGAACAAATACGAGACATACATACAGACGTCTTTTTTATTGTTAGTCTACCACCTTCCACAAACCATCTCTACTCTCAGAAGAGGTGGCAATATTTCCATGGGAAAAATACGATTTCTGCCGCTATCTTTGCAATCAGTTGAATTAAATTCTGTGGGTAAACCACCCCATTCATTTTCATTGTGTGAGACAAGTGATGCCACAGGAACCTCATGGCTGAGGGTTAGAAAAGAGGTAGATGCAACAGTTCCCTACCCATTGCAACCAAAGACAACCATCTCGGGTAACAAAGTTATTACTAAGGCTGAAATGCTATTGTTGCTTAACTATGTATCCTTCTCCCTAAGTTTTCTTGTTCTCCAGACTGTTTTCTTTCTGTGAAATAACAGGTGCTAAAAACAAAGGTCATCTGGATTTCAGAATAGAAACCCAAACTGTACCTATATCTTGATTTTTGTTAAGCACACTGACATGCAGTGGGGTGTGTACTTGTGCAACGTGAGTGGAGGTGGAATGGTTGCACTGTGAGCTTCTGAGGAGCAGGAGGGCACATGGCACATTTGCCGTATGTGTGGGACTGGTGCATGGGTGCAGGCACCAAACCCCAGAAGTCCTTCCTCTCTGTTGGGATGGCATCTGGAGCATTTGCATCTTGGTGAGCATCCATCATCTTGCAGCTTCTGCAATGCTGAGTAGAACCAGACAGCTTTCACACAGGACAGTTTGTTATGCTGAGTTTGGGCTGTCAAATGCCATGCAATAAGAGTAAGACTTTCCCATACTTTACAGCAGGGGTCCTCAAACTTTTTAACCAGGGGGCCGGCGCGCGGATGCAGTGGCAGGCAGCCATCTGTGGCTGCTTGGTTCCCCCCCCAACCCCTGGCGGGGGGGTCTGTAAATACCGGGGGTCGGATTGAGGACCATGGGGGGCCGTATCCAGCCCGCGGGCCATAGTTTGAGGACCCCTGCTTTACAGGCTGCGCACTGACGTGCCTTGCAGATCTGGCCCTTATTCATGCACAGCAGATGTAAGATCTGTAGATTTGAAGCATACCTATGTGGAATTGCATCTTTTCACCAACAGCATAATGGATTAGTTAACTTACAGACCCTCTCTAATAAAGATTGCTCAAAATACATCCATGCACATATACAGGAGTGTAACAGCAAGTCCTGTGTTCTGCTTCCAGAGACAAAGACCTGAATCATTAGTAAAGCTTGTACTTCAGGTGAGATTTCATATGGACTACAAGGCTGATCACCAGTGCAAGAGTGACTACATCTATGTATGATTAGTGGAAATCTTAGTGGAAGGGCCAGACTGGCTGTAAATTGAATTTTATGTCAATAGAGTGAGAGCAATTTACACTGGCTCTGCTGCAGTATAATGATGCCTTTCCAGCCAAAAAGATTGTTAAAAACATTTGAAGCTGATCATTGCTATGTATCTTGGGATTATTTCATTCCATAGCAAAAAAAAAGAAGCTTAAGAAACGGGGTTTGCTCACATCTGCAAATCTACTTTTGAGCTACACTTCAGCAGGAAGCACAATGAAAGTAAAAGCAGATAAAGAAGCAGTCAGTCCTACTGCCTAGGATTTGTTTTCTAATTATTATTTATTTTGTTTCCTCAATCACTTTGCTTTACTCATTTGGCTGGGAGGCAAACGCATCCCCTGTTGGTTTATCTCCACACAGCCAGGGCTTTTGCTACTCGGTTTGATTCCTAATATGGCAGCGACAGCAGATTTCCTCCGCCTTCCAGAGGGCTCCTCTGGCTCCTGGAATGCGGTGGGGACAGAGTCCTGCAGAGACCAACAAAGACAGTTGTTGCACTAAGACTAATAAAGACCAGAAAATGGGCTTCCCCACATGAGCTGAAATTCCTGCTTTCACTGCTCTCTAAATCACCACTTTCATCTTACTTTGCAGTAAGGATACAAATTGTTTCCCATTACCCAGCTGAATGGTCTTTCTTCATCACATTAGAAGACATATTTTTCAATAAGTTTTGAAAACACCTGCTCCATCACAATACAGGTTTTATTATACTAGTGTATGGCTTGAAAGCGTGCTGGTGTGGTATCAGTGGGTTAATTATGAAACAGAGGAATAGTACGTTATGGGAATTGAAAAAAAAAATAGGATTTTGCCTTTATTGTGTTTTTCTTACCGATTTGATTCAAGACACTCAACTTCTCGGTGTTTTGATATACTTACTGTCCTTTATGGAAGGAAACAGATTTTCTTTTCTTTTTTTTTTCCACTTTATTAAAGTGCTCTCCAGGTAATAAGCTGTCAAACTCACCAAATCTAGAAATGGCCTTTGCTGGTGACATACCAAAATCCAAAGGATTAAATTCCTCCACCAAGCAGGGACTCTAAAAGGTTAATGTGGAGTTGGAAATTAATTTCATTCCAAATACAGAACAATAGTGTGCAGTGACATGACTTTGTGATAAGCGTTTGTTAAAGCTAAATCCTCCCTAAGCCCTGCAATTGTTTTCCTTTGTGCTAATGGCAAGCTAACCAGAGGCAGTGTCTCTCCCCATCTCTCTCTTTCCCGAGGGTATCGGAAAGGCAAGTTTATTGTTTGCTAAATCTAGCGCTTTTTTAATTAAAACCTCTGTTCTCCTTAGGTCATTCTTTTTAACATTTGTGATCTTAATTTCTGACAGGATAATTTTTTGTCTTTCTGAAATCCACAAATTTAGTATTATTGCTTGCTGATTGCTATTACTGGCATGTACATTAAACAAAAAGAATTTAAATTATTTCTTATTCCTGTTGAGTGACTGTCTTGACTGTCATTGTTCAGAAGAAGAAAAAAGAGGCCTGTTGTCACCTAGGTACTGACAAATGCAGGAAAATGTTCAATAGGAGTTCCCAGAGGAAAGCTGAAGCCTCCAAGGGAATTGATTGCTTCACATTCTTACCAGTGATTTTTTTAACAGGAGTTAGGTGTCTTTGAAAATGGGGCTGTCTACCACTCCAAATAGAATAGATTTTCAAAGGTATTAAGTAAACTTGGAAAACATCGCTTGAAAAGAGTATTGCTTTTTGAGCTTAGTTTCAGTGAAATTATTTATATTCTCTTTCATATACAACAAGTACTGCCTGGGCTTGGAAGTGGTGTAATCTGCCTTTCCTTTCCTATTGTTTCAATGTAGTGATTCCAAATAAAAACACTTATCACTTTCACTCCTCTGTCCTCCTCTTCCCCATCTAATAACCACAAATATTCAGGCTTGTCTTTTCAAATATTCCTACTTTCAATTCTGAAGAGCCAAAGGGTTTGTGAAATCCATATGTGCTTTTTGGATTCCTGGGTTATTAGATTTTATTAAAGATTATGATCCCTTGACTAGACTACATCAAGATCTTGTTTCAATGCAGTAGCACACAGAATGAATCTGGGAAGCTCAGCATATATCTGGTTTGTCAGTGAAGCACAAGATCAGATTGCTCCACCACTTTTTGTACCAAATTGGATATCCGCTGTATAAATTTTTAACAGGTATCCAAGCTGAAAACTATCATGTACCTTTGGATTTCTGATAGGTTGTGTCACATTTGACTGCCTTTTAAGCTGAAGCGGTGTACAGTAGGTGGTGAACACATCAGTCAAATAGATATTTGTGCCATTAAATGGCTGGAAGAGTTTAAAGAATTTGGATACGTTGGGGCATGAGCTGTTAGTTATTTTATCATAAATACTTCCATCTTTCACCTAATGACACCATTTGTCAAGCTGTCTGTCCTCTTGTTTAATAGCAGGACTAATGTTCTCAGCAGCAGAGCTTTGTTACTGCCGATGTTGTTGGCCTTGAACGCTTGTTCTTTAGTCTGTCTTGAATGTTAGTCCTTAGAGAATCGTAGAATCATTTAGGTTGGAAAAGACCTCTAAGATTATTTGTGTCTAACCATAAACCCGGTACTGCCAAGTCCACCACTAAACTATGTCTCTAAATGCTGTATCTACACATCTTTTAAATACCTCCATGGATGGTGACTCAGCCACTTCCCTGGGCAGCCTGTTCCAATGCTTGACAACCCTTTTATTGAAGACATTTTCCCTAATACCCAATCTAAACCTCTCCTGGTGCAACTTGAGGCCATTTCCTCTTGTCCTGTCCCTTGCTACTTGGGAGAAGAGACCAAGCCCATCTGCTACAACCTCCTTTCAGGCAACTGTAGAGAGCGATAAGGTTTTAACTGCCCACTGGCATCCCTTCAGAGGGATGCAGCAAGGGCCTGCCCTTAACTGGCTCTTCTTCTGGACCCACTCCCCCAGGGCCTTCTACTGCTTCCCCAAGCAGTGACCCAGGACTGACATAAAAAGAGATGGGCTGCCTTTCCCATGAGGTAAAGCTGTGTGGGAGTACAGATCCGCAGGCAATACTTAGCTATCAGTTCTATCCATTACACAAGCAGCTGCCGTACCTAGAACGTGATGCAAAAGCCAGACTAAAATCTAGCTCACTCCGCCTCTGCTTGTTGACAACTTAGAGCAAGAAGAGAAACTTATTTTTGATACCAAAATTACTATATGATCATGCATATGGACAAAGCAACTGCAATGATGTTAACACAACTGATCGCATATTTACATGATCAGTTTCCAGAACAGAGCTGTAAAATAAAGGGATTCTTTCAATTTATTTTAAATCCTGCACTGAATGCATTATAAAGTGCTTACAAGTCAATAGAAAATTCCAGCTTATAAATTCTGCAAGAAAAGAGAAAGCTAACTATCATGCCATCAGGAAGAACGATGTATCCCACAGTAGCTTTTTCCGGTTTTCTTTACATAAATAATCAATTACAAAACTGAATGTAGCTATTGCAGGGATTAGGCAAACAGCCTCTGGCTTTGCTGGTACAAGACCTACAAAGCTTTTGCATTTTTTTTTCTCTAATGACAATATGGAAAATAAAAACCAACCCAAACTATTTGATGCTATTTCCTAAATTGCAATGAACCCAGTCCGTCAGTGACAACAGAACATTTACATCCAGTTCCAATGTATGTCAGTATATAAAGCAGTTGCTGAACATTTAATGTGGCTATTACTCTTAATCACAGTTCTCCATGAAACAACATAAAAACTGATCTTTGACTGTGCAGAGGACAAATTACCTCCTGGTCTTGTTCCTTTTTGTAACTTGTCTGGGGTAAACAACCAAGATAAACTGTTCTACCAAGGACTTCAGCACTTCCATAACTCTTCAGTGGGCATAATCTAGATGTTACTGTTGTCCAAGTAAAAATTTGTCTTAAGTTTCAGGTCACTGCTTCTCATTATGTGGAATCACCAGGAATGCGAGCAGGCATGTAGCCTTCCAGCCCTTCATCTGCCAGTACCCAAGTTAAAAATCTGACCTTCAGGCTTTTCCAAAACTTTTTTTTTTCTTTTCGTCAGACTGCAGAATAAGTTTTCATTCAGCTATTATTTTTGAAAAACAGACATAGCTTAGCTGAACTTGGTTGAAACTGCTGAAAAATTTAGCCTAGGTTCTAGATTGTAACTTCTTGTGCTAACTAAGATTGAAATGAAGATGTTGCCCCATCCCAAGAAAATCTGGTTTTGATCTTCTTTTCCTTACTGTGGTTAAACATAATCCAAAACAAAGCCAGTCTTCCCAACAGTATTGGAAAACACCATCCAGAACGTCCCCTTCCATTCCCTCAGCAGGTGCAGTTCTTGCTTTGCAGTATTGCAGGAGTCTTCTCCTCACCACCAGGAAGCACATCAGCTGGACTTATCACTAGCCTTTGCTCCGAGCGGAGAGTGTAGGGAAAGGTTTCACGTGGCCTCTGTGTCCAAACAGCCACAAGTAACTATATTATGGGTTGCTTTTGTTTTCATGTATGGGATTGGTGGTGTATGTGTTGAGGCAGTAAGGACTTTGGTCCTCTAAAACACATTGAAATTAGGTGCCACAAATAGCCTATATGAAGATCCAAAATACTTTCCAAAATCTTGCATAAAAGACACTGGATGTGTTGGGAAGCAGGAGAGAGGCGGAGAAAGAGATCTGTTAAGTTTATTTTCACCAAGTAATTCTGAATGAATGTTTTGTAGGCTAAAAGCAAGACTGCAGTCATTTAGCTCCTTCCTTCCACTTACATTTTTTCCTTAAAGCTCAAATCTAACAGAAAAATAATGAAAACAGAATGAAAATGGGTATGTGTATAAATATAAACTTCTTAGGTAGAAAAAGTACTAGGGGTATTATTTCAAACTGAGACTGAAAACTGGATGCTGATGGTCTCCCTTTATATGTAGCCACTGATTAATGAAATGTAGTTTGGATGTCTTGATATGCTCTTAAAATAAATATGAGCCTTGATAAAGCATAACTAGGGTTGGTTTCTCAGCTGTGAAGAGTTAGGATTAGGCTGCTTTACAGGTAGTCACTGATGTTGTAAGACTATTTTTTTATTATTATTCCTTAGGTACTGCAGCATTCTTGCAGTATTAGCTCTCAGTACTATTTTTGTTTTAATCGTTGCATCAAAACGCATGTCTCTTTCATGTTGCCCAGGACTGAAAGCTTACCTGAATGAGAGAAGCCATTTATAAAGAAGAAGCAATAGGTTTTTATTAAGAACATCAGAATTATATTGCAGTATATCGGTTTGCGTTCTTCTGGTGACTCATTTATGTGAGATAAGGTAATTGGGTGCTTCCTACCCTTTCTATCATATTACAGATAAAACATCATGGTGGTTTGGTTTTCTACTTTTGCTATCCTTTGCTTCTCCTCTCAATTCAACTAACATTATTTTGGACTGCGAGGGTATGGATTACATGGTCGTAACTGGGTTTGCTGAATTTGAAAAAGCTCTCACGTGTAAACAATAGGATAGTGCAGTGGTTTTGATGTAAGGCAGCCTTTATCACTGTCTTTGTCTTCTTTTTAGTGTGTCTTCTTTTGAGTGTCTAACCTTCTGGAGGAGAGAATGCAGATTACCCTTAAGGGTATATTTGCTTTTTTCCACGTAAAGGCAATCACAACACAGTAGTATCATGCTGATTTGCAGTCAAGCTATAAAACTTTACTGTGGCAATGTTGACATGAAGAATCTGTAGCATGAAATGTGTATATCTTTGCTGCAGTAAATTGCTAATCCACTAGTTAGGCCAGGTTTTGTTTTTAATAGAGTTTCTCGGTGTTTCAGTGGTAATTCCTTTCAATGAATGCTGCCACTCACTCTGATGTGGTTTTCTTTATTACCCAGTAACCCTGGAACTCCTGCCTGTCCTCACTACATCTTGAGATTAGGACTTGGTTTGCTTCACAGCTGCTGGGTTTGGGTTTTTTGTGATGGGTGGGTTTTTGCAGGAGGAGGGGAGTAACCAAAAGGGGAATATGTTTGTTATCAGTCAGCAGTTTATGAAGGGGAAAAAAAATGTGTCAATTGTTTTCCGAGAACAAAAATGGACATGGAAAGTTGCTCCCTACTGCACCGCAGTCTTCATAACATTTCTCCTAAGTAAAGGTGTCTCAGCGCTTAGCTGTGGAAAAAATACTCTTTGGAATGGGTATCATCTATACTTCTTTGTGACTGGCACTACTTCCTTTCAGTCAATGCTTTCCATGAGCACAGGGCTTCACTATATGAAAGAAATCCCTTTATTTTGCTTTCTTCCCATTATTTTTGGGTGTCTGTCCTTGCCTTTCTCTCTGTGTGTCACAGTGATTTTCCTCCAGACAGTCATCCCTGTTATTTAAGCCTGGAAGCACAGAGAAACATTGCCATGCAAATAGAAATTCATGACTAACCAAAATTTGTAAATCCCCTTGGGTTTCTTTCAGTCAGTTCCCCTAAAATCTTGATAGTCACTCTACTACCCAGTAGTATCGCCTACTGGGATTCCTAAAGTAGGTGCTTTTCCACCATCATTCAGGATGCAAGCAAACAGCTATATGCAGTAAATATCCACAGGAGCCAAGGCCCAAAGATGATGTTCACACAGGCAGGGTGGGTGACGACCCTCAAAGAAAGGAGACTTGGCACCAGCCTTCACTCCACTAAGTAATTGAAAGGAGCATAAAAAATAAAGATACAACATTCTTTTCAGCAGACCAGACTGAGAACCTGTTTCTGATATCTTACAACTTTGTCTCACTCTCTCAAGAGGTGGAAAATGTATATTCAGATCCCTTCAGCCAACAGAGAGGTCTGAAGAACATTTCCTAAATCAGCAAGTAGTAGTTTAAACTCTTGGCTATCAACAAAAGAGAAGTGGAGAGAAAAGGCTAGTGTTTAATTGCTTCATTTTGTAAAACAAAACAGATAAACCAAAAAAACCCTAAGCTGGCACAGCTGTAGGAAAACAGTGGAGACTTGAAAAGTGAAGTGCAATTCCTCTCCATCACACTTTTTCCAGGTGTGTTGAGGCAGCTCTCCACCCAGGTGTCTGGCCCTTCCAAACCCCAGCCTTCACCATCTAATGCTCTTCATGTGCTTGCTTTTTCAGCCTGATTTTTGAATTGTGGCCTCCACTCAGCAGCATGTGCCTCAGGGGGAGGTAGGGCAGTTCTACCTAAATATTGATACACCTCCCTGCATGGACTTATTAGATAGCCAGCTCAGATCTGTAGGACTTCCAGGTACTCACTAACAGTCCAGTTCAATACATCATTATGTACCCAGCTCCTGTTGTCTTCTGCTAAAACATCCCACATGGTCTGCTTTTGAACGTTGGGTTGTTTGGGGTTTTCTGTATTATGTCCTTCTGCTTATCTCTCTGCTCTTCTGCCCATCGTTATTCCTCAGTCAATATGTATTCCCCCTTCCTTCCTCCCCAGTTCCCTTGAGGACAGTATTTTGAATCTCTGTAAACCTCTAAGTATTATCTTCTGGTATTTTCAGTACCACCAATTTAATAAATATAAATTTAATTATTTTTTTCCCTATCTCATCAAAAGGCATTACATAGATTCAAACTCAGCAGTCTGCTGGAATTTGCTGCCTGAAGTATTGCCAGCTTGCTTTGGTTTCTGTCTGAATTCCTGTACTGGAGAGTCTGCCTGTATCAGCAGCCCCTATTAATACCTTTCCACCATTTGACGTTAATGCCTCCCTCATCTTAGTTGCTATTGTATTCTTTCTATTTGTATACAAACATGACATATTACAATATGCTTTTTTATTTCTTTTAATTATTATCTAAGATTGCAGCTGCCCTTCTCCAGTAAGTTAAAGTTTTAAAATGCTGTGCTGTCTTTCCCCCCTTGTAACAACATTCAAGCTTCATGAGCAGTCAGTTCTTGCCCTTTCAGTATAAATACAGGGGAGCAAGGTTTGCTGCTTTGATGCTCGTAGTTTCCATGTAGTCACATTAACAAAGTGCTTGGTTCAGTTGCTTTGCATTTCCACAAGAGCATTCTGTGTTTAGCCAGAGCCAAAACTCAAGCTACGTTTTCCTGTTGGTTCGACCCACGCTTGCTGCACTTTATAAAGCTGCTTGTTTTGTCTGTGTGTAACTATGCTGAAATGAACTGCTTGGATGCAAAAGAGACAGATCAGCTGGCCTTGCTCTGGCAGTAAACTTAATCATAAGTTCATGAGCACTAATTTGTGCTGGTTTTAAATAAGTTTTGGCAGCTTTTTTTTGCTGCTTTTCCCCTCTTCCCCCCCCCCCCCCAGTTTTCTGCTACTTTGCCCATCTGGCACTGTAACATTTGTTGTTATGTTCCAGTTGGAAGCACTGTGGGTGGAATTGCAGACTCAAGTGTTGGCGGAATAGCCCTTAGGCCACCGTGAACATTTCTGTTTCCACTGTCAGCTCTACGTGTTCAGCAACCTCAGTCTGGGATTCTTGGGTGAGGGAATCATTGGCTCACTGTCAGTTTTACAGCACCTCCTTCTTCCCAAGGCTCCCTGGTTCTCTGAATTCAGCATTTCAGCAGCAACTTGATGTTCGTCTAACTGCACACCAGTGAAGAGTTGTTACTTTGAGACTTCTCTGCTACACTCTAACTTTTTTCGTTATAGGCAGGCTATTGCTAGTTTTTATAAATGCCAACCCCTTCTTCCCCACTGTAAATGGATTACTAGTCTCCATTACTCTTTCGAGAATCTGTCTAATGTTATTGAACGTGACATTACAAATGTTTTCTTTTACAACTTATCCAGTCTTAAAGCATCTTCTTTTAAAGAGGCTGATGGAAATATGTAATCTGAAGTCATCTAACTTGTTGCGCTATGACATACAAGATGAGCAAGAAAGGGCCTGATGGGTAGTGAATTCTCTGTGTGCGCATACGCTGCATCTGGAGCAGTTTACCCAGGGGGCACAGATAGATGTTAGCAAGTGTAAGATGAGTCTTTTTAAGTAAACTGTTTGCAGCGATCAAGGCCACTTTGGCAGCCCATCTGAGCTGCTTGCAATTTCAAAACTCCATTCACGACCCATATGGTACTGGGAGGTGTTGGGAGAATCTCACGGGCACACCACTCAATCCTCAGCCCGCTTATTAAAATGTTTTTTAAAATTGTTTTGCTGGGGTCAGGACTGGCATTGATGCTGCACAGGAATCTACAGCAAATACTTGCGCTGGCCACCTTTCCCTTGTGTATCGATCAAGTACTGGTTACAGCTAAAGATTTGGCCAATAACATCAAGTAATCTGCAGCCTGGTGGGGTTATGGAAACTATGATGAGAGTAGCTAAATGTCAACATTAGCTGAGGACTGGGCGTTATGCAGCAAATAAACTTCTAAAAAAAATCAACAATCCTGTTTTCAAGGAAATGTGATAAGAAGAAAACTCACAAACCCTACATTTTATGCTAAGAGAATTGTTTCTAATGAGAATGTTTTCCAGTATTTCCCTTGAGACATCAGCTGCTCCTTAAAAATAATGTTCCAACTTCAATTTGCTCAATTGGAGGAAGGTAGAAGGCCCAACAGCTCGTATCAATGAATATAAACTATAACTTTTATGCAATCTAGAAGGTACCATAGCACTTGTACTCCTTCTTAGTAATTGTACCTTATATTGTTTCTTTCCCAGATAACACATTTTCCCCCTCTGGCTTTCCTTCCCATTCCAAGCTTTCCATTCATCTGAAAAATACTAGTTTAGACAATCCAGGCACAATATCACTCTAAACTCATTATTTCAGAGACTTTAATTATCCCCTCTCATCCTTACATGAATAAACAGAAGAAAAAAAAGTCACAGCAAATTATCCATGGCCCGGATGCCTCAAGCATCATGTGAATCATCCCTCTCTTGATAGAGAAGAGTTTATATGCCCACAGAGGGAGCATGTCCCATGATCCTTAGGAAAAATCAGCAGATCTGTGGGAACTCCCAGGGAAGTTCATCCTGTTTTGCTCCACTCTGAGAGCCCTGCTCCTTTCTGTAGCACAACTCTGGCAACTACTCCTCAAAGGCAGAAGCAAGCATGCAGGCATTGCTGATGCTGTCAGCATTCATCCCTGGCACAGTCTGTATAGAAAATAAAGTTGTTTGCTGTATAAAATTGCTGTTCTCCCTGCTGCCCGCTCCTGTAAGCCAAAAAAACTTCATCTGAAGAGTGTTTGCATGGAATAGGAGCAGGTTAAGGGTGCAATATTGAATCTAGTGCTGCTCTAGCTCTGGTCTAAGGCTCTGGCTTGGCATTTCATCAGCTTTCCACCCCGCTGCGCTGCTGCAGGATGAGGGTGATTATGGCTCTTTAGCTTGGAACTAACGATCCACCCTGCAAGTCACCTCTGTCCTAACCACATTTTCAGAGCTATTTATAAGACTGCATTTCCAAACCTGATTTTCTTTAGTTCTTGGATCGATTTCTAAGCTCTTAAGGAATTTGTTCTGCTTCCTGGAATGGAGGAACTACTGTCTGCTGACACCTTTGCTCTAAATGTCAGTGATGTGTGCTTTGGCATAAATTTTCTTCTGATGGAGAAAAACGTGCTAATTAGCACCCAGTTATCCTGAACATTTTGAAGACAAAAATACAGCCATAGGCAATTCTAGCACCATATTTCTTTTTCGTTTCTACATTTAGTTGAGAACATCTTATTACAGTGTTTTGGTATATGAAACTATTCAGCTCTATCTATGACTAGTCTGTTCTGGCTCAGTTCTTTTCCTGTTGACCATGTTAGGCTTACTTGAGGCCTGTAAAGGGTATTTTCTGATCCCAACACACAGAGCTATGTGTTGGGGTTTTTTTTATTTTCTCTTTAAACCATTAGGCTCCCCACACACACAGGCTCAGGACTGTAATTGCATACCCAATCAATTCCAGTGTCATCTCTGTAGCATTTTTCAAATTTGTCAACTTCCTAGGTGCTTTCTTTTCATATTTTGATTAGATTACCAGAAGCCTTAAAAATATTTAACAAAGATTGGCACCATCCTTCTGTTTCTGCTCAGAATAAACCATTGTAGTAAAACCATCTCAAGCTGAGTATGTTGTTGACGCTTTTCTGCTGAAGATCCATACAATTAGAAATTTGTGTGCTGAACTCTCTCCTGCCTAGGTGGAAAATGATTACTGATCCCTGTAACAAATTTTTCATCCTATATCCACTGACAAGCAGTTGTTCTCAAGTTCCCCCTTTTCTTCAGATGTTGTCATTAGCCACAATTTTCTTCTTTTGAGTTGTAGTGGGGGTTTTTTCAGCTGTAAAGTTTGCTTTTGTAAAACCTCTACTAATGAAGTGCATCTTGTCTACAACATGATGATGATGAACTAGTCATTATTTTAAGAGGGTTCTAATTGTATGCATATGCCTCACGGTCCAAATGACTGCAGAAGTCTTTACCTGAGATTACATACCATTTCAGCTATCTTTTAAATAATGTGTTGGCATCTTACTGGAAACTTCAGGAAAATAAAATGTGTCAGCAGGTCCGCTAGTGCTTTAAAAGCTATTCAGCTAGCCTCCCTTGAGACGTTGTTGTAAAATCTACAATGCGCAATCAGTTATGAATTGTACATCTTTTTAGCATTCATGGGTAGACTGTTAACGAGGGAATAAATAGCAGAATTTTATTTAATCCCATACATTGCTTAATATTAATTATTAAGCAAAAGACACAGCCATTCTATCCCCTTCAGCAGAAGGGCATCCATAATGCTCTGAATGCAACACACTTTCTTTCAGACAGATGGGTAAGGTCCAGCCACAGATATCTGTGGCTGTAATGCGGATCAAAATCCCTGTTTACTTGAAAGTAATAAAACTGGAGGGAAAAAAACCTAATTATGTCCACCTTTTCTAACTTGAAGTTTCTTTGGTGTAACTGTTTACATGAATATGAATAGGCTGTCATGTATCATTGGAGAGAAATAAGTATTTTGGGGCGCAATTTATTTGACCAAAGGCACATATTTACTCTGGAATGAGACAACTGTCCAGAATACATAAAGAGAAATTATTTAGTTTCATTGGTGTCAGATGTAGACATTTCTACTCAGTCAAAAGAATCCTGCCCTTAATGTGTAAGCTATGCACTCAACAGCCAATTTATTATTGCTGGGCTGTAATATCAGTTCTGTCATCCTTACTAGTCTCACTTATTCAGTGAGACTATTTACATATTAAAGTATTACTCAGCATGAGTAATAGTGCCAGCACTGAGGTTATGTTGCAAGTAGAGAGGAGAGATGTTTCCATTAGCACTAAACTTTATCTCAGAAAAATCACTGGAGACTGGCATCTTCCAGAGGTTCTGCTTTCTTTTGATTATCCTCCCTTCTTCCAGTAATTGACTCCAAGCAGTTCAACTTCTGTTATTTGGTGGAAGAGAATCTCTCTTTATCAGGGGTTTATTCATGAAGTTGCAGAATGTCTGTCATTAGGTATCAGGTTGTCTGTATCAATCACAAGCAAATAGATTACTGGAGAGTGGAGGGAGTTGTTATAGGGATGGTGTTGTGGCATATGGGAGAGTGTATCTGAAGTTAATGCGTTGGTGGAGGGGCTCATACATGAGACACAGAAGAATGAAGAGAGGGGAGACCTAGGTAAGACCAGGATACTTCAAGAGATAAGCAGTGGATGCACAATCTAATGAGGATAAATACAGTTAAAATCTCTAATGGCCCATCCACTTACTTGAGCTGGACGTCCTGTTCTAATTTGAAATGTTTGTGATGAGTAAACTTATTTAATACTTTCCTCTGAAACTAGAAGAGAAGGAACAAGATTTCAGTTAGGTCACATTTGCTTTGTATTTGGATTAGGATGACAATTTTACTCCTGGATGAAAAAAAAAGATGAAATTGTACCACATGTTATGCCCCCTTTGGGACCTCTGCCACTGACAGTTGTGCACTGTCAAGGAAGACGAGACCCAACCACTTAGATCTTCCCTACTGAACAACCAGCATTTTATTGAGCCTAACTCAAATCCCCAGACAGACAAACAGAAGCAGCTAATAAGGACATGAAAAAGAAACCACAGAAACCTAGCTTCTGGGCTTTGTCCCATGGCCATGAGTTATCCCAGGTCAGATTTTGCTCCAACACGATCATGATGATAGAAAGTCAATAGAAGCAAATCATTTAAAGTGAAGATACATGTAGACCCTGAGCACTCACATAGACTTGAATTCTAAGTTAAAAACATTTTTCTTCAAAATATGGAATGTTTATCAAGATAGGAATATATATGTGTCACTATATAAATCATACAGTTCTTTATGGGCATATGAATAATCATAAAATCTATTATGTGCACAGGCACAGATCGCTAAAGGACTGGTTTATATTAACTGCATTTACTTTAACAGAATTCTTTGCTTCTAATCCCCTTAATAATAATGTATTACTAAACTGTTTAGCCTCCCAGCTTACTCTAGTTACTCAAATTATATTTAAACAGCATTTTATCTCATTTCCATATCTTAACAGTCTACCACTGGTGATACTTTCTTACTATATATTAGCTATACATAAAACATTATTTTCCTGTTAAAACAATTGTGCATTCAGCCTGGAGCCTCAGCAAATGTAATGGGGTAGATGAGCCTTTCTCAAGTATAAACTAATGCTGAAGGTGTCCATATCTGCCTGTTTTCCACCTTCAAAACCCTGTATGCTGTTGCTGTTGAAATCAGTATTCAAAAAGAAATAGGCTTCTGCTGGCTTTTTGCTAGCATTTCTGCTGTTCACATGATAGCCCTTAATTCATACATTGTGCAGCCAAAAGGAACCCTTGCAACCCTATCTAGCCTTAAGCATAAACCTACCCAGATTTAATTTCTATTTGAACTTGAGTCTTTTGAGGGAGAAAGAATCTTAACCCACTATAACAGAGAGTTCACAGCACTGAGAAGCTATTCCAGCTGTTTCAGTCTTATTATAAAGTACATGCATATTTCTAAATTAGAATTTTTCTAGTTTCTTCTCATAGCCGTTGGATATTACACCCTTGTCTGCTGGCTTGAAGAGTCGACTACCAAAATTATGCTCCCTTCAGAGGTACTGAAGGGATCATGATCAAGTCACCCCAGTAACTTAGCTGTCCCAAACTCCTGTGTTTCCACAGTAAGGCATATTTTGACTGTAGCAGAATGCGATTACTCTTCTGTACATGAATTTCACTGCAGATTCATAAAGCATGGTTTGCTCATAGTGATAATATTTAAGTTCAGTGTTCATTTGTCATTCTTCTTCTGTAGCCCCATCCTTTTCTCAGGAGGGAAAGGAGAAGCCCATTCCTTTGACAGTTTGTATTTAGGCTCTCCTGATTTATACCACAGATGACCTGTGGCTAGCTGGTGCTTTGTATAGCTCTTACCAGCTCACTAGAGGGAAGACTTGCCTTGACCTACATCGCAGTTCAGCTGCCTAAAGCCAAGAGAGGAACCTACCCAAATTTTGGTGACAGTACCATACAGGTTGTTGAAAAGGATGAGCTTGAGATGCTTCAAATGGTGCTTTGTACTAGGCCTAAACAGAAAAATAACTGAGCTCAGTGAGGGTGCTGCTAATGAACACCACCATGGAAGAACTGCTAGTTCATTCTCTGAATGGGAACACGGCTCTTGTAACAGATTGAGTTCTAACCGCTATTCTTTTAAGCAGGCAAAATTTCCATTGAAAGTATAACTACTAAGATATCACTTCACAGCAGCAATGTCCACAAGAGCTTTGTTTGTGCAAGGAATACCTGATTAGGTACCAAATCAGTTATGTTACTTTGCCACCAGAAGCCATACAAAATAAGAATGGGAATTCAATAGACCGTGGCAAAACCAATTCATAATTTACACCAGTACAATGGCGTGCACCTTGCTCTGGCTGCACGTAGCACTAAGGTAAGAGAACCAGCATTTAAGGGGTAAAGTCCCTTCCTGCCATGAAATAACTGTCAGTAGCAGCTGCTGGGGAGGTCAGAGGGTGGGAGAAGCACAGTGCAGCTCCTGCCCAAGGAGCAATGTGAAGAGCTGCCAGGCAGCTGAAGAGCAGCCAGCCACTGAGCCCTGTGCCCACCACTCGTGCATTCGGCAGCACACACGGCTCCTGGGAAAGCCACCAGACAGCCCCATTGCTAAGAAATGTTTGCAGCAAATAAAAGGTGTTAACGTAAAGACATTTCCAGGATGGTTAATGAGCTATGGAACAAAGTTAGGTGGGAATTTACCCCTCCTTCATGATGTTAAGGGGATAATGCAATAAATGTTTTGTACCTTTTTCCATCAAGAACTTCACAGTCATACATGGGGGAAATTAGGACTTTGTTTAAATACAAGCTGTTTGTTGCTAAAGGTTTTTCTTTCTTTTTTCATCGACTCTTAAATGTGTGTGTAGGGTTAAAATCTGTATAAAACATACTGAACTACTGTTCTTAGCTCTACTTCTTGTGTTGATTACTTAGATCCCTATGTGAAGATCCATCTGATGCAGAACGGTAAGAGGCTGAAGAAGAAAAAGACTACAATTAAAAAGAACACTCTGAATCCCTACTACAATGAGTCTTTCAGCTTTGAAGTACCATTTGAGCAAATTCAGGTAATGTCAAACAGTGTTTTGTCTTCCCTTTGCATTACATTTCTCAGCCCTTATAAATATTTAACAGGAATCTTGTTAATTATCACGTGTGCATGCCTTCATTAGCACCTAGGTGCCAGCCCTGTGCTACATTAGATGAGTGTGACTGCTTCAAGAGGGAAATGATAAAATGCACAGTACTTACGAAGCTTTGATTCATCAGTGAGAAATGGGTAACTGACATTTTCTGTTAACAAAAATGGATTCTGGAAAAAAAAAATAAAATACCCTCAGGGTGATAGTGAAGGAGTGTGCCAGCAAAAAAGTATAGGGATAAAAGAAAAGGCATATATAGCAATTTTCCCCAAATTAGTTGAAATAATAAATGGGCATCATCAGTTAAATGTGTTCCCTATGCATTTATTGGTCCTGTTTGTTGAAAGCACTGCAGCATCCCTCTGAAGTAAAACACATAATTTAATCACAACTTGTTTTCAAGTTGTATTCACCGCACCACGAAAACTTTTTCAATGATTCCTACATCCCTTTGAAAAAGACATTTGAGATTCTCAGGGGTCAGTGCTGCAGTACCTCTTTCTAGGCACTGCAGGGGATCTTCCAGCAGCTCTCCAGGTGCTGCTGCCGTCCCCTAAAATGACGGGGCCTCAGAGGTCAGCACAGTGTGCTGGAAGTCACCTACATTGGCAGTGGGAAATACCAGGACAAGGCATTGTGTCTTTTTTTCAGGGACTCTGTTACCTGCCTTTGGGCTGAGCTACTGGAGGCAAATAATCTCTTATTCATGAGAGTGAGATTTAACAACTTCTGATTTTAACTAGCCTTTTCTCACAAGAGAGAAGCTCTTTTTTTCCATCTCAGGAGGCATGTGGGAAACCTGCATCCAATTCAGTCTCCTCCCTAAGTGAATTTAAACCTATCTCTTTAATGTTGTAAGCAAGTACTCTTGTCACCTGTGCCTATAGCTTATGATGAGAGTGCAGCATTAATTTCTGCATAAATAATAAGTATATGGCTGGCCACAGAGCATAAGATCACCTGTTAGTTGGGTGGTTCTCTTGGAAAGGGAGAGACTTTGGTCTCTGGTGTGATCTAGGTAGTGTAAACCACATAAAGATCAATTGGTACAGGCCTTCTCTATTTTTTTAAAGCCTTAACCATTAGTGTGAAACTATTTCATTATTTTGCACGCTTGTTAGAGCATTCATTGGCAGGGGAGATGTATCCATGTAAATACTCTCAGAAGAGAAAAGAACTGTATGCTGGCTTCCCACCTGCCCACAGAGCCCTGTGACCATGGAGGTATTAAGCAAGGCAGGAGCTTTTCTGGGTGGAGCTGAATGTGGAAAGCGTACCTTCAGGGTATCATCCCAGTTTGAACGACCATAATTAAAGTAGTTTGGGATTACATCCTTTTGTGGCCTGTGAGAGGTCTACGTATGAGTTAGGTGCCATGCTACTCGTAGTTTGAAAGTTTAAATGGCCTGAGCCAAACTGGGAGCCCTCTCTTGATTAGATGAAAGCATGGTACAGGTTTTGAGACTCTGTATCTTGGACTTTGATAGCAACTGGCCCAGGAGCCAAGGCCTACATTTCAACTAAAGCTGCCTGCTTGGTTTTTATAGACTTGGTACTGACAAAGGTAATAAAAATAGACAAGGTGAGGCAGTAAGAATAGTGACTGGGATGCATCATCAGCCTGTTTAGAGTTTCTTCATAGCCCACATGCAGCGTGTACTGTGGGGTTTGTGGGCTCTAGGAATCAAAAAATGGGAAATCCAGTGGGGTCTAATTCCCATTTATTTTAATAAAAGCTGGTCTGTGTGCTTGTGAAAGATCTCATAACAAGCATCAAAGACACAGAGGCAAAAATGATTAATCAAGTTGAGCCTCTCTAGCAATTTAGTCCACAAATGTCTTGATTTCCAAATAGGGACAGGACTGGGGAACTGGAATGGGCACCTCCAAGTTATCAGATCAGAGTTTTGGCATGGTTAAGTGCATTCTGTGGGTACTTGGCCATTTTGCTTTATAATTCCATGTCAGTTTTGTAAGGTGGAGATAGGACCTGCAAGAAGTATTGTGGTTTAGCTGTTTAAATTTTTGCTTGCCTTTTTTTTTTTTTTTTTTCATGTTTATTATAATAACTTTATAGGTATTTACTTCAGTATATAGCTTCAATGTAAAATCTGTAATTATGGACTTTGGTCATGTGCCAGTGTATTTTGGAGTTAGTTATAAAAGACTATATTTAGAAGTTATTTCATTATGGTTACTGAAGTGATTGCATCATTAGAAAAACACATTTTAAATGTTATTTAGACTTAGTATGGTAAAAATCACTGTGGCTTTTGGGTAACTCATGTAAAAGTCATTAAGTAAACTTTCACAGTCAAATAAAAAATAATGGTTATACAAGTTTCTTGATTGTTGGAGAGCGAAGACAAGGAGCTCATGGAGGGAAAGCAGCTCAGTAGCAGTGAATCTATGCTATTTAATATGGGCCAAACAGTAACACTTTCAACAATTTAATAGTGACTGTGGATTGTAGCTCTTAAGGAAGAAAAGTGATGTCTTTTAGGGTAATGGGAGAACACCACTGGGAAGTCAAATGCTGTTACTACAGGCAGATCAAGCATGTGTTTTGTCATGTGCAAGACACACTGCCTTTGTAGGTAGCAATGTCTCCAGGCCCTTTCAGTCCAAAGAATGCTTAATCACACCAAGCAAACTGTTAATCCAAGTGTTTATTAGCAGAGGTGGTGCTTTCTACAAGCACCTCTTGGGTTTTGCAGTGCATCTGTTCCTTTAATACATGGTACAAAGGCAAAGAGATGCTCACATTTCTCTGCAGGTTTAAGCCAGAGACCACGAGGTGAAAATCATCTCAGAGTTAATCATCTGAGATAGCTGTTCTGACATCTTTATAGAGCAAGGAAAAGGGTCTTTTGTTTACAGTGTTCATTGTTGTCTTAGGATTAATGCCCCCCCCCCCCCCCCCCCCCCAAAGAAAAGAAAAACCCAATAGTAACTAGCCCGCAAGCTTCTAGGTACAGCAGGAAACTTTTTTTTGTACTGTAAAGTAATAGTCTTGTGCTTACTTTTTATATCTGTGAGTGTAATACACATCTAAAACATAAATGTTCATTTGGGGAGGTACCATCAACATTAGAAGTGAGTGCATTGCAAACAGCAACACTGAAACATCATTTTGGCATCTAGAAATACTTGCTTCAGGATATTGCCTTTTATCGTGAGTGCTCTAGGGAGAGTCTTGAGTTTGATGTACACTTTTGTCATCAGCAACTATATAAATACTTTAGTGCCAGTTGGAATCATCTCTCTCTGGCTCAGTGAATTGTACAATCTTGTAAGGGAATGGACTCTGTAAAATAGACCTCATGAGCCTGGTCTTGCAGATATACTTAAAAGAGTCAGTTACTTTTAAAAGATAATTCTATTGCAAGCACTGAAATTAATCATTCTAGTAAGGAACCCAGATTCTACATATATTTAAAGCCTTAAATTTAAAAACCTGATGCTTGAGAATACAAGATTTTTCTGGGAAAAAAAGTGCTTCAGGGCATTTCTTCCTCCAGTTCAGGAAACTCACGCTGTAAAAAGGAGCTGTGTGTATTTAGCATGGGATAGAAAGGAATCAGAAAAAGAATTGTAGGTTCATCTTCAAAAATAAAGCTCCCTAAGGAGAAGCGTTTACAATTTAGTAAAATCAGCCCAAGGCTGTTAATGTCTTAGGCACTGTTGGGGAACAACACCACTCCACTGAAGGGAATAGCTGTTTGTGCTTTCAACAAATATTGATGACCTGAAGGAGAGGAATGTGTGCATGTGCAGGCAAGTGCATACACAAATGCCTGCCTTGAACATCACCTCCCAGTGTGCTCCAGTCTAAGTGAATGGAAAATTACCTATGAGCCGTGACAGATGGGCTCGCGCAGATTTTGTGGGATAGTTTTACCCAGTTTGCCAGCGATCACTGTTCCTACAGCAGAAGTGGCACTCCAGCATCAGCTCAGTTGTAGGTGTGTCAGAGCCCTGAGACAGTGGGGTTTATACTTCTTTCCAACTACCCTGAGCATGCAGCCTGTTTTCTAGACTCCTTTATAAATATATTGAATATACACAATATACATACATACTTACATGTGTGCACATGCACATAAACACACAGATGAGTACGTGTGTGTGTACTTATATGGTAACAATAAGAGCTATCTTCTAAACTTATCTGAAAATAACTGATTAGCATGCTGGATGTATGGCTAAGAGTTGTTTAGAAGCAGAAAAAGCAATTAACAGAGAACAACATTGCAAACGTTAACTTGGGGAAGTGCTTTTTCTGAATTTTAGCTGCTAACTTATTTATTTAAACAATAGCAGTGTGTTAAATTGCACTACTTTTGAATTAACTTACCTTAAGTTCTCCATTTTAGCCCTACAGAATTCTAGCAGTCTAAGTTTTCAATAACAATTTTTAAAAAATCCATAAATTGTGAATCTGTTAAAGGAAAAAAACCCAACCTTGATTCCCATATGAAGCTCTTCAATGCAAGGGGGCAACTTTGCAGTTAACAGGGAGGCTGTGAACTTAATTTTACTTGGAAGGCTCTCAAGAAGCAAAGACACAAGTTTGAATTTGCTTCTCGCTGGGGGAACCTGCACTGGCTGTCACACACTTACCCCCTTTGTGGAGTCTCCATTGCTATTGTCTGTCCCAAGATTCATCTCTGCCCACCTTCCCCTTACAATCATGCTCACTGGTCTTTCTCTATCTCATTGCAGAAAGTGCAAATTGTTGTGACTGTTTTGGACTATGACAAGATTGGCAAGAACGATGCCATCGGGAAAGTCTTTGTGGGCTACAATAGCACCGGAGCGGAGCTGCGGCATTGGTCAGACATGTTGGCCAACCCCCGGCGGCCCATTGCACAGTGGCACACCTTACAGCCCGAGGAGGAGGTAGATGCCATGCTGGCAGTCAAGAAGTAAATTAAATTAAATTAAATTATGAAGAAGAAGAAGAAGCCTTTCTGCGTTTGCCCGCATAGTGCTCTTTAGCCAGTATCTGTAAATACCTCAGTAATATGGGTCCTTTCATTTCCAGCCATGTGTTCCTGACACAGATCAGTTGTACTTCTAAATTCCCATTTTAATTTGCACAAATTTAAATGTAGAGAGCCCTCTAAAGGCGCTTAATTTCACCACTGCCCCCCCAGATCTACTCTTCTTTTAAGCAATATGATGTGTAGATAGAGCATGACAGAAATTATTTATTGTATCACACAGTTGTATATATACACCAGTATGCTGAGAATTTATTTCTAGTTTGTGTATTTGTATGTTGTAAACGTTTCCTAATCTGTGTATATCTAGATGTTTTTAATAAGATGTTCTATTTTAAATTATGTAAATTGACTGAGATATAGGAGAGCTGATAATATATTATAGGGTAACTATTGTATCGTCTGCATTCCAGAAAAAAAATTCCAACTTGTAAGGCACTAGTAGTGTTACACTGACATCTTAAAGGACAACTTAAATCTGAGCTTTCAACTGGACCATCCTAATAACACGCTACACGTCCACAGTGAATCTTGGAGGGGCAAATTCAATTGGGTAGATTTCTTTCACAGGCAACTTAGCATGATCTGAGCAGCTCCATGGCTGACCTCAAGGAGATGTAGCCAGAAGCCAGGATACAATTTTTTGTATATATTCCAAAGCAAAACACATAACAGACTGAAATGGCTTTAGATTGAAAGTTGAGGAAGCAGTTTCATAGGAGGCAATGATTTCATCTAACGTACAAAGTAACACCATTGCAGAGGTTGTGCAGGGACCGGGGCGGGGTGGGGGGGGGGGGGGGTGGGGGGGAAGGGAGGAGGGAGATGCAGAGCTGTAGCGAAATGCTGCCATGAAAACAAGGGTAGCTCTCCATTATCACCTTTATACAAAATTTGCATACTGTGAATTCCATCCACAATTCCACATTATAATGAGTTTGCACATTAGACTTTGTAACAAAATATTTTATTATACTGACTCAGATTAGAAGGAATGCAGAATATTTTTTAGACACAGCCGTGTGAGTTTATTATACAATAATAGTTTCATGGTGAACAGACAGTATTGTAATCCCATCAGAAGATGACAAAATTTAGCCATAGTTCTAAATGCACTTCAAAGTAAGCCAAAAGAGAACAGCTAGTGACCTTTTATATACTATTTATACTTAAGTTTTAATTTGTCCTTTAAAAAAAAAAAGTGAAAACAAAGAACAAGTTCTAGAAAACTGAAGCAACCTCTTCTGTATACTAGATGCTCGTTTCAGGAGGAGTTTTTAAATGTTTTCAATGTTATTATGTAGTAAATGGCACTATTATGAAGCTATTAGTCATTCCATAAGAGTCTTGAAAGACTGCTCTGTGTATCACTGTGACTGCCGTGTGTGCTTAGAAATGTAGTTTTCTCAGTGGATAGCAATCAATTTATTCCGTAGTGATATTGTAATAATACTGCCATTCCCTTCTACTGCACTGCCGAAGGAACGCATAGCACAAGCAGTTCTAGTTATTACGGACCAATTTAGAACTGGAGAGCTATGCAGGGGACAAGGATGCTATATTAAATGGGTTGACCACGCAGCATTTTGTCAAGCCCTGTGCAATACTCTACATTTCCAATCGCCCTCGCCCCCCACCGCTTTACTGTAGATAGTTGTCTTACAGCCAGCCAGCCTGTCATCTCAGCTTGTACCATCTCATCAAGTCATTTAGGGCATCACTTCTATCTCATGTACTGTCCTTTGAGGCCCCTCGCTTATCTTTCCAATCTGTGAATATATTTATAATGCTTTGAAGAGATCATTATTTTCAGCAATGCAAACTACCCCAGAAATGTGGAAATGCTATAACTTTTGGAGGGAGGCATGAGAAGTAACCATTAAAGTTCTTATCAATTGTATCTAACGGAAGTTATTGAAGACAAAGAGCAAAGATGAATGTAATCAGAGAACTGTGTACTGAAAACTACATTCCACAGCCTCCCTCAAGGCTTTGCTTCTGGGAGAGGTGTGACAGCCTGAGAGGTCAGTGCCGTGACGGCCAAGCACCAGTGTTTTCAGTACATTTGACAGAACAGAAGGAGCAAAGAAGTGGGAGGAGAACAAGTCTGGATGTCTCCCCACCTCCAAAAGTCAGAATAGCAAGACCCATTTCCTTTCTTTTTTTACATGAAACACAGAAAAAACACAAGCGAGACATTTTCTGATAGAAACAGGCGCATACATGTAAAGCATCAAGCTGGAATAATTTAAAATCTTAACCTTAAGGACCAAACCCCACCAAAGAGAAGTAGACAGGTAGCTTTCCAGCACAAGAGCTTCATGGTCTCCAACTTTTGGTTGTTCATTCAGGATAGCTGCAGGTTCAAACTGCCGGGACTGACTCATTGTGTTAAGGTATTCTTAATGCTTTCTCTTCCTACACTGCCAGACTGAATGTCACCATAGAACTGGTTTTTGAGATACGATGATTCACAGAGACTGAACCTGCCGTGTGACCAAGATGACATTTTCATCCTCAAAAGAAGCCACATGTACCTTTCTGACAAAGCTGTGTGAGCTATTAGAATCTGATGCTGTAGAAAGATCCTAGTTGCCTTTGTGTATATTTACTGCCTGCTTGAGTGTTTCTCTGTGTGGGTTTTCTCTGTATCTTGTAGAAATGTTTGGGGTGTTTTATCCTGCCATATCGCTCGTGGCCCGCGAGCTGACAACTTTAGCCGTATTTTACCTTCATTTTTGATGAGGTGGTTTATATTTTGTTTCACTTTGTGTAGTGACTTCCCACAGTAGAGTTTTCCAATTGTCGTTAAAAATAACATACATATTACACAGATATTCAATAAAAATGTTTTATTTCCTGTTGATGTTCTAGCATTTTTCTTTTGATACAAAATTTTGAAAAGATGTTTCACTTTAGCACAATCATAAACTTTGAAGTGTTGCAAGTGTAATAGCACAGCACTTTTCAAGGGGCTGTGACAAGCTGCTTTCATCAGCGTGGTTTGCTGCAAGACAGTCACAGCTAGTAGTGCTCCAGTAGATGCATTCTCCACCTCTGCTGCAGATGAAGAACTATCACCTCAGTTTCCCAAAAGCTTGATTATTTACCTCCAAAAACATCACTCTCTATCAAAACATGGACTAGCTACTATACCACAACAAAACCTCCAAGTAATTACCTATGCATCAGCACTTTTCAAGCCAATTGTGTTAAGAGCCATGGCTGAAGTTTTCTTTTGGAGAGAGATGGTATATTTTAACCTACATTCAAGAGCTACTTCTGAACTGGCCACAAAAATCAGGCCTCAAGTAGGCTAAAGATCATTAAATAAGAGGTTAAACTGTAGGGGGGGAGGTGTAGTGAGAAGGTGTGGGAGGAAGTGAACCCACAAACTAATTATGATAGGAAAACACTGTGCTGTGAAGCAGTTCAAGTTCCTGAGCCTACAAAAAGAAACAGCTCAGAAAAAAAAAAAAAAAACAATAAACAAACCACACACCAAAAACCCAACCCAAACAAATAATAATAATATAAAAAACCCAACCAAAACCCCCAAACCTGTAGCTACATTTGTTTTATGTAACCATTTTCCACATCACTGTTGCCCCTACCCTGTTTTTCCCCAGTCTCAAGAGAAATACGCCCATTCCTTTCAGGAACCATACTGTGGTAATTACTGATATGCACCAGTTTAACCACAGCTGTTGTTACACCAGGCCATATTACAACTTAGAGCTCATTATAAGTATTTTCATGGTTGACTCTTTTCCCTATTCCCACTGCTCAGAAAGTGCACTCTTTCCTGCCAGCCATTTTTTTTTCATCGTCTAGTGTCAACGAGCACCAAATGGACTGATGCCACTCTCAGCAAGCAAGAGCAGGCTGACGTCTCCTGGTGGGCCTTGTGATTCAGAGAACAGTTACTCATCCAAAACTGTGAATGACTGGAATCTTGTATCTGTGGCTTTACAGCTCTGCTGTGAGGTGATGCCTGCTTGGTCTGCAGGAGCTGAGGTAACACTCCTGTGGTGCAGTATTGTTCCCCATAGTCACAGGCAGGTACCATATTATGGAGATATGAGATGCTGCTGCTCCCTTCTTCACCACCTAAGCTGTTGCACGATCAGACTAAGCACGTGCTTCCCTAAGAGAAGCATTTTGCTCAAGAGCAGACCCAAATCTATCAAAGTCAATAAATAAAAATACTTTGATCCAGGTCCTATATGCACCGGCCATTTTTGCAGATCTTGAGAATACCAAAACGGCATCCTTGTCGATCAAAACCAGTTCTTCCAACAGGGCTTATCAGTTAAAGCCAGTCATTACAACTAATGTAAGGAAAAATGTTTCATATAATAGCTGTTACACTAATTGGGAAAAGCAGCAAAAATTGCCTATTTTATTCAGCTCATTTAACCCCTAATCAACTGTCAAAGAAAAACATTCTTCCCAACTGACAGACTGTTACCAAAGCAAAGGATCTATGTCTCTCGATCACTTTTCACATCATGAGTCAATGAAAGTTAATTGCCTGTTAGTTATGCAAAGCAAAAATTAGAACGTTATATTTTCTGATTACTCTAACAGTCAATTCCCTTATTTATTTATGCATTAGCATTTTCACTTCAGGCTGCCAGTTCAGTTTCTTATACACATACTGACCTTTTCAGACCATACATCTACTAAATTCATGCCCAGCCCCTACTTTCAGTGTCAGTTCAGACACTGTTGTTCATCCAAGCATTAAAGAAAGTATGGAAACGGATTTCTCTATACATACCACAAGAACTTTTACCCAGTCTTAGCTACATTTACCTTATATGCAGTAAATATTTTTATATTCAGTATAGAGAATACTTGTTAATATTGTACCAAAAACGTAGATCCAAAAGTATGTGACAAACTAGTACAGAGAAGACTTTTAACTCTATATGGTACTTTGTGACTGACACCTGCAGCAATATTTTCAGACACAAGAGCCACACAAAGAGATTTATGTCAAGAATATTCTGCATTCAACTTAAAAAAGAAAGTTCTACAAACTAGGGAATGACCTAGACATCCTTAATGGAGCTTATAAAGAGGCCGAGTAGGTTGGGGAAGCAAAGACAGTTATTTGAGGCTTTTGGGGTGAATGAAGGTGGAGGGGGTGTGTGGTATAGTCTTTTTGTTCTATGCATGCACTGTGCAGTAACATACCAAGATTTTTGAAGAGCCATTTAGACCAAAAAAACCCAAAACAAAACAAAAGATTTTCATCTTCCGACAGAACCAGTCTCATCAGTTTGACAGCTCACTTTTAATTTCAGTCAACCATTTCATATATTTGTGCACTCTCTTATTACTTACAATAAGGAAAGCACACAGCAGGCGATGCGCTGATGTTATTTATCAGTGTAACAAACAGAGCTGACTTCAGTTTTTCTCAGTCAAAAGACCAATGCACAAAAGTGGCAAAATATTCTCTTCTCCACTAATCAAAGTTACCCACAAACCTGCACAAACCTCCCTAATTTTGCTCGCATTCTCCCAGAGCCCGGGGACAGTTCTCTCCCTGTATTTATTGTATTCACATAGGTGTACCTTAGCTTAGAAGATTTCGTGACTCTTCCCTAAGAAGCAGCAGCACCCACTGGCACCAAGAGGTGTTCCAAAACCCTGACATGGATCTGTCACTGAAGAGTTCCAGATCGGGCTAATCTGTCTTCTCCCTTAGACCATTCATCACAAGGAGGGAAGATCTCTGGCTGTAAATCCTGATTGAAAGCCTGACAGGCTGGAACCTGAAACACAATGCTGAAGTCAATTATTTTCACTTAGAAACATTATTATCCACTCATTTTGGTGAAAGACAGACTCTGAGGCTCAGTAACTTGCATCCCACTCAAGATGCTTTTTTTCCTCCATGCAACTGGCAATATTATTAAACAAAATTTTTTTGGACATAGCTTCTGTGACATTCACATAGTCAGAACAGCATTCATATCTTTCAAATACGAAGTTGCCTCTATTGTTTAACTCAGTTCAGAATTTCTAAGACAGCTCTTCAAAGTTAATAATAAGTGGCTAAATTGTTAATTTGTTTTAACTCCTTGCTTCATCAAACTTCTTATAGTTTCACTTACTTCTCTCCAACTATACACCATGACCTGACACTGATTGATACACACAAGCTCTGATGGAAAGCTATCAAGGAAATTAGGTAATTAATTTTAAAGTAATTAATGAGATGAAAAAATTTACCTATGCCACAAAATTGTTTCAGCTGGAACAGACCTAAATTATGAGGCCATCTGTAATCTCATATATTAAGAATCAAGTACCAAGACAGGCACTTCAACTCAAATGTTATTGATCACCCAAATATTCTGGAGAGATTTGTGAACAGTCGGTAAAGATGATCTCAAATGAGAAGAGAAGGTAGGAGAACTGGTCAAGCCATTAAGGAAAATGAAGGCAAAACCTCTTTTTTTGTACAGGAATTGCTGACAGAAAAATAGAATTGCTTTCTCAGTAGTCTCTGAGAATGCAATGAAAGCTTGCAATGAACTGGGGGTACACAAAGGATGTTCAAATTACTACCCTCACATACATATTTAGAATCCATATGTGTTATGTTGAATATGTTTAGTTGTAGACATACTTCACACACCCACAGAGCATGTCTATGTGCCCCAGCGCAGCGCTGTGTACAGATGCCAGGATGCTTCCTGACTTCAGTAAGGGCATTTCTCCATTACAGTGACTACTGTGACAGTAGTCTCAGTGAATACTGAGACATAGCACCCTCCATGCAAATATCCCAGCGTGCTTTTCAAAGATCAGACTACGCCTTGAAAAATACCTATTGGAAAACTGGAAAATACTACCCCATTAAAAGCTGTCATATGATCTGTTACAAAGTAAAAAGCTCTCCATGGCAGCTGAATCAGGTAAGTCTTTGCAGCTCAAGACACAGAGTATAAAAAGGAATTGAGAGTGTCCTTGGCAGAAAGAAGTTGTGAAAAGTAAATCTAAAAAGAGCCAATCTTGAGGGAAATAGAATACATTCATGGAGATTATATAAATGAACCGAAAAATAAACGTGGGACAAATTAATAAATAGGCATCCTAGCGACAGACTTCTACTATACTACAGAAAAACTAACCAGCTACAGATTTGTACCAGAGCAAAGATGAGTCTTACCTAGGCCACATACTGCCTTGTGTTCGAGCCTTCCAAGACTCCAGAATAAAAACCTGAGAAGATTCAGGTTATCATTGTTGCTTTGCTGCATGCTTCCAAAAAGAACCTTTTTCGCCACACAAAGAATTGCATCTCCCACTCCAGCCCAGTCGTGAAAAGAATTGGTTAATGCCATCACTGCTTGGATTTAACACAAACAAATAGCTGCCTGAAAGGTTCGAGCACCATGACCATAATTAAATCTGCAGTAATTAGTAATGCAACAACAGCAAGCAAGAAAAGCAAGCAAGCTTCACCAGCTGACATTTTTTGAAGTACAGATACAGAGGAATAAATCAGCAAAAATGCAGGAAGAAAAAGAAATCACTTGCAGATCAGGGGACCAAATCTTTGTCACTTGCCATACTGCCCCAGTCCACATAGTCTTATTTGGTTTTGTCTTTCCCCATGTCACTGTTACATCAACAGAGCCACAAGATTTCTGACTAAACTTTTGATCCTACATTTCCCACTCACTGTTTATGTTGTATTTACTGTGTTCCCTAATCCAGCTGAGCACAACCTGTTCTGCTTGATTCTTTTCATGCTTCCTTTGCTCCACTTCTTGCTTAGCCAACTTTCCTTTCTAAAGTTTATTCAAACACTCTGCAACAACTGGTGCCTAACAATCTCTTAGGAACATGGGTTCAGGGAAAATCACAGAGTTACAAATCCTTTGCAGCCAGGTGATACTTGTATCAGAATATACATTAGGAAGGTGCTACAGTGTTTAATCGCTTCCCACCGTATAATACCTTTCTGCACATGTGCCCTGTAAAGTATATTCATGGTCTTACTCTAAACCTTCCTAGCAATGATGAATCATACCAGCACTACAAAGAAGTGTAGTAGCACTTTTGATGGAGAAGAAATGTGACGGACTGGGTAACACTGAAGGTCCCACGTGCACCAGAAATTCTAAATCAGTTCCCACAACTTTCATCATCTCAAGTGCCTTCATCAAATCTCCTGTAACCCCTTCCCTAAGAGAGAGCGAACAATCTCTGCCTAGCACCACAACGCAAGTCCGTTTCATTATAGCCAAGGCAGTTGAACAATCAATATAAACAGCACGTTAGCCTCAGCCAGTCTCCTCCCAGCCTTGTTTGAAGTTGGCAGCGTAAATACTTCTCTGATCACACACCAAGAGGACTCTCTCCACTCCTGAGCTGACTTAGGCCAGTTTGACTCATATTCTCTCTTTAAGGTATCTCATGGGGAGCAAACTCTTGGTTACACCACTGTCCCATACCCACTCCCAGTTATCTTAAAAAGCATAATTCACATAGTACATAGTACACAGCAAACATTACACAGAATCTCAATACAGGTGAAATAAAAGTAAATTTCACTGGAATATAGAATTTAAAACACATTGAAAGAATAAGCAAGTTAAAATCATTCACTATCAGGGAACTTGTTCATTTTCCTGCCAGCCAGGCTAACGGTTTTATAGTGTCTTCACTTTCTTTTTTTATAGAGTAATAATAATTTAGGTTGGAAAAGACCTTTGAAATCATCAGTTCCAATCCTTAACCCAGGACTGCCAAGTCCATCACTAAACCACATAGCTAGGCACCACATTATGCATTTTTTAAACACCTCCAAGGATGTAAATTCCACCACCTCCCTGGGCAGCCTGTTCCAATGCTTGAGCACCCTTTCAGTGACAAAATTTTTCCTCATCTCCATTCTAGATGTCCCCTGGTGTAACTTGAGGCTGTTTCCTCTTGTTCTGTCCCTTGTTACTTGGGAAAAGAGACCAACACCCACCTGCCTACAACCTCTGTTCAGGTAGTTGTAGAGAGCAAAAAGGTACCGAGTCTCCTCTTCTCCAGACTAAACAACCCCAGTTCCCTCAGCTGCTCCTCATCAGACTTGTGCTCCAGACCCCTCACCAGCCTCGTTGCCCGTCTCTGGACACACTCCAGCACCTCAGTGTCTTCGTTGTGGTGAGGGGCCCAAACCTGAACCCAGTATTCGAGGTGCAGCCTCACTGGTGCTGAGTACAGGGGGACAATCACTCCCCAAGTCCTGCTGGCCACGCTGTTTCTGATACAAGCCAGGATGCTGCTGGCCGTCTTGGACACCTGGGCACACTGCTGGCTCATGTTCACCCAGCTGTCACCCAGCACCCCAAGGTCCTTTCCCCCAGGCAGCTTTCCAGCCACTCTGCCCCAAGCCTGTAGCATTGTCTGGCGTTGTGACCCAAGTGCAGGACCCAGCACTGCTCCTTGTTAATCCTCATACAACTGGCCTTGGCCCATCAGCCCAGCCTGTCCAGATCCCTCCACAGAGCCTTCTCACCCTCAAGCAGATCAACGTTCCTGCCCAGCTTGGTGCCATCTGCAAACTTACTGAGGGTGCACATGATCCCCTCATCCAGATTGTCAATAAACATATTAAACAGAGCTGGCCCCAGTACTGAGCCCTGGGTAACACCACTTGTGACCGGCCACCAGCTGGATGTAACCCCGTTACTGCCACTCTTTGCGCTCAGCCAGCCAGCCAGCTTTTAACCCAGCGCAGAGTACACCCATCCGAGGCATGAGCAGCCAGTTTCCCCAGGAGAATGCTGTGGGAGGCAGTGTCAAGGGCTTGACTAAGGTCCAGGTAGACAACATCTGACAGCCTTTCCCTCATCCACTAGGCGGGTCATCTTGCTGTAGAAGGAGATCACGTTAGTCAGGCAGGACCTGTCTTCCATGAACCCAGGCTGCCTGGGCCTGATCCCCCAGTTGTCCTGCACATGCCACATGATGGCACTCATAATGATCTGCTTCATAACCTTCCCTGGCACTGAGGTCAGGCCGACAGGCCTGTAGTTCCCTGGATCCTCCTTCTTGCCTTTCTTGTGGATGGGTGTCACATTGTCTCACCTCCAGTCTTCTGGGACCTCCCCAGCCAGCCAGAACCATTGATAAATGATGGAGAGTGGCTGGGTGAGCTCCTCCACCAGCTCCCTCCGTACCCTTGGGTAGATCCCACCTGGCCCCATAGACTTATGCCCTCTGTTCCTCTCAGAGTGGTCACCAATGACAACCACCTTTCTTTTCTTCCTAGCAGAGCTTGCCATGGTGTGTGAGGTTGACCATCTCTTCCAGGCAACTCCTCCAACCTGGACTGGCTTTCTGCCTACATCGTCGTTTCCCTGGCTGTCAGGCTCCAGAGCTGCATACATATTTTATAGGGGTACCAGGGAGGGTGAAGTAGATTGGGGGCTGATTCACCTGCTGCTTGTTTCCATTCCTCCTGGTCTCTTAGGACCCCTCCCATCTGCCTGGTGATGAGTAGGTAGGAGAGCCACCATTTCTTGTGATGTGTCTGTCTGCTGCATTTGTCTCAATGATGGCAGAGAGCAGCTCCACCAGTCTCTCTCCCTCTTACAATCCCTGATACTCCTTAACCTTTCTAATTCCTCTTTCAGCTCTGCCACCGGGCTGAGCAAATTGTCCACCTGGTCACACCTCACACACTTCTTATCTCTGCTGCCCTCCAGCAGCAGTGACAGGCTCAGGCACTCCCTGCAGCCCTCCTGTCACCCAGGAGATAATGCATTCATTACCTCCTGGGTGACAGCTCTGTAAATCCTCTCACACTCTTGATACGTTCAAGGATAGATGAGGAGCCCATTCACCACAGAGTATTTCATGTCCCTGCACAATCACACAGCATGTTCCTTGTCTAGCAGCTCTTAAACCCAAGTACGCACTGGCACACTGTATTCCTCAGCACCTCAAAAAGAGTAGGTCTCCTCCACAAATAAGCAGCAATGAACCACTCCTTGCTGAGTGTCTTACATGGCATACACCACACTTTCCTTCTCTATTAACACTCATATTGTTTGTAGCACACAGCCTTCCGGTCCACAATCTGGGGATCTGGGCATTACTATGCTGCAAATGCTAGCTATTTAAATTCCAAAGCCACAGCCAAGGGCTTCAAGATCCCTAGCTTTTAACATTGCAAATCTGAAATTACCATTGACACAATCTGCTAAACAATCATATTATCATCAGCTAAATGTTCTTACTCAAAAGCTGTCTGGATTTTCATATCCTTAAAGATTGCTGTACAGGGTGGGGGGCGGAGAAAGGGAGAGAGAGAAAAGATTAATGCCATTTCCTGATCATCTCATTAACAATGTATTTCCCACATTGTAGAATAGGGACTTAATGTGACATGGGTTTGCAGAGCTAGTTCATTTTCAAAATCCTGCAAGAATTGTATCCTTTTCATCTGAACTACTTAGAACATACAAAAACATTTGATCCTGTTAATTATCTAAAACAGTCATCCAAGGAGTGGATTTGGTCTTATTAGCAACAACACGGTCTCTTCCTTGCCATGCAACGTGATTCAACACATGCCTGATAACCAGCCCACAGGGTACTCATTGGGGGTGGGGGGAACCCTTCAGAAATTACTGATCTGGGTTATACCATGAAATACCTGATTCCTGACATGGCTCCAACAGTGTGTGTAAGCAAAGACAAAAGGTCAGGTCTTCCCCTTCACCAGAACTGCAGGGCGAAATGAGGAAGGTCCTGCCGAGGGGCAGCTGAGAACCTCAGCTTGGGCAGAACTGGATTTTGCACCAACCCCTTTTGCACCCCCATCCTCCCTACTTGGCCTAAAAGGCATACAAGGGAGTCAGGTCAGAACTTTACTGGTAAAAATAACTGCAAGGAGCCAGAGTACCTGTACTTCAGGGATGTCCAATATCCTTCTCTCTGAATTGGAGAGATATAGATTTGAAGGATGGACTGTTCAGTGGGTGAGAAATTGGTTGGATGGTCACATCCAGAGGGTAGTGGTCACAGGCTCAATGTCCTGATAGAGATCAGCAAGGAGTGGTGTCCCTCAGGGGTCCATATCGGGACCAATACAGTTTATCTTCATCGGTGACAGAGACAGTGGGATCGAGTACTCCTTCAGCAAGTTTGCAGATGATACCCTTCTGAGTGGTACAGTTGACATGCCTGAAGGATGCCTCTGGATGACATCCAGAGAGACTTGGACAAGCTCAAGAAGTGGGCCCATGTGAACCTTGTGAGGTTCAACTGGGTCAAGGCAGCCCCCAGTATCAGTACAGGCTGGTGGATGAAGGGATTGAGAACAGCCCTGCGGAGAAGGACTTGGGGGTACTGGTGGATGAAAGCTGGACATGAGCTGGCAATGTGCACTTGCAGCTCAGAAAGCCAACCGTGTCCTGGGCTGTATCAAAAGAAGCGTGGCCAGCAGGTCACGAGGGAGGTGATTCCGCCCTTCTACTCCACTCTGATGAGACCCCACCTGGAGTACTGCATCCAGCTCTGGCGTCCTCAGCATGGACCTGTTGGAGCCGGTCCAGAGGAGGGCCATAGAAATGATCAGAGGGATGGAACACCTCTCCTGTGAGGAAAGGCTGAGAGAGTTGGGGCTGTTGCGCCTGGAGAAGAGAACTTCTCTTGTAACTTTAGTTAGTTAACTATTAGTCCCACCAGTCCCATGATCCCATCACCCACCATCTCTCACCTTCACATCAAAGGGCACCAGTTCATACACAGCCATGGCTGACCCATCTTCTGTGCTGATTCTGTCAATAAAAATCAGGTAAAACACTACCTTTGTATGAAGCCCACAGCTGGATGTACCCTGAATTGTCTTTTCTGCTCTACAGTCCAGGGCTGCATTTCCCAAACCTTCTCTGATCCCAACCACAGCTGCAGCTGCTGTTTTGTCAGGTTTACCATGCTAGTTAATTGAACTTCTTGCGTGCTTAGGAGTTAAATAGGTACTTGATGGCCTGACTGGCTGAATGCTACATTGTCATGATCAGGTTTTACTCCTGACTAGCTTTTTTTCAGGGAATTTTATGTAATTTACTTCATGTGTCTACATATGTAACTGGGAAACAAAATCCTTACTTCTTTGAGAATTTGAGGAAGAGAGTTTTGTAGGTAGCATGTTACAGAGTTATATACTAACAATACCATTAATTCCATAATTAGGAACATATGCAACTTTTCCGATGTGCTGTATAAACCTCCCCATCATATCTAAATAATTATTTCAGTAATGAGTTGGTAAGCATTATTACCCTTCTTCTGTAGGCAGAAACTGAATTGCCACTTACTTGGCCTCAGGGCAGCAATACGCCACACAGGGCTGCAGCAGTGATTAGAGTTTTGGATAGACCTCCCCAGTCAGCCAGGACTGTTGATAAATGATGGAGAGTGGCTGGGTGAGCTCCTCCACCAGCTCCCACCGTACCCTTGGGTAGATCCCACCCAGCCCCATAGACTTGTGCACATCTAAGTGGAGCAGCAGGTCATGAACCGTTTACTCCTGGACTGTGGGGACTTCATTCTGCTCCTCATTCCCGTCTTCCCGCTCAGGGGGCTCAGTACCCAGAGGGAAGCTGGTCTTGCTGTTGAAGGCTCAGGCAAAGAAGGCATTAAGTACCTCAGCCTTTTCCTCATCCTTTGTGGAAGCGTTCCCTACCACACCCAGTAAAGGATGCAGATAATCCTTGGCCCTCCTTTTGTTTCTAATGTATTTGTAAAAACATTTTCTGTTATCTTTTACAGCAGTGGCCAGCCTGAGTTCTAGCTGGGTTTTCACCTCTTTAATCTTTGTCCTGCTTAACTTCACAACATCCCTATAGTCCTCCAGAGTAGCCTGCCCCTTCTTCCAAAGGTGGTCAACTCTCCTTTTTTCCCTGGTGGGAAAGCTTCACAAAACTGCTTTTGCAGTATCTTGTGGGGAGTCACAGTAGAAACTAGTCACCCCTATTCAGTGCTGTGTTACGGGCTACCATGTGTTTCTGCCTGTAAGTGAAACCACTGTTTTGAAAATCAACCATTGCCTCCCTCAAGAAACACAACCTACCACCCCCAGTAAGGTTTGTGCCAAGGTAAAGAAAGGGTATGCCTTGTGCAAGCAGTACACACACCTCATTGCTCACTCAAGATGGATTAAGATGAGAAGCTTCTATGATTTCTGGATCTAGAGCACTGCAAAGCTAGATTGATGAATTCTCTCTCCTTCACTTTCAGCTACCAAGCTTCAACTTTTTCCAGTGCAGAATATTATTTCCTTACGTTTCAATCGGTTTTCCACATTTCTTTCTCTTGCTGCAGCTGTAGCTCCACTGTGTGGAAGATGAGGAAAGCAGAATGACCCAGGTGTGTTAACTGCAGGACTGTGCAGAGTTTCTGAACCTGGCAGGCATATAAAAGTTATGGATCTTCAGTATCAGCAAACAACGATTAGTGAGGGCTAAGACCATTACTCGTTCTTTTTCAACTTGAAAGGCACTCAAATCAACACCTTGCTGTATTTCTTCCTCCTACCTAGTTGTAAATAAACAAAGAAAAACAACCCTAAAATACAGCATGCAAAAATCTGAAGGGAATTGTATTTCCTATATATCTGCATATGCAACCATGGAAACCGCCTGACTACAGATTCATTTTTCATAAAGGAGGAGAAAGATTTTTTCAACCTGTTCAGTACTCTGTTGAATATTCTGATAGGAATTAAGGTATTCCATCTCTCAGGAAATTCTCCAGTTCTATAGTTAATGCTGGACCTGAACTGACATGGTTTTGAGTGTCCAGAGGCTACAGTTATGAATGCTTTTAAAGGTATTAAATAGTAAGAACACTTAAATTATATTTTTTAATTGTTTTTTCAATCTGTTTTCCACACAGTGGAAGAGGAGTGGATTTCTAACAGGGCCACACCGACTGACTGCACAGAACTGAAATGATTTTTCAAGGCAAATTGGAATAGATTTCCTTTAAAAAATGCTGGTACCTCCGGATGCTACAAAATCAAGATCACTTTGCAACGAGGGTGGGGATTTGGCTTAAGATGTCTGACTACAGCTGTCCACACACAGTTGTCTACAAGTGTACCTCATGCTTAATTCCAAGTATAGACAGCAGAGATTTGGTCAGTGAAACTGCTGTTTGGTGCACAAGGCAGTGGGTGCACACATTAGAGAGCGGCATCGCGCTCTGACCTCCTGGTCAGTGACTACGCTGAGAGTTCAGGCACCCAGTCCTCATGCAGAGACCTGTAAATGAGCACCTCTGTTTAATGCCAGTTTCAAAATAAATCTCTCCCAAACCATCCTAAGCTGCCCTCTGACAAGTTGGCCCTGCACAGGACAAAGCATTATCCCGATACTTATCTTTGAAGAGATTGCAAAGCGGTTTAGGGACCCCTGTCAGTGTGAGCCCCTTTCTGTGCTTCAGGAGAGCACACTCTCTTAATTGCAAGTTCTTGTCATGTCAGACTGTGGCAAGAGCTGTAAAGCCTCACTAAGTGCTGGTCATGTCAATTTGATCAAAACCACATCAGAATAATAGGAAGAGAGAGGAGCTGGATTATCCTTTTAGTAGTTGAGGGCATTATCTCATCTTTGGATTTTAGGGCCAACACTTTTAATGCTTTGTAGGCTGTACTCAAACCAGACACAGCACCAAAAAGTCAAAGCAGCTAAAGTGCTTTGAAATGCTCACCCATGACTCTGTCATCTCAGCATTTTCATTTCAGGGATGACCTTGTCTGAGGAGAGACCCTCAGGTCCCTGTGAGAAGCAGGAGATAGACACATTCTGAACAATCTTCACACACAAGGCACTTGAGGAGTTTCCAGGAAGGCAAACAGTAAGGGGAAAAAAGTAAGATTTTTGACAGGACATGGGAAATGCTGAGAAGGGTACTTCAACTTCTACAACATACAGAGCTCCGAAGGCTATACCCAGCATCAAGGGACGGACACCTTGCAGCAATGTAACATACAGCTCTGTCTGCTCAGGCCAACGCATGCAGGGAGAGCACCGAAAAAGCAACCGTGGCCTAAAGGAAGAACACGACGTTGGATACCTCACTCACATACATACAATCTAGGGAAAGCTCTTGAAGGACGGTGCAAGCAGGCCTGAAGCCTTCTCGTTGAGGGCTGTACTGCAGGACAGCAGTGGCACTGATGGAAAAAGAGGGAACCACACAAAGCTTAGGCTGGGACTACCTGCCTAAGAAGTCAGAGTTGGGAGAAGAAAGCTTTCTAAAAGATCTTCTTTACTTTAAAGAAATTCAAGGAACAAGCACAGCTAGTAAGTGGCTATGGCACGTCCCAGGCCCAAGGACACCATATCCCCAAACACGTGAAGAAGCAAGGAGGCACCTGGAGCGTGAGCAGCAGCCCTTGTTTCAGGACTGTTACCGAACACCGTACGCTAATGCTGACAGTTTGGGGCTTTAAATTCCCACCAGCTCTCCACGCAGACCAGTCATCTAGGTGGGGGGTTCCCAAGCAGACCTCTTTGGAGAAATTGTCTTTCTTGCCAGGGTTTAGTGTAACGCCAGGGAAGCGGACCATGTAAACAATCTGAATGAAAGGAATGCAGAGAGGAATGGAGATGAAGGACTAGAATGTAATTCCTGTAAACAAAACCACCAGCTTCTTTTAAATTAAACACATACCTATCTTCCCACCGCTTTGTATATATACACATAGCAGCTCAGTAAATTCCTAGGAAATATGAGAGGCAGTAGTCTAGCATCCAAAAAAACATTGCTTTAAGCTTTACTTAAGGAAATGAAATTTATGAGAGTCTAAAGCCTGTACTGTTATGAGGTTTTGCTGTTACGTGGCAGCAGTCCAAAAGCTGCAAGTTAGATACCAAATGCATTTTAAAAATTCATTAAACTTCAAAATATAGTTTAAATACATCTTATCTATTTGATACTCCCCCCTTGCCCCTGTTCTTTTAAAATGTCATCAAAATCAAGAATTCTGCAAAGGAAACAGAGAGCAGTAACTGCAAATACAGAATTTGTGTGAGATTTTGCATATGTAAATAAGGTGATGAAGCAAAAGACAACAGTAATTCTGAGGGTTATGAAAGCTTAGTACGACAATTTCATAAAAGCAGTTACACTTTTTTTCCAAAGCTCTAAGGGGCCTGTAATGCTCCTCATTAGCTGCCGTGCAGGCTACTGTGCAGTGTGGAAACGCCACCAGAAGATGTCAGGCGCGGCCAGGGAGTGGGGGGGCGATACTTGAACAAGCCAAACCCATAGACATACTCGGCTGAAAAGCACTTGACAGGCACAAATGTCATTACTGAAGGAAAATGCTAACTTGGGGAAAAAAAACCCAAAAAATTCTAATGTTGTTATACCTCGAAATTAAAAGTAAAAATAACTTTCCCATCTGCTTTTACTAGCTCTTTTAATGCTTCAGAAGAGCAATTCTGCTAAGACCCGAATGTTGGTTCACACCAATACACCTGCACGCATACCTGTGTATATCCATGCACACACAAACCCCTCCCCAACTCTGGGATCAAGCATGACATCTGTTTGATATGTTCTACAACAACTTCCTGAAGCTTAAATGTGTGTACTAGATATCACAAAGTCCGTAATGACTGAATAGGCTTTAATGCAATTTGTTAGAACTGTTTTATCCAAGAAGCACAGAGCAAATTGTGTTTGACTGTTGGACTTTTTATGTCTGCAGATTCCCTTTCAGGGTTCTCGAAAGAAGATACTGATTACTAATAACAGAACCGAGTTCATTATATCGTAGACCTAAAGTTTTACAACGTTTAAGGTTACAGTGCTTAACTGCTCTTCGGCTTTTGCTCTCACCACAAAAGATTATACTCTGGTAGATTTTTATGACTTCTTTTCTATTTCCATGTACCCATCCATAATCTTTACTGAGTATGGGGATGACAAATGGAACAATAGCAATCCACTCGTGTGGATTAATTTCTGCCCGGTGGCTATTGCTAGGCAGGCAGCAACCAGTCAAGTATCCGAAGATGTTATGAACAAGTGTAATCTGCTGATTTTCATTTACCAGGTTGCAAGTCACATTTTTTAAAAAAATTAAATCATAAAATTGTCCTGCAGAAACTGCAAGTGCTTTACCAGGTTTTGTCCCCTATAGATTTGAGAACATGTGATGGGATGGACTGTCTTGCCTTCTAGCTGGCAATCCCCAAATGGTTCACATTCCCATAAAACCGAGAAACAGAACAGTTTGGATTTCAAATGAAGAGCCAATGTCCTTTTTCAGTTCCTCAGGACAGAAGGGCTTTTCTGTCCCAGCCTTCAGCAAAAGGCAGGGCAGGGTAAACAGATTTTTGGTTCAACTGTTCTTTATGAATGTAGATCTGAAGAGTTCTATATCCCGCATTAAAAACACAATTAAAGCCAAGTTTACAGCAAGAAAGTATAGTCTTTAAAATCTTCACAGCCTTCAAAATATGCAACAGTTACTGTTTAGCAATGAATTATGAGAATTATTTACAAATGTATACCAATTCAATTATCTTGGAAATTGCTGTTCACTTCAAGGTTGAGAACAAACGCAGCTCCAATACTGTGACTTCATTAATGTTTTAGTTTCCTGTAACCATAATTCTGGTACTTGCTGTCCATATTTCACAGAAGTTGATGACAACTACATTAGGATGTTTTTCCTTGTCATTTTGTTTCACTTCAATTGAGTAATATCAAGATAAACATTACCTTGAGTCTGATTCAATCACATCTGCCTACCTACCCCATGCCAAACCAGCCTGGAATTACTTAAAACTTCTACAATCCACCTACTGACCTGCAGTACTGGAATTTGTAATGGAGTTCATAAACTAACACTGCAGGTCAAGAGAAGAATGTTGAAAATGAGAGACAGTAAACAGACCGGCCAAGAGACACACTTCATCCAAACTCTGACTCCTGAGGAATTCAGAGGCTGGAAAAGTAGTATGTGGTGTCCTCACACACCTTCAGGACTTCGCTTCTAAGGACTAGGTAGAACTGTTCAACTCCATTTTATGAAATATATGCTGTGAAATGAAGTTACATTAAAATATTCTGTACAGAAAGAAAGACAGACTGTGAATTTTTATTCCCCTTTGAATTAAACTGGCACATGAGCCATCTGGGCAAAACAAAATGAGCCCCACCTCTTTGCAAGAAAAACTTGCGAAGTCCTTCAATTAAAAAGCAGTCTGCTACCTTTTAATGAAGGTAGCACTACCTTCCTTTAGGTTTGGGGGTTTTGTTGGGGTTTTTTTGCCATTTTTTCCTTTTTACATAGCTCTAGTAGTTCTATATATTCGATGTTAAAATTAGAGCAGCTCTTATGCCTACAAAAATACAGATAAGACATAAAGCAAATGGTCCTGAAGAGCAATTCCAAGAGACACTGCAATATACCTCACATGTAAGAAAGGAACTCTCCAGCACCCAGCGCCACCACATACAAAGGTTCATTCAAGATCTTTTGGTCTCTTCAGGCCTTGTGAAGCAAAAGAAGTCTTTCTTTTCCATTTCAGAATGAGAATACCAATGGAAACCTTCACTACAAACGAAGCTGGACGTCTGGACCTCTCCAGGTGCTTTGGCCTCTTACCGTGCCAAGGGAGGGGAGCCCTTCACACTCAATACACAGCTCCCCTTTTACCTCACCTCTTACCATGGGCAGTCACAAGGGCCATCCATAGGATCCCTCTCCCTTACTTAGGAACAGGGCTTTTCACACAATCCCCCCAGTTAGATATGTTCCCTTTCAGCCTCAGCAGGAGAGGAAGAAGGCTTGGGACCTTACTGCCAGCAGCAGTTCGCCGCCAGGCCAGGTTTTCTCCCCTTTCCTTGCCCAGGCCTCTGCTCCGGCTCCCTCAGAAAGCCCTGAGCCAGCGCGTTTGCTTTCTCCTGTGTAAGTGGATTGCCGAGCTGACCTCCAATTCCGTTCCCCAGCTGGCTGCTTCCCACACTACCAGCCTTTCCATGAAATCCTCAGCACGCGGTGCCCAGCAGTGCTCCTACCCTGAGCGAGGCAGCCCAAGCCCAGCCCCGTGCCGTGCCGTGCCATGCCGGGGGAGCACATGGGCAAGGCCTCGGCAGAGCGGCTGCCTCCAGAAAACAGCTGATCGAAAGGTCCTGAGAGATCCAAGTATCGTTATCTAAAAAGCAACTAGGCTATTGAAAAAAAAAATGCTGGTTTAGGATGGAGTTCCTGTCACCTGTTGTACATAATCTAGCACGTATGTAATCCAGTAATCAACTGAACAGAGATGCTGTTTCCTCTAGCAGCGAGTCGGAGAGCAGGGCAAAAAGTTATCAGAGACAAACTATTATTAATTGTCTGGAGAGGTCAGCATTTCAGCCACGGTTTGAGTGATTTAAGCTGCCTGTGGTCAAGCAGGCTATGGGGTTTCTCTCTCCTCCCCTCTTTAGCACTGCATCCAGCCGGGTCCCTCCTGAGGGCTGACATCCTTCCCTGGCCATCACGCTGCTGAAGTAGATTTCACAAACAATACCAGCGGTTTCCCAACTATGGGCCACAAATCACATGGCCTTGATCTACAGAAAGCTGGCTAGCTCTGTCAAGCTGACTCCACTTATTTCACTCAGGAAGAGAAACAACAAATGAGAAAAAAATGTACTGAAGAGAAAAATGGGTTGTACAGTTGTATCTGTATTAAATTAACAGAAAAGGAAAGAAAACCTTATGGAGAGACAAGCTAGAAATGCAGATGCTTTCCTACTGTTGCTTTTCCATGTAGGCATTTTCTGTAACTGCCACAGAGGCAGTTATGCAATCCTGAACAGATCCCCTACTTAATGTAGTTATATTTGGGAGGAAACTTGGGAATTAGTTTTTGTTCTTGTACAATGAAATTACTTGTGGTGAGACTGCCCTCTTCCTGGCTTTCTGGCATACAGCTCTCACAGGAGGACTGCATGGTGACAAGGGAAAGTACATGCAGACTAATTAATCTTGTGTTGCATCTGGTTTTAATTCCCAATTTAGAAATATATTAAAAACAGATCCTAGAATGGCCATCTGAAGTTGTGGGCATGTTTTCCAAAATATCCAGCTCTCCAATAACACTAAAACCCATTAAACCACAGTCTTAGCAATGAGCATCAAATCCATCTCTCCCCTTCTAAGAACTTACTATTTCAAATCCTTTCCCTATCATTTTACCCTAATTGAAAGAAAGGGGATGAAATGAGAAGTGTTTACAGTATCTAGACAGCTAAAACATTAGTTCTCTTGAATACTAAATCTAAGTTATAAAACAGAAAATTCTAGAGTTGAGGAGTTCTTGTGGAAAACCTTACACTCGCAGATCTATCCCCGTTACAGGGGAAAAAACTCCCTCTCAAATAAAATCAGAATCCTTCTACAGCAGATCAGAGATGAGAAAGGTAAGCTCCACTTTCTTCAAATGCACCTAGCACTATGAATGACATAATGACACTTCTTCTTTCTTTTACAGGATCTTTTCAAAGGGCTAGATGCTGCCCGGGTTTGGTTTTCTTTTTTCAACACAAAGCACAGAAACCACTCCATGCTAAGATCATGCCATGCTTTTCTTTAGTTTCTCTCACAGAGCTTACTCTTGCTTTGCTGTTTCAAAAGAACAGGCTACTACTGCTAGTCATACTGGTCTGTAGAGTTTGCAGTGCTCCGTCCTTACTACTGCTGCTGGCAGTCAAAGTCCTCCTTTCCTCAGTGAAGAAAGTCCCATCACAGCCACTCTGTTCTCTCTTCATGAACTGTCTTTTAAATTCTGCCTGGCTCTTGCAGAGCTTGCAATCTCCCAGATTTCTCTGCAGCTCCACCAAACCAACCATGGTGTCAGCCAGCATCAGAGACTCACCCACACAGTAATTCAAGGAAAGACCTAACAGAGTACACAGCAGCACACGTGCACTCACACCTGTTGCTCAGAATTCGCTACTGCTTCTGCTGAGCTGTCTTCATTGCCTGAAGATACTTTCTCATTTCTTCTTTTATTGCGTACCACTGAGGCAATTTTAAAAATCACGTGTGCCAAAGACACTTTCAAAACATACCTGCAAATATGTAATAAGTTTTAAGCCTTGTACTGTGATGTTTACCAAAGTCTATATATGTTTGATAACAGCATATACTTTTTTTTTTCAGCTGAAAACTGACAAAAGCAGTAGCCTTTAAAAGCTTATCTGTCTGAAAAAGAAGAACCTCCTGGCTCTCACCTTTCATAGCCCATAGTCTGGATGCCTTTCTAAGTTGACTGGATGCCTTTCTGGTTGACTGCTATTATTTTGCTGAGTGCTGGGACAGGCTGTCTGCTGGCAAGAGAACTCCAGCCACCCTCCTCTCACATTTGACTTACTGCACCCCTTTTGTTTCAAAGCTTTTTCGCAATGTCCCGTTCTTTTACACTCTGACGCCCCTTCTATGCCTTTCTACCTCCTGTGCACCCCATAGCTGTTGCTCTCTGTTGCACTGAAAAATAAAGGGAACAACAAAATCAGTATGCATGAGGACTTATCTTCAAATAACGGTATTTTCCACAAGTTCAGCACAGCCTAGCTACTGTGACAACTATTTCTATACCAACATATCAATGAAACAGCATTCTTTTCCCCTCCCAAGCCAAATATCATCATCTTGTACAAATACGCTCCTTGCTGGTGTAGTTACCAGTGCCTTGATCCCTACCTGCCATCCAGCCTGACCTTTGCTCGCAGTTCCTGTCTCTTGCCGACACACCCTAAATACTTGCTGTGAAACACAAACAAAAAATACTGTAGCAGACCTGCAATGAAGTCAAGTATCATAGAAAGTACAGTTAGAGGAAGGAGAAAGGGCTGTGTAACACACCCAGCTTTTTCCCTATATGACACTGAATTTGAAGCAGAGGTTTGCTTTCCCTGGCTTTGCAGTTTCCCATCCCAGGCTTAGGATCCTTGAGCCATGTTACTAAGAAGTGTAGCAGTACATATGTATTCAGTCTTTGCAACTCACCAGGTAGAACATGACTTGCTCAGAACTTGTGCTAAATAAAAGTGTTTCCTTTTCTATTTTGGAAAAACGCCTGATACTTAGTTATATTCTGTGCTCGCTGGGATACTATTGTATAGAGGTCTGGTTTCTTAAGCACCGTAACAAATATTCTTCAGAATGTCATTTTACCTCTTCTTGCAAGTGCCAAGAATGCTTAACAAGCTAAATAACATAACATTATGCAGGGGACAAAACAAGTGGGAAAAAGTTCTGCCCATGATTTCGAATTTGGACGCTTTATTCAAAGTGATTACTTTTCTTAAGAGGTGATTAAAGTTCATTAAAATCCAAAGTTATGCTTGCCAAGATCTCAAAAATGGTTTATTTTTTTTATCCTTGCATAATGATGAAGAAAAATGTTTTGTTTCAATCTTGGTGAGTAGATATGGCATTTTTCCAGATTACAAGGAGGAAAATTCCCCTTAGTGCCAACGCCTAGTGAACTGCATCCTGTGTCTCACTGCCTCAGTGCTGATCAAGGCAGCTGACGTATCAATAGGTGACTTGCTTTAAAACCTTCCTGTTTCTGCGTAGCAGGACGCGCTGTTATGTGCAAAAGAACAGTGGGAAAGACGGGTAAAAATTTCACAGAGGAAGAGCAGAGGAAGAACGTGACATTTTGCAAATAAATGGAAAATTATTCATCCTGTCCAGTGGGTTTTCATATCAGCACTCTGTTAATGATATTACCCTGAAATATGTTGGTTCAGCTATCTAGCTGCAGCAGCTTAGTGGACAGCACAGTATGCCTAGTGCATGGTCTGAGAGAGGAAAAATCCAAACAGCAAGTGCTTACCTGTAACTCTTGCTCCCTGCATAGGTACTTCAGTTTACTATCTGCAATCGTACAGCTCTGACTGCAGCATGGGGCCAGAAAAGACTGTTAATAGATTCAAATATCGAGTATTTGGCAGCACTGATACAGGCATTTCTCGAAGCCTTCAGTTAAGCGTTTTTGCCTTCATGGCATTAAAAAATTAGTAGAATACACAGAACACTCCAATTGCAGAGTTAAATAATAATCTTCTGGGATAACCTGCCTTAGATTTAGAATGTAAACTGAAATATGTTTCAGCTTAAGCACTGAAAATCTCACGAGGCATCAAGAAGGGAAAAGATAACAGAAGAAAATGAAACCAAGGAAAAGGACAACTACACTCAGTCCACTGTAGAATCCTCAAGCAGACAAATGAGATCTATTTGTCTAAGTGTCATAAAAAATAATGCAATGCTCTTGAAGAATAAAGGATAGTGAAGTGACAGACTTGAAAAGCTTGACTTTATTTACCTACAGATTAGACAGAAGCACCAAAGCAAAACACCTGAGAATTGTGTATTTTCATTCACCTACAACACAGACCAAAGACATCAGCTTTATTCATCCATTTCAGTTACACACTTTTGGATATAGGAGCCTGGTTTCTACTTGGAATGCTTCTTTGACCTCTCATCTGAGCTAACACTCAATTTACAACCTTACCACGGATCTCTGTCAACAAAATTCAGAATGGCATATTGCTCTGCGTTACAGCAGCAGGCCTGTGAACACCTGCTGGGCACTGCCACCTTTGAACCAGTGAACATTTTCACTTCTGACTACAACTCCCAGATAGTAATCCACTTCTACTGGTGAAGTAAAATAAAGAGTTATTGCCAAGAACAGTTTCCAAATATTGGAATACATTCCCACAGAAGGAAGACTGTGCAATTCTTTCTGCTCTCAACTGCCTCAGCTACATTAACAGCATTCAAAAAGCCACGTAAACTCTGTGGACATGCCTGGGGCTAGCTCTACCCATTCCCAAAAAAGTCAAACATACTAACCAATATTATCATAGTAGTACCACAAATTAGGCAACATTTGAAGAGTAACATCCCAAATTTCTGCCTACTCACCTACAGCCTAGCATGGTCTAGGAAAGAAACAATCAAAGTTCTGATTTTAGATAAAAATTTGCAATTTTTGAAGGGTAGAAAATCATATTCTTTTCCTTTTTAAGTATTTGTGCAAAAGTGAGCAAATGAGAAGCTGGAGATCATGTTCTTCCTCATAAAAACACTAATTATACTACAGTGATAACCGGAACTGCTTTTAGATCTTCATAAAATACCCAATTTGTTATCCTTTCCTTGTTGAAAACTATGTGAAAAAAAATGTTAATG